>NC_136409.1:113827500-115027500 GCF_051521515.1 Lactuca serriola | reverse complement strand
AACCCTAATAACCTAAGTATATAAAGATCCCTAAGGCCCCAAAAACGTGGCTAACACTTATCAAGGGTTTCCTCGATGTTTTTAGCTACCTCCTTTCGTCTCTTCTTCATCCAGTTGCTTAGTGGTGTTTGTGAATCCATTAGAGGTGCAACACTTGAGGCACTATGCTTTCTGGAGCCAATCAAAGCAAGGAATTGATTGTTATTACTACATAACAATAAAAGGTATTTCTCTAAACCCTAATTCAGATTACAATATGTCAGATCTAGGGTTTATAGCTTTGGATTTTCAATTTCATGTTAATTAGATAAACCTAGATCCAAAGTTTAGGGTTTTGCATGTGCACCATATGTTTGATGTAGTGCTCAAAACCGATCAGTGGTATCAGAGCCAGGTTGGTTTGTTCTAATGTATTTGATGCAAAGTTTTTTCGTTCATAGCTGAAAATCTTTGTTTTTTCAAATTTAACCAGTTTCACATCATGAACATGTTGTTCATGTCGTGAACCCAATCTAACAACATGATTTCGAAAATCTTGCCTTAATTTGCTTTGGATAGTTACCATAAATCGCTTTATTTAAATGAAAATCACATTTTTTGTTATGGTAATTGATATCCTAATCGAATTTATGAATAATTGTCAAAATTTAGATAATTATTGTTTTATTAGATAATGATTGATTATTTGTAATTTTTATTTGAATTATCTTGTGAAAAATTAAATTAGGTCAAATTTAGATAATTCAAATTATTTGATTAATTTAATTATTTGTAATTTGATCTAGATAGTTTTGAAAAGTTTCAAAACTTGCCCTTAAGTTTTGGAATTTAAATTTTGATTAAAAGTTTAATTTTGAAATATTTAAATTCTAAACCCTAATGTTTTGAAAAAAGTTCAAAATTTGCCCTCAAGTTTTGGAATTTTAAAGTTGATTAAAAGTTTAATCTTGAAATGTTAAATTCTAAAACCCTAGTATTTTGAAAAGTTCAAATTACACCCTTATGATTTTATTAATTAATTAAGGTGTATAATTAAAAGAGATTTAATAAACCCATAAAGTTTTGGTTTACATTTAATTAAATTAAAAGTATAATTTATTAAATTAGACCACCTAGTATTTTAAAAGTGTAAAATGCACCATATACTATATATAACATTAAAAGTCTAATATTATATATATGTATGAGTAAACAGTCAGTCTTACTGTTACTAGGCCTTATTCATGAAGCCGGTCTATAATGTGTGTTTAAGGAAATTGCCTATAAAATGGCGATTGAATGGGTATCCACTCTTACTCACCGCACTCTTGACCAGTGGAGGGTCGTTAGCTGAACGGGTAGGATATGATGAAACCTTCCATTATAAGTATAATGAAGTACAAAGTAACTACATGCTTTTACAAATTCCCAAATTCTAATTACTTTAGGAAAAATGTGAAATTGTAAGCTAATCCATGGAATTACACTTCGTACCCTAGTCAAACATTAGTGGAGCGTGTGTGGTTAACCGACACACTAATTTGGAATTGACATTAGTGGCGAAGGGTGGCTCGATGTTTATCATAGATCAATGGAGCGTGTGTAGCTAGTCGGCACATTGATTAGGTGATATTAGCATTGAGTGCACCACGTAAATTCGTATGGTTATTCACACCTTGTTTGTGATCCTTGGCATCCCAGTCGCAAACTTGAAGGGCAGAATCGAGATTAAACATGCCATTGAAAAGTTCAATGAATCTCTAAAGATCTAGGAGTTTCAATTAATTTAAAACTTAAACTTCATTTTCGTTTTTCATGGTGGAAATTGGTAAATCGTCCTCTACCTACCTTCAAGTATTCTGCAACTAGATTACGGCATCCCTTTTCTAGGTTGTAGAGTATTGTGTTGGATCCTAGCCTTGATGTTTCATTTTGGGTGTTACTGTTGGATATAGTGTCTAAGTCCATAACTATATTTGGTATGTACTTGACCTGACCCGACATGGTCCATTTGGGTTGCACTTCACCCGAACAATTTATGGATAATCTTTTGAGAATAGTATAAGTTATGATTTATTAATATATTATAAGTTCTAATATATTAACATAAAATCATATTATTTAATTAGTATTGATCTATAATTAATGTAGGATTAATTTAGAGATCAAAAGTATGACTAATTAAATATGGGCTTGTGTATTTATATAGTGTGGGCTAATGCTTATTTGGAATGGGCTAGGCTTGCATGGAAAGTCAATGGATACTCCATGGAGCTTTAACCCATGGATCTCATGTACATGAAAAGACATGGGTATTAGGGTTTACATGGATGTAACCCTAATCCATCACACTATATAAAGGAGGCTTTGGTTCTTGAAATCACACTAGTTGTGGTGAGTAAAGTAAGAGGGCCGATTTTAAGAAAGGTGAGTACCATTCTCTTAAAGTTCCAAGTTTGTGGTGATTTGTGATTTCCATTTGAGGCATCCACACTATTGGTTCTAGGCTCTAAAACTCCAAGCAATCAACTACAACTACAAGGTAAGTAATTCTACTAGCTTTATTTGATTCAAGTTCCCCATGCCATGCTAGATAGGATAAGAACCTTGGAAAAATAATTGTTTGCATGTATCTTAGGCAAACATAGATCCAAGGTTTTTAGGGTTGCATGTACACCATAGGAGTGTTAGAATGCTCAAAACCCATCAGTGGTATGAGAGCCTGGTTTTGATTGTATGATACTTGATGAAAAAGTTGATTTTTCAAAAACTAAAACTGTACAGATTGCAAAACTCAACGAGTTCTGGCCAAAAACTCGCCGAGTTCATGAGTTAATACATGAACTCGATGAGTTCCTTAGGAAACTCGACGAGTTTAGCTTGCAGAATGCAGTTTCTCGTGTTTTGCTGCTGGATATGGACTACAAACATTACCCTAAATTGATTTGGTGTTATAAAACTTGTTTTAGATGGTGTAATGTTTATGCTAATCCATTTACAATGGCTATTATAAAAAATTACAAGTTTTATGAGTAATTTATGATTCTTGAAATGTTCATATTCATGTTCTTGAACTTATGAAGATTAGATGATCATAGGAATTGTTTGTAACCTACTTGGTAGTTTAAAGTCATGATCGTTATGTGTTTTAATGGAGTCCATAACTTGTTCTCAAGTTATGGAAATCCAAAGGTCACACTTTAGTAAAAACCTTTAAAAGAACACAAGGGTTATAAAAATGTAGAGTCTTCATTTTTAATACTCAATTAAATTCATAAGTTATAAGAAATGAAAAGTTTTGAAAGTTTACAAAACTTGCCCTTAAGTTTTGGAACAAGTAAAGTCATGATTAAAACTTTAGTTCCAACCCTTAGAATTTTAAAATTTAAAATTCAACCCTTATACTTTATAATATTATAAGTTAATAATATATATATATATATATATATATATATATATATATATATATATATGTATTAGATCAAGTTGTCTTACCGCTAGTACGCCTCATTCACAAAGTCAGTCGATAAGGGGGGTATAAGGTTGTTGCCTATAAAATGGCAATTTAATGGGTGTCCACTCTCACCCACCGCTTCCTTGATCGGTGGAGGGTCGTTAGCTGAACGGGTAGGACAAGGACTTATAAATTCTCATTAAAGTATAATGATAATACTAAAGTAATTAAAATTTATTGAATTCCCAATCTTAGTTATTTTAGGAAAATGTGAATAAGGTGCTAATCCATGAAATTACACTTTACACTTTGTTTAAGTCGTTAGTGGATCGTGTGTGGTTAACCGGCACACTAACCTTGTCGTACCCCGAAACCAAGGATGGCGGAAACGTTCGAGGGTGGAGGACTTCATGTAGAGTATCACAACAATGAGTATAATAGTGCTCAAAGTAAATACAACCATCATAAATATAACTGAAAAAGTTACACCAATGTATATGTTTTACAGGATTCAAATCAATTACATTATGAAACAAAATGAACTGTTTGACGATTTATCGTCCCATCCTCAAAACGTTGTTGGTTTCCTGTTTTCACTGAATTCCTGAGAATACAAGTAGTTTTGAAAAGTGTCAACACAAAGGTTGGTGAGTTCATAAGAGATTTTATTGGAGAAATAGACCGTTTTCCTTGTAAAAATGATATGATATGTATTCAGAAAATCCAATATTTTCTTTATAAAATTTATGTAATGTAGTCTTATAACCGACGACCAAAATGTATAAGTAACCTTTCTTATTAAAGGAAAATAAAATGTGCTTAAATTGACATAAACGCACTTGAATTAAATGATGTTCCCGCAAATTCTTATATTTGTTAATACTTAATGTATATGTAGTCCCAAGTCTCAGGACCAAGAAAATAACAAGTATCGTCTATACTTAAAGTTATAAATGTGGTTTCAAATGATGTGTAGTCATAAATACCAAAAACCGAATGTAGACAGTAATATCGGTACTTATTGAGATGAAAGTGATTTTAAAATCGACATAAAACCCATTAAAGTTTTATAAAAATCCCGTAAACTTTATGTATTGTTATATCCTTATGTGAGTCGCTATAATCATACTATGACTAATGAACCTGCCACGATGTGTCTCAGGCGTCGAAAAACTGAAATGACATTTGTCACCCGTAGACCTGCAGGTCCAACTGTAGCTAGCAGCAAGGTGTGGGGTGTCAAACCCAATATAGATCTATACACAACTATCACGTTCTCCCTCCAGGAGACTCTGATTATAACTAACAGGATTTTATATTCCGCACTCGGACGTACGGAAAGAGAATGTCTCACAATTTAGGTTAACAAGTTTACAAGTTGTATGCGGGAGTGTAAAACCTTTCTGTATGAATGTACCCTTTTTGTACGTGTGTGTTAGGTGATGTATCGTAAACTATACCTATTATAGTTTTATCCAAAACGTTTGTAATATATAGGAACTCTTTTATGAAAAAGCGTTAGGATTATGAAACCCATTAAACTATGCTTATTATAGTTTAGATATATATACGTGTTCTAAATGACTGAGTAATCTTATCATGAATGACTTATTTTCAGTTTATGATGATAAAATTTACAACGTATCACATTCAATACTTAGAACTTGACATTATACACTTTGCTCAACATAATACAAAGTGTTATAAAAATTACAAGCTGTTAACAAATTTCAAGCCTTTCTACACTGTTTTTGAAAATTCATAGAAAAATCATACGAAGTCGAAAACTAAATCCGTAAATTCTGGGAGTTCCCAAAATGTGTCTAGTTTACTCATAATTTTTATCATGATTTTTAATGACCTGCAACTTAGGTGGAAAAGGCCATAATCACAGACTGGTCCGGATTGGTGTTTGAAATGATAGGCAGTTTTGTAAAAATCACCATAAATTGTAGAAAAATCGTATGGAGGTGTGCAAGTAGTCATTTTAAAGCTAAGAAGTGGAACTACATGCACCTAAAACAGTTTTGGAAACTAAAATGTTTAAGATGTCCAAAACAGTCCGTGAATGGAGTCCAACTTTTCTGATGAAAGCTGTTAGAAGAATTTAGTTATGTTCTTGGTGTTTTAACTTGTATTCCCCCCCCTAAAAACTTGAGAAAACATGAAAATGTAGGGGTATGAACTCACCTTGTGTGATTTCAGTAGATAAGTGTTGAAGAAGAGAAGTGTTCAACCCAAGAACACTTGAAGAATCGCTTGAAGATTCGAAGCTCTAACACAAATATAATGGAGTTTGTGTAAGATATCCATGATTTGAGTGGAAATGATTGAGATAATCATAAAGGAAATGGATTATGCTTACCAAATGTGGAGGAAAAACTCAAGATCAGCCCTTGAATCTCGGATTTCTAGAGAGAGAAAGTGAGAGAGAAAAGAGTTTGATCTTCTTGTGAAATGAGAGCAAATGAGAGAAAATGAGGAGAGAGGATGAATATCCAGCTCTCAAAACATGGAGAGGGCTTGTGAGAGAGGTAAAAAGTACAAGGAAGTGACAAGGTATGGTGGGAAGGAGTGTGGGTTAATCGTGGAGTGGGTATGGGGTTGCTTGTGTCATAAAATAAGGTAAAGTCAACACTCTACCTTCGTACTTCACCTACTCTTATTTGGATAAGATTTTACCCTTAAAATATGATTAAATCATTAGTTTAGGGGTCTTATATTTTAAAATAAAGTTTTGGGTGAAAATCCCATGTTAAAACAATTAAAAACGGGTCTTAAACGCAAAATTACGCGAAACCGGGTGAAAAATGAGCTTTCCAGCGAGACCCTTCGGACCTTGGCCGAGGTTCGGTCCCTAGGCCGAAGTTCGGTCAGGTGTGTGCACGGTTCGGAGGCGAGAGACGCGAGCCAGAAGGAAGAAGCGAAGCGAGGATCTGTCCGAGGCTCGGTCCGAAGAGAAGTCAGAGGCGAAAGTCAGGAGGTTCGGTCCGAAGAGAAGCCAGAACCGAAGGAACTGTAGTGAACAGTAATGAACAGTAACTTCGGTTCGGACCTTCCTTCTATGTGAGGTTCGGCTCGGATGAACAGTGCTCTCGGTTCGGACCTTCATGAATAGTACTTTCGGTTCGGTTCATGAATAGTACTTTCGGTTCGGAGGGTTCGTTTCCTTAAGTTCGTTTTTCGCGTAGACTTCAGTTTTTGGGCTATTTTCGCCAAATTCGGGGGTCGGAATGCCCCGAGTGATTATAGAAAGTTGGGGAGAGATTTCGAGAGAGATTTGAGAGAGATTCCACATACTCAGAGAGATTTGGGAGAGATTTGACATACTTGGGGAGATTTCTCATACAAAGAGAGATTTGGGAGAGATTTCACATACAGAGAGATATTTGGGAGAGATTTCACATATTTAGGGAGATTTGGGAGAGATTTGACATACTTGGAGAGATTTCACATACAGAGAGATATTTGGGAGAGATTTCACATACTTAGAGAGATTTGGAAGAGATTTGACATTGTTGGAGAGATTTCTCATACAAAGAGAGATTTGGGAGAGATTTCACATACTTAGAGAGATTTGGGAGAGATTTGACATACTTGGAGAGATTTCACATACAAAGAGAGATTTGGGAGAGATTTCACATACTTAGACAGATTTGGGAGAGATTTGACATTCTTGGAGAGATTTCTCATACAAAGAGAGATTTGGGAGAGATTTCACATACTTAGAGAGATTTGGGAGAGATTTGACATTCTTGGAGAGATTTCTCATACAAAGAGAGATTTGGGAGAGATTTCACATACTTAGAGAGATTTGGGAGAGATTTGACATACTTGGAGAGATTTCACATACAAAGAGAGATTTGGGAGAGATTTCACATACTTAGAGAGATTTGGGAGAGATTTGACATACTTGGAGAGATTTCACATACAGAGAGATATTTGGGAGAGATTTCACATACTTAGAGAGATTTGGGAGAGATTTGACATTCTTGGAGAGATTTCTCATACAAAGAGAGATTTGGGAGAGATTTGACATACTTGGAGAGATGGAGTGAAAACGATAGAGAGAGGTTTCATTGGTGACCTTTTTGAGTGTCCGGCTACGCACTGCAAGGTCCGTAAACCCCGTTAAGCCTTGTTTAAGGATCTTGCATACTCCCGATGAGTATGTAACATTGTTTTATTGGTTTGGCTCTCCACGTACCACCGTTTTAGGTTAAGGAGATCTAAATGTACGCACTTTTCGATTTATGATTTCTTATTAGAATAGAGAGTTGTTTAGAAGTTACATAACGTAAACTCTAGTACTCATGGCAAATTGAGTTGACCGGTTTGACTTGTTGACTTTAGTTGACTTTGACTTGCTTGAAAATTGACGGTTGTCACATCATCCCCCCGTTAGAGGGAATTTCGTCCCGAAATTTGAATTTAGGCAAGGAGTTGGTAAATGACTAAGGTCGGCTCTACATTATTTTGATTCTGACTAAGAAATGAGTTATTATACACGAAATCTTAGCTCATACACATTATGATATAACCAATACTGGGCGGATAGTAAAATGTGTGATTCTACTTCAGTTTCACATCCCAACGAGGAAAAGAAACTAAGTCAGAATTCTCACATGCTATTATCTACCAGGTATTCGTTATATATAACTGGGGAATGTATAAGTGAGGAGATCATAGCAAATAACTTAGTAATCCTTCTTACTACGAGGGTAGATAAGCAAGTCACTTACAACGATAACGATGAACTGATCCTAGTAAGAATGACACATCCTATGAATACTGCGAACGGGTTGGTCCTATTCGAGGGGTATCACTACGGACTTGCAGTGTCCGCATCGAATTTGGAGGGTTGTCCTCGGACATCCTTATCCAATACTCACGACTGGTGATATTCAGATCTCAGGTCTGATTCCTAAAGGGTACCTCGTTCCTTGTGGTTGGTCGGCCTATTCGTTTATGTGAGGCAGATAGTAAAGGTTTCTACTGGAGATATCGTCAGGGCCTCTGAAGTTAATGGAAATATGAGCAATTTTCCTTTCTATTTGAAGAATAAGAACAGAGCCTTCCAGGGTGAAAAGCTTGGTTCTTAAATTTTATTGTTGAGTAGTTCGACAGGTTTGACCTAAGAGTTCTTGTAGCTCAGTAGGAAGCATGTGGGTTTGGTTTACACGATTAGGCCTTCTTAGATGGTAGGAGATTTACTCGCCCTCCTGGGCTACCTTGGCCCGAAGTTCATGGCAGAACTCGTACCACGTCTTTCCCAAGCTTCTGTGCTTGGACCTTGTCTGCTATATGCGTGACATTCCCAAGGGTCTCCTGTAAGCACTTGTGATAAGGTTTCGGAAGTATAACACTCCTCTGATGCGTGTTTTGGGGTTCCATAGCAAAAGATAATCCGTAGGTTCGAGCTGGATGTTTATGAGAGACGGAGGTTTTGATGTTTGGAGGGGTTAGGTGAAAGGTCCTTTTATAGATGTTAAGTTGGGAAGATGAGGGCTATATCAATGAAGATTGAATGACGACATCAATATCTTTTTAGATAAAACTAGCTAAGCTGTATTCGCAAGGAGAGATCACTAGAGTGATAGAGTATCTTGTGTTTCTTTTTAGGGTGATAAACTTTGTTTGATGTTATCATTATCGTAGATGATTTATAACACAGTGCCTAGTACTGGCGGCAGGTGTGTTTCGAGAATTAGTAATGATATTTGACATCATGACCCCTGACAGGTCCCCCTATGATCGAATGGTATATGAACGTCGTATGTGATCTGATGTTGGGGAATCGTCGAGTGGGTGACCCCACTCAACTCTTACTATTAGACACGGATTAGGAGTCGGGATGAAATTATTTGTTTCAAAACTTCAGTATTTTGATTATAATTAGCCCCGATGTATGAACAGAGTCATCACATCTTACAGGTAATGATCCTAAGATCATACATGAATGTATTTGGTTTGATTTAAACGAGATAGTATTTTAACTACTTTTAGAAAGATGGTGACTTTAGCAAGCATAACAATTTCATTACAAACATATAGTACTTCAACGTTTTTGACGTTGGAAACATTACAAAAGTCCTAATATGGTTTCCTATCGATCCTGCCGGTTCGTTTGTTACATTCCTCTGGCTCCTCCGTCATTCTTCTTGGTTGGACACTCTCTCTTGAAGTGTCCCATTTCACCGCATGAGTAGCATACTGGGTCCGCCCTGGTGCTGGTGGTTGAAGGGAGATACTGGGTCGGGACTTTACAGAAACGGGTGGTATGTCCTTTCCTGTTGCAGTTATCACATTTTAAAATTCGGCAAGCTCCTGTGTGATGGAATCTGCACTTGACACAGTTTGGGAGAGATCCCTCATATGGTCTGGCCGACGTTTGGGTGGTAGATCCCGTGGCTAGTATCGGGGCATGCGTCGTGACTGCTGTTGTGATGGTGGGGGTGGCTATAGGTTGTTGTCTTTTAATGGATCTTTGAGATTGGTGGCGCTCTTTCATGTTCCAAAACTTTCTCTTCTTGCTCGTAGGTTTGAGACCTGAGGTATTTTTGCTGGCGGACACCCGTTGGTGTTCCTGAATATTACCACTATCTGTATTGTCAGCACCGCTTCCATTTCTGCTGGCGTTGTTAGCATTGAACTGTGCCATGACGGCTGCCACGGTTGCCGTGACTGCAGCCTGAAAAGTAGCAGCGTCTATCTGCAGAGTTGGCACCTTGCTAGTTGGTTGGTTCCCTCTTGGTGACGACATAGCTCTGTTTCACGATGAAAAACATCTTCGTTAGTGGAAATGATTATCTTAAGTGCATCCTTACAATTTATATTAACGCATATAAATTTTTGCACATTACTGTACTACTCCTAGTGTTTCCGCTAACATTCTTGAATTAGGGTTACAGCAGTGGGTAGGGGTAGGTTTCATACGGGCGTCAAGCTTTACCCATCTTAGAATCATGTGTGTTCAAACACGCTTGGCTGGGGAGTTTTGATGGAATCCGGTGCATTAGTGCTGGTATGATCGCACCCATAAGTCTATGATGAAGGAACTTTTCAACAAAATGTTTTAAGGGTGAGATGATAATGAGTTTTTAGAATGGCTATACGTCGTGAGTTTCTAACTAAGTTTTGTCTTATATTGATTTGTAACGTAATTTGGTTGTTAGGGGCGTTCTGAAAATAATTCATAACGGGAGTCTTTTTATGGAAACCCATGAATTTTTAGTAGTTCTGCACCCAAGTTGTGCCTTATAGCTGACCCAAGCTAGGTCCTTATTATGACCAATTGGAGCATGTTCTCGAAGATTTGACTTGCATCCCTATGATGCAGTCCTAATACAGAGTAGAAGTAAGTTCAGGTAGTGATCCTTTGATGTTTGTTGTTTGAAACCGGGTTTCATTTGTTGGTGAATAACATGATCCAACCTTGGAGAGAAGATCAGGAACGATTATGGAGCTAGATTACTCTAGTCTTACAACTTGAATAGAGTGGGTTTTAGGCAGGTTCCTATGGCAGCACGATGGGAGTGTTTGAACAAAAAGGTGACACAGAATTCGGCTGATTGATACGTCATTGATGTTTAAGATGTAACAAATTAGGGAAAAATTGACCTTGTAGAGGGTCTTATATTATATCAAAGCAGGGGTGTCTTGGCCGCCTAAAGGCCTCACTAAAGGTACCTACAGTACAGGATAGTTTCATAGGGAATACCACCTAGGGCATAGATAGGGAAAACGATTCTTTTTTTTTTTTTTTTTTTTTTTTTTTTTTTTTTTTTTTTTTTAACATGAAATGAAGTAAGGTATCTACTACTGGCGGCGGTCATTTTCCTTGTGATCTCTCAGTTCTGCTAGCTGCCGCTCCATATCAGGCATGTGCCTTTCGTACACCCTCTGGCGTACTCGGAGTTTTATGACATCGGTTCGTGATTCAGCCAGTGCTTGCAGCAGGGTTTCATAGTCTTTTGCAGACTTTTCACGAGTGTGATCAAGGCGATTGGTGCGGATTGTATGTATTCTTGCATTTGCATCGACCTCTGCGATACTATGGAGAGTTGTTCTGCCCCGAATCTCGTCTCAGGCAACTCTACAGACCAGGATTGGAAAAATTCTATCTGCTAGGGTTCCTTCGTTTATGTTGCAGAAGTTTCGATCTCCATCGAATGACATAGGTTGGTCTTGCTCTTCGCTCCAGATTTCCAAGCACTCTACCCAAGGAGGCATCGGGCCTTGAAAATCCGGTCGAGGATTGGGATTGGGAACACGGGTCATCGAGGATAGGTTCACCATTTCAGGTTCGGAGTCGAAACCGTCAGCAAGGCCTTCAGCTTGGTGACCATCCACAGGGATTGGGTGATCATTCTCTGGCTCCTCTCCGAGCCATTCAGTATTGTTGTGGCTAGGGTAGTACGGGTCGTCGTGGGGATGAAATCCAGCCATGATATCTTCGCGAGAAATGGGGATATAAGAAGTAACTAAGTAGATGTACTAATTAGATAATTATAAGATGATCTTTATCAGGTACTTCAATACATTGTTTAGTGCATACTAGTCATATGTATTTGGGACAGGATAGACCTTCGAATAAGCGATCCTAACTCTAAATCCCCAATCCAACGAGAACAGGAAGTAAAGCAAAGATCCACAGATTCTAAGCCTATGACGTCCTGGATACATATAATTTTAATGTATCCACTAAGCAATTATTAGCCTATTGATAAAAATCTATTTAGTTCTCAGATAAGTAATTATAATAACACCAAATACCCCTATGGTATTCAATTGTGGTAGTGTTGGTAAGTTTTTAGACTTGTTGCCATATCACAACCATTCTTGGGCATGTGCTAATCACTCCTCGGACGAGCATAGTTGATCAGGCTATGCCAATCCCAAGACTGACCATACATCCCCGAGCTTACCTGTGATATCCAACAATCATTACTTTTGTTTTGTTCTAGAACGACGTGACCCTAGTATGTATGCATGCGTGTATACTTTTAATAAGAAACTACTTATTTCTAAAAGTATAGTTGTTTTGAAAACATAAAATCAGAGACTCTAGTCCCAATGCATTTATAGTTTGTATATCTTATGTGGTTCGATATACTGAGTTCACTATAAACAATGCTCTGATACCAATCTGTCGCACCCCCAAACCAAGGATGACGGAAACGTTCGAGGGTGGAGGACTTCATGTAGAGTATCACAACAATGAGTATAATAGTGCTCAAAGTAAATACAACCATCATAAATATAACTGAAAAAGTTACACCAATGTATATGTTTTACAGGATTCAAATCAATTACATTATGAAACAAAATGAACTGTTTGACGATTTATCGTCCCATCCTCAAAACGTTGTTGGTTTCCTGTTTTCACTGAATTCCTGAGAATACAAGTAGTTTTGAAAAGTGTCAACACAAAGGTTGGTGAGTTCATAAGAGATTTTATTGGAGAAATAGACCGTTTTCCTTGTAAAAATGATATGATATGTATTCAGAAAATCCAATATTTTCTTTATAAAATTTATGTAATGTAGTCTTATAACCGACGACCAAAATGTATAAGTAACCTTTCTTATTAAAGGAAAATAAAATGTGCTTAAATTGACATAAACGCACTTGAATTAAATGATGTTCCCGCAAATTCTTATATTTGTTAATACTTAATGTATATGTAGTCCCAAGTCTCAGGACCAAGAAAATAACAAGTATCGTCTATACTTAAAGTTATAAATGTGGTTTCAAATGATGTGTAGTCATAAATACCAAAAACCGAATGTAGACAGTAATATCGGTACTTATTGAGATAAAAGTGATTTTAAAATCGACATAAAACCCATTAAAGTTTTATAAAAATCCCGTAAACTTTATGTATTGTTATATCCTTATGTGAGTCGCTATAATCATACTATGACTAATGAACCTGCCACGACGTGTCTCAGGCGTCGAAAAACTGAAATGACATTTGTCACCCGTAGACCTGCAGGTCCAACTGTAGCTAGCAGCAAGGTGTGGGGTGTCAAACCCAATATAGATCTATACACAACTATCACGTTCTCCCTCCAGGAGACTCTGATTATAACTAACAGGATTTTATATTCCGCACTCGGACGTACGGAAAGAGAATGTCTCACAATTTAGGTTAACAAGTTTACAAGTTGTATGCGGGAGTGTAAAACCTTTCTGTATGAATGTACCCTTTTTGTACGTGTGTGTTAGGTGATGTATCGTAAACTATACCTATTATAGTTTTATCCAAAACGTTTGTAATATATAGGAACTCTTTTATGAAAAAGCGTTAGGATTATGAAACCCATTAAACTATGCTTATTATAGTTTAGATATATATACGTGTTCTAAATGACTGAGTAATCTTATCATGAATGACTTATTTTCAGTTTATGATGATAAAATTTACAACGTATCACATTCAATACTTAGAACTTGACATTATACACTTTGCTCAACATAATACAAAGTGTTATAAAAATTACAAGCTGTTAACAAATTTCAAGCCTTTCTACACTGTTTTTGAAAATTCATAGAAAAATCATACGAAGTCGAAAACTAAATCCGTAAATTCTGGGAGTTCCCAAAATGTGTCTAGTTTACTCATAATTTTTATCATGATTTTTAATGACCTGCAACTTAGGTGGAAAAGGCCATAATCACAGACTGGTCCGGATTGGTGTTTGAAATGATAGGCAGTTTTGTAAAAATCACCATAAATTGTAGAAAAATCGTATGGAGGTGTGCAAGTAGTCATTTTAAAGCTAAGAAGTGGAACTACATGCACCTAAAACAGTTTTGGAAACTAAAATGTTTAAGATGTCCAAAACAGTCCGTGAATGGAGTCCAACTTTTCTGATGAAAGCTGTTAGAAGAATTTAGTTATGTTCTTGGTGTTTTAACTTGTATTCCCCCCCCTAAAAACTTGAGAAAACATGAAAATGTAGGGGTATGAACTCACCTTGTGTGATTTCAGTAGATAAGTGTTGAAGAAGAGAAGTGTTCAACCCAAGAACACTTGAAGAATCGCTTGAAGATTCGAAGCTCTAACACAAATATAATGGAGTTTGTGTAAGATATCCATGATTTGAGTGGAAATGATTGAGATAATCATAAAGGAAATGGATTATGCTTACCAAATGTGGAGGAAAAACTCAAGATCAGCCCTTGAATCTCGGATTTCTAGAGAGAGAAAGTGAGAGAGAAAAGAGTTTGATCTTCTTGTGAAATGAGAGCAAATGAGAGAAAATGAGGAGAGAGGATGAATATCCAGCTCTCAAAACATGGAGAGGGCTTGTGAGAGAGGTAAAAAGTACAAGGAAGTGACAAGGTATGGTGGGAAGGAGTGTGGGTTAATCGTGGAGTGGGTATGGGGTTGCTTGTGTCATAAAATAAGGTAAAGTCAACACTCTACCTTCGTACTTCACCTACTCTTATTTGGATAAGATTTTACCCTTAAAATATGATTAAATCATTAGTTTAGGGGTCTTATATTTTAAAATAAAGTTTTGGGTGAAAATCCCATGTTAAAACAATTAAAAACGGGTCTTAAACGCAAAATTACGCGAAACCGGGTGAAAATCCCATGTTAAAACAATTAAAAACGGGTGAAAAATGAGCTTTCCAGTAATGAACAGTAACTTCGGTTCGGACCTTCCTTCTATGTGAGGTTCGGCTCGGATGAACAGTGCTCTCGGTTCGGACCTTCATGAATAGTACTTTCGGTTCGGTTCATGAATAGTACTTTCGGTTCGGAGGGTTCGTTTCCTTAAGTCCGTTTTTCGCGTAGACTTCAGTTTTTGGGCTATTTTCGCCAAATTCGGGGGTCGGAATGCCCCGAATGATTATAGAAAGTTGGGGAGAGATTTCGAGAGAGATTTGAGAGAGACTCCACATACTCAGAGAGATTTGGGAGAGATTTGACATACTTGGGGAGATTTCTCATACAAAGAGAGATTTGGGAGAGATTTCACATACAGAGAGATATTTGGGAGAGATTTCACATACTTAGGGAGATTTGGGAGAGATTTGACATACTTGGAGAGATTTCACATACAGAGAGATATTTGGGAGAGATTTCACATACTTAGAGAGATTTGGGAGAGATTTGACATTCTTGGAGAGATTTCTCATACAAAGAGAGATTTGGGAGAGATTTCACATACTTAGAGAGATTTGGGAGAGATTTGACATACTTGGAGAGATTTCACATACAAAGAGAGATTTGGGAGAGATTTCACATACTTAGAGAGATTTGGGAGAGATTTGACATTCTTGGAGAGATTTCTCATACAAAGAGAGATTTGGGAGAGATTTCACATACTTAGAGAGATTTGGGAGAGATTTGACATTCTTGGAGAGATTTCTCATACAAAGAGAGATTTGGGAGAGATTTCACATACTTAGAGAGATTTGGGAGAGATTTGACATACTTGGAGAGATTTCACATACAAAGAGAGATTTGGGAGAGATTTCACATACTTAGAGAGATTTGGGAGAGATTTGACATACTTGGAGAGATTTCACATACAGAGAGAGATTTGGGAGAGATTTCACATACTTAGAGAGATTTGGGAGAGATTTGACATTCTTGGAGAGATTTCTCATACAAAGAGAGATTTGGGAGAGATTTGACATACTTGGAGAGATGGAGTGAAAACGATAGAGAGAGGTTTCATTGGTGACCTTTTTGAGTGTCCGGCTACGCACTGCAAGGTCCGTAAACCCCGTTAAGCCTTGTTTAAGGATCTTGCATACTCCCGATGAGTATGTAACATTGTTTTATTGGTTTGGCTCTCCACGTACCACCGTTTTAGGTTAAGGAGATCTAAATGTACGCACTTTTCGATTTATGATTTCTTATTAGAATAGAGAGTTGTTTAGAAGTTACATAACGTAAACTCTAGTACTCATGGCAAATTGAGTTGACCGGTTTGACTTGTTGACTTTAGTTGACTTTGACTTGCTTGAAAATTGACGGTTGTCACAAACCTGAACTTAACAAGGTAGGTAAAGGGTGACTTAATGTTTATCATAGTATCGATAGAGCGTGTGTGGTTAACCTGCACATTGATTGAGGGGTAATACATTAAGGGTACCAAGTAATTTACATGGTTACTTCACACCTTGTTTTGTGATCCTCGGCATCCCAGCCACAAAACTTGAAGGGCACACTCGAGATTGAAACATGCCATTGAAGAAAGTTCAATGAATCTCAAAGAATCTAGGAGTTTCTAAACCAATTAAACACCTAATTAAATATTTCATTTTTCATGGTGGAAATTGGTGAATCGTCATTCACCTACCTTCAAATATCTTATAGCTTAGATTACGGCATCCCTCTTCTAAGTTATAAAATATTGTGTTGGGTCCTAGCCTTAATATTGCATTTGGGTGTTTTATTAAGGACTATCTCTATATCTAATCTAATCTATCCCCTCTTCTTTTCAGATGTCTTCCAATAACAATGCTTCTGGCTCAAACCCTACTAGCTCCTTCTTTCTCATGAATCTTTGTGGGAGAGTCATCTTTGATGGATCCAACTTTACTGATTGGATCAGAAACATCAGGATGGTCACTCGGTATGAGAACAAAGAATATGTTCTCGACAAGGAGCTGAAGGTACCCGAGTTAACTGCTACTCCTGAAGAGCTTGCTGAATATGAGTTACATGAGAGAGATGCTACAAAAGTGGCATGCATCATGATGGCCACCATGACAGTCGAGCTCCAAAAGTCCTATGAGGACTATTATCCTTTTGAGATGCACCAGGACTTGATGGACCGCTACCATCAAAGTGCTCGTCAAGAGCAATATGAAATAATCTCGTCCATGATAACAACCCGAATGAAGGATGGTGAACCCATCACGGGCCACATGCAGAAAATGCAAAGGTATGTGGACCGTTTACTGAAGCTGAATGTGAACATCCCTAAGGAGTTAGCAATAGATATCATTTTGCACTCCTTGCCATCGTGTTATGATCAATTCCACATGACATATCACATGAACATGGAAGATGTCACCCTCAGCAAACTTCAAGGACTCTTGAAGACCGCCGAAAGTGGTCTAAAGGGTAAGTCGATTGTTACTACTCCTACTCTTACTCCAGCTGCAACCAATGTCTTGGCAATCGGGCATGGTAAAGGGAAGAAGAGAAAGAACCCTTCTAAGGGTACCAAGGGTAAGACCCTTGAAGGCTCCTCCTCAAGCAAAACCAAGAAAGGTTTTGTCACTCCTTCTGCTAACCCTAATGAGGCTGAATGCTTCTATTGCCATGAAAAGTCGCACTGGAAGCGAAACTGCCCAAAGTACCAACAAGATTTGAAGGATGGGAAAGTAAAATGCAACCATGCAGGTATATACACTATATTTTCTAATAAATCACCTCATTCAAAGTCTTGGGTCCTTGATACAGGTTGTGGTATTCACATATGTTGTGATTTGCAGGGACTAAGAAGAAGTGAGAATGTGGAGTAGGGAAAGATAAACTTGATCATGGGAAACAGGAAAGCTTCACCTGTCACAAAGATAGGAGTTTATTCCTTAGTTCTGAATAGTGGGTTTACATTAGATTTGAATAAATGTTATTATTCGCCAGAAATGGCAAGAAATGTTATTTCCTTTCATGCATTGTATAAACAAGGTTTTACCTTTTATTTTGATAATAATAATGGTAGTATTGATGCTTTCTTTAATAATGTTCTTTAGTTTAAAGCATTACCTTGTGATGGCGTATATGAAACTGTATCTATTGTAGATAATCTAGGAAATAATGTATTGTGTATTGACTCTTCCACTAGCTTAGATAAAGCATCTTTATGGCATTGTCGTCTTCGAAATGTAAGCAAGAAACGCATAGGCCAACTCGAAAAGGATGGAGTCTTGGAGTCATTTGACCTAAAGTTAGATGATAGTTGTGAATCTTGTTTGCTTGGTAAAATAACAAAGTCACCTTTTACTAGCACTTGTGCTAGGGGTGAAGGTTTGTTGGACCTCATACACACGGATGTGTGTGGACACTTCAGAACCGCCACAAGAGATGCTAATCGGTTCTATGTGACTTTTACTGATGATTTTAGTAGATATGGATATGTCTACCTAATCAAGCATAATTCAGAAACCTTTGAGAAATTCAAAGAGTTTAAGAAAGAAGTGGAGAATCAGTTGGGCAGGAACATTAAGATGCTTCGATCCGATCGTGGTGGTAAGTATCTTAGTACTGAGTTCCTTGACTATCTTAAGGAATATGGGATTGTCTGACAATTGACACCTCCTAGGACACCACAGTTGAATGTTGTAGCTGAGAGACGCAATCGGACTTTGTTGGACATGGTCCGTTCCATGATGAGTCGAGCTTCGCTACCAATCTCATTTTAAGGGTATTGCTAAGAGACTGCCGCCCATATCCTTAATCTAGTCCCTACAAAGAAGGTTGCCAAAACACCTCACGAGGTGTGGACTGGAAAAGTTCCCAATCTAGACCACATCAAGATTTAGGGTTGCGAGGCTTTCGTGAGATGCGAGACTCATGATAAGATCGAACCCCGAAGCAAAATGTGTATTTTCATTGGCTACCCACAGAAATCCTTTGGTTACATCTTCTACAGACCCAGTGATAATGTGGTCTTTGTGGCAAGAAGATGATTCTTTCGAGAGAGAGAATTCATGAGCCAAGGAGACAGTGGGAGGCAAATTGACCTAGAGGAAATTCAAGAGTCAAGTGGTGAAGGAACCTCAAACCCTAGCCCTTAACCTGAGGAGGAAACTCCTGTGGAGCCGACTGAAGAATCTATACCTCTGAGGCGTTCCACCAGAGTTAGGAATGCACCTGAGCATTATTATGGTTTTCATATTACTGCAGAAGGTGAGACACTTATCAGTGATAACACACTGGTAAATATAAATGAGCCTAACAGCTACATGGAAGCCATGGCAGGCCCTGAGAGTGCTAAATGGAAAGAGGCTATGGATAGCGAGATACAGTCCATGTATGACAATCAAGTTTGGAACTTGGTTGACAATATACCTGATCATAAGATTGTTGGGTGCAAATGGATCTTCAAGAAGAAGACCGACATAGATGGTAATGTACACAGTTATAAGGCACGACTGGTTGCAAAGGGTTATTCTCAAACTCCGGAGTTAATTATGATGAGACCTTTACACCAGTGGCCAAGATTAAGTCTATTAGGGTTCTGTTAGCCATTGTTGCATTTCATGATTATGAAATATGGAAAATTGATGTCGAAACCGCTTTCCTTAATGAAAAGTTGGCTGAAGATGATTACATGGTTCAGCCAGAGGGTTTTGTTAGTACAGAGTACCCCAGTAGAGTGTGTTAGCTCGAGAAATCCATTTATGGATTGAAACATGCACCTCGCAGATGGAATCTTTGCTTTGATGAGAAAGTCAGAGAATTTGGTTTTTCAAGGAGTGAAGATGAATCTTGTGTCTATATCAAGGCTAGTGGGAGTATAGTTAGCTTTTTGGTACTGTATGTGGATGACATACTACTAATAGGAAATGACATCCCAACCCTGCAGGAAGTAAAGTCATGGCTTGGGAAGTGTTTCGCTATGAAGAACCTTGGAGAAGCTGCCTATATCCTAGGGATAAGGATTTTGAGTAACAGGAGCAAAAGACTAATTGGACTTAGTCAAAGAACATATGTGGAAAAAGTGTTGAAAAGGTTCAACATGCATAACTCCAAGAAAGGAGAGTTACCCATCCAGAGTAACGCCCGATTGAGTAAGACACAAAGCCCTATTACTGAGGCTGAGATAGCATAAATGAGTCGAATACCTTATGCTTCAGCTGTAGGATCGATCATGTATGCTATGACGTGTACTCGACCTTATGTAGCCTTTTCTTTGAGCATGGTTAGTAGGTATCAGGGGAACCCTGGCTAGGTACACTGGACTGCGGTAAAGAATATCCTCAAGTACCTACGAATGACTAAGGATTGGGTCCTTACCCTCGTTGGGAGTGATGACTTGAGAATTGTAGGGTACCGTGCTAGCTTCAGACTGACAGGAAATGAGAGTCATGCTTCACTTCCTCCACCTCCTTTAAATGTTCTCCCTGACCCACAAGTGTGAAGGCTTGAAAAGTTCAAGCTCACTCAAGCCCTTTTGGTAAGTAAACACGAAGATAAGAAACATATGTGTGCACACGTCTTAGAGATGAAGTCACACATTGACAGGTTAAGGATGTTGGGTGTCGAGATTTCAGGTGAGTTGGTTGTTGACTGGGTTCTTCAGTCACTTCCTGAATCATATAGTGAGTTCATAAGAGAGTAATATATGATGGAACACGAAGTGACCCTAATTGATCTCACTTATTTGCTTATAGCTTCTGAATCAGCAATGATTTGGCGTGCTGGTCAAGCAAATTTGTCTGGTGAATCAAACTTCGATGATTTAATGGACACTGGCAACATTGGGGGTCCAGAAAGGTCTAAGTATGAGATTGTTCCACGTAATGTGCCAAAGGAGTCCATTTGCTTTTATTTCCAAGAGAAGGGGCATTGGAGATGAAGCTGCCCAAACTACCTTAGAGATCTAAGAGATGGGAAAGTCATGGCATATGGCTCTATTTCTGGTAAAATCCACTATCTAGCTCCTTTTAAGTTCCTATTCTAGATTCTTAATAAATGATGTGATAAGATTACATTTTGATGTTTTGCAAGATCGAAGAAAAGAAATGAAGCTTAAGAAAGAAGTGTGTTGAATCTGATCATGAAGAAATGGATTTCAATCGCATAGATTCAAAGATCATTTTTGAGCTGCTACTTTAGAGTTAGAATAAATTGCTTAGGAATGTGTAGTAGCATAGTTTTCAGTTGAATTGCATTGTAAGGACAAGTTTTTCCGCAATAAAATAAAATTTGAGTTTTATTTAGTTATCCTTGCAATGGCAGGTGTGAAAATGAATGTTTGTATTTTAGCAATGTTGAGTTGGATATGATTCTTGTTTTGCTATTTGTGGAAATGTCAAGAATTTACCAAATAACAAAAGATTCTCATGGCCCAAGTTTCAATTGGACAAAAACTTGGAATCATGCAACATGTCTTGTATGATGAATGAAAAAACTTTCATATTTGGAAATTAGACTAATTCTTTGACAAAGTGTCAAGTGAAAGACTAGGAGATCAAGTACACTAGGTTGTGCGTTGATCAAGTTCACCACAAGAGTGATAAAGATATTCTTCATGATTTACTAAAGTTTAGTAAATATGGTTATACTTATAAGTATAAGTGTAATTCTGGGTTGATTGGAAGAGTTTCAATGAATAGCAGAACGAATAAGAAGAATTAAGTAGGCAGAAAGATAAAAGTTTCTCTATTCTAACAAGAAGGGAGAGTACCTTTTATTATGTTTTGTGATCGTCTTAATGATTGAGAACCATATCATGATTGATCCTCTAAGTGAGTCTTAGTGCATTTGTATCTCTAAGAAGAGGAATCGAGAATTTTGGAAATGGTTAAATCAAGAAGTCAATCATACTTCGTTTCAAAATCAAGTCTTAGAGTCATACTCCAAGATTGTGACTTGAGTGACAAGTCTTAAGTAGGTTTGTAACACTTATCAAATGTAGAATAAGAAAGTTTCTTATTCTTGCACATTTGAAATTGGTAAGTTGTGATGTCTTGGATAAGACAAAGACCAAGTAAGACCAATTGAGTGAAGTGTTAAACTTGATAAAAAGCTACACTAACTCTTGAATATTTGTTTTGTCAAAGAATGTTTTTTTACAAGAGAATATTATATGTCAAGGAGTCAGTGGGAGTCTTAATGGTCTTGAAAAGGTTCAGGAACAAATCAGGAGTAAACCTAGTTGATCATCACTAGCACGTGACTTGAGGTTTATAATCTTTCATACTCTTATTTTTGTGCCATTCCAGTTGAGTTAATTATGCATGTGAGCTCTATGAGTTCTAATTTGAAGGCATAAAGACAATGCACCTTGATCAATAGAAAGTAAATTGATATGTAGGGGTGAGCTGTGATGGGATTTATGCATAAGAAACATTCTTATGTGCTCATACAAACCCTAATGCTTGGATCTAGGTTTCTCTATTGAACATGCTTTGATTCTAAGACTTACAAACCCTAATCTAGCATACTAATAACATAAACAACATGTAGAATTAGATCTAGATGTTTACCTCTTCAAATGTTGGCTTAGATCTTCCTTTCTTCTACTCTTGAGCTTAGAGTCATAAATGCAACTCCTCTAATGGTTCACAAACCCCACAAGCAAGAAGGCAATATGGGAGAGGGTGAGAGAGGCTAGAATTCGGCCTAGGGTTCTCTTAGAATCAAGTGGTAGCCGAATTCAATGCCCTAGGGGACATATTTATACTTACAGGTTACTAGGGTTTCAGTCTAAACCCTAATGGACAGCTTAGCCACCAAGCAGCCCAAGGAACCTTCTGGAATAAGGCCTTGGACGAAAATATGATGGATACCCATCATAATTTTGTTCCCCCTTAAGCCCATTAGGTTTCCTTAACCCAAAACTCAACTATCATACATTTGACGGTTTATACCCCTTTATTCAATTAATCTCTTTTGGTCACCAAATTAATTCCTAATTAATTTATGACCAATACTAATTAAATAAATATGATTTCTCCTTTAATATATTATTCTTATAATATATTAATAAATCATAATACTCTCTCTTTGTCCTTAAATTACCTTGTCAAGTTGCTTTGGAGAAGGCAACCCAAAAGGACCATGCACAACCGGGTCAAGTACATAACAAATATAGTTACGGGCTTAGACACTATTCCAACAGTCTCCCACTTGGATAAGTCTATTAACTATATCTCACATACGACTTCAGAATCCGATTAGCAATCATAGCTCTTATACTTTGCTGTCAACTCTGATCAACTTGTCCTTCCGATAAGGGATCTTATAATCCTCCGTTCTAGATATCATGCTGACAATGCTTATTGTCCAGCATTTGTTTCTTGATCTCTGATTTGTTTGACCTAGAATTTAGTTGAACACATCAACTTCATCCTGACCGGGCCCGGCACATAAGTCAAACCAAATCATCAAGTGGCCAATATATCACTTTTATTCTCATAGAATAAAAGGAACAGATCAACTTCAACTCATATGCATCCATTATTTACTAATTAAATTACACATAATAATGCATTTTATAACATCAAGTTACTGATGTGTTTACACATTAACAATGCATAACCAACCAACAAACAACAATCATATCTCTAAGTTTTAAGACTATATGATGTTATCGCTTTGCAATCACTTAAGGTAAAACACCACGAAGTGATACAGCAAACTCGGGTTTATTCCAATGCTCAACTCATATTCATAAGCACTCATGAACTTTGCAGCAAACCCTTGCTATGTCTAAAACCTTTTAGACAATCTACAAACAATTCATGACAGTCTTCATTCATATCTACTTCCAAAATATGACCGACTGTGGACCTTTTTGAATAATCGTATCATTCAGGAAGTCAAAACATGCAAAATGGAAGCAATAGATAAATAACCAACACAAGATAGTAGCTTTACTCATAAATAACACAATTTTATTTATTCATCGAATGTCAAGTACAAACTATCTATTACACATTTCCTATCTAATCCAAACTTATATCACCCTCCAGCCTAATGCTCCTAGCGTGCTGCAAGTGTTTGACTCTACTCAGTCCCTTCGTAAGGGGATCTGCTGGGTTTTCTTCTGATGATACCCTCTTCACAATGAGGAGTCCCTCTTCTACTCGATGTCTGATAAAATGGTATTTTCTGTCAATATGTCGAGATCTACCATGATCTCTAGGTTCCTTTGTTAAGGCAACCGCTCCTTCATTATCACAGAAAATTTCCATCGGCTCTTTTATGGATGGCACAACTCCAAGGTCTCCAATGAAGTTCTTCAACCATATAGCCTCCTTTGACACTTCGCTTGCCGTAATATACTCTGATTCACACGTTGAATCAGCTACGGTCTCTTGCTTGGAACTTTTCCAAGTCACTGCTCCTCCATTTAGGGTAAAGAGCCAGCCCGACTGCGATCAGAAGTTATCCCGATCCGTATGAAAACTAGCGTCACTGTACCCTCGTAACCTTAAGTCATCACTCCCACCGACGACTAGAAACCATTCCTTGGTCCTCCGAAGGTACTTAAGAATATTATTAACTGCAATCCAATGAGCTCTACCAGGGTTCCCTTGATATCTGCTGACCATGCTCAAAGCTAAGGCCACATCAGGGCGAGTACAAGTCATAGCGTACATGATAGAGCCTACTGCGGAAGCGTAAGGTACTCGGCTCATATCAGCTATCTCTGCCTCTGTACTCGGGCTCTGAGTCTTACTAAGCTTGGTATTGCTTTGGATTGGAAACTCCCCTTTCTTGGAATTTTCCATACTAAAATGCTTTAGTACCTTATCCAAGTATGTATCCTGACTAAGTCCTATCAGTCTCTTTTCCCTGTTTCTTACTATTCTTATTCCCATAATATATGCAGCCTCTCCGAGGTCATTCATAGCGAAACATTTCCTAAGCCAGGACTTGACCTCCTACAAGGTTGGGACATCGTTTCTTATGAGTAGTATGTCATCGACATACAATACGAGGAAGCTCACTATACTCCCACTGGCTTTGACATACACACAAGATTCATCTTCGCTCCGTAGAAAGCCAAACTCTTTAACCTTCTCGTCAAAACAAAGATTCCATCTGCGAGATGCTTGTTTCAATCCATAAATAGATTTCTGAAGCTTGCATACTCTATTTGGATGCTTCGCATCGACAAAACCCTCTGGCTGATTCATGTAAACATCCTCAGCCAATTTTCCATTAAGGAAAATGATTTTCACGTCCATCTGCTATATTTCATAATCATGAAACGCAGCTATTGCAAGCATTACCCTAATAGACTTTATCTTTGCAACCGGTGAGAAGGTCTTATCATAGTCAACTCCAGGAGTTTCAGTAAAGCCCTTCGCAACCAATCGCGCTTTATAAGTATGCACTTTCCCATCCAGGTTCGTCTTCTTCTTGAAGATCCACTTGCACCCGGCTGTCTTACGACTCGGTACATTATCAACCAAATTCCAAACTTGGTTGTCGTACATGGACCGAATCTCGCTGTCCATCGCCTCTTTCCATTTAGCAGACTCCGGGCCTGCCATGGCTTCCTTATAGCTGCTAGGTTCATCCAAATTTACTAGTGTACTATCACTAATAAATGTATCCCCTTCAGTAGTAATATGAAAACCATATAACCGGGGTGAACACTAGCCCTAGTGGAACGTCGAAGAGGTAAGGACTTGTCAAGAGGTTCAACAGGAGTTTCCTCCTCAAGTTGAGTGCCAGTGTCAGAGGTTCCTTCATCGCTTTGATCTTGAATTTCCTCAAGTTCAATTTGCCTCCCGCTGTCTTCTTGGCTTATCAATTCCCTTTCTCGGAAAACTACTCTTCTAGCAACGAAGACAACATTGTCACTCGGTCTATAGAAAAGGTAGCCAAAAGACTTTTGCGGATAGCCGATGAAATAACACTTCTCACTCCGAGGTTCAAGCTTGTCGTGAGTCTCTCGTCTTACGAAAGCCTCACAACCCCAAACCTTAATGTGTGCCAACGAGGGAGCCTTCCCTGTCCACATCTCGTGAGGAGTCTTAGAAACTTTCTTGGTGGGAACTAAGTTAAGTATATGGGCGGCAGTCTCTAAGGTATACCCCCAGAAAGCTATTAGTAACGAAGTTCGACTCATCATAGAACGAACCATGTCCAACAAGGTTCGGTTATGTCTCTCAGCCACACCATTCAATTGTGGCGTCCTTGGAGGCATCAATTCCGAAACAATTCCGCATTCTTTTAGATAGTCGTGAAACTCAAGACTTAGGTACTCTCTTCCTCGGTCTGACCGAAGCATCTTGATTTTCCTGCCCAACTGATTCTCCACTTCATTCTTAAACTCTTTGAACTTTTCAAAGGTTTCCGACTTTTGCTTGATTAAGTAGATATATCCATATCTGCTATAATCATCTGTAAAAGTTACGTAGAAGCGGCAAGCATCCCTTGTGGTGGATCCAAAGGGCCCACACACATCGGTGTGCATGAGATCCAATAAACCCTCACCCATTTCACAAGTGCCAGTAAAGGGTAACTTGGTCGTCTTCCCAAGTAAACAAGATTCACACATGTCATCGTCCCTAAGTTCGAATGACTCCAACACTCCATCCTTTTGGAGTTGGGCTAGGCGTTTCTTGTTGACATGGCTAAGGTGACAATGCCACAAGCATGCTTTGTCTAGACTAGTAGACGAATCAATATTCAAAACATTATTTCCTAAATTATCAACAATCATCACAGATTCATAAATCCCATTACATGGTAATGCATTGAAATAAAAGACACCATTCAAATAAACTTTAATAGAACCATTACTATTATCAAAAGAATATCTGAAACCTTGTCTAAACAACCCGTGAAATGAAATAATGTTTCTTGCCATATCTGGTGAATAACAACAATTGTCTAAATCTATCCATAATCCATTACTCAACACTAAAGAATAAACACCGACTTTGGTCACAGGCGACGATCTTCTGTTTCCCATAATCAGGTTCATCTTCTCATGTTCCACCTCCCTACTTCTTTTTAGGCCCTGCATATCAGAACAAATGTGGTAACCACACCCTGGTCAAGAACCCATGAGGTAGCAAATGATGAGTTATTAGATTTAATAGAATACATACCTGAAAAGGTGGGCTTAATCTTCCCATCTCTTATGTCCTGCAAATATTGTGGGCAGCTTCGCTTCCAGTGGCCTTTTGGTGGCAATAGAAGCACTCTGCTTCTTTAGGATCGGAAGAGGGTTTAATAGGGCCTGCTTTGGTCCCACTTGAGGACGAACCATCACGGGGTTTCCCCTTATGGTGGCTCCTACATGGAGCCTTCCTCTTTTTACCCTTTCTTTGACCTATTGCCATCACAGGAGCGGCCACAGCAGGGGACGGTACAACGGATTTGTCTTTGAGGTTGCTCTCAGCAGTCCTCAAGAGTCCTTGGAGCTTGCTCAAGGAGACCTCCTCTTTGTTCATGTGGTAGGTCATCCTAAACTGGTTGTAGCAGGAGGGCCAAGAGTGGAGGATTATGTCGATATCCAAATCCTCATCAAACTTAACATTAAGTTTGAGAGGACGATCAATGTACCTTTGCATTTTCTGCAAATGAGAGGTTAGGGATTCTCCACTTCCTATCTTAGCGGTGATCATGTTAGTAATGATCTCATAGCGCTCTTTCCTTGCGCTTTGGTGATACCTGTCCAACAAATCCTGATGCATTTCATATGGATACATGTCCTCATAGGACTTTTGGAGTTCGAGGTTCATGGTGGCCAGCATTATGCAGTGTACTTTCGTGGCATCACGCTCGTGGGCCTCAATGTAACACCGTGAATTTCAAAATAATTTTTCGCATAATATAAAGACATTTTTCATTAAATTTTCATAAAACATCAAGTTTAAAACTCCAATCCATATCATACAATATCCCAAGATCACATATCATAACAATCCCGTGCGTGTGTACAGATCAAGCCGGCGCCTTCCCACGATCATCACTAGTACCTGAAACAAACAACACTAACACTGTAAGCACAAAGCTTAGTGAGTTCCCCAAGATACCACACATAACACATATTAGCCACTCGAGGCTATAACTCTGTGGGTCCGTAGACCCTACTCTGTGAACCCACTGGTTCTAACTCTGGGAACCTTCCGGTTCCAACTCTATAAGCATGCACATCATAAATCACATAGACATCATGCAGTACATCACATAACATACACATAACATACACATACTCTGTCACATAACTCTGATTACCTACTCAAGGTAAAGTATAGTGAGAAGACTCACCTCGTATATCTCGATAACTCGCGAATCCTGGAAATCACTCGTGCTCGATCCTCCGAGCTATAATCCTCTATAACATCATATATCTCTAATTAACACTTTTACCACTAAGGTTGACTACCCCTATCAAGTCAACACTGGTCGACTCTGGTCAACGGTCAACGGTCAACTTTGACCGGACTCGGCGAGTGCACTAGAGCGACTTGACGAGTCTAAACGTTTTCACCAACTCTCTAGGATTCTCTTTTGACACGTCGAGTACTCTCCTGACTCGACGAGTTCCACCTGGCATGAATCGCGGGGCAACCACGACTCAACTCGCCGAGTCTCAAGAACAACTCGGCGAGTTCCAGATCGACTCAGTCCACCTGTCAACCCTCTCTAACTCTCCCTGACTCACTGAGTTAACCATAACTCGGCAAGACCACTTACTGAGTGGTTAAGGACAATCTTCATGCTACTTGTCGAGTCTGTTCTTCAGACTCGGCGAGTCCATGCCATGCATCAACTCAATCTCGCTTCTGAGGTCAGATCCGCACCATCCACTCATAGATCTGGCCCTCCTAAGCTCATTCATCACGTAAAGTCATAGTCTTGGTTACCATGCAACACCTACAAGGCTCTTTTTGGAGAAATGACCTCTAAGATGGCAACCCTAGTCACCAACCCAAAAAGGAAGGACATAAAGCATAGCATTAGGGACTCTCTGGACCTGCTAAGGTCCAGATCTAGGTACCATATCCCCATGGGACCTCTCACACTTCAATTACAAAGTAAACAAGGCAAGAAGAAACCCTAGATTTGACCATATCAACAAAATACAGAAATAAGCTCTGAATGATACCTCAAGAAGCTTCCCCTGGCGGAATGGAAGTAGATCCAAGCTCCCCAACTCTTCTAGCTTGACTTTCCCCTTCCTTTCTTGAAAATACACACAAATTTGGTGAATAATGGCCTCTTATCTCACTCACAGGAACCCTTAGCTACTTTGGTGCTCTGAAGGTCAAGGTAGCCACAATGAAGGGCCATAAGGTCCTTTAAATAGGGCTTAGGACCGGGAAATTAGGGTTTCATTAAACAGTGCGGACTCGCCGAGTCCAGGCGCGAACACGCGTCCAGAACCGCGATCCTACTCGGCGAGTTTGAGCTCCAACTCGCCGAGTCCCCTCACAAAACACCAAAAATAAATGAATAAAAGATACCTGGAAATCCGGGCTGTTACAATTCTCCCCCACTAGAACTAGACTTCGCCCTCGAAGTCTCGCTCTGCAAATAGTTCCGGATGCTGCTCACCCATCTCACGCTCCGACTCCCAGGTCATCTGTGATCCCTTCCGATGCTGCCACTGAACCAACACCAGGGGTACCTCCTTGTTCCTCAACCTTGATCTTCTGATCTCTGATGGCCACTGGTCTCTCCGCATAATTCAGGCTCGCATCTACCTGAATATCCTCTAATGGAACCACTGCCGACTCGTCGACTATACACTTCCTCAGCTGCGACACATGAAAAGTGTCGTGAATCTGCCCCAAATCTGTTGGCAAATCCAAACGATAGGCTACCCGGCCTACCCTCGCGATCACACGGAAAGCACCAATATATCGGGGCCCCAACTTGCCCCTCTTCCTGAATCGAATCACTCCTTTTCAAGGAGAGACCTTCAGGAGTACAAGGTCATCGACCTGAAACTCAAGCTCGGACCGGTGTCTGTCTGCATAACTCTTCTGTCGGCTCTGAGCGGTCAACAACCTCTGTCTGACCTGCTGGATCTGCTCTGTCGTCTGAAGCACGATCTCTGTACTGCCCATCACCCTCTGTCCAACCTCTCCCCAACAAATGGGGGTCCGACACCTCCTCCCATACAACAGCTCAAAGGGTGGCATACCAATGCTCAAATGATGGCTGTTGTTGTAGGAAAACTCTGCCAAGGGTAAATATGCATCCCAGCTACCCCCGAAATCCAACACACATGCCCGGAGCATGTCCTCGAGCGTCTGAATCGTCCGCTCACTCTGATCGTCTGTCTGGGGATGATATGCGGTACTAAAATGCAGTCTAGTACCCAACTCCTCATGAAACTTCTTCCAGAACCTGGAAGTGAAACGCACATCACGGTCTGAAACAATAGAGATCGGCACCCCATGCCGAGATACCACTTCCCTCACATACACCTCCACCAATTTTTCTGCTGAAGAACTCTCACTGATGGCAAGGAAGTGAGCGCTCTTCGTCAATCTGTCCACAATCACCCAAATTGCATCAACTCCCCTGGCAGTCCTTGGCAATTTGGTGATGAAATCCATAGTGATATGTTCCCACTTCCATTCGGGAACCTCCAATGGTTGCAACTTACCATGCGGCCTCTGGTGCTCGGCCTTAACCCTACAGCAGGTCAAGCACCTCTCAACAAACCACGCGACATCCCTCTTGATACAGGGCCACCAATACTCCTTTCTCAGATCCAAATACATCTTAGTGGCCCCCGGATGGATCGAAAATTTCGACCGATGAGCCTCTTCCATCGAAATGGTACGCGTTCCTCCCACAAACGGCACCCAGATACGCCCCTGAAATGTCATAAGCCCCCGACCATCGGTAACAAACTCTGAAACCAAACCAACAATCCGTTCCCTCTTCTGCATCTCAGGTTGCACAGCCTCGGCCTGTGCCCCATGAATGGCGTCCAACATTGGAGCTATCACGGTCAATCTCAAACATATCTCCCACAGCGGGATGCTCTCCGCCCTGCGACTCAATGCGTCGGCTACCACATTAGCCTTTCCTGGGTGGTACAGGATCTCACAATCATAATCCTTGACCACATCCAACCACCTTCTCTGAAGCATATTTAGGTTGGGCTGATCCATCAAATACTTCAAGCTCTTATGGTCCGTGTAAATCGTACACCGAACACCATACAGGTAGTGATACCAAATCTTGAGGGCGAACACCACTGCCCCCAACTTTAGATCATGGGTGGGATATCTCGTCTCATGAGGCTTCAGCTGCCTCGATGCATATGATATCACATGCCCTCTCTGCATCAGCACCGCTCCCAACTCCAGAATCGATGCATCACAGTATACCACAAAGTCCTCCATCCCTTCCGGGAGAGCTAACACCGGGGATTCGCACAACCTTTGGCGAAGTGTCTCAAAAGAGGCCTACTGCTCGGGGCCCCATGAAAAAGCAACACCCTTCCGGGTCAATCTGGTGAGTGGCACTGCGATCTTGGAGAAATCCTTAATGAACCTCCGATAATACCCTGCTAACCCTAGGAAACTCCTGATTTCGGAGGGTGATCTCGGCACTTCCCAACTCATTACCGCCTCAACCTTGGCCGGATCGACCAATATCCCTTCCTGGTTAACGAGATGTCCTAAGAACTAGACCTCCCGCAACTACAAATCACACTTGGAGAATTTAGCATAAAGCCTCTCCGACCTCAGAACTCCGAGAACCTCTCTCAAATGCTCCTCATGCTGCTCTCTAGATCTCAAATATACCAGAATGTCTTTGATAAATACAATCACCGACTGATCCAGCATCGGCCTACACACTCGGTTCATGAGATCCATGAACACCACCGGGGCATTGGTGAGCCCAAAAGGCATCACCACAAACTTATAATGCCCATAACGCGTCCTAAACGCTGTCTTCTCGACGTCCTCATCCCGCACCCTCACTTGATGATATCCAGACCTCAAATCGATCTTGGAGAACGAAGATGATCCCTGCAACCGGTCGAACAAATCGTCGATCCTCGGCAACGGGTAACGGTTCTTGACCGTCAGCTTGTTCAACTCCCGGTAATCAATGCACATCCGGTGTGAACCATCCTTCTTCTTGACGAACAGGATAGGTGCTCCCCACAGCGAGCTGCTCGGCCGAATAAATCCCTTCCCCAACAGCTTTTGAAGCTGCGAGGATAACTCTTGCATCTCTGGAGGTGCAAGGCGATAGGGCACCTTAGCGATAGGCACGGCCCCCGGAACCAAATCGATACTGAACTCCACTTGCCTCACAGGAGGCACACCCGGCAACTCCTCGGGAAATACATCCAGGAACTCACGCACCACCGGGACCTCCTCTACTGAACTCTGCCTCTCAAAATCCACCCGCGTATCCATCATATACACCACAAAACCCTTACAGCCCTGCTGTAGACACTGCCTTGCCCTAGCGGCCGAACAAAATGCTGATCCTGAACGTGTACCCTCGCCGTAAACCGAAAGAACTCCCCCACTAGGGTCTCGTATGGTCACTAGTTGACGCTCGCAGTCGATAACCGCGCCGAATCGGCTCAACCAGTCCATGCCCACAATGACACAGACATCACCCATCGCAATAGGAACCAGATCAATCGGGAACTCAACACTGAAAATCTCGACTACTCAACCTCGGAGAACCTCCGTGGCATATATCACCCTCTCATCAGCTATGGAAACTCTCAGAGGCCGACTCAACGCCTCACGACTAACACTGATATGCTGACTAAAAGCCAAAGATACAAAAGACCGACTCGTACCCGAGTCAAATAACACCAATGCAGGTACATAATTCACAAGAAAAGTACCTACGCATAACATAACATAAGAATAATATCTCAACATCAAAATAAATACATGAAAGAATACATACCAGCCACGACATCGGGCGCTGCGCGGACCTCCTCCGCGGTCAGCTGAAAGGCTCTCTCTCGTGCCCTTGGCGCCTCGGCCTTCACTGGCTGACTCTCAGTAGCTCTGATGGCGGCAGGGGAAGATCCCTGAGGTGCTCCCTAAGCTGATCCCCGCAACTGCGGACACTCCGCCTTCCGGTGTCCGGTCTGGTTGCAGTGAAAACACACCGCAAACCCCTTGGGGCAGTCCTTGGCCATATGCCCCTCCTTGCCACACTTGTAGCAAGATCCCGCTCTGCAGACTCCATCATGAACCTTAACACACTTCACATAAGTGCGGCCCTTCTGGCTCCCTGGTTTGGGATTAGCGGGCTTGCCCCGCTTGGCTGCCGGCTGAGACTGTGCCGGCCGCCGATCCCTCCCCTAAGACTCCGCCTCCTCCCTGGTCTGAGTCTCTACCTCAATCTCCCTCTTCTGGGCATTTGCCTGAAGCTCGGCAAATGTCCGATACGAGGAGTTCTCCGCGAACTCCCGAATGTCTCGCCTCAAAATGCTCAAATATCGGCTCATACGTGCTTGCTCAGTGGACACGTGCTCAGGGCAAAACATCGCCCTCTCATGGAACATCCTGGTAATCGTTGTAATTGACTCAGTACCCTGTTTGAGGGTCAGAAACTCCTGGGCCAAACGCTCCCTCTCCACCTGGGGAACGTACTCATCTCGGAACATGGCAGTGAACCTCTCCCAGGTCACTGCCGCAAGCTCAGCAGGCGTAAAATGCACCGTCACAAACTTCCACCAGTCCTTCGCTCCCAAGTGAAGCTGGTTCAGTGCAAACCGAACCTTCAAATGCTCAGGAGATGAGCAAGTGAAGAAACACCCCTCTATATCAGAAATCCACCTCATAGCTGCCACCGGATCCTAGGTCCCATCAAACTCTGGTGGTTTTGTGTTGCTGAACTCCCGGAACTGCAACGCATCACCACCTTGTGGCCTCGCGGCAGCAATAGCTGCGGTGGCCACTGCAACAGTAGCCTCAGAAAGAGCGGCATAACGCTCGTCAAAGGGCTTAATCAGTGTCGTCTTAATAGACCCGAACATCTCTGGTACCTCTGCCTTGATGGCCGCAGCCACCTCCTCGTGGATGATCCGGCGGATCTCCTCATCACTGGTATCACTGCTCTCAGGCATCAAACGTGTCCTCACCATGATCTACCTCTGAAATACAACATACGATAAATTAGAACCCATTCGAGTATACTCACACTCGACAACTCATTCCTCCTTGATCCTTGGTATTCCAAAGATTCTTACTTGGGCTGTACACCGCTCCGGTGCTTTCAGTAGTACGGGCCCAATACTACTGTCCGCACCGTATCAGAATACACCCCAAGTCCTCCTCTTCGGGTCCCAAATTCCAAGTACTCTGTCATGCATAGACCACTCTCTAATAGATCTCTCATAAGCCCCTCGCTGCTACCTACTTACTCTCAAGCATCTCATAGCAGCTCACCTCTACCTAGGCTAAGGCATCACAAATCAGGCCACTCTAGTCCTAATAGGAATACCTAGCCTACTCTAGCATGCGAATACATCATATCAGTACCAATATCACATAACATGAGGGTATTTTGGGAAATCACCGTTCGGGTGCGGACTGATCGTACACACAACTCTGCTCTGCGTTTTTTTCAAAAATCTTTTACTCTTTTTGAAAATACTTCTCAAATCCTCAGTTTGAGTTCAAATACGCCCGAAGGTGTACTCGAATCCCTCAAACCAAGGCTCTGATACCAACTTGTAACGCCGTGAATTTCAAAATAATTTTTCGCATAATATAAAGACATTTTTCATTAAATTTTCATAAAACATCAAGTTTAAAACTCCAATCCATATCATACAAAATCCCAAGATCACATATCATAACAATCCCGTGCGTGTGTACAGATCAAGCCGGCGCCTTCCCACGGTCATCACTAGTACCTGAAACAAACAACACTAACACTGTAAGCACAAAGCTTAGTGAGTTCCCCAAGATACCACACATAACACATATTAGCCACTCGAGGCTATAACTCTGTGGGTCCGTAGACCCTAGTCTGTGAATCCACTGGTTCTAACTCTGGGAAACTTCCGGTTCCAACTCTATAAGCATGCACAGCATAAATCACATAGACATCATGCAGTACATCACATAACATACACATAACATACACATACTCTGTCACATAACTCTGATTAGCTACTCAAGGTAAAGTATAGTGAGAAGACTCACCTCGTATATCTCGATAACTCGCGAATCCTAGAAATCACTCGTGCTCGATCCTCCGAGCTATAATCCTCCTATAACATCATATATCTCTAATTAACACTTTTACCACTAAGGTTGACTACCCCTATCAAGTCAACACTGGTCGACTCTGGTCAACGGTCAACGGTCAACTTTGACTGGACTCGGCGAGTGCACTAGAGCGACTCGACGAGTCTAAACGTTTTCACCAACTCTCTAGGATTCTCTTTTGACACGTCAAGTACTCCCCTGACTCGACGAGTTCCACCTGGCATGAATCGTGGGGCCACCACGACTCAACTCGCCGAGTCTCAAGAACAACTCGGCGAGTTCCAGATCAACTCAGTCCACCTGTCAACCCTCTCTAACTCTCCCTGACTCACTGAGTCAACCATAACTCGGCAGGACCACTTACTGAGTGGTTAAGGACAATCTTCATGCTACTCGCCGAGTCTGTTCTTCAGACTCGGCGAGTCCATGCCATGCATCAACTCAATCTCGCTGCTGAGGTCAGATCCGCACCATCCACTCATAGATCTGGCCCTCCTAAGCTCATTCATCACGTAAAGTCACAGTCTTGGTTACCATGCAACACCTACAAGGCACTTTTTGGAGAAATGACCTCTAAGATGGCAACCCTAGTCTCCAACCCAAAAAGGAAGGACATAAAGCATAGCATTAGGGACTCTCTGGACCTGCTAAGGTCCAGATCTAGGTACCATATCCCCATGGGACCTCTCACACTTCAATTACAAAGTAAACAAGGCAAGAAGAAACCCTAGATTTGACCATATCAACAAAATACGGAAATAAGCTCTGAATGATACCTCAAGAAGCTTCCCCTGGCGGAATGGAAGTAGATCCAAGCTCCCCAATTCTTCTAGCTTGACTTTCCCCTTCCTTTCTTGCAAATACACACAAAATTTGGTGAACAATAGCCTCTTATCTCACTCACAGGAACCCTTAGCTGCTTTGGTGCTCTCAAGGTCAAGGTAGCCACAATGAAGGGCCATAAGGTCCTTTAAATAGGGCTTAGTACCGGGAAATTAGGGTTTCATTAAACAATGCGGACTCGCCGAGTCCAGGCGCGAACCCGCGTCCAGAACTGCGATCCTACTCGGCGAGTTTGAGCTCCAACTCGCCGAGTCCCCTCACAAAACACCAAAAATAAATGAATAAAAGATACCTGGAAATCCGGGTTGTTACACTCAAAGGCGGCCAATTCTTCAGGAGTAGCAACATCTGGGATGATCTTCTCAAGCTTTTCATCGAGGACGTATTCTTTGTCCTCGTAGCATGTGATCATGCGAATATACCTCATCCACTCGTTGAAGTTTGAACCATCAAATGTCACTTTCTGACACAAGTTCATCAACGAGAATGACCCAGAAGCGTTGTTGTTATTGTTTTTTGCAGACATCTGAAAAAGAAAGGAACAAAGTTTCATTAGAAATGAATGCCTAATTAAACACCCAAATGAGAAATTAGGGCTAGGATCCAACAACATTATTTACAACTTAGAAAGGGATGTGGTACTCTAAAAGTAAATAATTTGAAGGTAAGTGAATGACGATTCACTAATTCTCACCATGAAAAACGAAAAGGCAATTTAGTTTTTAAATGTATTGAAAAACTCCTAGATCTTTGAGATTCATTGAACTTTTCAATGACATGTTTAAATCTTGATATGCATTTCAAATTTGCGATTGGGATACCGAGGATCACAAACAAATTTGTGAATAACCATGCGAATCAACTTGGTGCACTCAATATCTCTATCACCTAATCAATGTGCCGGTAAACCACACACGCTCTATTGATCTATGACAAACATCGAGTCACCCTTCGCTACCAATGTCAACCCCAAATTAATGTGCCGGTTAACCACACGCGCTCCATCAACGTTTGACAAGGGTACGAAGTGTAATTCCATGGATTAGCATCATTTTCACATTTTTTTACCCTAAAGTAACTAGGAATGGGAATTTGTAAAACATGTAGTTACTTTATATTTAACATTATACTTTTAATGAGGAGAGGGTTGCCCTATCCTACCCATTCGGCTAACGACCCTCCACCAGTCAAGCAAGCGGTAGGTGTGAGTGTACACCCATTAAGCGCCATTTTATAGGCAACAACCTTATACCCACCTTATAGACTGGCATCGTGAATGAGGCCTACTAACGGTAAAACTCGCATTTAAGTTATACATATATACATATTAATTAAGCTTGTAATTATACATAATAGTATAGGGTTGAATTTTAAACTTGTAAAATTCTAAGGGTTTGAAATTTAAATTATTCAAAATTAAACTTTTAATTACAAAATTCAAATTTCAAAACTTGAGGGCAAGTTTTGAACTTTTCAAAAAATAAGGGATCAAATAACAAATAATTCAAATCAGCCAATTAAATTCGTAATTATCTATATTTGCCTAATCTTATTTTAGTCACTAGATAATTACCAAATAATTTAAAATAATCCATATTTATCATATAAACAACCAATATTCAAAATATTTGAAATTATCTATTATTTTGGCAAGGATAATCATTAATTTAAGATAAAATTCGGATTTTAACTTTAAAAAATGAATTAGGCATTAAATCCAAGTCAAAACAGCAGCTAAATCCTGAAATACCCTATGTCTGACGCTCGAACTCGCCGAGTCAGCTCTGAACTCGCCAAGTCCAAATACTGACTCACCGAGTTGAGTCGGGCAGAGGCCAAAAACTCGATTTTTAGCAAACAAAACAGTTAAGCATCACATACAACTGAAATCAATCAACGCTCTGATACCACTGATGGGATTTATGCATAAGAAACATTCCTATGTGCTCATACAAACCCTAATGCTTGGATCTAGATTTCTCTATTGAACATGATTTGATTCCAAGACTTACAAACCCTAATCTAGCATACTAATAACATAAACAACATGTAGAATCAGATCTAGATGTTTACCTCTTCAAATGTTGGCTTAGATCTTCCTTTCTTCTACTCTTGAGCTTAGAGTCACAAATGTAACTCCTCTAATGGTTCACAAACCCCACAAGCAAGAAGGCAATGTGAGAGAGGGTGAGAGAGGCTAGAATTCGGCCTAGGGTTCTCTTAGAATCAAGTGGTAGTCGAATTCAATGCCCTAGGGGTCATATTTATACTTACAGGTTACTAGGGTTTCAGTCTAAACCCTAATGGACAACTTAGCCACCAAACAGCCCAAGGAACCTTCTGGAATAAGGACTTGGACGAAAATATGATGGATACCCATCATAATTTCATTTCCCCTTAAACCCATTAGGTTTCCTTAACCCAAAACTTAACTATCATACATTTGACAGTGTATACCCTTTTATTCAATTAATCTCTTTTGGTCACCAAATTAATTCCTAATTAATTTATGACCAATACTAATTAAATAAATATGATTTCTCCTTTAATATATTATTCTTATAATATATTAATAAATCATAATACTCTCTCTTTCTCCTTAAATTACCTTGTCAAGTTGCTTTGGAGAAGGCAACCCAAAAGGACCATGCACAACCGGGTCAAGTACATACCAAATATAGTTACGGGCTTAGACACTATTCCAACTAGTTGCTTGGGAGATTTGGCAATTAGTCTAAACATTTGGGACTTAGTAACATAAGTTCTGAATTTGTTTAGACACATATGTGAGTCTTCTAAGAAAAAGGTGTATGGGTTTAAGAAGCTTGATAAAGGCTTATGAAAGAATTAGGTATTAGAAATATGAACTTAAGGAATTCAATAAGCATTGTTTTCTGAAATTTCAGCTGTTTCCTGAATACATGTCAAAGCTAGTGGGAACATAAGTGTTATGCTGGTAAGGAAATAATCGTCATGTTAGTGGGAGCATGATTATTATGGCAAGTATTGCGAGTTAGTAATATTAATTATAGAAAACAAAAATTCACTTTGCAAAGTTGTAGGGGTTGAAAAGTTGTTTTGCTATAATTAAGGGAGAGAATATTATACTTCATTTCAAAAATCTAAAGCTTAGATCAAGAAATGTTAATAAATATGGTCAACGATACACAATGCATTCTCAAAATTCGATTATGATTATGGCATCCCTCTTCATAGTTCGAATTGTGAGAACGTGGCACATAAATGTTATGGCAGAAGATTGATAAAGTATCATATCTTTATGTAAGACATTATGCATTGTGTTCCATACGCTTCAGGTATAGGATCGATTGCATATGCTATAATATTTGACCATTCTAAATTTTTTGAAATGCCTAGCACATTAAGAGGGGAAAGGACTGGAATCAGTTTTAACTAAAATAATTAAACAACTATCAAAGGACGATCCAAAGTTCGCTAAGGGTTGGTCGCTTATGAGTAGTTGGAAGTATAGTACTGGATGGATCATATCGACATTATTATGAATAGACAAGATTCTATTTAGAATGAGTTGTCATACATCAAATATGGAATGTTTCCATATTTGAAAGTTGGAAATTGAGAATTTATGTATAGATTAGAAAATTTTATACAAAAAGGATGTTTAAAGGAATGTACTTTGAGTGAGAGACATCAAATCTATAGAATTGTTTTATAACAATTTCTAATAGTGAACCTTGTAATTTCATTGGCCAAGTCTTGGTGACTTCGTGTTATGACATTACGAAAGGATCGTTGCATAAAATGTTAGAATCTAACGTATTCAGATAATGGCAAGAATTTTGTATTCTTACACTAATAATGAGGATTAGGAATTATGAAATAAGAATCATTGGAAAAGTTTTCAATTGATCTATTTCACAAAGCATGGACCATAGGAAACGTAGTGTGCATGCTTGGTGCATGGGACAACTATTGTTGAAATTCATGTGTCAAGTTGATTATCCGAAACATTAAATAATCAATAATGAGTAATCAATATGGTGTTTAAATAAAAGGGTGTTTTATTTACTCTCAAAAAGTTTTGAGGCCATATAAGACTAAGTATTATTGTTGTGTTTCATTTTGCATGTTTTGACTTCCATAATAACTCGGTTATTCGAACCTTCACAGTCGGTCATACATTGGAAGTAGGTATGAAGCAAGACTGTCATGAATCTATCTGTAGATTGTCTAGAGTGTTTAGACATAGCACAAGTTTGCTGCATAATTCAAGAGTGCCTTGATAAGATTAGAGTATTGGATTAAACCCACGTTCACTTGAATCATTTCATCTTTTTTTATCATGAGTAATTGTGAGACGATAATATTGTATATTCTTGAAACCGAGACGTGTGAGTTGTAATTAAAATTCAGTTGCACATTGATAATATGTAAACACACCAGTAACTTGGTGTTATAAAACATATTGTTATGTGTGATTTGATGAGTAAGAGCAGGCGAGCATTTGAGTCAAAGATTATCCATTCCTTTTACCCAAGTGGGATAAAAGCAATACTTGTGGGCCCCTCGATGATTTAATAATGACACCTAAGCACTTTGCCAAGCCGAGACTAAGTTGATGTGTTCAATTGTAGTATGTTTCCAGTCGTCATAAATTGGATGTCGGGAAACGATATAGAGAGAATGATTAAAACCCATGTCCCGTGTCTATACGATATCTTGAGAATGGAGGAATATATGATCCCTTATCTAAAGGACACGCGTATCTGATAAGATCAGAGTTGACAACAGCTTTTGAAAGCTACAATTGATGATCAGATTCTGAAGTTATGCAAAATAGTTATTAGACTTATCCAAGTGGGAGATTGTTGGATTAGTGTTTTGTTGCGTTTCGGTATAATACAACATCCTATGGTGCACATACAACCCTAAATACCTTGGATCTATGTTTTCACTAATTATACATGCAAATGGTTTCCAAGGTATTAAGCTTACAACTAGTATGCATTTAACATAAAAACCATAATATACTAGTTAGCATGACATACCTTTTAATGGAGCTTGAAGTCTTGGTGTATTTGGCATTAAAGAGATTAGCCCCAATAGTGTGGAAGCCTCAAATGAAGTCACAACACATCATGGACAAAGGTAGGACTTGAGAAATAATTCCATGCACCAAAAACCTCCATATTTTACTAAGAAAAGAAGTGTAAACGTTTTGGTCATGAAGTAGCACATTTATATGTTGGATTCCAAGAGTCATGGGTATAACCGAAATCCATACCCATGGGTGTTATGATCCATGGTCCATGTGTCCCAACTCTTTATGTATCCATACATAAACTTGGTCCAACATGGATCATAAGCCCAACACATATAAATATAACTAATTATCATAATTAGTCCCCATAGATTAATTAGTCTCTTTTGACCACTAAATTAATTCCAAATTAATTCTTGATCAATACTAATTAAAACATATGATTCCATATTAATATATTATAACTTATAATATATTCATAAACCATAATTAACCTTCTCTTAAAAGTCCATCCTAACAAATTGTCCTGATGATATGCAACCCAAATGGACCATGCTACTCTCGGGTCGAATACATACCAATAATAGTTATGGGATTAGACACCTAAGCCAACAGTCTCCCACTTGGATAAGTCTAAAACTATTATTCAAGTATGTATCCAAGATCCCGACTAGCAATCGTAGCTCTTAAAAGCCGTTGTCGAACTTTGAACAAATCAATGACATGTCCATTAGATAAGGGATCATATATTCCTCCATTCTAGATATCATATGGACTCAGACATGGATAATAATCATTCTCTCTCTCCGTTTGTTGTCTCCTGATTTCCGATTTATGACGACTGACTATTTGAACAAATCAAATCAGTCCAGGCCCGGCCGAGCACTTACGTTTGTCATCACCAAATCATCGAGGGGCCCACAGATATCGCTTTTATCCCGAAGGTAAAAGGAATGGATAAACTTCGACTCATATGGCTTGTTCTACTACTTGTTGAATCATACACAAAGGCATGTTTTATAACATCGAGTTACCGAATGCGTTTCCGTGCAATCAATGTACAACCAACTCATATTAACAACTCATATCTCTAGGTTTGAAGAATATAAGATATTATCGTCTCATGATCACTAGTGATAAAATCCATGAAGTGATTCAAATGAGCGTGGGTTAAATCCAATACTCGAATCCCTATTCCAGGAGTACTCATGAATTTTGTAGTAACTCTTACTATGTCCACTACCTTGGACATCTACAAACCCGATTCATGACAATCTTGCCTTAATACCTACTTCTAACGTATTATCGACTGTGAATTGTTTGAATAACTTAGTCATTCGGAAAGAATAACCTAGTTATTTTGGAAGTCAAAACATGCAAAGTGAAACACAAGAATAATACTAATCCTCTATGGTCCCAAGCACCTTTGAGAGTAAATAAAACACCTTTTATTTAAACACCATATTGATTACTCATTATTGATTGTATAATGTTTCAAATAATCAACTTTATACTTGAATTAAAACAATATTTGTCCCATGCTCCAAGCATGTAAACTATGTTTTCTAAACACTACTCATGCCATACAACAAGTACGCCCACTATGTTTATCTATGATCTTTACTTTGTGAAATAGATCAATTGAACATGATTCCAATGATGCTCATTTTACAATCCCAAATCTTTATCGTAAATGTAAGAATTCCAAATTCCTACCATTTAACAAAATCTGTTAGATTCTAAACTTATATGCATTGATCCTCTCGTAATGACTATGCACAAAGTCACAAAGACTTGTCAACAGACATTACAGAGCATTCCAATGGAGATCAATTCCATGGAAATGAAGTCTAAATTCAAAGTATATTACTTTGAACATCCTTCTTGCATTAAGCTTTCTCATCTAACACAAATTGAATAACTTCCACCTATGGGAATATTTTCATATTCTCATTTTGACTATCACTTCTGAACAATAGTTGCCTCTTTTAAGAATATGTCAATTATGGTCCTTTCCAAAATTAACACTTACACTTCCAACTGTCTATGAGCAACCAATCTTTGGTAAACCTCATATTGTCCTCGACATTTGCTTAATCATTTTAGTCATATCCAATTCTAGACTTTTCCCTTCTTAATGCCCTGAGCATTTGGAAATTTTAGAAAAGGTGAATATTATGGCACATGCAATCGATCCTATATCTGAAGCATATGGGACACTATGTCTCACATAAAGACATGATACTAGACCAATCTTTTGCTACAATATTTTTTTTATTTATTTTCCATGTTTTCAAATTTTTACTATGAAGAGGGATGCCGTAATCATAATCGAATTTTGAAAACGCAATATATATATATATATATATATATATATATATATATATATAATTTCCTTATGTTGAACCATCCCAACAAAAAATTCATATATATATATATATATATATATATATATATATATATATCCCTAACAAAAGATGATCAAAATCTCAATCTAAGCTTTTAGAATTGAAATGAAGTATAATTTCCTCTCCCTTAATTATAGCAAAACAACCTTTCCCAATTGAAACCCTTTTGTTTTCTACAATTAACACTTAACATAATAATCATGCTCCCACTAACATGATGATTATTAGCATAACACTTATGCTCCATTAGCTTTGACATGTACTCAGAAAACAGCTGGACTTCTAGAAATTAATACTTTATTGACTTTCTTATCAAAGTTCAGATTTCTGATACAAGATGCTTCGATAAAACTTTATCAAAATCATACACATTTCCTTAGATAGCTCAAATGTGTGTCTAAACAGTTTTATAGAACTATGAAAAAGGAATACTGTAATCATAGTCTCAATTTTTTAGATTTTTGCCATTTCTCACAAGTCTATGTTAATGTGCCGGTTACCCACACATGCTCCACTAACGACTTTGAGAATGCAAATGTCACAATTGCTATCTACTAAAAATCTACTTAGTGAAAGCGTTTCCTCACTATCATTTTCATGAATCGGAGAAAAAACTTATGACACTTAGATTTTATGGTGTATGAGTTCCTATCCATATGAATTTTGTCAAAACCATAATCACAAGACAAGGTTAGTGACACTTCCAAATTCATATGGATTGAACTTGTGTAGTCTTAACTTCTTGCCACCTGGCAGCCCAAGGGCCTTCCATTGCTTCCAAGTAGTTATGCAATCAATTGAGAACTTTCAGAACTCCTATGCAAAGCCAACTTTAACTGGAATGGGCACAGAAATGTCAACACGATAGGTTATAAACTTCATGTCGTGTGCTAGTGAAGATCTATAGTTTTTATCCTTGATTAGTTCTTGAAACTTTCAAGACCTTTAAGACTCCCACTGTCCTCTAGACATATAAGACTCTCTTGTCAAGAACCATTGCTTGATAAAACAAATATTCAAGGGAAAGTGCCGATTCTTATCAAGACTAACACTTTACGCAATTGACCTAAGTTGATCTCTGTTTTATCCTAAACATCACAACTTACCAATTTCAAATGTACAGGAGTAGAAAACATTTTACTCTTACATTTGACTAGTGTTAATAAACCTTTTTTTATGATATGTCACTCAAGTTACAATCTTGGAGTATGACTCTAAGACTTTGTTTTTGGAACGAAGTATGACTCATTTTCTTGATTTAACCATTCCAAAAATTCATGTTTCCTCTTCTCAGCCATAACAATGCACTAATATGTCTTTAGAGGATTAATTGTGATATGGTATCTTAATCATTAAGATGATCATAAAGCATGATACTAAAGTACTCTCCCATCTTTTCAGATTTGAGAAACTTTTATCTTTCTGCGTAATTTGATTCTTCTCATGCGTTCTGCCATACATCGAATATTTTCCAATGTTTCAGAATTATACTTAAACTTGTAAGTATAACCATATTTACTAAACTTTATTAAATCATGACGAATAATCTTATCGATCTTTGTGGTGGACTTGACCAGTGCACACGAATGTGTACTCAATCCCTTAATTTCGCTTGACTTAATTTTTCCAAAGATGAAAATTCTCATTCATCATATAACTTGTATGATTCCTAGCTTCGGTCCAATTGAAACTTGGGTGATGAGAATATTTTCTTATTTGGTAAATTATGACACTACCACATCCGAAAGAATCAAATCCATTTTCCAATATTGCTATCAATGGAATCATATAAACAACCATTTTTCAAAAATGCCACTGTAAGGATATTTGAAAGAAAAAGAACCTTATCTTTTATTTAAAACTTGCGGAAAAACTTATCCTTATAATGCAAATACATATGAAAAATTTGTAGTTATCTATTCCTAAGCAATATATCATAACTCTTAAGCAACAACTCACAATTCTGATCACCGAACCATGCGATCGAAATCCATCTTCGCGATCATAATCAGCATATACTTCCTTTAAGCTTCCTCTCTTCGATTCTACAAAACATCAAAATGTGATCTAGTCACATCATGTATAAGAATCTCAAATAGGAACTTAATAGAGTTAGATAGTGCACTTTACCCGAAGTAGAGTCAAACTCTTTGACTTTACCAACGTTATGATTGTTCAGGTAAATTAGGCAGCTTCGCAACCAATGCCCCATCCTTTGGCAATAGAATGTTTGGGAAGTTGATCTTCTAATAAAATTTGCTTTACTAGTCCTCAAATCATTTCTGATTCAACATCACCAAGCAAATATGTAAGATCATTAAGGGTCAAGCCATGGTCTGTCACATAGTAGTCCCAAAAGAACTCACTATGTGACTTAGAAAGTGATTGAACATCCAACTTTCTCAAGACTTTGACACCCAACTCTCCCGACTTGTCAATATGTGACTTTATCTCCAAGATGTGATCACACATAGACCTTGTTTGTCAATAGGGCTTGAGTGACCTTGTACTTGTGGGTTAGGAGAATAATTGGAGGGGGTAGAGGAAGTGAAATTCCAAGAGATTTGGGAAGATCATAGATGTCTAACCCAGACATCTAAAATGGGAGATATTCAAGTTAGTTGATTTTTAAGTCATTAATATAACACCCAATATGAAATATTAAGGCTAGGACCCAACACAATATTTTATAAATTGGAAGAGGGATGCCGTAATCCAAGCTATAAGATATTTGAAGGTAGGCGAATGACGATTCACCAATTTCCACTATGAAAAACGAAATAATTTATTAGGTTTTAATTGGATCTGAAATTCCTAGATCTTTTGAGATTCATTAAACTTTTCAACGGCATGTTTCAATCTCAAGTGTGCCCTCTCAAATTTTGTGACTGGGATGCCGAGGATCACACAACAAGGTGTAAATAACCATGCAAACTCACTTGGTACCCTTAATATTATCACCTAATCGATGTGCCGGTTACCCACACACGCTCCACCGATCTATGATAAACATTAATTCACCCTTTGTTATGCTTACTAGTCCAAGTTAGTGTGCCGGTTACCCACACACGCTCCACCAACGACTTAGTAAGGTACAAAGTGTGAATTTCATGGGTTAGCACCAAATTCACATTTTACTAAGTAACTAAGATTGAGTATTTATAAAAGGTTTAGTTACTTAGTATTTATCATTATACTTTTAATGAAGGGAGAATTATAGTCCTTGTCCTACCCGTTCGGCTAACGACCCTCCACCAGTCAAGGAAGCGGTGTTAAACTGCCATTTTATAGGCAGTAACCTTATACCCCCCTTATAGACCGGCTTCGTGAATGAGGCCTACTAACGGTAAGATTGACTTTACTCTTATACGTATATATAATCATTAACTTTTAATATTATAATAGTATAAGGGTGTATTTTAAACATTTAAAATACTTGGTGGTTTAATCTATTAATTAAACTATACTCTTAATTTAATTAAACTTAAACCATGTCTTTATGGAATTATTAAATCTTTTAATTAAACACTTTAATTAATTTAATGAAGTCCATAAAGTTTGAACTTTAACTTTTAAAATTCTACAGTTTGAAATTAAAGTGTATATGGGGGTGACTTTACAAATTCCAAAACTTGAGGACAAGATTTAGACAATTCAAAAACTTATGGTTTCTATAACTTATGATTTTTAAAGTGGTTTAATGGAAAAACTCTTCAAGTTCCCATAACTTGTAGACAAGTTATGGAAGACTTTAAAAGCATTTAAAAATGTGACTCTTCATTTTTTCATAACTTATGGAAAATTTATGAGTTATAAAATTCATAAATGTGACTTTTCAAGTAACTTGAGGACAAGTTACAAAAACACATATTATTACCAACTTCTAGATTAATTTGGATTGAAAACAACTATCTCATAATTTTTTGTATTAATCTAAACAAACTCATAAACATGAACATTCATAATCAACATTTTTCAAGCATCATATAAACATGTATAAAACATGAAACTTTGATTATTATCATGTATGTTATCACTAATTATACATGCAAATGGTTTCCAAGGTATTAAGCTTACAACTAGTATGCATTTAACATAAAAACCATAATATACTAGTTAGCATGACATACCTTTTAATGGAGCTTGAAGTCTTGGTGTATTTGGCCTTAAAGAGCTTAGCCCCAATAGTGTGGAAGCCTCAAATGAAGTCACAATACATCATGGACAAAGGTAGGACTTGAGAGAGAATTCCATGCACCAAAAACCTCCATATTTCAATAAGAAAAGAAGTGTACACGTTTTGGTCATGAAGTAGCACATTTATATGTTGGATTCCAAGAGTCATGGGTATAATCGAAATCCATACCCATGGGTGTTATGATCCATGGTCCATGTGGCTCAACTCTTTATGTATCCATACATAAACTTGGTCCGACATGGATCATAAGCCCAACACATATAAATATAACTAATTATCATAATTAGTCCCCATAGATTTAGTTAGTCTCTTTTGAACACTAAATTAATTCTTGATCAATACTAATTAAAACATATGATTTCATATTAATATATTATAACTTATAATATATTAATAAACCATAATTAACCTTCTCTCAAAAGTCCATCCTAACAAATTGTCTTGATGATATGCAACCCAAATGAACCATGCTACTCTCGGTTTGAATACATACCAATAATAGTTATGGGCTTAGACACCTAATCCAACATGTTTAAGTCCATAACTATTTTGGATGTACTTGACCCGATTATGAGCATGGTCCTTTTGGGTTGCCTTCACCATAGCAATATGTAGGATGAATTAAGGAGAGAAAGGTTTAATTATGATTTGTTAATATATTATTAAAATAATATATTAAAGGAGAATTCATATTGTTTAATTAATATTAGTCAAGAATTAATTTTGTGGCTAAAAGAGATTAATTAAACTTAAGGGGGCTGGAAGTGTAATTATAAGATAATGGTATTTGGGCTATGGATCACCTTGGAAAATAGGTTGGACGAATTATGTGGGAAGCTCATAAGGAATTCGTCCAAGGGATAAAATTAAAGGAGTCTATGGGCTGCTTAGGGCCTAAGCAATCAAATTAGGGTTTCCTAAGTGCAAAACCCTAATAGCCTAAGTATATAAAGACCCCTAAGGCCCCAAAAACGTGGCTAACACTTATGAAGGGTTTTCTAGACGTTTTTGGCTGCCTCCTTTCTTCTCTTCTTCATCCAGTTTCTTAGTGGTGTTTGTGACTCCATTAGAGGTGCAACACTTGAGGCACTAAGCTTTATGAAGTCAATCAAAGCAAGGAATTGATTGTTATTACTACATAACAATCAAAGGTATTTCTCTTAACCCTAATTCAGATTACAATATGTTAGATCTAGGGTTTATAGCTTTGGATATTCAATTGCATTTTAATTAGATAAACCTAGATTCAAAGTTTAGGGTTTTTCATGTGCACCATAGGATTGATGTAGTGCTCAAAACCCATCAATATCGTCGATAGATGTAGTGTAATTTAGGGTGCTATTGATTCATGTTTAATGTTAGGGCTTATTGAAATTGTCTTTTTGGTAATTGTAGGGGCGATTATGTTCCAGTGACCCTCCAGCCACTGCAACCATTAGAAGTGAAGTAAAATAGCTTCACATGGGGTGAGCTACAACTTGATGTTGAAGACTTCTCTCTCCATAATGGAAATTGGAGCCTTTACAATCAAAGCATGTATACCTTTCTACTTTCTGAAGGTTTTTTGTTGTGATTTACCATAGAGTGCTATGAATTGCAATAAGAATAAATAATCAGTTACAAGAAAAATGCCAAATATTGATTGAGAAATTACAAAGCATTCCTGTTCGCTTCTTTCATATTGGGCACATTGTTAGCAATAATTAGGTGTACTAAATATGGCCACAAAACCCCTCCATAACAACCTATTGAATAATCCACCAAGAAGACAAAATATTTACGACTCAATCTATAAATATACAAATAGTGAAAAGAGGAAACTCCAAAATGCTTTTCCATAAATAAAAGCAGAACCCATATGAGGGTGTTGAGTGGGTTTATTCTTGTGGTTTACTAGGTCTAGTAAATTGATAAAATATATATTACCATATAGTTATTTATTCATTAATTTATATCTTAACTTTTTTATTGTACCTAATACCTCATATCAAAGAAATGAGGAAGATTTGGTCACTCAACCAGTCCATCCCCACGATCACGCACACATCCCCCACAAGGATGGGGATCAAGTCCATCATGTAGGACACCCCGAAGATATCTAAAGTACAATCATGAAAAACACTCGAAGCAGAAACCTTGTGTTCGTTGGTGATGAAAACTCGCAAAAGACACTCCAACTCCCCAAGGGTCATTAAGGCCTTCCTAATTCGCATTAAACCCTAAACTTTCGAAAGGAATTGTCCTTAATTCCTGAATGACATCATGATACACTTTTGGACAAATCAAAAATCCCTTCCGCTAAATTTAATGTATACATTAATCATCATCATTAAATATCCTTAGCAAAAATATCAACATCCTTATGGATAAAAAAATTATATGGATTATCAATTTATTGAAGGCTAATTAATTTTAATACAACGAATTACAGAAATCAATCAAATTCCATTAATAAGGATGACATAGCTAGGTTATTTAACTTATTTTACTTGGTATCCCATATTCGAATCACAATTAAAGTTTTTGTTCCAAATCAACCCTCAAATCTTGTTGATATTCTATATATCGCGTCCCCTTTCCATCTACCACCCATGTGTACAAGATGTGTCGTGGAAGGATGGATGAATCAATTGAGAAAACTAAAGAATACTATTTCGGAGTCTTCAGTGTTGTGACTACCAAGGATATATATTTTCCTTTAATCTTCATGGAAAATTGATGTTAAACAAGTTTAATTCTTATTTGATTTGTCTCCCTTTTGGTTTTCAAACTTTTATTTAAGTTTTGATCTTGATTGTTTTGTTTTCTTTAGGTTTCGGTTATTTCTAACAATGCTTTGAAAAAGAAGACTCACTTTGGAATAATGTCTGTAAACGTTAAACAAGTTATACTTTTTTGAGTTATAATATTGATCATGTTACACTGTTACCCACATTTATGATTTTTGGTGTGATTTCAGGACCATTTTAGCTATATACTTCCAGTGAATTTGTTTATGTTTCCAAATACATGGATATCTTGATACTTTTTGTTGATATAGTTGCTTGACTATTCTTGCTTTTTATTTTTCATTCATTTAAACCATAAAAGTAAGAAATTTAAGAGGGTTAAGATGGTACATAGAACTTGGATATGGATGAGTGGTTGAAGGTTTGTATTTCTCATGCTACCACTCCCAAAATTTCCTTTATGTTTGCTAATCTTTTACTAGCGCAATTTTCAAATCTTTATACAAAAAATCAATCAAATTGGTTTCAAATTGATTAGGGTTTTTTAAACTTTTTTGGTTTGATGTTCTGTTGATGGACAAGCATACCATGGAACAAAAATATAATTTATAATAGGATTAGATGCAAGAAATTAAAATATACTCTCATTCATTTTTTAGTAAGGCATTCTACATTTTTTTAAATATCAATAGGTGTAATGAACAAGAGAATATTTAAGAATGGTTTGATGTATTAGGACAATGCTTACATATACATTTTCTATTATGGGGATTTAAGTTTAAAGGCATATAGATTGTTAAATACTTTGTGTATAAAAATATATAATGTGATAACTATTAGACGAAGAGAATAGAAACAATTGTTGATAAGCTTAGTTTAGCCATGTATATTACACTCCTACAACCAAATATAACATTAAAGATTATTAGTTTTGTAATAAATTATAGAGTTTCATGTTTCCTAAACCAAAAGAGAGCTTGAATATTTGATTTTCATCTTTCTTGAAGCCCATATCATTTGAACTTAGTATATTTTTCGCTTCCTTATGGAATATATTTTTTTTTATAAATGTTTGGGTTATATTAATTAAAATATCACAAATTTGCATATGATGTTATTTTGTTGTTTTTTAAATTCTTGAATTAAATATAACTATAAAACTTTCAAGAATATAACAAAAATGTTTCATTTTCATGGTTTATAAAATCTTTTATTTTTAAATCCTATTAATATATTTTGATGAACATATTATCTATTAAAAGAACTAATTGCATATAAAGTATGAAATTCAAAAGAATTGTTAGTTAACATAAACATTTTATCTTCTAAAATATAACATTTTTTATTTTTACTTTAGAAATTTGAAGTAAAATTAAGTTTAGGAATCATGTTAGTGCGTTGTTTGCTTAAACAAATCATTAAATTGATAAGTTGCCATCCAAATGACATAGTACATTTGACATAAAAATTAAAACAATAGGAGTTAATTTGTGTATGGAAGGATGTTTGTTTTTTATTCAAGTGTTTTTTCGTCTTGTAAATATTTGTAACAGAGAATGTAATAAAAAAATTTCAGTTATTATATTTTGTAATCAATAATAATAATAAAACATATTTTATATTCATTATTTTTTTAGAATGATAATGAAATATAATATAATAGAAACCAAAAAAGCCATCACGAAGCTGGACAATACAAGAGTGCAAAGAACGAAAGAAAAAAGAAAATCAGTTAAAAACAACCCAAACTACAAAAAGCAATAAGGATAAGCACAATTGTACAAGCAAAAGAAAACCACCAAATGAACAAATCAGGAAGAGAAACGGTCTTCTGCCAGAGAAGCACTGAAACATTATTGGGTGAAAGGGCCTACAAAAACTAAACAAAACTAAACCCAAAATCACCAAGGCTAAATTGTTCATAAAACCACGAATAAGAGGCTTCGAAAAAAAAATAGCAACATTAGACTGGAAGGAGTGGGAGGGATGGTTCCCTCACTTTTGGTGAGCCATACCCTTTCTTCCCTCACTTTCTTTTTCCCTCACCTAAAAGTCAAGGATTGGGAGGGAAGCCCTTCCCTCATTTTATTTTTTATTTTTTTTAATTTTTTTTTTATAATTTTTAAATTAATATCAAACATAAAATTTAATTAAAAATAAAAAGCATATCATTAAGTAAAATAAAAATTACATTAACCCTAAAATTTAAATAAGTAGAAAAAAATACCAAAAAATAATCAAACAAACTACAACATAGTAAAAATTATTAATTAATATCCTAATATTATTTAAACCTAGATACGTCACTCGGAATCATCGTCTTCGTTCTCGCCTACATCATCTGCATCATTCTCCTCAGCGTCACTCTCGTCGTCAGAATCTTCACTCTCGACGAACATATCAGAATCCTCGTATGATTCATCAAACAAATCATCATCGTAAGATAACTCTTGCAGGGGCTGAACATGAGCCCTATAAATGTGCTCCACCAAATCAGCACGAAGGGCCTGATGAAGGTCGCGATTGTGTACTTCTCTTCTGTTCACCCTATACTTTTGTGTACCAATGGCTACTCCTTCGACATTTGGCAAAACTTCATTTTCATTATATTGGCATATCGCTCTTCCTTCGTCTTCAAGAATCATATTATGCAATATGATACATGCATACATTACGTGTCGTAACCTTTTCACCTCATATGACGTTGCCCCGACCGTTAGTACTTGCCAACGTCTCTTAAGTACACCAAATGCTCGTTCCACATCCTTCCTAGCTGACTCTTGCGCCTCTTTAAACTTTTTCCTTTTCGGGTCGTTAGGACATGTAAACGATTTCACAAAAACAAACAAAGGAGGATATATATAACGTCAGTAAGATAGTATCCATGCTTATATGCTACCCCATTTGCTTGAAAAGGTACATCGTGTGACTTTCCAAGGTAGATATCGTTGAATACATGCGACTAGTCTAGCACGTTAATGTCATTGTTTGCACTAGCTGGACCAAAGAATGCATGCCATATCCAAAGATCATGTGATGCGATAGCCTCTAGAATAATCGTCGGCTCTTTGTGGTCGCCTCTCATGTACTGACCACGCCATGCGTTGGGGCATAATGCCCAACTCCAATGCATGCAATTGATACTACCTAGCATTCCAGGGAATCCATGTTTGCCTTCATGTACCGTATACAATTGGTGGATATCCTTGATAGTTGGTTTGCGCAAATATCGTTGCCCGTAAACCAAACAGATCGCTTTGCAGAACTTGTACACAGAGTCCCTCACGGTACCCTCTGATATTCTAAAATACTCATCCCATTTGTCTGCGCCCATGCCGTATGCTAGCTGACGAATTGAAGCCGTGCATTTTTGAATGGGAGAAACATTTTTTCCCCTTGCATCCATTTTCCATTGGAAATATGGAAAACGGCCTTCCAAATTGCCAACAATACGTAAAAATAGTTCCTTCCTCATCCGGAACCGACGTCGAAATTTTACAGCGTAGACGGCGCCATCTGTAAAATAATATTCTATAAGACGATCGTGTCCGGCTTCGTGATTTCTACGTAACGGCGACTTTCTTAGGTTAGGTCGTGCACGTGATGTTTCACCAAGTCGGTTTTGATAGTATGCAACCGTTTTCGCCATGACGGAACCGATAAACTTAGCCTCCTCTACTGCCGTCGAATCGGATAATGAAGATGATGGCATTTTGAGTAATATTTTTAAGAAAGAAATATAGAGAAATATAGATTGTGGTTTAAAAAAATGATAGAATGTGTGAGTATTTATAGATTAAGAAAAGGAACCGATAAACTTAGCCTCCTCTACTCCCGTGGTTCCTTTCCCGCACCCACGGTGTGGTGTGCACAGGTGCGGGATCGGTCCCGCCCCTTCCCCGCATAGCCACTCCGTCCGGTCTTATAAGTAACAAAAGTACCAACCGGGAAGCGACAGAGTAGTAAGAACGGACAAGGAAAAAATTCCCCAAACCCGAGGACCCCACATACTATGAACATTCACCCGCAACAAAACAACGAATGTACCACCCAACTTCTCATCCATTGTAGCTAAGACAATACTAGAAAATAGTAAGTTACATACATAAATCAATACATTTTTGGAATTGATTACAAACAATTATGTAAAGTTTAATTAAATTATATATTTTTTTAAAACATAAACAATTAATTTTAAATAAATTTTACTTTTTTAAACCACAAACAATTAATATCAAATAAGTTATATTTTTTTTAAAACAAAAACATTTCATATTAAATTAAAAAAGTTACACTAAGGCTTTTTCAGGAGGTATTGCTAATTCTAGAAATTTATATTGTACAAGAAATTATAATTTGGGATCGAATCTGTCGTAAGGCTAAAATCGAAAGACCAAAATTGTCAAATCATGATTTCTATGTCTTCTTCCACCCCTGCTACCCGGCAAAGAACTTGATAAATTTTCTCTTTTTGTTAGCGTGCAAATTTCATTTTCTTGGAAACAAACCAATTTGCCAATCATAGTGTTCCATTTCTTTCTCTCTACTCTTGCTACACCCATAGCAAGCACCTCCTAGCTAGTTTCATAACATACATTGTGCGGTGGTGTAGCACCTCTTAGCGAGGCTGTTGGCGAGAGGTGTGGCGAGGTCACTCTCTCAAGCTTTAACAAATTCCTTGAAATAGCAATGCACTTTCTATAATTTTAAACAATAACATACTCTTTAAAATTTTCTACTAATAAAAAACGAAGTTTCTATGACCTTTCTATAAATAACAACATATTGCATATAAATGTTCTGAATTCTTTTTTATTTCGATGGTTCACATACTTGCAAATTAGAATTCAATTCAAGGGCCATTCTGTAGCCTTTTATAGATTAGCATCTTGAATAAAAATATGTGTTATAAGTCAAAGTGAATCAGAGAAAAATGATGAAGATGTAATCGAGTAATGAGAATCAAAATCAGAGTAAAAATGTTAAGAACACAAGTCGTAAATAAGATCTGGTTTCAGCTCAATTATACTTCCACGTTTCACAAAGAGTACAAAAGACAAGTTCTGTAAAGACTCTTATCTAATTCTAAGTAAAGTCCCTATTTATAGGAAACAGGAAAGTATACAAAAAATAGTAAGACTTGACATTTAAGCTTCGTACATACAGACGTCTTAGTAAATACATTACAAGTACATGAAGGGTTATGGTCTTCGACTCATTACAAAATATCTTCGACCCTAACAATCTTCCCCTTTGGAATGAAGTCGAATTCTCAGGTTGTGAGAATCTAGATGGCATACATCATCACCCTTCAAACTTCCGTGTACCAAGAAATTATCTTCTTCAGTTCCTTCTTATCCCCTTCATTGTTTTTCTTACAATTGTTCATACGAACAATGAAGTTCGCATATTGGGACGTTGTATATCTTTCAATTTCAGTAACTTGGAACAAAAACCTCTTCGACTTTCCAGCTTTGTGTTTCCTAGAAAAAACCATCCCAAAAGGTTTCAAACATATTTCCCCATCAGCAAATTTCTTCAACTCTTGTTGAGACTTGGATGGCTCCATGGGTACTTTAACTTCCAAGCCCTTTACCGTTGCTAACTCCACATCTGTAAGTGCCAAGCACTCATAATAATTCTCCAAGAAAATCTTGATGTGAGCTACTCCCAAATGAAAAACATCAGGTTATGTTTCTCTAAGATATGAAGAATTTTTATCTTTCAGGAGAAGGGCCAGTTGAATAAGGTCATACAGATTCATAAGAGGAAAATCTGCGACTGCGAAATCACAAGTCTGACCATTTTCCCTTTGTAACACCGTAAATTTTAAGACAATTTTTCACATTTTAAAACACATTTCCAAACACATTCATTAATAAAATCTCGTTGTATCATATCATTGTTCACAAAACATTTCCCAAGATCAAATCATAATCAACTCCGTGGGCGAGTGTACAGATCATGTCGGCGCCTTCCCGTGATCATCACTGATACCTGAAACAGATAACACATAACACTGTAAGCATAAAGCTTAGTGAGTTCCCCAAAATACCACACATAACACATACTAGCCACTCGAGGCTATAACTCTGTGAGCCCTTAGGCCCTAACTCTGTGGACCCTCTGGTCCTAGCTCTGTGAACCTTCCGGTTCTAGCTCTGCAGATGTCTCGGCAAATCCCTGACTCGGGTAGCAGTATAGTCTAGCTCCGCCTAATCACATAAAATAAGATACACTCATAAATATAACTCTTGAGACTAGAACCAACCCTCTCTTAGCATCCTCAGATGGGTAAAAGGCCATTTTACCCCTCCCTTGACTCAAAGACCCCATTGTTGACCAATCCCTAAAAGTCAACAAAGTCAACGGTCAAACTTTGACCTGACTCATCGAGTGCACTTGGGCGACTCGGCGAGTCTACACGTGTCCATTAACTCTCTAGTCTCGCTTGGCATGTCGAGTCCCTCCCCTTGTTCGACGAGTCACACCTGGCATGAATCGCGAGGACACCCCGACTCAACTCGCCGAGTCTCAAGATCAACTCGGCGAGTTGCACCTTGAACCCCAGTTCTCTAATCCCTCTCTTACTCACTGAGTTATTCCCCCAACTCGGCAAGTCTACTCACTGAGTGATTTACGGGAAACCCTAGCCCTACTCGCCGAGTCTGCCTTTGGACTCGGCGAGTTCATGCCATGCACAAATTCAATTGACCTCCTGAGGTCAGATCAATTCCTTTGATCCATAGATCTGACCTTCCCAAGCCTGATAAACACGTAAAGCTCGAATCTTGACACTCATGGGACGTCTAGGGGGTTTCACTTGGTAATTTAGCCTAAAAAATAACATCCTAAGCTCAACACCTCTATAGCTCAACATAAAGCAAGCTGAGATAAGCACTTTAGACCACTATGGGTCTAGATCCGAAGTCTCAAAGCAAATAGGGGCCATATTCTCACAATTTCTTCCATTAAAGTACATGAAAACTCTACATCTATGGATTCCTCCAACAAAATAGATAAAGGGGCGATATAGTACCTCAAAGATGAAGTCTTTAGCTCGAAATCCATAGATGCACCACCTTCTTGGTCTCCTCTAAGTTGGAAACACCTCCTTCTTGCAAGAATCAACCACAAAGATCAAGAAATGGCTCCTTTCCTCTCACAATCGCTCTAGCTCTTTTAGGGTTTCTCTCTAGGGTTTGGTAGCCGCAAATGACGGCCCTAAGGGCCTTTAAATAGGTCCCAAACCTGGGAAATTAGGGTTTCATTAAACCGAGTGGACTCGCCGAGTCCACTCATGAACCCGGATGAGTATCCGCGACCCTACTCGGCGAGTCTAAGCACCAACTCACCGAGTCCCTCCACAAACTCCAAAATAAATGAATAAAATAATATACCTGGGAATCCGGATGTTACAATTCTCCCCCACTAGAATCAGACTTCGCCCTCGAAGTTTCAATCTGCAAACAACTCTGGATGCTGCTCACGCATCTCGCGTTCTGGCTGCCAAGTCAGCTCTAATCCTTTCCGATGCTACCACTGGACCTGCACCAGAGGCACTCCCTTGTTCCTCAAAACCTTGATCTTCCGATCCCTAATCGCCAATGGTCTCTCAACATAGTTCAGGCTCACATCCACCTGCATATCCTCTAATGGTACCACTGCCGACTCGTTGGCTATACACTTTCTCAGCCGCGACACGCGGAAGGTGTCATGAATCTGACCCAACTCTGCAGGTAGCTCCAAAGGGTAGGCTACCCTGCCTACTCTCGCGATCACCCTAAAAGGTCCAATATATCGGGGCCTCAACTTTCCCCTCTTCCTGAATCAGATCACTCCTTTCCAAGGAGAGACCTTCAGGAGCACGAAGTCGCCGACCTGAAACTCGAGCTCGGACCGGCGCCTATACGCATAACTCTTCTGATGGATTTGGGCCGTCAGTAACCTCTGTCTGACTTGTTGAATCTGCTCGGTCGTCTGAAGCACAATCTCGGTACTACCCATCACACGTTGCCCTACCTCTCCCTAGCAAATGGGGGTCTGACACCTCCTCCCATACAACAGCTCAAAGGGTGGCATACCAATGCTCAAATGATGGCTGTTGTTATAGGAAAACTCAACCGAGGGTAAGTACATGTTCCAACTTCCTCCGAAGTCCAATACACATGCCCGAAGCATGTCCTCGAGCGTCTGAATCGTCCGCTCGCTCTGCCTATCAGTTTGTGGGTGGTATGCGGTACTAAAATGCAACTTCGTACCCAATTCCTCATGAAACTTCTTCCAGAACCTGTAAGTGAAACACACATCTCTATCTGAAACAATCGAGACCGGTACTCCATATCGCAATACCACCTCTCTCACGTACAACTCTGCCAGCCTCTCTGCAGAAGAGCTCTCGCTAATAGCAAGGAAGTGAGCGCTCATTGTCAACCTGTCCACAATCACCCAAATTGCATCGACGCCCCTCGCAGTCCTCGGCAATTTGGTGATAAAATCCATAGTAATTTGTTCCCACTTCCACTCGGGAATCTCTAATGGCTGCAACTTACCATGCCGTCTCTGGTGCTCGGCCTTAAACCTACGACAGGTCTCAACGAACCACGCGAAGATGATATTCCACATGAAGATGTCAAAGTTCGACAACTATGGTCTTCCCAAGTCCCGTGGAACAAGCATTCCACATGAAGATGATATTCCACGATTCAATCGAGGAACAAGAAATCATGCTTCACTTCCTCTTCCTCCTCCAATTGTTCTCCCTAACCCACAAGATCGAAGAATTGAAAGGTTCAATATCACTAAAGCCCTATTGGAAATGAAACATGAAGATGGTAAACCCGTGTGTGCCCACGTTCTAGGAATGAAATCACACATTGATAGCTTGATAATGTTGGGTGCGTTATTCCCAGATGAGTTGGCTGTGAATTGGGTTTTGCAGTCACTTCCTGAATCATATAATGAGTTCAAAAGAAAGTATTATATGATGGATCATGACGACAACGTCATTGACCTAACTTACATGCTCATTGCTGCTGAATCATAAATGATTTGGCAAAGCAATGGAGCGTATTTGTTAGGAAAGTCAACCAACCATGCTTCAGAGGACGTTCTAAGAGATCCGACCTGCATTTGTTGCCAAGAGAAAGGGCGTTGGATACATGATGTGATAAGATTGCATTTGAATGTTTTGCAGGAACGGTGAAAAGAAAGGAAGCTTGGTGAAAGAGCAAGATGAATCTAATCACAAGAAATGGATCTTGATCGCATGGACTTGAAGATTAGATTTTGAGCTTGGATAGTTATGATAGAGTTGTTAGAAATTTTCCTTTTGAAATACACAGTTTTCAATGGATTTTGCATCGTAAGGACAAATGTTTTCCGCTGCTTTTATAAATAAAATAAATTTTCGTTTGACTTATTTATTTATTTGTTTATTTCCTTGCAATAAAATCGTTATGAAAATTGATGTTTACATATTTCTACAACGAATGGATATGATTCTTATTTATGGAAATGTCAAGAATTTACCAAATAGGGAGAGTTTCTCATCGCCCAAATTTCAATTGGACAGAAACTTGGAATCATGCAACTTGGTTGCACGATGAATGAGAAATTTCATATTTGGAAATTAGACTAATTCGTTGACAAAGTGTCAAGTGAAGGACCAGGAGATCGAGTGCACAAAGTTGTGTGTTGATCAAGTCCACCACAAGAGTAACAAAGATATTCGTCATGATTTACTAAATGATTAGTAAATATGATTATACTTATAAGATTAAGTGTAATTCTTAGTTGATTGAAAAAGTTTAAAATCAATAGCAGAACGAATAAAAAGAATCAAGAAGGCAGAAAGATAAAAGTTTCTCCATTCTAAGAAGAAGGGAGAGTACCTTTTATGCTTTATGATAGGTCTTAATGATTAAGAACCATATCTCAATTGATCCTCTAAGTAAGTCTTAGTACAATTGTATGTCTAAGAAGAGGAATCAAGAATTGAACAAATGGTTAAATCAAGAAGTCAATCATACTTCGTTCCAAAACAAGTCTTAGAGTTAAAATTGTGACAATAAGTGATAAGTATTAGGAAGGTTGATAACATTCATTAAATGTGGAAAGTTGTGATGTCTTGGATAATACAAAGACCAACTAGAACAAATTTTATGAAATGTTTTGATAAAAACTACACTAACTCTTGAATGTTTGTTTGTCAAGAAATGTTTATTAACAAGAGAATCTTATATGTCAAGGAGTCAGTGGGAGTCTTAATGGTCTTGAAGGGTTTCAAGAACAAATCAAAATAAACCTTATCGATTATCACTAGCACACAAGTTGAGGTTTACAACCTATCGTGTTGACACTATTTTGTTTCTATGCCATTCCAATTATGTTAATTATGCATATGAGTCCTATGAGTTCTCATTTGAATGCATAAAAGGCAAGGACCTTGATCAATGGAAAGTACATTGATAGGAAAAGGTGAGTTGCTTAACTACTTGGAAGACATGGTGGGCAGCTGTGCTACCATAAGGCAAGAAATCAAGATTAAGAAAGTTCGGTCCATATGAGTTTGAATTCATCGTAAACTTTGGTTTTGACAAATTCACATGGACAGGAACACATACACCGTTTAAAATCTAAGTGTCATAAGATTTTTTTCCTTCATGAAAATGACTGTGAGAAAATGCTTTCACTAAGAAAGATTTTAAAAGGATAGTGATTGTAAAATTGCATTCTCAAATTTGATTATGGTTACGGTATCCCTTTCCATGATTTGAGTTGTGAGGTTTGCCAATTAGTCTTAATCGTTAAGACACATGTGAGCTATCTTGAATAAAGGTGTATGAGACTAAGAAGCCTTGATAAAGGATTATCAAAGCACTAAGTATTAGAAACATGGACTTAAGAAATTCAATAGGTATTGTTTTTCTGAAAGTTAAGATGTTTATGAATACATGTCGAAGCTAGTGGGAGCATAAGTGTTATGTTTTATAATAATCATCATGATAGTGGGAGCATAAATGTTATGATTGTATGATTATTAAGGAAAGTATTGCAAGTTGGCAATATTAATTATAGAAAACAAGAGTAATTCTTTGCAAAGTTGTAAGGATGGAATAGTTGTTTTGCTATAATTAAGGGAGAGAATATTATGCTTCATTTCAAATCTAAAGGCTTAGGTTGTGGAATGTTAATAAATTTAGTCAAAAGTACATAGTGTGTTTTTAAAATTTCGATTATGATTACAACATTCCTCTTCACAATTCAAATTTTGAGCACATAGCAAATAAAATATTATGGCAGAAGATTGATAAAGTATTAAATCTTCATGTAAGACATTGTGCATCGTGTCCATACGCTTCGGATATAGGATCGATTGCAAATGCTATAATATTTGACCATTCTAAAATTTTCCAAATGTCTAGCGCATTTAGAGAGAAAAAGGAATAGAATCGGTTTTGACTAAGATAATTAAACAACTATCAAAGAACAATCCAAAGTTCGATGAGGATTGGTTGCTTGTGAGTAGTTGGAAGTATGATATTGGATGGAGCATATCGACTTTATTATGAATAGATAAGATTCTATTAAGAATGAATTGTCATATGGAAAATATGGAAACGTGTCCATATTGGGAAGTAAATATTGAAAATCCATGTCTAGATTAGAAACTTTTATGTAAAAGGATGTTCAAAGTAATGTACGTTGAGTGAAAGACATCACATCTATGGAATTGTCTTGTAACAATCTCCAATAGAGGACTTTGTAATATCATTGGCAATAAGTCTTTGTGACTTTGGTGCAGTGACATTACGAAAGGATCATTGCATAAAGTGTTAGAATCTAGCATATTCTATAAGTAGCAAGAATTTGATATTCTTTAACTTATGAAAAATGGATTTGGAGTTGTGAAATGAGAATCATTGGAAATGTGCTCCATTTGATCTATTTCACAAAGTAAGAACCATAGGTAAACATTGTGTGCATGATAAGAGCATGGGACAAGTGTAATAATTCAAGTAAGAAGTTGATTACCCGAAACGACAAATAATGAGTAATCGATATGGTGATAAATAAAAGGTGTTTTATTTATACACAAAGGTTTGAGGCCATATGGGATTAGTATTATTCTTGTGTTTCACATTTGCATGTTTTGACTTCCAGAATAATTGAATTTATTAAGAATAATCGAATTATTCGAACTAGGCCACAGTCGTTCATATGTTGGAAGTAGATATGAATGAAGACTGTCGTGAATTGGTGTGTGGATTGTCTAAAAGAGTATTAGACATAAGCAAATGTTTGCTGCAACATTCATGAGTGCTTATGAATAAGATTTGAGCATTGGATCAAACCCACGCTCACTTGGATCACTCCATGAGTTGTATCACGAGTGATTGGTGAGACGATAACATCTTATATTCTTGAAACCGAGATGTGTGAGTTGTATCTTGCAAATTGGTTGCACATTGATAATATGTAAACGCACTAGTAACTTGGTGTTATAAAACATATTGTTGTGTGTGAGTGCAAGCAAGCATTGTATCAAAGTTTATCAAAGTTTATCCGTTCCTTTTATTCAAAGTAGGATAAAAGCGATATCTTTGGGCCCCTCGATGATTTAGTGATGACAAACGTAAATGCTCGGCTGGGCTTGGGCTAATTTGATTTGTTCAATTAGTCAGTCGTCATAAATCGGAAATCGAGATATAGTACAAAGAGAATGATTTGAAATCATATCTCATATGATATCTAGAATGAAGGAATATATGATCCCTTATCTAAGGACACGCGTATCTGATAGGATCAGAGTTGACAGCGGCTTTGGAAAGCTACGATTGCAAATCAGGATCTGAAGTCATACGCATAATAGTTATTAGACTTATCCAAGTGGGAGACTGTTGGATTAGTGTCTAAGTCCATAACTATTTTGGTATGTACTTGTGACAACCCAAGTTGTCCCGTTACATTTCCCCGTTACCGTTAACGGAATATTCCACTGTATAAAAGATCCGTTAATTAGAGGGCATCAATTTAAAAAAAACATTCCATTTGATTACCTTTAACATGCCGTTAAGTCGTGATAAAAGTAAATAAAAACACAGGACACACATTTTCATTCATTTGGAAAATGTCAAGTTTTATTATTACGACCACTAAATCGGGTGCGACCAAAAACCCCGTTTAACGGCAGTATCGGGTAAAATTTCACTGAGCCCCGACTATGAAACCTATATATGGGTGAGTGGAGTCCATTGGAGACTTTTTACACTCTCTCTCTATACTCTCTCTCTAGACCCGTTTTCGCCCCGAATTCGCAACCAAACGCTTCCAAATTGTAAGTCCGCTTACCCTAGCTTATTCTAAGCGTATTGATTTATGTTTAAAGCCCAAAAACCATCCAAGAAGGCATAGGATAAGGAGTTTACGGCCCAGGAACATCCTAGGGCCGTAAACCCCTAAAAAGGTGCTAAATATGCCTTTAAACTTGACCATAAGCTTAGAATCTATTAAGGGATATAGCCTAGGGGTGTTTAAACACTAAAATGCATGGATTTAGGACTCAAAGAAGAGTTTACGGCCCAAGCACATGCTTAGGCTGTAAACTCCACAAGTCATGGTCCCAAATGTGCACCAAACTCATCCTAGGGCTTATTACATAATTTAGGGACTTATCCTCTTGAGTTTAGACCCTTGAAACACCCCAAAATGATTTAATGAAAGGAGTTTACGGCCCAGACATGGTCAAGGCCGTAAACACCCTAAATCATGCCCAAAAATTGTAGTTTTTGGCCCCCAAATGACCATAGACTATCTCTATAAAATGCTAGGAAGGAATTAAGGGCTTAAACACAAGAAAAATGAGGGATTTCTTGGAGTTTACGGCCCAAGCATTATCTAGGCCGTAAACTCCCCAAACCCCCCCCCCCTCAAATGTTGGTTTTAATCACCCAAAATGGCATCACACTTCATTAGAAATCACTAGAAAGGCATTAGGGGCTTAAAGCTTCACTAAACTCAAAGATTGAGAGTTTACGGTCGTAAACTCCCTTGGGAGAGTTCCTAGGCCGTAAACTCATATAAAGTACCCTTAGAAGCCTCAAATCCAATCATGCCTTTGAGGAAATGTGCTTAGAATAATTCTATGAACAAGCTAGAAGCATCAAACACCCAAGAAATTGACCTTGGGAGTTTACGGCCGTAAACTCCCTTAGGTTGGGCCGTAAACTCCTTGTTTGGTCCATGTTGATGCTTTAAGTCCATTCACACACTTGATAATTGAGTTTAGCAAAGTTCCACAACTGATAGGAGACCCTTGGCACCCTTAAACGCTACCCGGGACCCCAAACACTCAACCAAAAGTGTTTTCCACTCCTTTGAGTGTGTAAAATTGTTTAATTAGTATATTATATGCTAATTGTATGTGAACATATGTTATCATATGTTAAAATAGGTCCTTGTGTGTGTTCAAGTCCTTGCGTGACCCCGAACGCCTAAACGACACTTCCGTCGGACCTACTTACACCAGGTGAGTTCATACCCCTGAATGAACCTTTTAAATGCTTTAAATGTTTTTATAGGGGGGGATTACAAGTTAAACATGCCAGTTATCATATCAATCACATGTGATTGATAACCCGCATGCACAAGATTTTGCCACTATACACTGTTTTTACTGAGTAGGACGCTATAACGCTTTTCAATTGCTTCAAAACTTTTACTTATACCCTTTTAAACTAAATTCATTCTAAACTGGTTTGTGAAAGATTTTCCCCAAGATTTTCAAGCATATTTTACAAAAGAATACTAAGTGTGAAATTTTCTATTCATAAAGGCTTTTCATTAAAATTCCTTTTTACATATATTTTTATTTGAAGTTATTGCTGATTCGTTTATACTTATTCCATATTCCTACTCTGTAATGCTTCCACTTATACTGATAGTCGCTTATACCTGACGACGCTTATACTTATTCACGCTCTTACTTAGTGATACGATTCTTCTTCGCTTATACTTGATAACAACTATACTTCACTTATACTTGATACGTTTCCGCTTCACTTATTGTCGCCTCTACTTCATGATACGCTTATACTTGTGCGACACTTCTACTTCACTTGCGAACGCTTTTACTTCACTTGTTAGGCGCTACTACTTCACAAGGATCACTTCTACATGAAACGCACTTAGTCATAGTTGATGTATGTCCGTTCTATATAGGTATATATATAAGTAATGATTGAAAGACTTAGGAAGGCTCGTCTGCCCTATTTCCTTTTCTTCGTTGAGCTGTGGTCTGGTGGGATCGGGCAGCCGTCCGAAGGTCGTTTGGTTCATTAGTTAAATACTATGTATATGAGTATGGACATACAGGAAACTCTCTAGTCAAGTCAGTTAAGAGTCTCTACCTCTATTCTACACTTACTTTAGAAACACACTACCCACTGTTTGGAAGTCATTACCTCTAGTATATCACTTACATTAGAAACCCACTCCCCTCCAGTAGCACACTATCCTCTATTTGGGATGCATCTTCGGGACGCAGCCTTCTCCGTCGTCTAGTTGGTAACCAGAGTCTCCTGTAGGGAGAGCGGACATTATGTGTATAGGCCTATACGGGATTGACAACCCCGCACCCTGACTGCTAGCTACAGTCCATGGCCCACCAAGCCAAGGGGTGACAAATGTCACATTATATAGATGCTTGTAGGGCGTCTGGAACTCTAGTCAGTATGGTTACGAGTATCCTGGGTTGCCTTATAATTCATGGCTTTAAGGTAACGGTATTTCGTCAGCAATTTACACTGTATGCTGATGTCACTTTTCAGAGTCACACTGTTTCGACCTTGCTAGCTGTATCTTTCATTTGATATTGTCTGGGGTCTATAGTCTCTGTTTCGATCTTGCTAGCTGTATCTTTCATTTGATACTGTCTGGGGTCTATAGTCTCTGTTTCGACCTTGCTAGCTGTATCCTTCATTGGATACTGTCTGGGGTCTGTAGTCTTTATTTTGACCCTGCGAGATGTACTTTTCATTTAGTATCGTCTTCGGTCTATATTCACTGTTTTAGACCTTACCAGCTGTACCTTTCACTTGGTACCTTCTGGGGTCTGTGTCTCCCCTTTGTTGGACTGAACTAGGCGTGTCGTTAATTCAATACCCTCCTGGAGTCTATGATTCTTTGCCTTAGTCAGCAGTCCTCACTGCTGAGGCATATATTATTCCCTGATGTCTCTTGCTTTCTTTAATAATCAAATTCAGCATTTTGATAAAAATAGCAATTAAGGGAAAACTACCTCTTACCACAATACACTGAAACAGTCTTGGTAGAAGGCTGCTTTATTTAAAGAAAATATAGGATTTTCTGGAAAGAACACTGGTGCACTGAAAACACTTAAACTACTACTTATTAAAGTTATTTGACTAAATGACACTAAATACTTATGAACTCACCAGCATTTGTAAAAATGCTGATACTCGCTTTTCAAATAATTTGTAATCTCAGGTCAGCAATTAGACAGGTACATCCCCGGAGCTGCTGATGAAGATGGCTTAAGTACCTTGCTGCACTTTATATATGTTGCTTGTATTACTTTGATACTATGTAATGTAACCATGTAAAATTATTACTATTAATGCAATGTTTTGTAGTACTTTGATTACTATATGCATGTGTTGTGATACTTGACATGACGTCATCCACCCCAGAACGTTTCCGCCGTTCCGGTTTTGGGGTGTGACAGTACTTGACCCGATGGTGCATGGTCCTTTTGGGTTGCCTTCACCAAAGCAACTTGATTGGAGAAATAAATAGAGAGAGAGGTTATTATGATTTATTAATATGTTATAAGAATAATATATTAAAGGAGAAATCATATTTGTTTAATTAATATTGGTCAATAATTAATTAAGAATTAATTTTGTGATCAAATGTAATTAATTAAACTAGAGGGGCTGAATTGTAATTATGTGATAGTTACAAAATAAAGTAAGGATTATCCTAAGTATAGGATGGACGAATTTAAGGTGATAATGCCTTAGAATTCGACTATGATAAGGATTCAAGGATTATCTTATGGGTTGCTTGGTAAGCAAGCAACTAGATAAGGATAATGACTGAAACCCTATCTGTACAACTATATAAACCCCCTTGGCACATGATTTCGTGTATGACCTTCCCTAAGGCTTCTAGGGAGAATTTGATACCTCCCCTCTCTCCTTATATCTTATCCATTTGCTCTTGGTGTTTGTAAGCCATTAGAGGAGTGACACTTGTGACTCTAAGCCTTCCAAAGTCAATTCAAGGAGGAATTGGGATTGTTATTGCTATATAACAATCAAGGTATGTTCTTAAACCCATTTATATGTTAATATTGATTTCCATATACTAGAATTAGGGTTTATAGTCTTGGATTCAATGCATGTGCAATAGAGAAACCTAGATCCGAGCTTTAGGGTTTGCATGAGCACATAGGATGTTGTTATGACCAAAACCCATCAGATGCCTCTCTGAAATACAACATAAGATATCAGTAATTCGCTCGGGTGTACAGACACTCGATATGCCAATCCTACTTGATCTCTGGTACCCTAAGGATTCTTACTTGGGCTGCGCATTGACCCGGTGCCTTCGGTAGTACGGGCCCAATACTACCGACCACACCATGTCAACATTCATCCCAAGTCCTCCTCCCAAAGTCCCAAATTCCAAGCACTCTACTCTCTCAAATCATATGCTACTCACTAGCTGATCTCTCATAAACTCCTTGCTGCTATCTAAATACTCTCAAGCATCCCTAGTAGCAAAGCTCCTAGACTACGACATCATATATCAGGCCACTCTAGTCCTAATAAGGATACCTAGTCTACTCTAGCGTGCATATTATAGCTCATCATATAATCATAACATAATATATCTCATAACACTTATTATAAGGGTATTTTGGGAAATCACCGTTCGGGCGCTGGCTAATCGTACACACGGCTATGCTCTGTTTTTCTCAAAACTTTTTAAATTTTTTTTTCCAAATCCTCAGTTTGAGTTCAGATACGCCCGAAGATGCATCCGAATCCCTCAAACCAAGGCTCTGATACCAACTTGTAACACCGTAAATTTTAAGACAATTTTTCACATTTTAAAACACATTTCCAAACACATTCATTAATAAAATCTCGTTGTATCATATCATTGTTCACAAAACATTTCCCAAGATCACTTCCTAACACTTAAGATAAAGTGGTTTCACGCATCGAAGTGTATTATCTTACTTAATTAGTAGTTCAATGTCTAATTAGATAAAATTATGTATCCCCTCATGTTACTTAGGATCCTCACGCGTGTTCAAGCCCTAAATCGACACTTAGCATCCTACCCGGCACATTCTCGTCTGGTGAGTTCATATCCCTACACCTTTTTCCATGTTTTTCATGTTTTCAAGGGGAGGGGGATACAAGCAAAGGTACAAGGAATCTTGTACTCAAAACTTATTATTTCGTATGAAATATTACATGTTAAGTATGATTTTGACACAAGAAACCGTATTACCAACCATTTAACTTGTAGAGTTTGATTTCAAAACTAAAACAAGGAAAACTTGTGAAACTTATTATAAAATGATATTTTATATTTCACAAAGGATTTCATGCCATTCATAAAACAGGATTTTCCATATCGTTACCTGTAAATTTGTTAATCTTAGAATTCGAGACACGTCGTTAGTAACACTCCCCAGAGATACAAGAGTGAAGGACCAATAAAACAGGATTTTCTGTATTATTACTTTCAAAATTCATTAAACTTAAGATTGGAGACACGTCCTTGGCAACACTCCCCTGAGGTACGAGAGTGTAGGACTACCCCTATAACCAGAATCTCCTTGAGGGAGAACGTGACTTGAGTGTATAGATCTCTACGGGAATGACTACCCTGCACCTGGCTGCTAGCTATAGTGGGACCGACAGGTCCACGGGTGACAAAAGTCATAAAATGATACTGGCCCCGTTACGAGTCATATCTAGTTTATTGTATGGTTATGGAACTCGCAACTTAGATAATGAAGATTTACTTTATTAATTATAAACCTAGTAAACTTACCTCAAAGTAATAATTGTTTTGATTACTAGAGGGTATTAGTAATACCCTTAGGAATTAGTTTACTACCTACTTATTAGTTTTATATACGTGTTAAAACTAACGTACTTTTCAAGGATAACCAAGCTTTCAGGGAAACTTCACTTAACGATACAAGTATGGTAGATACTTGTACACCTCAGTCCGGATCAATAACTAACCACCAACTTTTAATGAAAATAAGGGTTTTTCCTGGGATAACTTGACTTTTCATAAACAGGTTGTTTAACAAATGGATAACTAAACTTCTTTTATAAGAAAATATGAGATTTTCTTGGATAAAAACTTTTCATAAAACCAAAGGAAAACTTATTCTTTTACCATAAACAAACCGCTTATGAACTCACCAGCTTTATGCTGATATTTTAAAACTGCTTGTATTCTCAGGTTCTCGTTAGACAGGTACCCCGTGTTCTTTTGGAGAAGACAAAGCGTATAGAAGTCTTGTCTTTACTTTGTTCGTACTGATGTATATATAAAACATGTATTACTTTGCTTTCAAACAAATGTAAATATTCCTATGTAATGTAATGGTTGTGTTTACTATGCTTGCTATGTACATTGGTTGTGATACTATACATGACGTTCTCCACCCCGGAACGTTTCCGCCGTCGGTTTTAGGGTGTGACACTACCTGCCTCTTTTTTGTATTCTTCTTCTTCTTTGAGATCTTTTTGGCCATATCCTCAACCCTTTGTTTCTTAGAGTGAGGAGAAACTGGAGCTGGGATTTCGCGTATAAGCACCCCTTGATGAGTAAGATGTGGTTTGCGAACAAGACTCGAAGTAGGAGAACCACCATACTTCAGCCTTAATTGACGTAAAACTCCAGTCTTTAAAGGAATTGTAACTGAAGTTGGTGAAGAGACAACAGGTTCAACAGGTACAACCGGTTTGCTCTCAACTTTCGAAACTTTCTCATCTGCCTTCGTCTTTGGAGACTTTGATGTCTTCGTGTCTTTAACTGTTGGCTCAAGAACGATGACCTCAAGCTTCTTCGTATTTCTAGACTTCTTTGAAGAACCCGCACCTGCTTTCGGTAACAATTTACCAGTATCAACTTTGGGATCAATTGTTGACATATAATCAATAAGTACAACATTGGTTGGGTCGACTTTCTTCAACATGGCATCTGGGATTCTTGCAACATGTGAAAAGATTTCTTGATCATGAGATACTTCCTTTGGAAAGTTATACTTCAAAAATTCAACTGTTTCCTCCTTAGCATCCACCAAAATTCCCTCTTTATCGTAGAAATATCTGAGGATAAGGCTCCAGTAACGTGCACAAGAAATCCCTTGGACGACATTTTTGTTCTCTACACGCTTTTGAAATTCTTTCCATAGATGTGTAGCATAATCCACTGGGATATCATAATATATACCCGCAACCATTGCATATACTTCCATCCTTCCTTTGTCGAGCCCAACACTTTGACCTGTTAAGCATCGAAGAAAAACTCCAAACAAGAAGTTTCAGATCGTTGGACGACCAGATTTTTTAAAATCACTAATCTTGGTGAGTGGGGGTTGATGACCCATCTCGTTGAACATGTGGTTCACTTGTGCAAAAGAAAGATTTATGAATGGTTGAGTGTTTGGAATATCCAAGATTTGACATAATATCTTCTTTGTCAGTCGTACCTTCTTATCATTCACCAGGTTGAAGGTGATAACATCAAGAGCTTTAGAATAAGTTGCAGTAGAACCTTCTTCTGAAAGCCAGGACAGAGGTACTGCAAAAGAATTGAACATTTTTGTAGAAAGAACACAGCTCTTCAAAGCAACAACTAACATCTTCAATCCTTCAGGGTATAGAGATTTATCCGCTTCTACTTGATAATTCGTTCCTTGAATATTCATGATTGGTTGTGAAGTAACATCTTTAGTGGTTTGGGATGGAACATCAATTTGAGTATCCATGATTAAGGTTGGAAAATCGTGTGAAGAACAACTATATTTTTTCAGAGAGAATTTTGGGAAATTTTCTTCTGAAAGCGTAAACTGATAACAAACCCTTGAATCCCTTTTTTATATTTATCCCTGATTTTTGAATTTGAAGCGGGATATGCATTTAATGAATCCGACGTGGCACCTTGAAACTCGTACCACTATTCTACTAAAGTAGCCATGCGTGAAAAAGTAACTGTCACTTCTCCTTGAAACCCGCATAAATTCAACACGTCAGTTCAAACAGCCTGTTTATTTCCCCAATAGAATAGGAACCGTCATAAACCTTCGGATGGAGGTTAGACTCTTCCACTTTTGGGATTGAAAGTAAAGTCATGTGCCAGAGAAGAAGAAAAGAAGCAAATAACGAAAAACTTTCGTGAGTGCAGTATTCCAAAGAAGAAGATAAGAAGCAAATAACGAAAAACTTTGGATTTGTGATGTCAAAATTATTTCGACACAAAAGCAGTTAAACACCGGCCAAAAGTTACTTCATTAATTATCAACGCAGATAATCAACTGCTTGTATGGTTTCCCATGAATTACAATCGACAAATTATAGAGAAGTTTCGAATGGCTTCTTTTTCAAGGCTTCGTAGGTTGTTTAACAATTTCGTTACATATCATCCTTAATATAAGGTGAGTAATTGCAACAGAAATTACTTGTTTAACAAATGTAGTCAATAACAAGTATGCTTTAAATCAATATTGAAAGTGACATGAAAATCAAATGAAACTCACACTGAAACCATATTAAAAAAAAGTGTGTTGGATCTTGTTGGGTAACAAACCTCGTGGGTTTCGATAGTTTGATCAAGACCACTCATACTAAATGAATATGATTTGGAATTTCGAATGTAGGTACAAGAACAAAAGTTTCGTTTAATCATGTATAAAGTTCCCCGTCAATTCCTTAAAAAGTTAGAGAATTGAGTTTCACTTTCATCACGGTCTCATGACGTCAGATCATTAACACAAATTGTTGATATATCTAAGTCTTGATGTGTTTGATTAGAGACCTCTTGGATATATGTCTTCGTGTGTGCATGTGTAAGAAATTTTGGATAAAAAAATTGGTTCAAGAAACAAAATGTACCTCTATTATGTTGGAAAAAACAGTAAACTCTTAACTCATGTAAGAAGAGTCAGGTAGCTCATGTGACCAATGTGAATACAAGCCTGTCTTGGGAAGAAATTTTCGTATGAAATATTTCATTAAGGCTTTCATTAAACACACATAGAGTCATTCGAGGCTTTGGTCAACATGCAGCAACATGCTTCTAGGGACAACTTAACTAGTACAAAGATTTTGAAGGATTTACCTGACCCTAGAACTGCAAGCATTTACCATTGTGATTCATCCTTGTTATCTAAAACAAAACACTTAAAACAAAACAATACAAAATAAAATATTTTTGTGATTTCTAATTTTTCGAAAATGAAAGACAAAACAAATGAAAAATCTTTTTTTTTTTTTTTTGTGTTTTTCGAAAATAAAAGACAAAACAAACGAAAAATCTTTTTGTTGTTTTTGTTTTTTTCGAAAAAAAAATCAAGTTAAAAAAATATATAACATGTACTAGACACACAAAAATTTTAATTCCAACTTACGAAGACGAAGGGTATCGAAGCATTGACTGTGAACAGTAACCATTGACTTTTGATAGCTGTCCAGTTTTAGCTGTTCTTTCGAAACAAATCCCCCTTCGACCATTCCAAGTCCGCCTAAAATTCTCACAAATGATTTTTCATCTAAAGGTTTAGTGAAAATATCAGCCAATTAATCAGTGGTTTTCACGAAATGCACTTCAATGTTACCATCCTCTACATGATCTTTTATAAAATGATAACGAAGAGCAATATGCTTAGTCTTCGAATGCTACACAAGATTATGAAAATACGAATTGCACTTTGAGAAACACAATATAATGGAATCCTTTTCATATTAATTGCATAATTACGCAATTGACTTTGAATCCAATTATTTGTGATGTGCAAGCAGCAGCAGCTACGTATTTAGCTTCAGCAGTCGAAATTGATACACACGTTTGTTTCTTTGATTTCCAGCTTACTAATTTCCCATCCAGTAATTGACATCATCCACTCGTGCTTTTACGATTAAGATTACAACCACCCAAGTCAGCATCTGAGAAAGCTTGAATAAAGAATCCAGTTTTCGAAGGATACCACAATCCTAACGAAATTGAGCCTTTGAGATAACAAAAAATATTCTTGACTGTAGTGAAATGTGGTTCTCGTGGATTTGATTGGTACCTAGCACAATTACACACATAAAACATGATATCAGGTCTACTAGCGGTGAGATAAAGTAATGAACCTATCATGCTTCGGTAAAGATTTAAGTCAACAACTGGTTTATCTAACGAAGGTGTAAGCCATGTTCCAGTTGCCATTGGTACTCGTAATTTTGTGCTATTCGTCATTCCAAACTTTTCAAGCAGATTCTTTGTATACTTCTCTTGGATGATAAAAAATGTCTTCTCTGCTTTGACGAATATTTAAACCAAGAAAATTATTTACCTTTCCCATCATGCGGGGGTTGTTTCACATATACAGTCTCTTCGAGTTCTCCATTTAAAAATGCACACTTCACATCCATTTGATAGACATCAAAACCTTTGTGAGCTGTATAAGGTAAAAATATGAACAACCTCCAGTCTAGCAACAGGGGAGAAAGTTTCTTCAATTTTAGAAATGAAAACATTGAACATGCAAAATTCTTGATGAGTATTTAATACCTCATTCTTTGCACGAAGTTGAGCTCTCGTTAAAACTCCATATTGTCGATTCCCAATTACTTGTTCTTTCGGATGATCTTTTGTCCATTTTTCGAGTGGTGGATATGCTGGATCAAAATCCAAATGTGCATCTTCGTATAAATCTTCATTTTTGGATCCTGCAACAGAAAGAATATCATTTATATCATGAAATTCATCAGTTTGATAAAAACTTATTGTATCATTGTTATTATTATTCTGTTGCTCCCCCTGAACTGGATGCTCCCCCTCAACATCTTCATTCTACTCCTATTCTCCCCCTCGAAAGGATGCTCCCCCTCAACCGGAGTAGTTGAATCCATGTGCTCCCCCTCCACTGGATCATTATGCATGCTTTCACCAATTTCCAGAGAACTCGATGTTGAAATATTATCAGTAATAATTGGAGTGGAATCTGAATTATCAGTATGCTTCGAAGATTTAGATTGGTGATTATCATTTGCATGATCTTCAGCATTCACAACCCTGTCAAGAAACACCAAAAATTAAATCATAATCATAATCAAATGAATTCAGAATTTCAGATTCATTAATAATTGGCTTTTAATCAAAAAGTTTGTCAACTTGTTTAAGATGATAGTCATCAAAAGTCAGATTGAAGGTTTCTTCGATTTTTCTTGTACGCTTGTTTAACACTCTGTAAGCAACCGAATTGTGCAAATATCCCAAAAATATTCCTTCATCAGCTTTCACTTGAAATTTTGAAAGATTATCCTTGAGATTCATGATAAAGCACCTGCAACCAAACACATTAAAAATTTAACATTTGGTTTTCGGTTACTGATTATTTCATATGGAGTGATATTAAACCGTCAATGAATAAAAGATCGATTTTGAGTAAAACAACCTGTTGACACCGCTTCGGCCCAAAAGTATAGTGGAAGATTCGCATAAGTCAACATTGTTCTTGCAGCTTCGCATAGATACCTATTTCTTCGTTAAACTACACTATTTTGCTGTGGTGTATATGGTGACGAAAAATTATGTGAAATACATTTTTCTATTAAGAACGAATCAAACACTTTATTCTTAAACTCAGAGTCATTATCACTTTTGATTTTTCGAACACTTTTCTTCATACTTTTCCCAATTTTTTTGATAAACTCAATCATTGTTTGGGCAAGTTCATATTTTAACTTGAGAAAATATACCCACGTAAATCGTGAAAAATCATCAACAATAACCAAAATGTACCGTTTCTTGTTAAGTGTTTCAACAGTTGATGGTCCACAAATGTCAATGTGAAGAAGTTCCAACGGTTCCACAATTTTCGAACCTATCACAATTGGATGTCCTTTGCGATGTTTCCCTTGTTCGCAAGCTCCACATAAAACATCATTATAAAATTTTTATACTGGTAAGCCTCGAACAAGATCTTCAGTGACAAATTTATTTAAATTTTGAAAATTTAAATGTGATAAACGAAGATGCCATAACCAGCTAACATCAGATGTAGCTTTGGAAAGTAAACAAGTTGATGGTTTCCCAACAATTGGTTTTAGATCAAGTGTAAACATACCACAATATCATTTCGATTTGAGCAAAGCTTCTTTCGTGTCAATCTTGGAGATAATACTGCCTTCTTCGTTAAACACAACTTGATTTTCAGTGCCCACAACTAGTTACGAATCACTTGTCAAATTATGTTTAAGGCCTTCAACATATGCAACATGATTCACAGTGAATTGACCATTCGTTACTTTGCCATAGCCTTTGACTTGACACTTGTGATTGTTGCCAAACTTCATTACTCCAGCATTTTCCAGACTTCGATAATCTCACAAATTTTCCTTTTGACCCGTCATGTGACATGAGCAACCACTATTGATATACCACTTCTCATCATATTGCTCGTCACATAGTACATGCGATCAATTAAAAAATTTAGGTACCCATGGTTGTTTGGGTGCTTGGAAATTAGCTTTAAGAACATACTGAAATGCAGTACTTTTAACCCAGTCACAAACTTTAGTTTTGAAACTATCAATTAAGTCCACATCACTAGGTAAAGGACTCGAAATATAAGTCTTCGAAGGTTTAGGATAGTCACTGACAAATGCCTTCGTCCTCTGAGATTGTGACTCAACCTTCGTATCTTTCATAAGTGCTCTCCGTTTCTTTACTGAAACATTCGAATCCTTTGATGATGAGCTTTCAGTCGATGAAGTATTCACATGCTTTTCATATGCATATTTGATTTGTTGCTGAGAGTAGTTCCTTGATTGATACATTCGTCCTTTTCACTCAAGCTAGTGATCAATGTTCTTTGTTTCAGACAACCCTTTTGTGTTTGAAACTTTTGAAGGTTGTTTTACCGAAGGATTTGGAAAATTCAGTTTTTGAGGAACATAATCAACATTGGATTTTCGACTAAATATTTGAGCATTCTTGCCATCATTCTTTTTCTTATCATTTGATTTTGACTTGCTACTCCTTTTTCTCTAGCTATGTCTATTTAGCTACAAAATGGAATTCAAACTTAATCGGTATCATTTATCTAATTTTTAAAAGAAAGAATGGTTAAAACACTACTACGTGAAATACATACATAACGTCAATATTACTTTTCAATAACATTTTTGTGCTAGGAACAAAATTATCAAATAAAACATAAACAAAAGTATATTATTCGTTTTATTCAATGACATAAAAATTGTTCTTGATATTTAAAAACAGCAACACAAAATAAATGAACAACATCAAAACTTTAATATAGGTTTCGATCGACATTAAAAAAAATAGAAAAACTCATTATAAAAATTTTCGGTTGTAAATCTGAGAAACTTTTAGATAAAAATAAGACAACTTCATGATAGTTAGCCAATCGGAATTGCATCTTGTAAAATCACTAGTTAATCTCTAATACCAAATGTAGGAACTATTTTGGTTGGCTTGGTTCGGAATAATAAATATCTAGAAGAAAATTGAACTAATAAACTGATAAATATAACAGTCAAATGATAGGTTCATAAATAGTAGGAGCCAAATGTTGTAATAAAGAATTGAGGCTTAGAAATAAATCCTAGCCGAATATATATATATATATATATATATATATATATATATATATATATATATATACTACCCGCGCAAAGCGACGGGTGCGGATCAACAAAATGACATAAAAAATTTGTTAAACAAAATGACGAACAGATAGAGATTTCTTATACCTGGGCTAGGATTAAACATAATACATTTTTGGGCTTATTCGATTTTAATAGAAAGAAAAACAAAGGAGGAGGTAGCGAGCATGAGAGAGATCCAAGGTTTTGCGGTCAATGGTAAGACATTCATGATAGACGAATGCTAGATCAATGTGCCTCTTCCAGTTTATATGAAATGTTTTATAACGTGTACATCGTATTAGACCTATTCAAATGGATATTAAGAATATTTGGTCAAACTTTGACCCATTCAAAATCTTATCATCATCTTATTTGACTTTTTCATTATTATTGACAGATTCAGTATTTAGCGATTCAATTGTATATGAGGAACACTTGGTCAAAGTTTGACCCATTCAAAATCTTATCATCATCATCTTATTTGACTTTTTCATAAATGTTGACCGGATAAGATTTAGTATTTACCGATTCAATTGGATATGAGGAACACTTGGTCAAACTTTGACCCATTCAAAATCTTATCGTCAATATCTTATTTGACTTTTTCATAAATGTTGACCGGATAAGATTTAGTATTTACCGATTCAATTGGATATGAGGAACAGTTGGTCAAACTTTGACCCATTCAAAATCTTATTATCATCATCTTATTTGACTTTTTCATATTTAACCCATTCAATTTGAAGATAAGCTTAGAAGACCTATTCAAAATCTGTCTTTGACCGGATAAGATTTATTATTCTCCGATGCATAAAATTATTGTATATGATGCTTAAAAGCTTATACCTCTTAAAATTCAGCAAAATCTTGTAAACGCTTTTTAAGGTATAAAGATATATATATATATATATATATATATATATATATATATACACACACACTAGATGTGTGTCCGCATAAAAAGGCGGTGATCAATAATTTTTCGGTGAATAATTTCTTACAAGATAATAATTTTTATATTTTATTATTAGTTATTAGGATTTTATGCAGAAAAGTCTTATTATTTTGAGAAAACTTTTAATATAGTCCTAAAGTTTTTTTAGAAAAACAAAATGTCTCGATTATTTATCACTTTTCCCAAATTAACGAAATAAGAAATCATTTTTAGATGACAGACTGTGATTTTTCCAAAATAAGACCATCTCCAACCTACCTCCATTTTTTTTTCTCAAAAATAGAGTAAAAAATGGGGCAAATAATGTTTCATCTCCAACCCTATTTCATTTTTTATCCCATTTTTATCCCTAAAAAGTATATTCCTAATATATTCTATTATTCCAACTTACATAGATTGTCAAACACACCCCCCTCTACTAATTTAGTTTTAACAAATATATAATTTATATTTTTTTTCATTACATTAATATTAAATACAAACGATTATATTTATAATAAACTTATAACTAAATATTATACATGCATTTATAAATATATTACACATACACATTTTACATAAATATAAAATAAATAAATAGTAGTATTGTCACTTGATGGTTTTTATTAGATTATTATTGTAATATATAGGTTAACTACAAGTTTAATAGCATATGTTATCGTGTTTGTAATATATATTTTAATCATAAGCTTTTGTAAAATACGTTATCGTATATTAAAATTTCAATATGTATTTAAAATTTTATATGAATTTGATGAACAAAAAACAAACTTTATATTTATAATTTATTAATATAATTTAATATATAACAAAATATTATAAGTATTAAATATTATATTTAAATTATAATTAGTAGGTAAAAATGAACTAGAAATGGAAAAATATATAACAGAGGGACTAAAACCGACAACACAAAGTTTACCACCATTTTGGTAGAAATGAATAGTATAACACCATATTTGGTGTAACACTATTCATATCCCCCAAAATCGGGGAATAAATGGGAGAGAGTTGGAGAAGAATGATGGAAGAAATGGGAGAAAAAATGGAGAATGTGAGTGGGTTGGAGATGCTCTAATAAGACATTTCTTTTCAAATAAAAACTTTTAGGACTTTTTTCAAAAAATTTATTAAAATAATAAGATTTTTCTGCATAAAACCCTTAGTTATTATGTAATAAAAATTATCATTTTTAATTAAAATATTTATGTTTGTACCTTATGTTTATATTGTTTGTTTATAATATTGATATAAATTAATTAATATTGGTGTTTAGTTTAAGAAATGTTAAGTAATTTATATATATGAATTTAATATTTTAAAATTTTCATTTTGCTCCAAATTGAATTTTTTAATTAGTTTCCTTAATTCAAGTCTTCAAATTTTTGGTAAGTATTAATAAATTATTTATGTATAATTGATTTGTATTAAAAGCTTTGTAACTTATACCTCTTAAAATTCATGATATTACTAATATGATTTATAATATAGTATTATATATATAGCGAGAGAGAGAGAGAGAGAGAGAGAGAGGTTCAAGTGTTCTAATTAATTATTGTATGGATGTAGGAATGACTATGGACCAATCAAAATTTAAAAATAAAATAAATAATTAAATAAATTAATAAGGGCAAATTAGTAATATTACACATATATATTAACTAATATCCAAAATTAGTCATTGATATCCCTTTATTTTAGGATCAGTTTTTTATTTACCTATTAAACCCAAAAGACGACTCCAGTAGTGGTCATTCATCCGACCAATGCCTCAACTATTGTCTTCCTCGTTTCCCCTCCCCTGCATGTTTTTCAACCAAACCAATCAAGGGGCGGCCGGAAACAGCCCACCAAGATGCAAAAACGACAATCTGAAGGTCTTTGTTACAATTGCCAAGAAAAATACCTACTGGGTTGTTAGGCGTGTCAGACACAACAAATAAAGGGGTATGATATACTCCAAAAGAATCCCACTATATTGCACTAAAAGGTAGTACAAGGCAAGTAGGGTCGATCCACAGAGACACGAGATAATTAGTTTATACCTCTTTGCGCAAGGTACTATAGTCACTAACAGTAAAGAGGGGGGGGGGGGGGGGGTTAGAATAAAATAATTAAAAGAAACACTTAAAAACACAAGTAATCAACTAAAGAGTGAATTAAATTCAGAAATGGTAAGGACTCCAACCTCATGTATGACAAATTAGCAATGTGATTCCAAGATAACATGATATTTTCTTAATTCTATCTAAGTTGGTACTTGAAAGTGTTAACAAGCTCTAACACTTCCCATTCACCACATTAATTAACCAAAACAAGCTCTTTGATTAACCCTAACCTTACTAACCTAATCTAAACACGCTCTTAGAATTAGGTTGAAAGATTGCATTAAACTTTATGTGAATGTTCCCAACAACACCCAATACTCTTCACAAGCTCGGGAGCGTAAGAGTGTGTGGATAAGATTTACACTAAATTCATTCAATGGAAATTAGTTTAGTGCTTGTTACTTGTTCAATTTCACAAAACAATTACGGATTTTGTAAAAGAGATAACTTGAATGACATAACCCTAATTCAAATGGCCAATAAGAATCACAATTAGAATCAAACATTCTATTAAAGATAAATCAAATTCACTAGATAGAAATTAAGAACAAACATCAGGTCATATGATTGAAGTCACTACCAAGAAGTCAATACATGAAATTGGAGAAACTAGGGTTCTAGCCACACATGGCGAGAACAAGATCACAAGAATAAAAGATGGAATTAAAGTGCAATTACAACTTACAAATACTAGAAATAATGTTTCCAAATGATTGCTAATCAAACCCTTGCAAAAACCTTTGAAAATCCTCCTCCAATTGTGCTCTGATATGTTGTGTGTGTGTGTGTAAAAATGGCCCTTAACCCGTAATAAGAAAGATAGGAAAAACTGCCAAAAGTTGGTTTCTGGGTCGAACACGGCCCGTGTTGGACATAGAGTAAATTTGACACGGCCCGTGTTTGGCATGGTCAACAGCTCACATTTTGCTCAATACGGCTGGTATTGGACATAGAGTAAATCTGACACGGCCGTGTTCCCCTCTGACTCCGAATCCAAACTTGATTTTCCAACTTTTTCATTCTTCGCCCAATCATCCCGAAATCTTCACCAATGCTTCCCGACACTTCCTAAAGCGCGTTCCAACCTCCGGTTTACCTGAAAAAGACATGAAAATTTGCAAATAAGGTTGTTCTAGAGACTAACATGAAATATGATGAAATGCAAGACAAATGAAGGACAATTATGCTAAATAGATGCATGAAATGGGACTAAAAGGTGCACAAATTGCACCTAATAAATCTCCCCAAGCTTAGACCTTTCTTGTCCCCAAGAAAGAACAAGAATAAAAAAAAACAGGACGATTTATAGATGGCAAAAAGAAACATAGAGCAAAAAGGGACAGAAGGATCCTAAAGGCTAGGAATGAATGCATGCAATGCAAACAATGAAAAAGGTAAAGAGAAAAAAATATACAAAAGCACAAAAGAAACAAAATGTATCAAAAAGAAATTTAAGGCACAAGTAAATAATATGTACAAGTACGATCAGACTTTACATCAACATTGCTCCAATCATTAATACCTAGGCAACCATCATGCTTCCTTCCATATATCACAGACTCCCAAAGTGAGGAAGACGTAAAACGGTGTAACCCAATAATCCAACCCTAGTTTTATTAAAACTTTATACCTTACTAAGCTTTATGGGCGAAAATAACATAGTCTGGATCTCATGTCCTTAAGACTAGATGGCCAAGAATCAGAATCGACACATCCTTAAGAACCCGTCACGGCGAATCAGCTTTCGCTGAAACAGTGAGCCCACCCGAAGGGGCCCAGCTCCTATGCTTTCACTTTTTCGAGAGCCACAAGTATCATATCACACAGTTCTTCATTCACCAGATTTGACTTGAATTGGCTTTTGATTTGATTGAACTTTGATTTGTACTTCGTTTTGAATTTGGATTCTTCAATATTCATTTTTGGAATTTCTTAAGATTTCTTCGTTTTGGCATTTGAAATTCTGATTTGGGTACTAGATATGACAATTGTACCCTTCCTTCTTTCTTGACTGCGTCGATCTGATACTTAAGCTCTCTGTCACTGCAAGGGTGACGCGTGTCAACAAATAGGTCCGTGTTCTATGGGTCCAGAGTTGCCGATAAAGATTCTTTTTAAACATTTAAAAGCAAATCATCCTAAAGTTGTTATTACCGCCGAAACAACGTTTCAATATAATTTCTTTTTATTATCTAAGACTAGGGTCTCGAATTACGGTGTTTGAGTCCCCTAGTTATGACAATTGATTCTACACTTTCGGTAACAATCCGGTTTCTTCGGTATTATTTATTTTCATTTTGATTTGATCTCTCGATTTCCCACTTCATGGAGGTATTGTACGTAAAGAGTGTCATCATCTCGTATAAAGTTTTTTTTTAATATGAAATGATGCAATTGATGAAGTGCAAAAACTTGAAATAAGAGTAAAAATAAAAATAAAAATTGCTATATATATATATATATATATATATATATAATGATGCATGAGAACCTAGTGTGACTCTACCCCTCCCCAAGCTTAAAGATAAGCATTGTCCCCGATGCTTGAAGAGGGAGGAACAACCTATTGCGGAGGAGAAGGAAGATAAGGATAGTAATCGGAGTTGCGGGTCCAAGCCGAAAAGTCCTCCTCATGCTTACACTGGTGCTCTTGGTTTCGAGCGTATTGGGTGGTGAAGGAAGAGAAAATTTGGGTGAGGCTTGTAATATCTTGCTGGTAAGTGTTGAGGTGAGTATGGATTAACTGAAACTCATCCATATACTGCTGATGATATGATGGGGGTGCAGCATAATGGGATGAGCTGGCACCACCGGTGGGAGAAGCATGGTAGGGCTCCTCCTCCGCTTCATCATCATCATCACCATCTTCCTCTTCGGATAAGGAGTCGGGGAAGAGATATGGTGTGATTTTCCAGTCGGTGAAATTATTAGGACGCCTGAGGGCAAGGATGTCTTTGTTCTCCGGGGTGATGAGAAGCCTTGGATCGTGGTTTTGACCCACGGTCCAATTATGGTTCCCGTCCTCCTCCTGGAACATTCTCATAGATTCTAGAACTCCCGTGGCCAGGTAGGTCTCACCGGGCAGGGGTTGGTGAGGTCCGGGGTATGGGGCCCGAACTGGAGCACTTTTTGCCAATAAACTGACAATGCCACCATAAGATATTTTGCCGGACCGTGATGTGCTGAGGCGGGTGAGTTTGTGCAAAGGAATGAGCCATAGTAAGGAATGAGATTATCGTCCGGGTGGGCCATCGCATAGAGTATTTTGAGCTCAAGGGTGCTAATGGTGCTTCTTTCTTCTTTAGGGATGACAAGTGAAGCAACGATCCTGTGGGCCACTTTCATCACAGGGTGGATGAGAGATGAGGCCTTAGTAGAACTTGAGACATAGGGAAGCTGGCGCGTCAGGTCGGTCCACCACGTAAGATCATTGTATCCTGGGATTCGGTCATTGGGGCCAAAGATGTTTTCTTTGGGGGGCCCAACTATGACATTGATTTGGTCTAAGGATATGGCATGGTCTTGGTTCATAAGCCGGAAGCTTAGGACACCGTGGTCCAAATCGAATGAAGATAAGAACTCGGTAGTTGGAACTTTATAGTTGAGTTCGTGGACCTTTAACAGCCCATGCCATCCAATATTTCGGAACAGTGTGTGGACTTGATTGTAGATGTGCAACTCACGGAGGGAGGGCACATGCGCGAATTGTTGGGTGGTGTGCATGCGTTGGAGAAAGGCCTCAAGTTTGGCGGCTTGAATTGGGCCATGACAAACCACGCCACAATGTGCCGGATTGGGTGGAGATGAAGGTGGGGGTGACGGGGACCTGGGTGGTGGTGATGGGGACCTACGACAGCGGGCCGACGATTTGGTTTGCCGAGGTCGTTTAGAACTCTCACCTTCCATATGCAAAATTTGGGTTAAAGTCAAAAAGTCAACTGGTCAACGGGTCAAAAAGTCAACACGAATTTGACCACCAAAATTTTGCGGGAAATTCGGTTCTTGGTGGTTTCTAAGTGATTGTCAAGTCCAATACGACCAAAATGAATGCAATTTGACCATACAAACACAAAATCCACAAGTGGAGAGTTGGAAAGATTTTACCGAATCGTTAGTTGAAATACGTTGTTGTTGATGACAAACACCTTCTTCAACCTCCCCAATCTTGCCTACATGAAGATTCAAGCACAAAAACACCAAAATTCTTAGAAAATTTCGGACCTAGGGTTTGTCAAAAACCCCTAAATCCACCATGAAAGCTTAAGAAGATGGTGTATTAGATGTAGGAGATGAAGTGGGGAAGATGAAAATCAAACCTCTTTGAAGATTTAAGCCCAAATCATGAAGAATCAAAGGATTTTTGGTGAAAATCGGACCTTGGGGTTTTCTTGGGAGAGAGAGTGTGTTTGGGAATGAATGTGTGGAAGAATGAGGCAAAATCCCGATTTTTAGCATTAAACCCCACAGGTTCTGCTGCGCGAACACGGCCCATGTTGGGCATAAGAGTAAATTCGCATGGCCCGTGTTGGGTATAACATGTACGAGATTTGGCTGAACACGGTCCGTGTTGGTCATAAAGGAAAAATGACAGGGGCCGTGTTAGCCTCTGATTTCCACTTCCACTTCTTTTTTTTTAATGGTTTTGCATCCCAAGGTCCGTTTGGGGATTTTAAATCATGTTTAAATGCATTTGGAACATTGAAAACCAAAAACTCAAAGAAATGGAAATTGTTTTTAAATAAAAGACAGAAATACCCCCGGGTCGCCTCTTGGTAAGCTGCCCTTGTTTTAAGTCGTTGGCTCGACTTTGCCCCCGCATATGCTTCGTTCTAAGTATGTGGGCCACTCCAACACATCAATCTTCTTGCCACCTCCTTCAACTGAACCTTCAACCTTCCTTTGGATTTCTTTTTGCGAACAAACCAAAAAGGACTTAACCCTTTAATATCAGAGATTATCCACTCAATCCTTTTTTGGTATTTGTTCAGCATGGTTATCAACTCACTCTCTTCCTTCTTCGATAGTTTATTTGAGTTTATGATTGGTTGAGTGCTCTCCTTCTCGACATGTATTAGCTTTAAAGGGTCCTGTGGGGTTTTGGCTCCCGGATCTTGTGCTTGTTCTACCGGTAGAAGGATTTTGACTTTGGTGGACGGCTTGGTTTTTATATCATCACTCCTCACATGCTTCTTGTCATCAATAAGCTCCAAACTCTCCAACACCTCATTGTCCATATCGACCTCCTTTGCAAGCTCTTTGGATTTGTCCCTGTCTAGTTTTCCTTGCAAAACTAACTCTAGAAATTCATTGTTAGACAAACTTAAACCCTTTTTAGTTGAGGGCTCGATCAAATTCACAAGATTGACGGATTGAACCTCGGAAGGAACCTTTTTTGCTTCATGAACATTGAAGTTGATAACTTGACCATCAAATTCCATACTTAAAGTTCCATTGTAGACATCAATTTTTGTTTTGGAAGTTTGAAGAAAAGGTCTACCCAAAATTATGGAACTTGAACTTGGATAGTCATCATCTCCTATATCTAAGACATAAAAATCAGTTGGGAAGATAAATTCATCGACTTGCACTAACACATCCTCTAGTGTACCCTTTGGGTGTACCAAAGACCGGTCGACAAGTTGTATGATCACACCGGTTTTGCTCAATGTTCCTGCACCAATTGATTTGAAAAGAGAATATGGTAGGATATTTATGGATGCACCTAGATCGAGCATGGCTCGAGGTACATGAAGATTCCCCAATTTGCAAGGCACGGTAAAAACACCGGGATCCTTGCACTTCGGGGGCATCCTTTTTTGCAAAACTGCGGATACATGTTCCCCAACTGTTACGACTTGATTTCCTTTTAATTTCTTTTTAGATACACAAAGATCCTTAAGGAACCTTGCATATCTAGGTACCTGCTTGATGGCCTCGAGGAGTGGAATGTTGATTTGAACTCTCTTGAACATTTGCATGATCTCATTCTCCTCCCGTTCTTTCTTTGTGCTCTTTAATCTTTCAGGAAATGGAGCAGGTGTGGCTTTAGACTCAGTGATGAAGGGCTTCTTTTTGATTGTTTTGTCTTCCTTCTTCTCTTCTTTGGTTGCCTCTTCAACCATTATTTCTTCTTCCTTTTGATCAACCAACACTTTTGGACCATCATAGCTCTTTCCGCCTCTCAATGTGATGGCACACACATTGTGCCTTGGGTTTGTTTCAGTTTGTGCAGGTAACTTTCCTTAAGATTCTAATTTTCTTACGGAAGTAGCAAGCTGTGAAATTTGTTTCTTTAAGTTCTTTATGCTTGCTTTTGTCTCTTGCTGGAAAGCTTGTGTACTAGTTGCCAAACTCTTCACTATGTACTCTAAGGACATACTTGATGAACCTGATTATTGAGGAGGATGTTGTGGTTTCCTTGTTTGAAAGTTTTGTGGTGGAAAAGGTGGTCTTTGTTGGTATTGATGTGGTTCACTTGGTTGATAATTTCCTTGTTGATTTCCTCCCCAACCTTGATTGTTACTCCATCTTTGATCACCCCGTGGCTGCTTATATCCCCTTTGATTAGACCCAAGAAAACCTCCCATGGCTTTTGCTTCTTCATAATCTTCCTCTTGAAGTTGAGGGCACATGTCGGTTGGATGCCCCACTTGAGTACAAATACCGCATGGACGGGGTGTGGGCTGCACACCTTTGTCTTTGGCTAGCATCATAACCACTTTCGTAAGCTCGAACAATTGAGCTTCAATTTGAGGAGTTTGGACCTCTTTTACACCTCGGGGTGCATCCGTGTACCATTCTTCATCATGAATTGAATGTTTGGAATCTTCAGCCATGTTCTTGATTAGATTTCGGATTTCAGTAGGAGTCTTGTCGGGTAAGATCCGCCACTGGAGGCATTAAGAAGCCTTCTTTCCATTGGAGTCATTCCTTCAATGAAATATTGGAGAAGCTGATATTCGGTAATTCCATGCTTTGGGCATCGAGCACAAAGTTTCTTGAATCGCTCCCAAAATATGTGAAAAGCTTCTCTCTTGTGCTGCTTGATTCCAATAATTTCCCTCCGTAGGGATGAATCTTTCATCTCGGGAAAGTACTTATCCAAAAACAACCTTGCAAGATCTACCCAAGTAGTTACCGTCCCCGGTGGGAGGTCATAAAGCCAGTCTTTGGCTGCATCTTGCACCGCAAAGGGGAATGCCCTAAGCTTGATTTGGTCCTCCGTGACATTGTGTGGTTTCATACCCACACATACTACATGGAACTCGGTGAAGAACTTGTGAGGATCTTCATTCTCCAAACCTCTAAAAGTTGTGAGTAAGTGGATAAGCCCGAATTTTAGTTCCAAGTTTGTGGTAGCTGGATATGTGATGCAAAGAGGTTGTTGAGTAACCTCTTGCCTCGACCATTGACGGAGAGTTTGTTCGGGTGGGGGGTTTGGAGGTGGATTCCCTCTATGGTTATCTCCCATGGTGTGAGTAGTGGTTGAAGTTTCTGTGGGTATAGTGTTTAGGGTATTATGAACAGGTGAAGAGGGTGGAGTGGTATTTATGGGTGGTGATGGTTGTGGTGAGAGTGATGGGCTTTCTGTTTCTGATGCGTACACACTTGAGAGGGGTATGTCCTCCCAAATGTTGATGACCGAGGGATTGGATGATGAAGAAGTACCGGAAACCGATTGCCTCTTATGAAGCTTGGCTTGCTTCCTTAACTTCTTTGCAGTCTTCAATATCTCTGAGTCAATTGGCAATGGCGTACCTGTACGAAAAGATCTAGGCATAAACAATTAGTAACACCGTGTCCCCGGCAACGGCACAAATTTGTTAGGCGTGTCAGACCCAACAAATAAAGTGGTACGATATACTCCAAGTAGGGTCGATCCACAGAGACATGAGATAATTAGTCTATACCTATTTGCGCAAGGTACTATGGTCACTAACAGTAACGAGGGGGCGAGGTTTAGAATAAAATAATTAAAACAAACACTTAAAAACACAAGTAATCAACTAAAAGAGTGAATTAAATTTAGAAATGGTAAGGACTCCAACCTCATGTATGAAAACTTAGCAATGTGATTCCAAGATAACATGATATTTTCTTAATTCTATCTAAGTTGGTACTTGAAAGTGTTAACAAGCTCTAACACTGCCCATACACCATATTAATTAACCAAAACAAGCTCTTTGATTAACCTTACTAACCTAATATAAACACACTCTTAGAATTAGGTTGAAAGATTGCATTAAACTTTATGTGAATGTTCCCAACAACACCCAATACTCCTCACAAGTTTAGGAGCGTAAGAGTGTGTGAATAAGATTTACACTAAATTCATTCAACGGAAATCAGTTTAGTGCTTGTTACTTGTTCAATTTCACAAAACAATTACTGATTTTGTAAAAGAGATAACTTGAATGACCTAACCCTAATTCAAATGGCCAATAAGAATCACAATTAGAATCAAACATTCGATTAAAGATAAATCGAATTCACTAGATAGAAATTAAGAACAAACATCAGGTCATATGATTGAAGTCACTACCAAGAAGTCAAAACATGAAATTGGAGAAACTAGGGTTCTAGACACTTGGCTAGAACAAGATCACAAGAATAAAAGATGGAATTAAAGTGCAATTACAACTTACAAATACTAGAAATAATGTTTCCAAATGATTGCTAATCAAACCCTTGCAAAAACCTTTGAAAATCCTCCTCCAAATGTGCTCTGATATGTTGTGTGTGTGTGTAAAAATGGCCCTTAACTCGTAATAAGAAAGATAGGAAAAACTGCCAAAAGTTGGTTTCTGGGTCGAACACGGCCCGTGTTGGACATAGAGTAAATTTGACATGGCCCGTGTTCAGCATGGTCAACAGCTCACATTATGGTCAACACTGCCCGTGTTGGACATAGAGTAAATCTGACACGGCCCGTGTTCCCCTCTGATTCCGAATCCAAACTTGATTTTCCAACTTTTTCGTTCTTCGCCTGATCATCCCGAAATCTTCACCAATGCTTCCCGACACTTCCTAAAGCGCGTTCCAACCTCCGGTTTACCTGAAAAAGACATGAAAATTTGCAAATAAGGTTGTTCTAGAGACTAACATGAAATATGATGAAATGCAAGACAAATGAAGGACAATTATGCTAAATAGATGCATGAAATGGGACTAAAAGGTGTGCAAAAAGGTGCACAAATTGCACCTAACATGGGTCATCAATGCAACCCATCCAAGTTCCTCCTTTAATTCGACACCGAACCACCATAGACCTTCAACACACAATCCAATACCAACCTTGAGGACAAGTCCATTTTTAGGGCGCGAGTATTGATATGAACCTATTAGCCACGTTTTATTTAGCCATGTTTTCTTTTAATTAGTCAAATAGTAATTGCATATAATTATGAGGCCATGATTCCATTATGCATGCACATTTCTATTTCTTAGGTAGTGAAGGTAGTATATTTATATTCCATGTAAGTTACTTTTTAAGGCAGGAATGAATATTAAGAAAACCGCTCCAAACGATTCTTTGTCTTCTTCTTATTTCTTGGGAGATTAACCTACCCTAATAGGTTTCTATAAATGAAATGATAATCATTTTTTACTATCCATATGCATACAAGGTGGGACTATTGTATTCCTAGAAAGATAAGCATTTTAGGTTGACATGTTCTGTTGGATCGACTTTCTTCCAGAGATAATTTAGACAAAAGATGAATTGATATTCCTTATACTCTTTGTCATGTTCGTCCGTCAGAAGTTGTAACTCCGTAAATTTTCAAACAAAATTTTCATTTTAAAACACATGTCACATTCCTTCCAAAAATCACAAGTATCAATTTATCAACACATTTTAACAGTTGTTTATCGCAAATCCAAGATCCTAAAACATAAATCTTTTCTCTTGTGTGTACAATCAAACCGATGCCTTTCCATGATCCTGATAAGAACCTGAAACACATAACACATAAAATGGTAAACACGAAGCTTAGTGAGTTCCCCAAAACACCACATACAATTCGTTATCCACTCGAGGCTATAACTCTGTACAACCCTCTGGTAAATGTCTCTCAGTGGGACCATCCAGTCCCATAACTCGGATGGACACTGCAGTCCTCACACTGTGGACCCTCCGGTCCTAACTCTGTGGACTCTCCAGTCCAAACTCTGTAAACCATCTGGTCCTAATTCTGTAACTCATAATAATACATGACATAAATCACACAATGTAGGATATCATAGTAATCAAATAAACACATAAGAGCCTCCCGTCACACACAACTCATATTACCACTCTAGGTATGTATACTGAGAAAACTCACCTCATAAGCAAGTGAGCAAATAACCTCGTACCCAAAACTCGAACTAGCGTCCGCCTAACACAAAGGATAGATGTCTCGAATTAATACTCTTTTCACGACTCTAATAAATCGAAGGCTATTCTTACTCTCTCTAAATCTTGAAGTGGATAAAAGACCATTTAACCCCTCCATGGTCTCCATTACTCATGTTTGACCAAACCCTAAAGTCAACAGAAGTCAAAATCGAGTCAACAGTCCATGTTTGATCCGACTCGCCGAGTGCATCCATGTGACTCGTCAAGTCCACACATTTGCTTAGAAGTCTCGTGAAGGTCCAACTCAGCTCGTCAAGTTGACCCCCAACTTGCCGAGTTATTGCATGATCAAGCTCATCGGGACAAACCCTCACCGAATCGTCAGGTCGGCTCATCGACTCGGCGAGTCCATTCAAACTCATTCCTCATTTAGTCGATTCAAAGCATATCCACCACTCCAAATACTAGATCTAGCATCCCAAGAATTAATTGTCACATAAAGCTTCGATCTTTATGTTCATGCATGGTAATATTGCTCCAACATACCAATACATCCTCTCACAAGGTGTTAAGCACAATAACCCTCATATGGATGAATAAAGTTGGGACCATCAGACTCTAAGGACCTCACAAGGTCCAAATCTGAGGTCTACACCCCATGATAACTGTATATGCTCAAATTCCCAACAAAAGGTGGTAGAAACCCTAATCTTCCATAATAATGAGATCTAGGCAAATAAATGAGGAAGGTGCAAGCTTTTACCTCCCACTGAAGCCCTTGCATGAAGATACACTATATCTAACCAATTCTCTTACTTCCTTGTTGGATAATCTCCTCTTCTCCTTAAAAGATGCACTAGGTTACTCCAAGTTTAGCTTCTAAGACTCTCTTAGCTCACTACACATGTTTAGGGTTTTACACAGGAAGGTTAGGCAGCTGGTGAGGCAGAAATAAGGGCATAAGTTCTCTTATATAGGCCCCAACCCCGGGAAATTAGGGTTTCACTACACAACACCAACTCGGCTAGTCGGTTCTCTGACACATAGAAGTCCGGATGTTACAATTCTCCCCCACTTGGATTAGATTTTTCCCTCGAAATCACTTTTCCACAACACATAGACCTAACTCAATAACCCAAAAAGCACCACCGAAAGAATCTCATACCACACAACTATCTTCCTCCAGGGACACCTGAATCAAAACAGGAACTCCCAAACCCAAAAAAGGACAAACCCCTCTACCGCTATGATACCCGTTCTGACTCTCCAGAACCTAGAAACTATAGTGGTCTGTCTCACTACTAGACCGCCCTCTCAAGATATCACCATGTTATTCGCTCGTCAAATAACATACCTCAATAACTCACTGCCCCTCTGATTCTCTTGTTGCGACTGATAGAAACAAGTTATTGACCAATAATTGGATATCGATCACTCATACTAGATATAATAAATGATCCAGATCATACTCCAAGGAACGAAAGGGTCACATTTCACCAGGCACCCATCCTGTAACGACCCAATTTTCAAGTCCAAAAATTTCTTTCTAAATTAAATGATTCATAAAAAAATTCATAAGAAAATACTGTGAAATCACATCGTCTCATTAAACAATGTATCATGTCTGAAAACCCAAGTCACAAAATAATAACATGTCAGAGTACAATCCCAAAATATCCATAGTGCGGAAAACAAAGAGTATGTGTATGATGTGCCGCTACTGCGCCAACTCCTTCCCATTCGCTGAAGAGGTACCTGAAACGAAAACTGTAAACTGTAAGCACGAAGCTTAGTGAGTTCTTCCATCGTACCACATACCATACAATCACATAACATGCATACTGTTGGGCAATTCTGGGGTGCCCGACCTACCCGATACGGCCATTTTGGGGTGCCGACCTACCCGTACGGCCATTCTGGGGTGCCGACCTACCCTTACGGCCGTTCTGGGGTGCTGTCCTACCCGTGTCAAGCCATTCTAGGGTGCTGACCTACCCGTCGGTCCTAAAAACCAACCCTCGGGGACTATTCCACCCCCTACTGCTACTATTACATATATCATAACACAAACATACCATCAGACATATCTAGGGTGTCCGAACTACCCTTCAGTCCTAACAACCGAACTTGGGGACTATTCCCTTCCTACTACCACTATCACATATAACATATCATGCCAGCATAAAAATATATCATCACATACTATCAGACATATCTGGGGTGTCTGACCTACCCTTTGGTCCTAAGAACCGAACTCTACTACTATCATATATAACATATTATGCCAACATATAACATATCAAGTAGTAGCAAACTTAGATGATATCACAAAGACAATCATCTAACATACAACTCCTACTGGTAGGCTGGGATTATGGTCGTAGACCCACCGCTACTGGAAGGTAACTCACCTCAAACAAGTAGCCGCTGATACGTGTGGGAAATCTCTGTCTGATGCTGCTTCGGAAATCCTCCGGCTACAATCCCCATAAAACGCTCAGTCAGAAACTGATATCTATTCTTTGGGTAAAATGACTATTTTACCCTCAACCAAGTCCAAGTCAAAGTCAATTTCTAGTTGACCCGACTCGCCGAGTTGGGCCGTCAACTCGTCGAGTCCTTAACCCTTAACCCGTCCTATTCCACGACTCGACTCGTCGAGTTTGGCAATGACTCGACAAGTTTCTCTTCTATATAACCATCGAATGATCCTTTATCCGACTCACCGAGTTATATGAACAACTCGTCGAGTTCACCTTCATCTGATGAACAAGTCCTGACCTTGACTCGCCGAGTTGTATGAACAACTCGTCGAGTTCATCTTCAATCATAAGGAGATTGCCTTGGACTCACCGAGTCCGTTCTTGCACTCATCGAGTCCCATGAACTCCAGATCTAAGGCTAAGTCCAAAACGTTAGGTCACTCCCTTGGACCCTCTAGAAACCCTTCTAGTGCTCAACTGGGTTCCTTCAAACGTTAACAGAAAAGGGGAGTTTTGCCTTGGACTCACCGAGTCCCAAGAATGACTCGTCGAGTCGGGCATGTCCAAGTCTCATTTCTCGATTTACAGCATACAACTCTTGACCAAAAAGGTAGATCTCAGCTCCTTCAATTGTTCTAGCACGTAAAGTTACAAACTTTACCTGCATGTATGGGACTTTGAGCTCAAAAGGACATAAAATAAGCTCTTATGATGCATAGGACCTTAGATGGGCGCAAAATCAACCCCTAACTGCCTTGTGACTCCCTTAATGACCTGATTCTGAAGCCTCAACCCCCAACCATGCTTGCAATCATGGTTGGTCACCAAAAATGGCTTATAAAAGCCCTAAATTTCCCCAAAAAGGGATCTATCAAATGAAAGAGCAAGGTAACTACTTTATACCTCCAATGAACTATGGAAGATGCACAAACTCGGGTTCCCCTGGTCTTTACTTGTTTCCTCAAGTCTTTCACCTTCCTCCTTATGGTCACAACTAGCAAGATCCACCAAAAGTGCCTTAGTTCTTCTCAAAAACGGCTAGGGTTTGCTATGGGGAGTTCTGGAAGCATTGGGGACGAAAGGGAGGCTGAATAAGTTTTTTAGATAGGGTGCAAACACTTACCTAGGGTTTTTTGTCCAGACAGCGCCTACTCGCCGAGTCCGGACACGGACTCGTCGAGTAGGTCATTAAACGTATGTGTCCAACACGCTCCGAATCGACGAGTTGGACCTCAACTCGTCGAGTCCAAGGCCAAGATGCAAGATACTAGAACAAAATGAATACCAGGAACCAGGTGCTACACATCCATTGTACTGTAATCAGAACCCATCTGAACAATGAACTCTCAACACCTTGTCCTCAGACACAAGAAAATGATCATGCTCGCTCAGAAGTATCCTCTGACATCTAATAATCATAATTCCCATTTGCGTCTCAAATATCCCTTTCAACACTGAGCACTAGGTCAACTCCTGACCCAATAGTTGAACCTCCAAAGGTTACCTATTGCATACCCTGAAACATCTCACTGATTTCCTTTCTCATAATAACTATCTCGGCCCATTGTGGCACACAAGTCATGAAGTTCGCTTTACCCAAGCGAATACTACAATCCCAACTAAAATCATCTCACCCTCGACCTCTGTCGTCTACTACTCATTAGTTCCCTGTGTCTCGTGGTCCTTCCCATACAAACGAACTGACCCACTCATGTCTAAGACATCAAATGACACACAATACCCCTCAAAATGGAACCCACCTCTAAATCCGGAATCTCATGTCGCCTTCTCAATACACCACTAAATCCAACTCAAACTCGAGAGTCTAGCTCGACGCAGAATTGGAACCACTCATCTTAATGAAGCACTCAACTCATAACTCATAACTTATAACTCATGCGTACATCATTTCTATAATTCCTTTTGATTGTGATAACTACACCTTAACTCAGAATACAACGATCCCCGACCATTAGGGACATCCTAGTCTCGCCCCTGGCCCGACCACCAGGTTCCAACAGACTCACTTGATAAGGCTACCCAAGTCTAGGAACTCCTCTGTGTCATGCTCTGACTAGTGAATACTACGGCTCCCTGTAGATTCACGACGCTTCTCTCTTATTCGTTGGCTAGTGGAAGCTACGGTTCCATGCAGTTCCGCAATACTTTCTTGCTGACGAGTGAAAACTATGGTTCCTCATAGTTTGACAACACTCTCCCTCTGACCAGTGAAAGCTATGGCTCCCCGCAGTTTCATAATGCTCTCTCACTATTTGGTGAATACTACGGCTGCCCACAGTATCACCACACCCTCTTGCTGACTGGTGAATACTACGGTTCCCCGCAATATCACCACACTCTCTCGCACTAACTCATGGATGCTACAACTCCCCATAGTCCTATATCACTTTCTCTTATCATCCTACAATCTCATCCTCAAGTCGACACCACACTGCTTTCACTAACTCAAGCTCCACGGCCTAACATAGATAGGTGCACATACCTACCCCAAATTAAGGATCAGTACTCCTGATGACAACCACCATGAAAAACACTTTTCCTCGCTGCAATTCACATTCTTAGATAATCTCTCCCGATGTCAATTAGCCGAAAGGCTCCCACTGGAACCATAGATACTTGATACACCACTTACCATCTCATAAATTAAGTCTCAAAATAGTCCGAAATTTAGGACATCATACTCGGATACCTCAATACACCATCACAGAACCTCATGATGTCTTTCCTCAACCACTGATCTCCTACTTACAGCATCATACTCAGATACCGCAATGTACCCTCTTAGAATTTCACAACCGATCTTCCTCTCTCATAACTCGTAACTTTGGAATATTCCATCTCTAAATTTGACACACAAAGGAATCGTGAATGACTCAGAACACGTTGATGACAATCCGAAACTCCATCCTCTTATTGCTCAAAACCCACGCAAGAATACTCATACCGAATATGAAGTTGGTTTCCCATTCAACATCTGCCCTTCCCAAAATGCATATAACAACGCATACATCTAACTAGAAATTTCTCAATTGTCGAAACTACGCTTACGAGCCAACCACCTCGAATTCGCCATTACAACCTCAAAGAATTCCTAACCACCATAATATCCCTGACCAAGGACCGTTCTCCGTGGAGACACTCATCCTTTCCTGAACACGTACATCATGCATTACCTCGCCCCGACCCCCAATAACCCTGGTCTCATGTATCAGTACCGCAGGTCTCTAAACCCCGTTCTCTAGCCTCACTTGAACAAATCTGTGATCCCCTCAACAAAATACCCGGTTCTCCCTCACTCAGGCTTCGAACCATCACCATTTGGCACACAAACAATCTACTCCCCAGACTGTTTCCACATACATCACACTTACTCTTGGAAAGTACCCCATAACACCCAAATATCTTCCCGATAAAGACCAAGCAACTCCAAATATCCCAAATCCCAGATGAAATCCTTTGAAACTTTCCAACATGTCTATCTCTAGTCTTCCAACATTTGATACCAACATACTACCGGATCTCTCTATTGTCCAAAGGAACAACGAGGGCCACCACCCCACATACTTCTCTTGATTACTGAATACTGCTGCTAACATATGCCTCACTATACTCAACTAAGGCATATCCCTGCCTTATCCATCTCAGTGCCCACTGATGACCCCCTCTCGGTATATGAGATACCTTGCAGCAGACTTACTACAAAACATTCTGAAGAAATATTGCAACTATATGCTACCCCATGGGTTTAACCTCCAAATTCTGAAACCAGAAGCTCGATATCCCTTTTGCTCCACATAAGAAACAAAATTAGCGCAATTCACTACACAAAAATTGATATCTCAACTATCGACCGATTGCACATCTCATATCGCAGTCCTCCCTAAAACCTCATCTTTACTCATCCTTGGGTCTTGTGAATCCAACTAGCATCGCACCAGTAACATCTCTCAGGACCTAACTCAATTTTCCTCTCAAGGTACACTTCATGGAAGCTCGTCCGACCTGGCCCTCTGTCCCCACCTGTCCTCATGTCAGTCCTCAGTCCGAACAATCACAACGGAACAACGGGAAAAAGGCATAAGCACTATCTGATACGAATAATGGTACTCAACCCATGTTATCCCCTCTCAATCTGCCACAAATCATGGTGCTCGAACCATGTTATCTCCTCTCTATCTGCCACAAATAATGGTACTTGAACCATGTTATCTCTTCTTAGTCTGCAACAAATCATGGTACTCGAACCATGTTATATCTTCTCAATCTGCTACAAATCATGGTACTCGAACCATGCTATCTCCTCTCAATCTACTACTTAGAACCTCTAGAATTCTCCATGTTTCAAGTATGGGTCCTCTGCTTTCAATAGTACGGACCCATACTACCTGCCACATCTACCCACACTTTCCACATGGATCCTCCTAGATTTTCTAAGTAGTTGCTCAACCTCCTCAATCACCAATCCCGTCACACATGTTCGCTCCCCAGTGAAATACTCTCCTCTATCAGCGTACTCATCCGACTAAGTTCACTCCCTAGGCTCTTCCTAGGTTCTCACACTTCTCTGCCACCAGCTGCTGAAGAACTCCTCATGATGCCAACCATCTACCTCCTGAATATTGTCATATTCACTTAGTATGTGTCTCCCATCATCAAAAGTTCCACAAATCACAAAGCAAGCAACATTCGGGCATCGAATCGCCTCCACCAACACATAAAACCAATTGGCACACAACTCCACTTGCTCGATGCACAAATATAAAAGGCATCACCAAACTCAGACAACCCTATCTCTCGTGGGTATCTCACTACTCTCTCAGAAGATTCCTCAAATGCTCATCTAGGTATCTCTCCTAGATTATCTCATAACTCAGAACTCCCACTCTAAGTAATTCCTGCTAGATACTCTTACTCAACATATACTCAAGGCACATAACAAATAGCAACAACTCCTAGGCTAAGGCATCACAAATCAGGCAACTCTAGCCCTAAAATATGAAATGCATAGCCTATCCTCTAGCATACATAAATAATAATTCATAAGTATCTCATAACACCAAAGTAAGAGTATTTTGGGAAATCACAGTTCGGGCTTTGGCTGGTTGTACACACCGTTCCAACTCATTTTCTCTTAAAACTCTTTCTTATTTTAGAAAAACCATTTTTTTTGAAAATTTTTCTCAAATCCTCAGTTTGAGTTCAGAAACACCCGGAGGTGCATCCGAATCCCTCAAACCAAGGCTTTGATACCAACTTGTAACATCGTAAATTTTCAAACAAAATTTTCATTTTAAAACACATGCCACATTCCTTCCAAAAATCACAAATATCAATTTATCAACACATTTTAAAAGTTTTTTATCGCAAATCTAGGATCCTCAAACATGACTCTTTTCTCTCGTGTGTACAATCAACCCGGCGCCTTTCCACGATCCTAATAAGAACCTGGAACATATAACATACAACACGGTAAGCACGAAGCTTAGTGAGTTCCCCAAAATACCACATAAAATTGATTAGCCACTCGAGGCTATAACTCTGTAAGACACTCCGATCAATGTGTCTTAGTGGGACCCTCCAGACCTACAACTCTGATGGGCCCTCCGGTCCTAACTCTGTGGACTCTCAGGTCCTAACTCTATGGACCATCTGGTCCTAACTTTGTAACTCATAACAATACATGGCATAAATCACATAATGCAGGATATCACAGTACTTAAATAAACACATAAGACCCTTCGGTCACACACAACTCATATTACCACTTTAGGTATGTATAGTGAGAAGACTCACCTTGTAGGCAAGTGAGCAAATAACCTTGTACTCGAATCTCGAACAAGCCTCCGTCTAACACAAAGGATGAATATCTCTAATTAATACTTATTTCAAGACTATAATAAACCGAAGGCTATTCTTTCTCTCTTTAACTCTTGAAGTGGATAAAATACCATTTTACCTCTCCATGGTCTCCATTACTCATGATTGACCAAACCCTAAAGTCAATAGAAGTCAAACTCGAGTCAACAGTCAATGTTTGAACCAACTTACCGAGTTCACCTATGTGACTCATCGAGTCCACTCATTTCCTTAGAAGTCTCATGAAGGTCCAGCTCAGCTCGTCAAGTTGACCCCCAACTTGTTGAGTTATTGCATGATCAAGCTCATTGAGACAAACCCTCACCGACTCGTCGAGTCGACTCATCGACTCGGCGAGTCCATTCAAACTCATTCCTCATTCAGTAGATTCAAAGTAGATCCACTACTCCAAACACTAGATCTAGCATTCCAAGAATCAATTGTCACGTAAAGCTTCAATATTTATGTTCATGCATGGTAATTTTACTCCAACATACCAATACATCCTCTCACAAGGTGTTAAGCACAATAACCCTCATATGGATGAATAAAGTTAGGACCATCAAACTCTAAGGACCACACAAGGTCCAAATCTGAGGTCTAAACCCCATGATAACTCTATATGCTCAAAGTCCCAACAAAAGGTGGTAGAAACCCTAATATTCCATAATAATGAGATCTAGGCAAATAAATGAGGAAGGTGCAAGCTTTTCCCTCCCACTAAAGCCCTTGCATGATGATACACTAGATCCAACCGATTTTCTTGCTTCCTTGTTGGATAATCTCCTCTTCTCCTTAAAGATGCGCTAGGCTATTCAAAGTTTAGCTTCTAAGACTCTCTTAGATTACTACACACATTTAGGGTTTTACACATGAAGGTTAGGCAGATGTTGAGTAAAAAATGTGGGCATAAGTTCTCTTATATAGTCCCCAACCCTAGGAAATTTGGATTTCACTAAACAGCACCAACTCGGCGAGTCGACTCTCTCACTCGTCGAGTCCATTCATTAATCTCATGCGGTCAACTCGACTCTACTCGACGCGTTGGACTCACAACTCGTCAAGTCACTCAATAAATCTCAAAATTAAACACACAAATAATATACCTGGGAGTTCGGACGTTACAGAAGTTGATCAACTAGACCATTTGTTTTTTACGTGTAAGGTGATGCACCATCGGGTCTGTCTTCCATCTTTCACCCTTGGATTAGTTTTACCCAAGAAAATAGATTGACCTAAAGAATACAAACAAACCTTAAGCTAGTTTTCTGGAATGAGATCCTGAATAATGCTCTAATGGTTAAGTTAGAGAAAGGCTATATTATCGTTCGATTATAGGGGTAGAGAGTTAAACAGGTGAGATAAGATGACTTTTGTGTACGTACCTCCTTGACAAGTCGGATTACCTATTTATAGCGAAGGAGGAAGAGGTAATGAGTTCTTCCCTTATCAACCCTGTCATGCCATCTAATCGCATTTATGGCATTATGATCAAAGGTACGACTAGTTGTATTTTGTTTGCCGTTACACAGCTGTCATATAGCTATGCCAAGATCCGTCAGCCACAAATCCTCTTACAGTCTATATTCTCATGGTTTTAATGCAAGATTGCTACTGTTTCGACGTCACTTTGTACTTTCCCGTTGGCCTTTCTTTTCTGTTTGATTCTTCGTGCCATTTTGGTATATAGGTGGAAACGTCGAGACATATGGGGCAGGTGACTTCGAGTGACCTTGCAACATGCTGGTTTGGTATATTTGGGAAGGATATAGATATTTCTAGACTATATCCTATTAAGACCCCCCAATTTGTATCTCTATGTAATCGGTGGAGTAGGGATACAAACTTTGGAAGGAACGACGTTATAGCCGTTGTAATTGGATAATGGCTAAAAAATCCTGAATTAACTCCGACATGACGTGCTGACGGTTATGCTAGTCCTCATGATGATCCATATAGCCGTCTTTTCAGCTAATTTTTCGTTAATAGGGGTACAATACCCATCAACCTAATTATTTACCCGTTAATCCTCATATGTTCTAGACTTACTAAATATTTAGTACTGAATATCTCAATTAGACTCATTCTCCTTTTTCTGCCACACTTTTCTCTCATCTCCTTTTTCTTTTCTGAATATGGAGAGCACCAGGATTTCTCATATTGGGACGGTAAAATCCAAGTTAATTATTTAGACTATGGGTATGCTCGTTGAAAAGTATGAAATTGACTCGAAATTCCATCCCCGTCTGTCTGAGGCCACTGATGCCATTATTGACGCCTCTTAAGGTTTTGTCGTGGTTTACTAAGTGTTTTTCAAATCCGGGTTGTGGCTTTTTGCTTTAAATTTTTCTAAAGACTGTTATGGATATTATGGTCAGCATATCACCCAAATAACTCCTAACAACTTTTGCAAGATCCTTTGCTTCACCCTGTTATGCATCACTCTAGATGTGTTGCTGACCATCAACCTATTTCGTTATTTCTACATTCCAACGTCCAACGGATATTGGGTTTCTTTCTCTCTTCTCCATGGTTTGGTGGAAATTTGTGACGGTCTTCCAACCTCCATAAAGTATTGGAAGGAGGAGTTCTTTTTCATTCATGCCTCTGGTTTCTCAGGCTCTATGGTGTACGGTGCTACCACTGACAGGGCCACTGAACCCTTCCCTAAGTAATTGTCCGACGAGCAACTGATAATGGTTAATTTATCAGACAATTTCGTTAGATGGGTAGATCCCGACGAAGTGATGTTGGGTATGGCTGGAATGAGTCCATGTTGGAACCATTTAGGTAAGAAGTCGGTGGAGATGTTAGAGGGAAAAGACGTAACCCTTCTTGACTGACTTCATCGAAGACGGATTGCGAACTCCGCCTTAGTGACAGAGAAGGTGATAGTTCCGCATTCCCCGACTAGGTCAGATTCTAGCATGGACTCTGACTTAGACATTTCTCGAGCAGAGGATTCTACACCTATTCCTTGTACCCTTCACTCGAAGAGTGCGAAATTGGAGTTTGATTTTGGCAAGCCTTCTATGGTGTTTACGAGGGCTACATCAAAAGGGTTCATCCTAAAGAAGCGTTCAAAGAGTGCTCAAGATGATCAACTGATTGGATGTCCCCTCCTAAACGGAAGCGCTCTGGTCGGGAATTGAAAAGTCGAAGACTGAATGATCTATCTGATCCTCCGACTTCTGATGTTGTAAGCTCTAAGCGTGACTCGGAAGATCCTACTTCTGTTGTTTTTCATGAATATCCAATTGAGCCGGAAAGCGAGATAAAATGCGTGGAAGATGATGCGGAGGTGCCTCACTCTGTCAAACCAGAATCGGAGATCATTACTAGAGGCCTCCCGGAGAAGATCCATGAGGATCCCCCTTTGGAGAAAGAAGACCCCAAGAGTCTGTCTGTTGCGGATGTGTTTCAACAAAAGCTCTTTGGGTCCAGACTTGGTTGCTTTATGGTATCAACTACTGACTCCTTGATAGTTATTACTATTCCCATTCCCCTCAATACCATAACTGGGAATGAAGAGCCTATGGAAATAGAATCTGTATATATGGAAGTTAGTATCATGAATCCTCCCCCCTCGACAGGCCGTATGTTCCCTTTCTCCTTATGTTGATGTTTGCTTTTTGTGTGTTTTAGATTTTTGTTGTGATTTACTTGCTTGTTGATTGTGCAACTAGTGTTATTATAGGAAAGGAGGCCATGATTCCAACACTATTCACTCTTGCTGCTCCACTTCCTTTATTCCAACATCCTTTTATTGTCACAAGTGTTCCCAATAGCCCTTTTGAGACAGGGGTTGCATCTGATGAAGAAGCATTAGATAAGGCTCGATCATGTTTAATAGAGGGATTGCACCTGTTTAACGAAGTGTCTGCACATGCAAGGGCATGTACAGAGCATCTTTCTTAGCATCAAATCATGTTTGAGGAAGCTTTGGAAGGGTTGAAGCGACTTCAGACCCTTCACGAGCAATCGGAAGAAGAAACTAAGGGTTTTGAGGGAAGAGGTAGTCGGTTTGTCAAGGAGAAACCAAAGTTTGATGAGAGATTTGAGTCAAGTCATCGGTCAGCAGGGGGAATTGAAAAGGTTGAATCAAGATCTGCAACTAAAATTGGATGATGCTCTGAGCCGACGCGTATCTACCATCAAAGAACTCGAGGGTATCTCTCAGCAGTACCATTCATTGAATTTGCAATATACAGAGAAGGTTTCTCAGTTGAAAATTGCCTACTCTAGCAAAGATCTGAGTATTAAATTGCTAGAGGATGAGTTAGCCACAACAAAGCTCCTGATGTTGGAGAAAGATGCCCGAATTGCCACCTTGAGTGACTCACAACTTCTGATGGAGCAGAATACAACAAGTTTCCAGACGGGAGCATATCAAAAGGATGAGGAGCTACAATGAGTCATAAAGGAAGGAATCCCCACCTTTGTTCGGATACTGTTGGATCAAAAAGACTTTGGTGTCGTAAATGCCGCCTTGCAAACATCCTCTATTCAGCTTTGCCTCCATCAAGCTTGTGTGGAAATGAAAGAAAGGTACCCTAAGGAGCTAAAAGTTAAAAATGTTTTGTACTCATACCCAGATGCGCAGCGTCAAATTATGGAACATTTTTCTGAACTAACAACATACAATTACTTGTTAGTGTCTGCTCTGGGGAGTGAGGAGATGGATGTTGGTGGTTTGAAGAAATTGTTGAAGGTTGTGGATTCGTCTGGGGCAGATGAAGTTGGATCAAGCTAGGGGTCGAGAATTGTGTTTGTTTTCCTTATGATTTGAACTTTTGAACTTGCAAGCATAACATTTATTTTTCCAACGTTGTGGGGTAGTTTTTTGTTATCTTATAATGACACTTTGCAAAATGACAATGTGATCGTCTTCTATTTTCATGAATACTTTTTCTTCTTACCTATGTAATTGTAAGAGTTATTTGTGATTTTGATTATTCTTCTATCGGTAATGGTTGGCATCTAATTTCGTATTGACTAAAGCATTCATCAGAACTTGAAATTCTCCATCCGTTAACTCAGATGCTACACTTAGTATATTGCTCGAACCATTGGGTTTGAACTTAAGGTTCGAGTAATTGGAATATCGAGCCATAAGTTGAAAGCTTATGGTGATGTTTGTAAGTTGTTGGAACCATTAGGTTTGTACCTAAGGTCCGGGTAATAAGAACATCAAGCCATGATTTGGAGGATTATGGAGATGTTTGTAAATTGCTCGAACCATTAGGTATGAACCTAAGGTTGGAGTAATAAGAACATCGAGCCATAATTTGGAGGATTACAACAATGTTTATAAGTCGCTCGAACCATTAGGTCTAAACCTAAGGTTCGCGTAATAAGAACATTAAGCCATAATTTGTAATATAATGGTGATGTTTATAAGTTGCTCGAACCATTAGGTCCGAGCCTAAGGTTCGAGTAATAAGAACATCGAGCCATAACTTGGAGGATTATGGAGATGTTTGTAAATTTGCTCGAACTATAAGGTCTGAGCCTAAGGTTCGAGTAATAAGAACACCGAGCCATAATTTGGAGGATTATGGCAATGCTTGTAAGTTGCTCGAACCATTAGGTTTGAGCCTAAGGTTTGATTAATAAGAACATCGAGCCTTAATTTGGACGAATGGCGATGTTTTTAAGTTGCTAGAACCATTAGGTCTGAGTCTAAGGTTCGAGTAATAACAACATTGAGCCATAATTTTGAGGATTATGGTGATGTTTGTAAGTTGCTCGAACCATTAGGTCTACGCCTAAGGTTCGAGTAATAAGAACATCAAGCCATAATTGGAGGATTATGGCGATGTTTGTAAGTTGCTCGAACCATTAGATCTAAGCCTAAGGTTCAAGTAATAAGAACATCGAGCCATAATTTGGAGGATTATGGCAATTTTTGTAAGTTGCTCAAACCATTAGTTCTGAGCCTAAGGTTCGAGTAATAAGAACATCGAGCCATAATTTGGAGGATTATGGCGATGTTTGTAAGTTTCTCGAACCATTAGGTCTAAGCCTAAGGATCGAGTAATAAGAAAATTGAACCATAATTTGGAGCATTATGGCGATGTTTGTAGGATATAGACTTGACTATTCATAATCGAGAGAATTGAAAGGAATGAAAGATATCATTTTGGATTAAGTAATCGAATTACATCAAAAAGAACAGTAAAAGTTATGAATTCTAAAATGCCTTCGACGCATGATTCCTTTCCTTACTATTATTTTTCATACCACTTTCAAAAGTGGAATTTACGGAGATTGCGGATGTTCCATATTCATGGTAAGCGTGTCCCATCCAATGTTTCTAGAACATAAGCTCTACTATGTCGAACTTCGATCACTCGATATGACCCTTCCCAGTTTGGACCCAGTTTTCCAATAAGCTCTTGCCTGCTTGCTTCATTCTTGCTTAGAACCAAATCACCTACTTTACATGATGATTTCTTTACCCTAGCGTTATAGTATCGCTCCAACAGTGCATTATAACTATCTTGTCGTATAGTCGCTTCTTCCTACTTCTCCTTTAACTGGTCTAGATTTATCCGAAGGTTCGCTGTGTTTGACTGTGCCTGTAGATTGTTGGCTCGCGTGGTCTGAATCATTACTTCGATAGGAATTATTGTTGTTGTTCCATACACCAGACGGAAGCAGGTTTCTTTGTTTGGTGTCTACACCATGGTTCGGTATGACCATAACATGTGTTGTAACTCATCAGCCCAATTCCCTTTGGCTTTTCCTAGCCTCTTTTTAATCATTTTAACTAAAGTTCTATTCCTCACTTCTACCTGACCGTTTGGCTTGTTGGTGAGCTACTGAGGTGAAATTCTGCTGAATCCCCTTTTCTTGGCACTATTTCTTGAATGGATTCTTGGCGAACTGTTTTCCATTGTCGCTTATGATGGTGTAGGGTAGACCGAAACGACAAACAATTTGTCTCCATACAAATTTGAAAATTCTTTTGCCGGTTCTCAATGCAACTTCCTCAGCTTCAACCCATTTGGTAAAATAATCTATTTCCACGATAAGGAATTTAAGCTTTTCCTGGTGCTTCAGGGAAAGGACCAACAATGTCAATTACCCATTGGAGGAATGACCATAGGCTTGTGATGTTGATCATATCTTGTGGCGGTAACCCTGGTACATTCGCATGTATCTAGTAGTCGTGACACTTCTTGATGAATGCTTCTATGTCGCGAGTCATGGAAGCCCAAAAATATCCTGCCCGGAGGATCTTCAGGGTGGTTGCTCGTGACCCTCCATGCACTCCACAAATTCCCGAGTGTACTTCTTTCATTGCTACTTCCGCTTCATTACTTGTGAAACATTTTCAAACATGGGGTAGACTAACCTCTCCTGTACAGCCGATCTTCATACATGGTATAATTTGGAGCATTAATTCATATCATCCTTGCTTCTTTCACATCATCTGACAATATGTATTTTATTAGAAAAAGGACGTAGGGTGTTATCCATGAGGCTTCCTCCTCTAATGTCATCGCTTCCCTCTACAGCTCATCAATGCTCTCTTTTTGGCAACACCTCTACTAGGATGGTCTTTGACAAGCGATTGAATACTATTGAGGCAATTTTGCATAAAGCGTCTACTTCTTTGTTCTTTGATCATGGAACCTATGTGATTTCGAATGTTTTAAACTTCGCGATCCTGTTTGTGTTTGAGCCAGGTACTTTTGGATGTGCGCTTTTTTTGCTTCATAAGTTCCATTAATTTGGTTGACCACCAACATCGAGTCACCGAACACTTCAATATGCGATATGTATTGGATAAGGTGTCTAAGTCCATAACTATATTTTGTATATACTTGAGCCGATTTGGCATGGTCCATTTGGGTTGCATGGCATCGTAACAATTGGATAGACAAAATGAGAAAAGGGACACTTGTGATTTGTTAATATATTATAAGCTCTAACATGTTAATATGAAATCATATTATTTAATTAGTATTGATCAAGAATTAATTTGGAATTAATTTAGTGATCAAAAGAGACTAATTAAATATATGGGGATTGATTTGGTAAATCATTCATTCTTATATAGTGGGCTTATGATCCATGACTTACTAGATTGGGCTAGGACCCATAGGGTGCTCCATGGATGCTCCATGGAGGTTAAAACCCATGGATCATGGAGGAAATGAAAATTCAGGCACATTAGGGTTTGCATGGTGTAACCCTACATGTGACACACTATATAAAGAACCTCATAGTAAGGAAAATGGGCCAATAAGACAAAAAGGAGAGGGCTAGCCGATTTTGTGCTGAAGTGTTCTTCTCTCAAGTTATTCCAAGAGTTGTGTTGTGTGAAGCATTTCAGGCATCACATTTGGATTGTTAGGCTCACAAGGTCTTAAGGAATCCAAGCTACAAAAAGGTATGTCATTCTACTAAATTTTGTAATACATATACCCCATGATATGTTAGTTATGATGAAAACCTTTGAAAATGAATGTTTGCATGTATAATAGAGAAAACATAGATCCAAGGTTTCTAGGGTTGCATATACACCATAGGAGTGTTAAAATGCTCAACACCCATCAGTGGTATCAGAGCCTAGGCTTGTTTTCAATTATACTTGATGAAAATTGCTAGAAAAAATTGAAATTGTGCTTACTGATCAGTGGACTTGCCAATTCCGTGGGGGGACTCAAAGAGTCCAAGTGAAAACTTATCCTACTCGTCGAGTAGGTTCTTGCACTCGGCGAGTAGGAGGCCCTGTGTGCAGAATTTCGAGTTTTGTTGCTGGAAATGGACGAGAATCATTACCCTAAACTTTTTTGGACTTGTAAAATCTGTTTTTGATGTGGTAATGATTATGCTAATCCATTTTCAAAGGTTATTTTCAAAGTTTCAAGTTTTATATGTTTTTATGTGATTCTTGAAAATTTTTGATATGAATGTTCATGCTTATGAGTTTTGGTAGATCATAGGAATTATTTGCAAATTGTTTGTTAGTGTAATTATTGATCTAAATGCCAATTAATGAACTCTATAACTTGTCCTCAAGTTTTGGAATTCCAAAAGTCTTTTCTTTAAAACCATTAAGACTCATAAGTTATAGAAATGAAAAGTTTTGAATAGTTTCAAAACTTTCCATCAAGTTTTGGAATTTGTAAAGTCACTTTAGAAAACTTTAATTCGAAGCCCTGGAATTTTAAAAGTTTAAAATTCAACCCTTATATTATTATTGTATTATAAGTTAATAATATATATATATATATATATATATATATATATATATAAGATCAATTCAGTTTTACCGTTAGTAGGCCTCATTCACGAAGCCGGTCTATATGGGAGTATAAGGTTGTTGCCTACAAAATGTCAGCTTAATGGGTGTCCACTCTCACCCACCGCTTCCTTGACTGGTGGAGGCTCGTTAACCGAACGGGTAGGACAGAGACTATAGTTCTCATTAAAAGTATAATGATAAACATAAAGTAATCAAACCTTTTATAAATTCCCAATCTTAGTTACTTTAGGAAAATGTGAAATTGATGCTAACCCATGAAATTACACTTTGCACCTTGCTAAAGTCGTTAGTGGAGCATCTGTGGTTAACGGGCACACTAACTTGGACTTAACAAGGAAGGAAAAGGGTGTCTTAAGGTTTATCATAGATCGGTGGAGCGTGTGTGGCTAACCGGTACATCGATTAGGTGGTAAAATTAAGAGTACCAAGTTAATTTGCATGGTTATTCACACATTTTTTGTGATTTATCCCAGTCACAAACTTGAAGGGAATAATCGATATTTAAACATGCCATTGAATTGTTCAATGAATCTCAAAAGATCTAGGAGTTTCAATCCAATTAAAACCTAATAACCTATTTCGTTTTTCATGGTGAAAATTGGTAAATCGTCATTTAGATACCTTCAAATATTTTGTAGCTTGGATTACGACATCCCTCTTCGAAGTTATAAAATATTGTGTTGGGTCCTAGCCTTAATATTTCATTTGGGTGTCTTATTAAGGATTCTATATCTAATCTAAACGTGTCTTTCTTCCTTTTTCATATGTCTTCCAACAATGTTGCTTCTGGCTTAAACCCTACTGCCTCATTCTCTCTCGTGAACCTTTGTGGGAGAGTCATCTTTGATGGAACTAATTTCAATGATTAGATTAGGAACATAAGGATGGTCACTCGTTATGAGGAAAAGGAATATGTCGTATGCTACTCCCGAGGAGATTGTTGAGTACACTAGCCATGAGAAGGATGCCACTAAGGTATCTTGTATCGTGTTGGCTACCATGACATCAGAACTCCAGAAATCATATGAAGATTTCTACCCTTATGAGATGCACCTTGACCTGATGGAAAGATACCATCAAAGTGCTCGTCAGGAAAGGTATGAAATCATCGCCTCCATGATAACAACAAAAATGAAGGATGGAGAGTCTATCACGGGCCACCTACAAAAAATGAAAAGATCCATGGACAGGTTGCTTAAGCTGAATGTTAACTTTGATGAGGAGTTAGCAATAGACATTATTTTTCACTCCTTACCCTCTTGTTATGATCAGATTCGTATGACTTATGAACAAAGAGGAAGTTACGATTGGCAAACTTCAAGGACTTTTGAGGACTGCTGAAAGTAGTCTCAAAGGTAAGAATGTTGTTCCTACTCCTACTACCGCTCCTGTCCTGGCAATCGGGAAAGGTAAAGGGAAGAAGAGGAAAATCCCTTCAAAGGGTACCAAGGGAAAGTCTCTTGATGGCTCCTCTTCGATTGGAATCAAAGGTGGTTCTGCCACTCCCTCTTCCAACCCGAAGGATGCATAATGCTTCTACTGTCAGGAAAAGGGGCAGTGGAAGCGAAGCTACCCCAAGTACTTGTAGGATGTTAAGGATGGGAAATTTAAACCCGCCCATGTAGGTATTTACACTATATTGTCTAATAACTCACCACATACTAATTATTGGGTCCTTGATACATGGTATGGATTCACATTTGTTCTGATTTACAGGGCCTAAAAGAAGTGAGGATGTGGATCATAGGAAGATAAACTTGATCATGGGGAATAGGAAAGCTTCACCTATCACCAAGATTGGAGTTTATTCTTTATTGCTTAGTAGTGGGTTAATATTAGATTTGAATAAATGATGTTACTCATCTGAAATGGTGAGAAATATTATTTCCTTTCATGGTTTGTACAAACAAGGATTTACTTTTTCATTTGGTAATGAATGTAGTGGTATTAATGCCTTTTATAATGGTGTTCTTTTTTTTAAAGCATTACCTTGTGATGGTGTATATGAAACTGTGTCGGTTGTAGACAACTTAGGAAATAATGTATTGCATATCAATTCTTCCATTAGTTTGGATAAGGAATCCTTGTGATATTGTCGTCTTGGACATGTCAAAAAGAAGCGCATAGGACAACTCCAAAAGGCTGGAATCCTGGAGTTATTTGACTTAAAGTCAAATGATAGTTACGAATCTTGTTTACTTGAAAAAATAACTAAGTCACCCTTCACTGGTAGTTGTGCTAAGGGTGAAGGTTTGTTGGATCTCATACACACCGATGTGTGTGGGCCCTTCAGAACTGCCACAAGGGATGCTAACTGCTAGTATGTAACTTTTACTGATGATTACAGTAGATATGGTTATGTCTACTTAATCAAGCATAAGTCAGAAACCTTTGAGAAATTCAAAGAGTTTAAACAAGAAGTGGTGAATCAATTGGGCAGGACAATAAAGATGCTCCAATCCGATCGGGGTGGTGAGTATCATATCATCGAGTTCCTTGACTATCTTAAGGAATGTGGAATTGTTTCACAATTGACACCTCCTAGGACACCACAGCTGAATGGTGTGGCTGAGATGCGTAATTGAACCTTGTTAGACATGGTTCGTTCCATGATGAGTCGAGCTTCTTTACCAATATCATTTTGGGGTATCCCTTAGAGACTGTTGCCTATATCCTTAATATAGTCCCTACCAAAACACCTCACGAGATGTGGAATGGGAAAGTTCCCACTTTAGACCACATCAAGATTTAGGGTTACGAGGCTTTCGTAAGGCACGAGACTCATGACAAGTTCGAACCTCGAAGTGAGCGGTGTATTTTCATCGGCTACCCATAGAAATCCTTTGGTTATCTCTTCTACAAACAGAGTGACAATGTTGTCTTCATGGCGAGGAGAGGAGTATTCCGTGAGAGAGAGTTCATAAGCCAAGGAAACAGTGGGAGGCAAATTGATGTTGAAGAAATTCAAGAGTCAAGCGGTAAGGGAACCTCAAACACTAGCACTCAACCTAAGGAGGAAACTCCTATTGAGCTTATTGATGACTCTGTACCTATGAGGCATCCCACTAGAGTTAGGAATGCACCTGAGCATTATGATGGTTTCCAAATTACTGCAGAAGGTGATTCGTTTATCAGTGATAGTACACTGATAAAATTGGATGATCCTAAAAACTTTAAGGAAGCCATGACAGGCCCTGAATCTGCCAAATGGAAAGAGGCTATGGACAACGAAGATCACTCTATGTATGACAATCACGTTTGGAACTTGGTTGACAATGTACCGAGTCGTAATACAGTCAGGTGAAAATGGATCTTCAAGAAGAAGACCAACATGGATGGGAATGTGCACACTTATAAGGCGCTACTGCTTATGAAGGGCTTTACTAAACTCTGGGAGTTGACTATGATGAGAACTTTTCACCAGTAGCCAAGATTAAGTCTATTAGTGTTATGCTGGCCATTGCTGCATTTCATGATTATGAAATATGGAAAATGGATGTCAAAACCGCTTTCCTTAATGGAACTTTGGCTGAGGATGTTTACATGAGTCAGCCAGAGGGTTTATCAATGCAAAGTACCCCAATAGAGTGTGTAAGCTTGAGAAATCCATTTATGGATTAAAACAAGCATCTCGTAGATAGAATCTTTGTTTCGATGAGAAAGTTAAAGAGTTTGGCTTTTCAAGGAGCGAGCATGAGTCCTATGTATATGTTAAGGCTAGTGGGAGCATAGTTAGCTTTTTGGTATTGTATGTGGATGACATACGACTCATAGGAAATGACATCCCAACCTTGCAGGAGGTTAAGTCCTGGCTTGGGAAGTGTTTCGCTATGAAGGGCCTTGGAGAAGCTGCCTATATCCTAGGGATAAGGATAATGAGAGATGGGAGTAAGAGACTAATTGGACTTAGTCAAAGTACCTACTTGGATAAGGTGTTGAATAGGTTCAACATGCAAGATTCCAAGAAAGGTGACTTACTGATCCAGAGTAATGTCAAACTAAGTAAGACTCAGAGCCCGAGTATAGAGGCGGAGATAGCTGAGAAGAGTCGAGTACCATATGCTTCTGCTTTAGGCTCGATCATGTATGATATGACTTATACTCGCCTTGATGTGGCCTTTGCTTTGAGCATGGTTAGTCGATATCAAGGGAATCCTGGCAAGGCTTACTGGACTGCGGTAAATAACATTTTCAAGTACCTACCGAGGACTAAGGATTGGGTCCTTACCCTTGGTGGGAGTGATGACTTGAGAGTAGTGGGGTATAGTGATGCTAGCTTTCATATTGATAGGGATAATTTTTTCTCTCAGTCGGGCTGGGTCTTTACCTTAAATGGAGGAGCAATTACTTGGAAAAGTTACAAGCAAGAAACAGTAGCTGATTCAACTTGCGAATCAGAGTATATAGCAGCAAGCGAGGCGGCAAAGGAGGCAATATGGCGGAAGAACTTCATTGGAGACCTTGGAGTTGTACCAGCTATAAAGGAGCCTATGGAGATTTTTTTGTAATAATGAGAGTGCAGTTGCCTTAGCCAAGGAACCAAGGGATCACAGCAGATCCAGGCACATCGATAGCAAATACCATTTTATTAGACATTGAATCGAAGAAGGACTCCTTGTGGCAAAGAGGGTATCAACGGATGAGAATCTAGCTGATCCCCTCACGAAGGGACTGTGTAGGGTCAAGCATTTATAGCATGTGAGGCGCATTGGGCTGATGGATGATATTAGTTTTAATAGTTAGATAGCTTTCGAAAGTTGTAATAATTGAAATGTAATTGACATTTGATGTTTAAATAAAAGGTGTTTTTATTTACTAGTATTGTACTGTCTTGTGTCAATCATTTACTATTGTTTCATTTGGCATGTTTTGACTACCAGAATAATTATGTTATGATATATCATATTATTCAAAACTATCCACAGTCAATCATACTTTGGAAGTAGGAATTAAAATAAGACTGTCATGAATTGGGTTTGTAGATTTGTCTGAATTGTATTAGACATAGCAATTGTTGCTGCAACATTCTTAAGTACCTGCAGAGGACTAAGGACTGGGTCCTTACCCTTGGTGGGAGTGATGACTTGAGAGTAGTGGGGTATAGTGACACTAGCTTTCAGACTGATAGGGATAATTTCCGCTCTCAGTCAAGCTGGGTCTTTACCCTAGATGGAGGAGCAATTACTTGGAAAAGTTCCAAGCAGGAGACAGTAGCTGATTCAACTTGCGAATGAGAGTATTTAGCAGCAAGCGAGGCGGCGAAGGAGGCAATATGGCTGACGAGCTTCATTGGAGACATGGGAGTTGTACCAACTATAAAGGGGCCTATGGAGATTTTCTATGATAACGAGAGTGCAATTGCCTTAGCCAAGGAACCAAGGGATCATGGCAGATCCAGGCACATCGATAGAAAATACCATTTTATTAGACATCGAATCAAAGAAGGACTCCTCATGGCAAAGAGGGTATCATCGAATGAGAACCCAAAAGATCCCCTCACGAAGGGACTGTGTAGGGTATAGCATTTACAGCATGCGAGGCGCATTGGGCTGAAGGATGATATTAGTTTTAGTAGTTAGATAGCTTTCGAAACTTGTAATAGTTGAAATGTAACTGATATTTGATATTTAAATAAAAGGTGTTTTTAGATACTAGTATGGTACTGTCTTGTCTCAATCATTTACTATTGTTTCATTTTGCATGTTTTGAATTCCAGAAAAATTATGTTATGGTATATCATGTTATTCAAAACTATCCACAGTCGATCATACTTTGGAAGTAGGTATTGAAATAAGATGGTCATGAATTGGGTTTGTAGATTTGTCTGAATTGTATTAGACATAGCAATTGTTGCTGCAACCTTCATGAGTGCTCATGAGTTCTGAGTATTGGAATCAAACCATGCTCACTTGTATCACTTCATGGAATTTATCTCAAGCGATCGTGAGACTGTAATATCATATAAGTCTTCAAAACAAGAGATATGAGTTGTTGACTATGAGTTGGTTGTACATTGATAGTATGAAAACGCATCAGTAACTTGATGTTATAAAACGTGTTGTTGTGTACAATTTGATGATTAGTTAGTACAAGCTTATGAGTCAAAGTTTATATGTTCCTTTTAGTCCTTGGAGGATTAAAAGCGATATCTTGGGCCACCTCAATGATTTTTTTTGACCTATGTACCGGTCCCGGTCAGAACTCAATTGATATGTTCAATTAAGTTCTATGTCAAACAAATCAAAAATCAGGAAACAAACCACTGGACAATAAGTACGATGTTGTTCCATGTATTTTCCCGGCTGATATCTCAAACAAAGGATTATATGGTCACTTATCTTAAATGGCGTGTCATCTTAGTTCCGCGAGACTTTGAAAGAACTACGATTGTCGGTCGGATCCTAAAGTCGTACTTGCAACTATAGTTATTAGACCTATCCAAGTGGGAGACTGTTGGATAAGGTGTCTAAGTCGATAACTATATTTGGTATGTACATGACCCGATTTGGCATGGTCTATTTGGGTTGCATGGCATCGTAACAATTGGATAGACAAAATGAGAAAATGGACACTTGTGATTTGTTAATATATTATAAGCTCTAATATAATAATATGAAATCATATTATTTAATTAGTATTGATCAAGAATTAATTTGGAATTAAATTTGTGATCAAAAGAGACTAATTAAATATATGGGGATTGATTTGGTAAATCATTCATTCTTATATAGTGGGCTTATGATCCATGACTCATTAGATTGGGCTAGGACCCATAGGGTGCTCCATGGATGCTCCATGGAGGATAAAACCCATGGATCATGGAGGAAATGAAAACTCATGCACATTAGGGTTTGCATGGTGTAACCCTACATGTGACACACTATATAAAGAACCTCATAATAAGGAAAATGGGCCACTAAGACAAAAAGGAGAGGGCTAGCCAATTTTGTGCTCAAGTGTTCTTCTCTCAAGTTATTCCAAGAGTTGTGGTGTTGTGCAAAGCATTTGAGGCATCACATTTGGGGTGCTAGGCTCACAAGGTCTTAAGGAATCCAAGCTACAAAAAGGTATGTGATTCTACTAAATTTTGTAATACATATACCCCATGATATGTTAGTTAGGATGAAAACCTTTGAAAAGGAAAGTTTGCATGTATATTAGAGAAAACATAGATCCAAGGTTTCTAAGATTGCATGTATACCATAGGAGTGCTAAAATTCTCAAAACCCATCAAGATGTTCATGCTCCTTGCCAACCATAACCCCACTAGCAGAGCCTTGTATTCTGCCTTATTGTTCGAACACTTGAATTTGAATCATAGGGCATAGGTTGACTTGTCCTCATGTGGGCTGGTGAGAACAATACCTGCTCGTGAAGTCGTCTTTGCTTAATGCCCCATTAGTATATAGCACTCATGCTTCTTTAGTTGCTTAGGTTAGGGATTTTGGAAGTTCGTCAACATCTTTAGGAGTAGTCATCATTGATGGCAGCGGGTGTGGCATTTCTGTCAAGAAGTCTAATATAGATTTCCCTTTTATGCTAATTTGGGGTTTATATGTGATGTCATGTTCTCCTGATTCTATCGCCCACTTCGTCATTCTTCCCGAACGTTTGGTTTGTAGTAGAATCTTCTTCATTGGTTGGTCGGTTAATACTTTGATGGGATGTGCCTGGAAGTATCTACGTAATTACCTAGCTATGTATACCAAAGATAAGACCAACTTTTCTACTTTAATGTAATTTTGTTCCGTCCCTTGCAATACTCTACCAATAAAGTATATTAGTACTTGCTTCGTTCCTCTTTTCGCAACCAACTCTGCACTGACCACCTCATGACTCACCAATAGGTATACTGTTAACACTTCCTCCTTTAAAGGATTTGTCAGGGTCGTCACTTGTTTAAAGCATCGCTTCAACTTCTGGAGTGCTTCATCCGCCTTATCCGACCATAGTATATCCTTCTTCCCCATGAATGTTATCAATGTTTAGAAGAAAGGTATCATCTGGTTTGTTGACTTAGCCAGGAATCAACCTAATGCTACTCACTATCCATTAAGGCTCTATACCTCCTTCACTGTTCGTGGTGTTATGTAATGACGTAAATTTTCAAAACAATTTTTCACATTTAAAACACACTTTCATTCATAATATTTATAAAAATATCATTTGTGTCACATATCAATCCATAACATTACATCCCAAGATCAAAACATATTCAAATCCATCGGTGTGTGTATGAGTCAAGCCGGTGCCTTCCTGCGATCGTCGCTAGTACCTAAAACACATAACACAACACTGTAAGCATAAACGCTTAGTGAGTTCCCCAAAATACCACATACCAAACATACGCCTTTCCAGGCCATACTCTGTGGGATCTTCCGACCCAGGTGTCTCAGGGGACTTCCATCCCGCACCCCGGTAGACCTTCCGATCCTACCCGTGTCGACCTTCCGGTGCGTAGCCTCTTGACCTTTCGGTCCATATCGTCTTGACCTTCTGGTCCTTATCATACATAACATACATAACACATAAATGTCATCTTAACCTTTCGGTCCTCATCATACACATCATACATAGCACATACATATCACATAACCGCATATAGCACATACATCATATCATACAAGACCTCCTGGTCACACATAGGTACCCTTCCAGGTACAGTATAGTGAGAAGACTCACCTCGGTATCTCGGATAATCTCGAACTCTGTGAATCGGGTCTAGCCTTCGCCTAATCATACAAACACTTCACATTAATAAATTTCCCCAAGGCTAGACTCCTTCCTTTCCTATCATTCTCAGGAGGGTAAAACACCATTTTACCCCTCTCATGGCTTAAATACCCTAAAGTTGACCAAACCCTAAAAGTCAACAAAATTCAACCCTTCGGGTTACGTTGCGTGTACCAAGCATGTACATTGGGCGTACCCGGTGCCTTCACAGAATCAGGGTGCGCGACCCCTTACGTTGCGCGTACTGGGATTACGCCCAGCGTAAGTCCCAGTTCAGCTGCTTTATGGATTTTGGTCTTAAACGGTTAATCCACTTCTCCAACTTAAAGATCTGACTCCCTCAGAACCTCTTATTCGATAAATTCGGAACCTTTAAGCCTTTGCATGGCTGTAAAGGCCCTTACACCCTCAAAACACCTTTCCTCTTTCCATATTAAGTCCATATCTCATGCATGACTCAACATCCACGACCAAGATTGGATTCTTTTGAACTTTCATCACATAATACACTGGGAAAGGCCAGATATAAGCTTATGGAGACCCTTTGCACAAAAAGTCTCCACCTTTGAGCCAAAAACTCTAAAAACGGGTCCATAAAAAAAACTCATGAAATGCAAGGAAAGCTTTGAGCTTTTTACCTCAAAAAGGAGCTCCAACCTCTATAGAACTCGGATCTACTCTTGCTCTCCAACTTCTAGCTCCAACAATGGCTTCCTCTTCTCCTTCTTCACCTTAAGAAGGCACCTTCAAGCTTAAGAACACACACACAAGCTCAAAACGGGTTTTCTGCTCTCTTAGGGATCACTCAATGAAGTATGGTGGCTGGGGATAAAGGACTTAACGTTCTTTTTATAGTGCACAAGCCATAATTAGGGTTTGCATCTGGGCGCATCAGCGTAACCCTGGGTACGCCCGGCGTACCCAAGTGAGTCCGCGTCCAAAATAAGCGCGCGAGTACGCACGCCGTACACCTGGTTACGCCCAGCGTACTCACAAGTCCGATGATCAACTTAAGGGACTCATCTTGACAATTTGCAAAAGTAGAGCGGTTATAAAGCTTACCTAAGTTTCGGGATGTTAAAATTCTCCCCCACTAGAACCAGACTTCGCCCTCGAAGTCTCATGTCGAAAATAACTCTAGATGTTGCTTCCGCATCTCCGACTCCGGTTCCCAAGTCAGCTCGGACCCTCTCCGATGCTACCACTGAACCTGAACTAAGTGCACCTCCTTGTTTCTCAGAACCTTGATCTTCCGATCCATGATTGCGATTGGCCTCTTGACATAATTCAGACTCGCGTCCACCTGGATATCCTCCAATGGTACCACTGCCGACTCGTCGGCTATACACTTCCTCAAGTGCGACACATGGAAGGTGTCATGAATCTGGTCCAACTCCGCAGGTAGCTCCAAGCGATATGCTACTCTGCCCACCCTCGCGGTCACCCTAAACGGCCCAATATACCGGGGCCCCAGCTTGCCCCTCTTGCTGAAACGAACCACTCCTTTCCAAGGAGACACCTTCAGGAGCACAAGATCCCTGACCTGAAACTCGAGCTCCGCTCGACGCCTATCCGCCTATCTGTCTGAGCTGTTGTATATGCTCTGTCATCTGAAGCACTATCTCTTTACTAACAATCACACGCTGCCCTACCTCACCCCAGCAAATGGGAGTCCGACACCTCCTCCCATACAAAAGCTCAAAGGGTGGCATACCAATGCTCGAATGATGGCTGTTGTTATAGGAAAACTCAGCCAAGGGTAAATATGTATCCCAACTCCCTCCGAAGTCCATTACACATGCCCGAAGCATGTCCTCGAGCGTCTAAATTGTACGATCGCTCTGCCCGTCAGTCTGTGGGTGGTATGCAGTACTAAAGTGCAGCCTCGTACCCAATTCCTCATGAAATTTCTTCCAGAATCTGGAAGTGAAACGCACATCTCGATCTGAGACGATCGAGATCGGTACTCCATGCCGCGATACCACCTCCCTCACATACAACTCTACCAACCTCTCAGCAGAAGAGCTCTCACTGATAGCAAGAAAGTGAGCGCTCTTTGTCAACCTGTCCACAATCACCCAAATTGCGTCAACACCCCTAGCAGTCCTCGGCAATTTAGTGATAAAATCCATGGTAATCTGTTCCCACTTCCACTCAGGAATCTCGAGTGGCTACAACAAGCCATACAGTCGCTGGTGCTCATCCATAACCCTTCGACATGTTAAACACCTCTCAACAAACCATGCTACATCCCTCTTCATACATGGCCACCAATAATCCTTCTTCAAATCCAAGTACATCTTAGTGGCCCCGGGATGGATCGAGAACCTCGATCTATGCGCCTCCTCCATCAAGATGGTACGCGTTACGCCCACAAATGGTACCCAAACCCGACCCTGAAAGGTCATAAGCCCTCGACTATCGGTAACGAACTCTGATACCTGCCCGATCGCCCACTCCCTTTTCCGGTTTTCCAGTCTCACGGCCTCCGCCTAGGCCCCTCGAATGGTGTCCAACACCAAACTCATCACCGTCATCCACATACAAATATCCCGAATCGGGGTGCTCTCCGCCCTACGGCTCAGGGCATCAGCTACGACGTTCGCCTTGCCTAGGTGATACAGGATCTCACAATGGTAATACTTTACCACGTCCAACCATCTCCGCTGGCGCATGTTCAAATTGGGCTTGTCCATCAAATACTTCAAACTCTTATGATCCGTGTAGATGGTACACCGAACCCCATAAAAATAATGACGCCATATCTTGAGGGCGAACACCACCGCCCCCAACTCTAAATCGTGGGTGGGATATCTCGTCTCATGAGGCTTCAGCTGGCTCGACGCATATGCTATCACATACCCCCTCTGCATCAGTACTGCACCCATCCCCAATACCGATGCGTCACAGTACACCACAAAATCCTCCATCCCTTCCGGGAGTGCTAGCACCGGGGCTTCGCACAATATATGGCGAAGTGTCTCAAACGAGGCTTGCTACTCCGGACCCCATGAAAAAGCAACACCCTTCCAGGTCAACTTGGTGAGAGGCACGGCGATCTTGGAGAAATCCTGGATAAATCTCCGATAATAGCCGGCCAACCCTAGGAAGCTTCTAATCTCGGCACCTCCCATCTCATAACTGCCTCAATCTTGGCGAGATCGACCAATATCCCTTCCTGGTTAACAAGGTGCCCCAAGAATTGGACCTCTCGTAACCAAAAATCACAGTTGTCAAATTTGGCGAAGAGCCTCTCCGACCTCAATACCCCGAGAATCTCCCTCAGATGCTCCTCGTGTTGCTCTCTAGATCTCGAATCCACCAAGATATCATCAATTAACACGATCACCTACTGATCCAGCATCGGCCTGCACACCCTGTTCATGAGTGAACATTGTCGGTGCATTGGTGAGCCCAAAAGGCATCACTACGAACTCGTAATGCCCATAATGAGTCCTGAACGCTGTCTTCTAGATATCTTCATCTCGAACCCTCATCTGGTGATATCCCGACCTCAAATCTATCTTGGAGAACCAAGACGCTCCCTGCAACTGATCGAACAGATCGTCGATCCTTGGTAACGAATAACGGTTCTTGACCGTCAACTTGTTCAACTCCCGGTAATCAATGCACATCCGGTGTGAACATCCTTTTTCTTGACAAAAAGGATTGGCACTCCCCAAGGTGAGCTACTCGGTCTAATAAACCCCTTCCCCAACAGCTCCTAAAGCTGCGAGGATAACTCTTGCATCTATGGTGGCGCAAGGCGGTAGGGCGCCTTGGCGATAGGTGCTGCCCCCGGAACCAACTCAATTCGGAACTCTACTTGCCTCTTGGGAGGCACACCTGGCAATTCCTCGGGAAAAACATCCAAGAATTCGCACACTATTGGGACCTCAAGCGAACTCGGCCTCCCAGCGGCCACTCGCGTGTCCATCATATAGGCCACAAAACCACTACAGCCCTACTGTAGACTCTGTCACGCCCTCGCAGCTGAACAAAATGCTGACTCAAGACGGGTACCCTTGCCGTACACCATAAGCACTCCCCCACTAGGGTTTCGTATCATCACCAGCTGACTCTCGCAATCTATAACAGCTCCAAACTGGCTCAACCAATCCATGCCCACTATGACACATACGTTCCCCATCGATATTAGGACTAGATCAATCGGGAACTCCACACCGAAGATCTCAAGTCTACATCTTGGAATCACATCCGTGGCATACACCGCTCGCTCATTAGCTATAGAGACTAGTAGAGGCCGACTAATCGCCTCTCGTCGGATACTAATGTGCTGACTAAATTCCAAACAAAACAAATGACCGACTCGCACCCAAGTCAAATAACACCAAAGCAGGTACAGAATTCACAAGAAAAGTACCTACGCATATCATAATATAAGCACAACACTTCATATTTAACATAAATAAATGAAAGAACACATACCAGCCATGATATCGAGCATTGCACGGACCTCCTCTGTTGTCAACTGGAAGGCTCTCCCACGAGCCTTCGGTGCCTCGACCTTTGCCGGCCGAACTTTAGTAACCTTAGCAGCAGGTGCAGATCCCTGTGTTGATCCCTGACGCAACTGCGGGCACTCGGCCTTCCGGTGACCCGTCTGGTTGCAATGAAAGCATACCATAAATCCCTTGGGGAATCCTTGGCGATATGCCCCTCCTTGCCACATTTGTAGCAAGCACCAGATCGACAAACCCCATCGTGTCCCTTGCCGCACTTTCCGCAAGTGCAACCCTTCTGGCCCCCAGATCTCGAATCGGTGGGCTTGGCCCGCTTGGCTGCTGGCTGAGACTGTGCCGGCCGCCGATCCATCCTCTGAGACTCAGCCTCCTCCCTGGCCTGCGTCTCCAACTCAATCTCCCTCTTCCGGGAATTTGCCTGAAGCTCAGCAAATGTCCGGTAAGTCGAGTTCAATACGAACTCCCGGATATCCCTCCTCAAAACGCCCAAATACCGGCTCATGCGTGCCTGCTCGGTGGACACCTGCTCAGGGCAGAACATCGCCCTCTCATGAAACTTCCTAGTAACAACTGTAACAGAATCAGTACCCTGCTTGAGGGTCAAGAACTCCTGAATCAACCGTTCCCTCTCCACCGGGGAACATACTCGTCTCTAAACATGGCGGTGAACCTCTCCCAGGTCACCTCGGAAATCTTTGCTAGAGTGAAGCTCGCCGTCACGAACTTCCACCAATCCTTCGCTCCCAAGCGGAGCTGGTTCAGAGCGAACCGTACCCTCAAGTGCTCTAGACAAGAACACGTGTAGAAACATACCTCGATATCAGAGATCCACTCATCGCAGCAATCGGGTCCTGCGTCCCATCGAACTCTGGTGGCTTCATGTTGCTGAACTCCCAAAACAACAACGAGTCACCTCCCTAAGGTCTAACAGCAGCAACAGCAGCAGTAGCTGCAGCAGCCACAGCCTCAATCACTACTGCATATCGCTCGTCAAAGGTCTCAATCAATGTGGTCTTGATGTCCCCGAACATCTCTGGAATCTCGGCCCGGATGGCAGCAGTCACCTCATCATGAATCAATCGACGGATCTCCTCGTCGCTGACACCACTGCTCCCAGGTGTGTGTCGTGTCCCAACCATGATGTCTCTGAAATACAACATAAAAATATTAGAGACCCGCTCGAGCATACTCGCACTCGATAACACATTCCTACTTGTTCCCCAGTACCCAAAGGATTCTTACTTGGACTGCACACTGATACGGTGCCTTCAGTAGTACGGGCCCTTATACTACCGCTCACACCGCATCAGTATTCATCCCAAGTCCTCCTCCTTGGATCCTAGATCACAAGTACTTCTACATCTCATTAGCATAGGCTACCCTTCGGTAGATCTCTCATGAGCTCCTCGCTGCTACCTATTCACTCTCAAGCATCACAAAACAGCAAAATCCTTCCTAGGCTAAGGCATCACAAAATCAGGCTACTTTAGTCCTACTATGAATACCTAGCCAACTCTAGCATGCATATCATATCATAATCATATCTCATAACACATAATGTAAGGGTATTTTGGGAAATCACCGTTCGGGCGCTGGCTGATCGTACACACTGCTTCGTTCTGTCTTCTTCAAAACCTTTTACTCTTTTAGAAAAAATTGTTTATTTTATGAAAAACTTTCTAAATTCCTCAGTTTGAGTTTAGATTCATCTGAAGATGCGCCCGAATCCCTCAAACCAAGGCTCTGATACCAACTTGTAATGACGTAAATTTTCAAAACAATTTTTCACATTTAAAACACACTTTCATTCATAATATTTATAAAAATATCATTTGTGTCACATATCAATCCTTAACATTACATCCCAAGATCAAAACATATTCAAATCCATCGGTGTGTGTACGAGTCAAGCCGGTGCCTTCCCGCGATCGTCGCTAGTACCTGAAACACATAACACAACACTATAAGCATAAATGCTTAGTGAGTTCCCCAAAATACCACATACCACACATACGCCTTTCCAGGCCATACTCTGTGGGATCTTCCAACCCAGGTGTCTCAGGGCACTTCCGTCCCGCACCCCGGTAGACCTTCCGATCCTACCCGTATCGACCTTCCGGTCCATATCATCTTGACCTTCCGGTCCTTATCATACATAACATACATAACAAATAAATGTCATCTTAACCTTTCAGTCCTCGTCATACAGATCATACATAGCACATACATATCACATAACCGCATATAGCACATACATCATATCATACAAGACCTCCTGGTCACACATAGGTACCCTTCTAGGTACAGTATAGTGAGAAGACTCACCTCAGTATCTCAGATAATCTCGAACTCTGTGAATCGGGTCTAGCCTCCGCCTAATCATAACAAACACTTCACATTAATACATTTCCCCAAGGCTAGACTCCTTCCTTTCCTATCATTCTTAGGAGGGTAAAAGACCATTTTACCCCTCTCATGGCGTAAATACCCTAAAGTTGACCAAACCCTAAAAGCCAACAAAAGTCAACCCTCCGGGTTACGCTGCGCGTACCAAGCATGTACGCTGGGCGTATCTGGTGCCTTCACAGAATCAGGGTGCGCGACCCCTTACGCTGCGCGTACTGGGATAACGCCCAGCATAAGTCCCAATTCAGCTACTTTATGGATTTTGGTCTTAAACGGTTAAGCCACTTCTCTAACTTCCAGATCTGACTTCCTCAGAACCTCTTATTCCATAAAGTCAAAACCTTTAAGCCTTTGCATGGCTGTAAAGGCCCTTACACCCTCAAAACACCTTTCCTCTTTCCATATTAAGTCCATATCTCATGCATGACTCAACATCCACGACCAGGATTGAATTTTTATGAACTTTCATCACATAATACACTGGGAAAGGCCATATCTAAGCTTATGGAGACCCTTTGCACAAAAAGTCTCCACCTTTGAACCAAAAACCCTAAAAACGGGTCCATAAACAGAACTCATGAAATGCAAGGAAAGCTTTGAGCTCTTTACCTCAAAAAGGAGCTCCAACCTCTATAGAACTCGGATATACTCTTTCTCTCCAACTTCTAGCTCTAACAATGGCTTCCTCTTCTCCTTCTTCACCTTAAGAAGGCACCTTCATGCTTAAGAACACACACACACAAGCTCAAAATGGGTTTTCTACTCTCTTAGGGCTCAATCAATGAAGTATGGTGGCTGGGGATAAAGGACTTAACGTTCCTTTATATTATACAAGCCATAATTAGGGTTTGAATCTGGGCGCATTACGCCCATCGTAACCCTGGGTATGCCCGGCGTACCCAAGTGAGTCTGCGTCCAAAATAAGTGCGCGAGTACATGCGGCGTACACCTGGTTACGCCCAGCGTACTCACAAGTCCAATGATCAACTTAAGGGACTCATCATGACAATTTGCAAAAGTAGAGGGGTTATAAAGCTTACCTGAGTTTCGGGATGTTACATGTTACCACTTTCAAAAAGCTTTCAACCCTTTTTAGGATTCGCCTCTATTCCCGTTTCTGTTAAAATATAGCCTAAGAACTTCCCTAATTGCACTCCAAAGATGCATTTCTTTGGGTTGAGCTTCATGTTGGTCTACTGTAGCCTCTTGAGAGTCTCTTCCACATCTGCCATGAAGTCATCATCATCCTTGCTCTTGATCATCATATCATCTACATATATCTTAATGTTTCTTCCCACGTGTTGCGTGAATACTTTGTCTACCAACCTTTAGTAGGTCACCCCGACATTCAGCAATCCGAAAGGCATCTTTCTGTAGCGAAAAGTCCCTTTCTCAGTATGGAAAGTTGTTTTGTCTTTATTAGCCATGGCCATCTTCAATTGATGATACCCTCTCTATGCATCCAAGAAAGATTTCCATCGGTATCCTCCTAACGACTCGATCTTCTGCTCTATTTATGGAAGGGGATAGTTATCATTCGGGCAAGCTTTATTGAGGTCGGAGAAATCAACATATATATACATTCTCATCGTTCCATCGGCTTTTTTTACTAGCACGGGGTTGGCAATCCATTTTGGGAATTATGTGGCCCTCATGACTCCGGCTTTTACTAAAGCTTCGACTTCCTTGTTGACGATTTCGTTTTATTCCTTGGCCATGATATGCTTCTTTTGCTTCACTGGTACGCATGAGGAATTGATGTTTAAGTGATGTTCTATTACTGACCTTGGGATACCTGTCATATCTGTGGGTGCCCATGCAAACGTAACTTTATATTTTCTCAATATCTTCATCAAACCCTCTCGCAACACTCTAGGGCGCTTTACCCCTATTTTAGTTATCTGATCCTTGTGGTTTTCATTGACAACTACCTCTTCTATATCTAACAAAGAAATTCTTTCTTCTTCCATGGGCTCAGCTTGCTCTGGCCATACACCATGGCTACGCTCAGGAGGTCCTGTGGTAGTGTTTTGAACTATCACCACTCCTTCCTCAGTAGAAAATTTGAGTAAACCATGCACTGTGGATGTGACAGCTTGCAGCTTCCAGAAGTCGGTTCTTCCTAAAAGTATGTTATAGGGAGATGGTGTCTATACTACTACAAATTGCGTTAATATGGTTTTCTAAATGCCACCTCGATAGTATTATAATGTGAAGGGAAACAACATCTCACCTCTTGGACACATAGATTGGCCTACAAACCCTACCACTACAGCCGTGGCAGGCTTGAGGTATCTTTGGATGTCCGAGGGCAGTCCTCTCAAGCAATGTTCGTACATTATGTTGACAAAACTTCTGTTATCCATATAAACTCTTATGATCATTGTTCTTCCTATCGTCTCCTTTATTATTAAAGGTTTTGTCCCTTTATAATCAAAAGCTATCGTATCATGAAGACTAAACTCAAAGCTAGTCATTTTCCGCTTCTGTGTTAAATTTTCGCCGGGATCTTCTTCGACTTGTACCATGGCAATTTTAGCATTATACTTTGGCGTACTGTCTTTCTTTGCCGTTTGGTCATCGACTCTTTATGACTGCTTTTTCTCTTTTTCTCTTTTTAAATTTTCACAATCCTCCGTCGCATGACCTAACTTTTTGTGAAAGTCACAGTACTTGTTTGAGACTTGAGGATATTTCCTATTTTTATCTATGTTGTACCTGTTCGGGCTTCGTGGAGTATAAGCTTCATATGCTTCCTGTCGATATGGTTGGTAACGACCATTTTGCCTTCCCCTCTAACTTTGGTGTGGCCTTCTACTGTAGTTATGGCAGGGCTGTCCATTGGGTTAAGATGGGTATGTTTTAATTTGTTCATCCTTTTTCCCTCTTCCTGCCATGGCCTTTCCTTCCATCCTTGTTTTTTCAGCGCTCCAGCTTCTTGCCTCAGGAACCGATAACTTTTCGTATCATTTCTTCTACATTAACCCATTCACGCCCTACCTGCTTACGAAATAGCTCCGCTTCTAGGAGCCAATAAGTGAATGCCACTATGATCATAGGGTCGTCTTGGGTTGGCATTTTCCTACTGACCATTTGGATCTCGGGTACCATCATAGGGTGGCACCCTCGGCCCTTTCAACCCTTTGGGAATAGGCATTTCGTTAATGTCGTCCGTAAACGGAGAGCGTATATTTAGGTTCTTGAAAGCATGGTTGTATTGCTTTACTTATGTTACTTATGGTAACTTTTTTTTGTCTTTTATGAGTGTCTTCTGCATCGAACAGTTGACCTGCATTTCTCTCCTTTTTGTTTGATCCTTTTTTGCAATGGCTTGACTCATTTCCTTCTTCATCAGAGTCTTCCATTTGGTCTGTGTGGAACGAAGATCGATCCCACTTTCTCTTTTTGGAGTTGTCTTTCGCTTTGCAATTTCCTCATAGCCCTAAATCTTTTGAATGCTTCAAATTCTTCTAAATCCATTTCTTCTGTCGTTTTGCCTTGCAGATTCCCTCTCTCATCGTTGATAAAATTTCTAGCGACTACATTCTGATGTCTCACCATAGTAGAAAAATGTGTGGTTGCTTATAGGACTTCAAGGTTTTTCATTCTAACGACAAGACTTACTCTAACTGTTGGTGTGTTTGTGTCGGCTATTTGTTGCGAGGTCCCACAGATGGCGCCACTTGATGTACCATCGGGTTAGTCTTCTATCATTTACCCTTGGATTACTTTTACCCGAGAAAATAGATTGACCTAAAGAATATAAACAAACCCTAAGCTAGTTGGCCGGGATGAGATCTCGGACAACTCTCCGATGGTTAAGTTAGTGAAAGGATACATTATCGATCGATTATAGGGGCGAAGAGTTAAACAAGTGAGATAAGTATGTGTTGGGTTTTAGTTCAAAAATAGTTTCATAAACTTTAAAAATATGGCAACGGAAGACTTTAATTTTTGAAATAACATAAACATTTTATACCCGCCAAGGATCTTCTTGCAAGTTATAGAAAGATTAAACACACCAACCATAGTAAGGATGAAGAAATAACAACCTTTGTAGTTCTTTGGGTCCTCATGGGAGGCTTGGAAGTTGATGAAGAATGTGGAACCTTTGAGACACCAATAATGACTCAACTTGATGTAGATGCTAGTCCAAAACTCTTAAACTCTTAAGCTTTAAGTTCATCACCAATATGAACTTAAAGAAGGCATGAAGATGCAAGTAACTTTAAGTTTTCTTAACTAATTAATAGAGAATGAGAGGGAGGGGAGGAACTTTCAGCCATATGCCTCAAGGAAGGAATGAGAACTTTTGCCAAATGCAAGCCCTCATATTTATATGCAAAAATGAAGGTATTAACCATTAGTCCTTAGCACTTTTAGCAAACTTTTTTCCATTGTCATAATCATGTCTCCCATGTCGTTAAAGCATGATTAAATAATTCATACACTTCTTACTTTTATGTAAATCTCAAAGATTGCATAAAGAAAAGTAAATTTAGTTTAAATTTTATAAAATCAAGGTTTATAAAATTTAAACTTTGTATTTTGAGTAAAATACAAAAGGTTTTCAACTAGTCCAAAAAGTTGTGCATGACTTATTAATTCATACCATTTGAAATAATAGGGTTAATGACTTAGGAGCGTAATAACGTTTCTCATTTGTTCATTTTAGGTCCTTAGCGTTTTTTTTGTGTGTATTACACCATTAAGGTTCTAATAACCGTTTATAAATATTCATTTAACCGGCTTCTTCCTGTTAAACCATTACGTGGATGATTAGTTGACATTATTTAGGTGTTGCGTGTGTATTTATCTCCATAAATTAGGGCAGGACAAATCCCCCATCTCTATCTCTTCACTCTCACTGTTCTTTCTTCAAGCAACCCCGATCAGATTAGATGGCTAAAGATGATGCATTGGTCGTTGAAGTCCAGTACAATGGGCACTTCTTCCCGAGGCCATTTACGTATTTTGATCCAGATAAAAAGGAGATAAGGTACGTCAATTTCAGGGACAAAGGGTATTCTAAATTCATTGCTCACCTAGAGCTGATTACTAGACGGATGTGCAAAGATGTATACTATTGTCCAGACGGCCAAACATTGTGTCAAGGATTTGCCACATTGCAAAACGATTGTGATTCTCATGAATTTCTTGAGTATCTTCATGACAAAAAGAAAGTAACTGTGTATGTGGACCATATGCATGAACCCCTGTTTGACTGGATTGAAATGGAAGAGCCTGAAGTTGAAGATGATACCAACTCCAACGAAGATGAAGTTGATGTAATAGGTAAAGAGGGTTGGGAACACGAGATGGATGATGAGGAGTTTTCTATGAAAAGGGAAAGAGCAAGTATTCAAAGTATGCAGAAGAAAGACATGTTTTTGAACAAACTTTGCCCAAATGATGAAGAGGAAGAAGATCCTACTGCTGAGCAACTACCTCCTGTATACCCTGTGCACAATTCTGAGCAACAATGGGATCAAATGGCTCCTGTGTTAGGTATGAAATTCACCAATCCTAGTGAACTCAAACATTGTCTTACCAACTATGCTGTTAAGCATGGTTATGATTTGTGGTATGAAAATAATGATAAAAACAGACTTCTAGTGAAGTGTTGCAAAGGTAAAGAACCTACATGTCTTTTTAGGTTATGGGCTTCTTGGATGCAAGAGGAAAGGACTTTTCATATCAAGTCACTTAAATCAACTCATAATTGTGGTAGAGTTTTTAAAATAAGCTTAGTGACTTACAAGTGGGTAGGGAAACAATTTTTCAATGTACTTATAGAAAACCCCAAGCTTAGTTTGAGGAAGATGAAAGCTCAAATCTCAAACACATACAACATCATAGTTAGCATTGGACAATGTAGAAATGCAAAAAAGTTTGCATTGTCTAAGATTGAAGGCACTCTGAAAGAGCATTATAGTAGGTTGTGGGACTATGACATTAAAATCAAAAGAGCTAATCCAGGATCAACTGTAAGCATGGAAGTGGACAATATGCCTGATGGAAGTACAATGTTCAAACGGTTCTATGTATGCTTCAGAGGTGTAAAAGATGGTTGGGTAGAGGGGTGTAGAAGAGTCATTGGGATTGATGGATGCTTTCTCAAAGGAATTTGCAAGGGTGAACTCTTAGCTGTAGTAGGTAAGGATTCTATTCCCTATAGCTTGGGCTGTTGTAACTGTTGAGAACAAAGAAACATGGAAATGGTTCCTTGATCTACTGATGGATGATATTGAAAGAGGCAATGTAAATGGACTTACTATTCTCTTTGATGGACACAAGGTACTACTCATGTTTACTCTTAACTTTATAGTTAAATAATTATTTAACATTGTAAATTGGGCAGGGTTTAATTGAAGCTATCAAGGAAAGGGTTCCTGATGCTGACCACAGATTATGTGCTAGGCACATACTAGCCAACTTCAACACAAGGTTCAAAGGTGAGCATTTTATCAAGCCTTTTTGGAAGGCTGTGAAGGCTACCACAAAACAAAAACATGAAGCTGCTATGAAAGAGATCAAGGAATTAGATAGTAGGGCATTTGATTATCTCATGGAGAGGGACCCTAAATGTCATTGTAGGGATTTTCAAGTAGAAGGGGTATTCTGTGATGCTATTGAAAATGGAATTTCAAAGAGTTTTCATGTTGAAATAGTTGAGGCTAGACATAAACCAATAATAGCAATGTTGGAGGATATCAGGGTTTATGTGATGCAGAGGTTATACTATCAGAGGACTAAGGGAGAGTCTTGGGATTTAACTATATGCCCATCCATTAGGAAGAAAATATCTGATTTGAAGGACAAACAGAGGTAAGAATGTTTGTATTTACTTGTTATCTAGCATAAATATACATTTGTTCATGTGTTCTTACTTGTTTAATGTTTATGTACAGATTCTGGGCAGTGTACCCTTGTGGATATCAACAATTTGAGGTTGTGTTATGTAATGATAGGTATACAGTTGACCTGATCAGAAGGACTTGTGGATGTAGGGGATGGCAGTTGACTGGCATACCTTGTGTACATGGAGTGGCTGCAATTTCATCCATGAACTTGAACTCAGAGGATTATGTAGCTAGTTGTTACAGTAAGGCAACTTATCTTAACTGCTATAAATATATTATTCATCCTTTGAATGATAGCTCTCTGTGGACACAAAGCCTTTACCCCCAAAGAGTAGAAGGCTACCTGGAAGGCCATCTACTAAGAGGAGAAAAAGTGCAGCAGAAAGGGAGATATCAAGCACACACACAATATCAAGAGTAAAGCAGGTGCAAAAGTGTTCAATCTGCTATGTTAGTGGGCATAACAAAAAAGGGTGCCCAACAAAAAAAAAATCCAACCACAGGTGATCCGGATCCAGCATCTTCAACTCCAGCTCCAATTCCAACTCCAAGATCAACTCCAATTCCAACTCCAATTCCAACTTCAACTCCAATTCCAACTCCAAGATCCACCCCAATTCTATCTCCAGCTCCAATTCCAACTCCAAGATCCACCCCAATTCCAACTCCAACTCCAATTCCAACTTCTGCAAATCCACATCCAACTCCAAGATCCACTCCTGCAACTCCAAAACAAATGCAAAGATCTACTTCTACAAGACCATTTTGTAGAGCAGTTCAAGTGAGGAAGAGGAAAGCTTCTGAAAGAATCACCAAGCAGTGCCTGAGGAAAAAAGTGGTGACCAAGGATGGTAGTGGTTGTAGCTTAGGGAAACCTATAGATCTAGGTTGATTGCAGGTTTTATGTTGTAATATTTTGTTTTCTTATGTATGCATGTGGGGTGTTAGGTAAGCATGTGAGGGTGGAATCTTTTGATATTAAATGTGATGTTGTACTAGACTAAGGGACAAAAGACTCCAGCTTTTGATGCTCTTTTGATGGTGAATGGGAACACCTTTTTAAGAGTGTTTGTTTGTTGACACTATTACCCTTTAATATATTTTCTGTTTAAATCTATTAACCGCATCTATTTAAATCTTTTAACTGCATCTTGGTTGTTGGATCATATACTTTGCAGATGTTGACAATTTGGTTGATTATATTTTCTGTTGAATCATCTTGGTTCATTACATTGTGTTCAATTTGGTTGTTCATTATAATTATTGTTGACAATACTACCCTTCATTATAATTATTGGTTGATTATATAATTAACTGCTTATTATAATTATTGTTGACAATATTACCCTTTAATATAATTAACTGCTTCATTATAATTATTGTTGACACTATTACCCTTTAATATAATTAACTGCTTCATTATAATTATTGTTGACAATATTACCCTTTAATATAATTAACTGCTTCATTATAATTATTGTTGACAATATTACCCTTTAATATAGTTAACTGCTTCATTATAATTGTTGTTGACAATACTACCCTTTAATATAATTAACTGCTTCATTATAATTGTTGTTGACAATATTACCCTTCAATGTTGAATCATACACTTTAAAGTGGTGTTTGTATTACAATGATAGATTTCATTACCAAAAGCTTCATTTGCATTCATACATATGATTTCATTACATTATGGGTACCCTTACCATCAAAATAACAAAACTATGGGTACCCTTTATATTCAAAAGATGTCTATTGCATCATAATTCCATTCAAAATAACTTAACAAAGAACAAGACACACAACACAATCAATGCTACTTTATGGTGATGCATCTTCTTCTTCATTTCATTCAACTCATATCTAAGACCAAAAATCTCCTCTGTGACCGGATCTTCAGCAACCCATTCCCAAAATCCACATTTTCTCCCTGCTCTCTATAAAAAATGAAAAAAAAACAAAGCTTTAGGATAAATGTCATAACTTACACACTTATAATAGAGATTTAAAGAGAAAAGCTTCAATCTTAAAAATTGGACATTACCAACGAATTAGGGCATGTTCTGAATCTTTTCCCCGGATTTTGTGGTGTAGTGGAGACTCGAATCCGAGTAGGGAGCCCACAGTAGCACATGATTCGGTTGTTTGAAGTGGACGTAAAGGAGGATTGCGACGACATCTTCTTCTCTTCTTCTTCAACTCTTCAAATTAGGGCACAAGAAATATGGGACCTTATGCGAATCTGGTGGTTATAGCCATGCCACCGAACATGTAAGATGCCAACTAAGCAAAACAGGAGGAAGCCGGTTAAATGACTATTTATAAACGGATATTAGAACCTTAATGGTGTAATACACACAAAAAAAACGTTAAGGACCTAACATGGACAAATGAGAAACGTTATTACCCTCCTAAGTCATTATCCCGAAATAATATAATGTTACTTGCTAATCAAAATTATTATTTACATGAAATAAAGAATTTCCAATTTAATCATAATAGTTTTATGGAATATTTATTAAAATCAATTTCTAATAAATAATCAATTGTATCAAGCTGTTGTTAGTGTGACTCATTAGTATCATATGTTATTTAGCAATATCACTTTAATATGACTCTTGAGTATACTATATCTTTTAATCTCCCACTTGTGCAAGACTCATATTAGACTGATATAGGCAGTGGTAAACGTCTAGGAACCTTTCACTACCCCTAAGTCCATACGACTATTTGTGTCATTCTATCAACGCGCAATTCCAAAAAGCTCAAAGCTACAAGTGGTGTATAAGGTAAGTTTATCAGTTATCCCTTTGCTATACACATCATGTTTAACATGAGATATAGATCGCAATCAATCTCATTGGTTGTTCCAATTTTGGTAAGGTGCCTCTGATGTCTAACTCTCAACACATAAGAGGAACAAATCCCATTTTCACTACATAAGCCCCTTGCATAGTTCACACCATACCTAAAAATGGCTTTTATAACTGCTCGTTTATGGAATAGCATTTGACCATATCAAGCATAGTACTCCCTTCACTTAAGTCCCACTATGTATCTCAGGTGTTAAGGATACAAAGATAGTATATTTTAATCAAGTATTATTCACGATAGCGATCCATGAGAAGATCTTGATGCGGGTCAGTTCAATACGAGTTCTATGACAAGTACCTATGAAACTTGGTTACAACCACTTGCCTACTTTCATCTAGTGAGAGTCAACCAATCCAATTCATATTAGTCTTAATTTAGAATTGCTCCCATAATTATAACCGGCTATGAACTTTTAGAATAATAACATTATTTATGGATTAAACATGTTAATATATAACATAATAAGTATTAATGTGATGAATATATACCAATATATCATAACATTATCTAATAGTTCTTATTATAATGTTCCAATATCCAAATACTAAATCCAAGTCAAGAACCCATTTCTGAATAATAAAGTCTTATAGCCCAAGTGTGACCAATCATACTTAGCTCAAAAGAATGAGTTTATCAATGGATCTGTCAAAATTTAATTTGTGTGAATTCTATGAATACTTTCATCTTTATACTTAACTTTACTCTAAGTATAGTTAAATATCTTGGAGAATATGATTAGTGCTATTCCGTGACATGGAGTCTCTTAGCTAGATTAAGTATACTCTCAACGTCACAAAGATTTCTATGTGATCCTTGAATGGCATAAATCAACATAGTTTTTCAATGATCTATTCATCTAATCATATTTGAATTCAAATTCTAAAGTAGTGTATTCTTATTTTGTAGTAGATTGTGTCATTATGTTTTGCTTGGACCTCATTCCAAAAAACCTTACCTTTCATTCCATAATGAAGTCAAAATACAATTCTAGTTCATAATTATATATATATATATATATATATATATATATATACATATATATATATATATATATATATATATATATATATATATATGTGTGTGTGTGTGTGTAGAAATAAACATCTTATGTAGCTCTTTCCATAAAGATCATTTCTAATCTGATTGTCTCATATACATTCTCTTAGTTCTTCTAAAGTACTCTTAGAATGTTTTCTTAGTCATCCAGTGACTTAACCATGTATTCAATTAGTATCCTATGAGATGCTTACAGCATGATCAAATACCATTTCCTATGCATAAGATGGCATAAATGATGAATTCATTTGTCAAGTAAATACAATATAAATCATTTCATCTAGTTCAAGCCTATGAGCTATGTACTTTTGAGGCTAGCTCAAAATGGTGCCATAAGACAATGCCAAGAATTCTCCAAAAGAATCATGTTTCTTGATCCCTTTCAAGATATTGTCAATATATGTATAAGGACTTGAAACTTTTAACATTCATTTTATCTATCCCTTATAGATTTTACATTCCAAGAATGTATCTTATCCTTGCTAAGTCTTTCATTTTAGAAACACTTTCCGAGTCAAGGTGAAAACAACCTTGCTTAGTCAGAATGTGATTTCAAAATGAATAAGTATGTCTCATTCATACAAGATTAGGAATTTCACTATGCTCCCACTAGTTCTTAATAAACACAGATATCACACACCGCAGTATACTAGGTCTTCTAATTCGTTAAGAGGTTTAGTTCTATTCATTTTGATATAAAAACATACCTTGTAGTTTTACATTAAAATGATGATTGCAACATTGACATGTTTGCTTTATATCCACAAGTGGATCTCAAGCTCTACACATTTAGTTAGGATAACATGGATTAAGAAAACCTCCAAGCTAATCTATATATATATATATATATATATATATATATATATATATATTCCAGTAGATGTCTATTAAGAAAAGCGGTCTTTCTTGAAATCTAGTTACTATATCCCATATTAAGAATATGAATTTATAGAAAATAATATCCTTGTTAATTTAATCATAGCTACTTGTGAAAAAGGTTTGATCACAGTCAATGTCATGAGTATGATGAGGATCACAGTCAATGACATGAGTGTAAGAGAATCCTTTTACTACAAGTCTTGCTTTAAATGTGTATGGTTATCCATGTAATTTATTCTTTCTAAAAGAATCATTTAGTCCTTCTAGCCTTGATATAGGGGTAAATTATAATCAAGCCCATACTTGATTCTCATACATGGATTACATCTCATTTTCATGACTCTAAGTCGTTTATCAGATTCGAGATCCATCATAGCATCTTGTTATTTGATGGATTTTCCCGAAACCATCAACAAAATCTCATCAATGAGAGATTCCACATTTCTTAATTCATAGATGATTTCTATCATTAATACGAACAATTTGTGTTTGTGAATAACTATTATTCAATTTTAACAATCCTTGTTAAAAATAGTACCAACCGTTACTACAGAAGGTTTTGGTTCTTGAGCTGCTTCAAGTTCTATGTACCTCCCACCTGCTTTGTCATTAGAAACTTACTTTCTAGTAACTTAGCTTTCACAAGAATAGAAGAACCTATTCTTGGTGGGTTTTCATATAATAATCTAAGCCACATTTAGAGTATTATACAAATATATATTTAATAGATTTTGGGTTTAGAAGATTTAGTCCAACATCGGCTTCAAATCCATAAAACATTAAGTAAGATAAGGATGGTGCCTTTCCATAATAAATCTTATAAAATGTTTAATCTACTTATTAGTTGGTATTTTCATTCAAGATACAGTTAATAGTGATTGAAGTATTATCCCAAAAAGATTAAAGGAGGATATTTCTACCGATTAGAAAGTAAATCATACCAAGTAAGATTTAATTCATCATTTATTATCATTAAGGCCTTATATGGCTCTTACTAGTTTATATCTCAACTTTTGAAACCTTCAACAAGATTTCACAATTATGCTTTACCACGTAACATATAATTAAAACTATTGTCGTTGTTAATAAAGTTGATTGGTATCTTCTGCTTAATCTCAGACATTCATTAGAAAGAAAGTCATACATTCAAGTGTATAGTTCATTAATCATTTTCTCTACACCATAGTGAAAATGTCATTAGGAATCCTTTACATATTAATAAGGTTCACATATATCAAATAAACTACATTATTTTCTTTCAAAGATCCCTTTCTTGAAGTTGGAATATGTGAATGTCATTTATATGATAAAGATAACAATGTCAAAGATGAGTTTAACTTAAAATAAGTTTAAGTCAAACGGTGCTTGCATATAGAACTTAATTTTATTTTATAAAAATGTTGATATTTACTTCACAATTATATTAAGAGATCTAGTCTCATAAACAGAAGTTAATCATTTCAGAATATGAATATTATTGTTATGAAAAATGATTAAGTAAATTATCAAACATTTGAATAAAACAACTGAGACGTAAATTTAGACATGCTAAATTAAAACATATATTGTTCCAAAACAAATATTGTTTTACATTACAAGTAATTTATGTTCTAAGCATAAATAATAAACTAAACTCCTAGAGTGTAGTTCCAACTTGATTGTGCTAGGCTTGGCTACTCTTCAATAAATATATGTAAGATATTTACAAATATTATATTAACATTTAAGTACCAGGTACCTAAGTTTTATATGAAAAGTATGAGTTTTGTCTAGTAGATACAAGAAGTACTAGTCTCTTCCAGACTTTCTTTCCAAAAAAGAGAAGTAAATCCTCTTCCATTGTCCAGTTTCTTCACAAAAGAAACAAGATCCATCTATGTGGGCTTTAGTATATTTCTTGAGCTTAAAGGTGTTCGGTCCATAAAACATTGGCATCTTAAATCACACTAGGTGACTCTTTTAGCCTTGCATTATTCCAATGTTTAAACTAGCTTTAAATAAAATATCATTGTATTTAATGGAATCTTGTGTGACATGTTATATCATCATATAATGTTTAAATTATCCAAGACTTCCTAAAAGTCATGATTAACTTGTAACGCCCGTGTTTCTAGGCTAGGCATTAATGATGATGTAATAGTCTACGCCAACCTTTGTAACTTATTTTGAATAATAAAGATGTATTATTTGATTATTATGTGTTTATTGCTTAACTATTACGATTTAACGAATTAAGGATAAAAATAAGCATTGAAAATAAACGTTAGATTAACCTGATATCTATAAAAAAAAGTTGTAGTGGTTGAAACAAGGATTCCGGAGATATAAAGAATACTGAGATCCGAATTATAATGAAGAAGTTATGACTTGTTGAAGTTTCGCGACAGAACTGGCACGACGACGTACGACGTAAAAAGTGACTTTATGATAAAGTGCTTTTTAGCCTTAGCAATCTAAATGAAAGTGGTAGTATTCGTTAAACCAAGAGCGTGCATAAAAAGAATGTCCAAATCTGACTTCGTATAAGGAAGTTATGAATTTCCTAAGATTTGGCATAGTAGTATGCAGCCCGAAACTCGAATTTTAGATCGAGTGATTTTAAGCCAAAACAACCTAAACGAGAATCGAAGATCATGTTGATAGTAGTTCAACGATAAAAAGTGTGACAACACGAAATTTCTATTATGTACAATCATTCAATGCTATAGAAGTCAAAACAGTTTCTGCTAACTTCCAAACTTTTTGGATTAAGTTTTAGTATTTAATAGTTAGTACTTCCAGAGATATCAGGAGAGAGGATGCCCTAGGGTTTATTGTACAAAAATAATATTCCAAAACACCAAGAGTTTGGAGTTTACGGCCTAAACAAAGGTGTTTACGGTCATAAACCCTAAATGGGAGTATAAATATGACACTTAGTCATATTTTACCATTTTTCACAAATTCAAGATCCAAATCTCAATTCTCTCTCAAGTATCATCCAACATTTCTTCAAGATCTTCAACATGTAAGTGTTTCATACCCTAAAAAGTCGATATCTAGCTTAATCTAGTGATCTTACACACTTCCATCCGTGAAATCATTCCAAAATGTGTAGATCTTCAAGGTTCACCAAGAACACACACTAGTGTTCTTGGACTTTTAGCACCTTTTCAAGCTTCTATCTAGTAATTACTCCTACCCTAGTATATTTTAAGCCTTGTTATACTTCTTAATCAACTAGAAAACACGAAGATTCAAAGGATCAAAGGTGTTTATGGTCCAAGAACACCTTGGACCGTAAACCCTAAAAAGGGTGCCAAAGTGTGCCCTAGTCCCTTCTAAGCCTTGGAAACTAGCATCGATCCCTTCCATGATGAGCTTAGCACTTAAAAACATCAAAAGACCATAAACCATATGGGTTTACGGCAGTAAACCCAAAGGCAAATGGTCCAAGGACCGTAGACTCCATTTAGGAGTGAAATGGTTCCCTAATCACTTCCATAGGCTTATACTTCAAGTAGAAATGCTTCCAAGGACTGATAAGGCTTCAAAACTTAAAATGGTCAAAGAAGCATGAGTTTACGGCCGTAAACTCATGGGTTTACGACCGTAAACTCAATGAGTTATGGTCACAAAACCGTAAACTCAAATGACGGGTTCCCTTGAACCCTAAACTCAATAGCAATGTCCTACAACACTTAGATGCAATCCTTGGGATTTATAGCACTTATATAAGCTGTTTTACATGTCCCAGGATGTCTTAACTTTTTTAATTAGTTATTTAAAGACTAATTGGATACATATATGTGATATTATATGTTAACTAGGATCATTGTGTATGTTCAAGTCTTCACTTGACACTTAGCATCCTATACAGTCCGTTCATCCAAACTACTCACTACAGGTGAGTTCATACCCCTTAATTAACCTTTTAAATGTTTTTAAATGCTTTATGGGGGAATACAAGTTGAATCATGCTATTTTTTATATCAATCACATGTGATTAATAACTAGCATGCAAATGGATTTACTATACGTTAACTGTTTTACCAAACAGATTTCTTCAAATGACTTTCTTAAACGTTTTTACATGTTTAAAAATCCTTATCAAACTGCTTTACATACTGTCTATTTCCTTTCAAACTCAGTTACAAATGTGTTTCAAACAAAGGTTTTCCTTATACTTAAACTGTCTTATCAAACAAAATACTTTCCAATCGTCTTATAAACTGACATCAAGTCATTGTTTCTTAGTATCAAACTTTTCAAAGGTTTTACAAAACTTCTTTTATGCTTTTATATTGTCAAATGCATGCCTAGATATGTATAGTTATATAAATAATGTTTAAAGGACTTAGGACGATTAGCTCGCTTTATTTCCTTTTCCTCGTTGGGATGTGGCCTTAGGGAATCGGTTGCTCGTCCGAGTATCATCTAAATATTAGTTATATATCATGTATACATATATAGACATAAAAGTCACTCAGTCAATTTAGTACCTTTGGGTAGCAAAGGCATACTTTCGGTTATACACATACATTACTAGTAACTATAATAGGCATAGTTAGGAGATACTACTTACCATTCCAAGTACAAGGAATCACACAAAAGTCAGTTCATTCATGAGTCTACACTAATACATTACATGTGACATGAATATTTTTGCATAGATACGCTTACATGAATACGCTTAGATAAATACGATTACAATACACGATAACAGAACAGACATAACAAGGTGCTATGGCATGAAACAAGTTCAGGATCTAACTATACCAATGAATCACTAATGCATTGTGATAGTTATATTCGGTATACATGATCATAATAATGTGGATGTTCACAGCTTGCAATCATGCAGGGGTCACGTTTGGTTCCCAAAATCTCTTGAAAGGGAGCATTTAGTATGGGATCTAGCCATCACATTATGCCTTAACCCTCAATTAAGGAAAATTAGTACAAAAGTAATCACTTATTACAAATACTACAGTACTTACACAGTATATACGACAATTACAAAAGGATAAAACTTCAGTTAATATATTATTAATACCTTTACCATGTGTCATATTCACATAATCGATGAGGTAGATTAGATAATAATAATAATAATAGTCGTACAGTCGGGTCTTGGTAGAAGGCTACTTTCAAAACAGTCGGGTCTTGGTAGAAAGCTACTTTCAAAATAGTTAGGTCTTGGTAAAAGATTACTTTTTATACTAGTAGGAAATATGGGATTTTTCTAGGGTTTTCAAACGTTTACAATTACTTACAAACATTTTCACACTTATACAAACTTTTCTCCAAATGTTTACAAGTCTTTACTTTACAAATTTTCCAAGTCAAAGACACATTAATACTTATGAATTCACCAGCTTTATTGATGATACTCGCTTTCAACATAACTTGTATTCTCAGGTCACAAATAGACAGGTATGACAACCAGGTTCTGTGAAGATGGAGCAGTCAAGACTCATCTTTTATTTTGAACATTCATTATGTTGTTTATGATATGAAAGAACACACATGTATTTAAAATTATACTATTAATGCAATGGATGATGTTGTTGTTTGTTTACTACTTTACATTGTTGTGATACATTACATAACGTCCTCCGCCCCAAAACGTTTCCACCGTTCTTGGTTTTGGGGTGTGACAGATTGGTATCAAAGCATTGTTTATATTGAATTAAGTATATCAACCCATAATAGATATACTAACTATAAATACAATGGGATTAAAAATACTCTGACCAAGAGTTTATACTTTTAAATAATAAAATATTTAACAAAGTATACGTGCCTGCATTCATACTAAAATCTGTGTCATAATGACAAGAACAAAAGTATTACGATTGTTGAATATCACAGGTAAGCTCGGGGATGTATGGTCAGTCTTGGGAGTGGCATAGCCTGATCAACTATGCTGGTCCGAGGAGTGATTAGCACATGCCCAATAATGGTTGTGATGTGTCAACAAGTCTAAAAAATTACCAACACTACCACAATGAGAACATTATAACAAAACCTAGGTCTAAAATACTATAGGAGTATTTGGTGTTACTATAATTACTTACTTGAGAACTAAAAAGGATCTTCATTACCAAGTTAATAGTTGCTAAGTGGATACACTAAGGTTATATGTAACTAGGATGTTATAGACTTAGAATCTGTGAAATTTTTGCTTTACCCCGGTTCCTTGTGAATTTGGAGTTAAGGTCACTTATTCGAAGGCCTATCATGTTTTGATTACATATAAATGGTATGCACTTTACAAATAGTGATGTAACTAATGAAAATTTTCTAATAATTATCTAGAGAGTTCTTCTAATAGTTATTTCCTTACCCCAATTCTCGCGTAGACAACATGGCTGGACTCCATCCCCATGACAAACTGTACCTTCCTAATGAAGGCAATGCTGGATGGTTTGGAGAAGAACCCGATAATGATCATCCAACCCCTTTGAATGATCACTGTGTTGAAGATCTTTCTGATGATGATAACTCCGAACCCGAGGTTGAGAACCTACCTCCGGTAGCTCCCATTCCAAATCCTAACCTTCGTCCGACTTTTCATTGCCCGACGCCCCCTTGGGTAGATTGGTTGGAGACATGGAGCGAAGATCAAAATCAACCTATGTCGTTTAATGGAGACCGAAGCTTCTACAACGTAAACGAAGGGAGCTCAGCAGACAGAGTTCTACCAATCCTGATCTGTAGAGTTGCCCGAAACGAAATTCAGGGCAGGACGGCTCTCCAAAGTATTGAAGAGGTTAACGCCAATGCAAGAATGCATACCATTCGCACAAATCGCCTCGAACACACAAGTGAGAGATTTGAGAGAAACCATGAGACCCTGCTACAAACACTATCCGAAACCCGAACCGAAGTCATAGAGCTCCGAGTCCGTCAGAGGGTGTACGAAAGATACTTGCTTGACATGGAACGTCAACTGGTTGAACTGAGAGTTCACCAGAGGGATGACCGCCACCAGTAGGAGATGCTTTACTTTCCTTCTTTGTTTTAAGGGATCGTTTTCCTATATATGTCCTATGTGGCATTTTTCTATGAAACTATCTTGTAATGTAAGTACTTTAGTTAGGCCTTTATGCGGCCAAAAACCTTTCTACTCCGGATATGATGTAAGACCTTCTACAAGGTCAATTTTTCCCAAACTTATTACGTCATGAATATCAATGATATTGACAGTCGGCTAACTTCTGTGTCATTCGTTGCTCGAATACTTTCATCATACTTTCATTGGAGTCTATCTGAAACTTGCTTTATTCAAGTCTTTTGACTATAGTAATTTAACTCCGGAATCAATTTCAAGTCTCTTTCAAAGGTTGGATCATATTATCCACCAACCAATAATACCTCGGCTTGAACGACAAAACGTCTTGAGACCATTCTACGAACTTACTTCTACTCTTTACTAGGACTGCATCATAGGGATGTAGGTCAAACCTTCGCGGACATACTTCTATTCCGTACTAGGACTGCATCATAGGGATGTAGGTCAAACCTTCGAGAACATACTCTTACTCTTTTCTTGAAAAATCGAAATTCATCTAGGTTCAACCAAAACAGCTCACGAACTCATTTTCTTTTCGTGTAATAGAACCATGTCATCATCTGGAAATAGTCAGCCGAACAACGAAACCCCTATCCTTCATATCAACGCTGCTACATTCCAAGTCATGATAAACAGCTGCCGTGTCAGCTTTCCTTGCACACCTCAGCTCTGGCAACACAAACAAGACTGACAAAGGAGTTAACAATTCCAATCGTGGTAACGATCCGACAAATCAACAAATAGTAACATTCGCCAACACCCAAAACAACAACTCAGAGTTCAAGAAACGAAATTGTCAAGCCCAAATAGAACACAAGCGATTTCAAAGGCTTCCCATGCGACAACAACCAGTGGCAACTCCTGCCACCTCAGCACCAGTCAAGCGTTATGAGGGAACACTCCCGAAGTGTAACAAGTGTAACTATCATCATAGCAGAGCTTGCCGAGTATTGCAATGAAATAATTGCAACAAGATGAGGCACATTGCTCGTTTCTGTAGAACCACCTCCACCACCAGAGCCAGTCAGGTTTGCTATAGGTGTGGTGAGACAGGACATTATCATAGGAATTGTCCAAACGGAAAGAACAATGAAAGCACCCACGTCCACATAACTCCGACTCGACACCTCGCTTCCACCACCGATGCTAGTACCAGCCCGATATGTCACCAATGCGGTGAGATTGGGCACTTCAAGAAGGATTGTCCAATAACAAAGAACTCCAGCTCAGACGGGAGAATACTAAGGATCACTGCCGCAGGAAAGACTACTCCAGACCCACGTTAATGTAATTAAGGCATTTCGTTGTAACAAACTTATAAACTGTTTAAAACTAGTGCAACTAGAGTCTTATCTTTTGCGAGATCCCATCAGTATAGGCACCCTCGTATTATCATACAACTTGAGTTAATTCGATTCGCACAATACCAGTTTCGTGCGCACATCTCTTTCTTCGAAATTGTCTCTCTAGCGAAGCCGTCATTCCAGAACACTGAAGTACTCATGCATAGAGTACCTCATGTTTCTTATCCTTTCCGAAGAAACCTCAGCAAACCTCCCCGACGTACCACTCGTACAGTACATCAAGTTCAATCCAAAGACCCATACGGTTGATCTATCGTTGAAGAATGTATACATAGGGGTGGTATATAATCAAGGTTCTACAGGTTTAGAATTGATGATTCCACTTTAACTTCTTTTCCTCGTTGGGATGTGAGGTTAAAGAAGAATCATTTATTCGACTACCTTTTCAGTCTTAATTATATACGACTCGTATACACGAGACTGTGATTGATGAATCATGTATGACTTCTAATATGAGCTTTAGGAAGGAGACTGTCCAAGACTACGAGTAATCGCATCGTCATGCGAACAAACTTAGAACCCCATACGACTCTTGTAACCCGATCGCCCTACAGTCTCACACCAACAAAGATACAAGAACCATCTGGACAGCTTAACGACTACTCAACAATAGAATGAGAAGACGAAACTCCTCACCTTTGATAACTCCAGTCTTATTCTTCGAGAAGACAGACTTCAGTGGGTGCGATCATACCAGCACTAATGCACCGGATCCCATCAAGAACTCCACAGTTAAACATGCTTGGGCGAGAGAAGTACTAGGATGGGTAACACCTTGGGAAGTCCTCATGGTGCAGACCTCGACAGGATTTCCATTAGAAATCATTACCTTCTGCCTCACATAGATGAATCAGTTGACCGACCGCAAGGAACGATGTACCTTTCAGAAATGGACCTAAGATCCGAATATCACCAGTTACGAGTGTAAGTGAAGGATGTCCCGAGGACAATCTTCCAAACTCGATGCAGACACTACGAGTCCGTAGTGATACCCCTCGGATAGGACCAATACGCCTGTAGTATTCATGAACTTAATAAATAGGGTACACCATTCTTACTTGGATCAGTTCGTCATTGTCCTTATGAATGACTTACTTATCTACTCTCGTAGCAAGAAGGAAATCATAAAGGGCATCTACAACAAACCATGGAAACATTACGATCAGAGAAGATTTACGCGAAGTTCTCTAAATACGAGTTTTGGAATTGAAGAGTCGAATTCCTAAGACACACTATTAGTGATGTGGGAATTCTTGAGGACCTTTCCAAAGATCAAAACCGTTGAGAATTTTTCAACACTGAAGACGCTTATGGAATTCACCAAATTCTAGGTCTCGCTGACATACTATCGTAGTTCATTTAGAACTCGTCGCGGATTATGAAACCTCTTACGACTTTGACTCAGAAGGGAGTGGCCCTTGACTGGGAAGAGAAGCAAGAGGAAGAAACCTTTGGGATTCCAAGTGAGAAACCAAATCCTTTTGGAAGTCTCACTCTGGGAAGGCTTGATACGCTTCGGAAAGCGTGGAGAGCTAAATCCAAGAGAGTTAGGAGCTCCGAGATTCTTGCCCGAATCGGCCCTGTAACTCACAAACCCAAACTTCACCGTGAACTCAGTAACATACATTTTACCCTTCACGTCTCGAACTTGAAAACGTACCTTTCCGTCAGGACTCTCATAATCCCACTCGACGAGATCGAGATCAACGAGAGTCTCGCCCTCATGGAAGAACCGTAGTAACCATTAATCGAGAGGTCAAGTGGACGAAGCAACGCCGCCTCCCATTAGTGAAGGTTCGCTGGGATACCAACCGAGGACCCGAATTCACTTGGGAGCGCAAGATTCAATCGATTAGGAAGTATCCCCATCTCTTACTCAATTATTCATGCCTACTCCGTTACCTAAATTCTAATTTCGGGACGAAATTCCTTCTAACGGGGGGATGATGTGACAACATGGAATTTCTATTCTGTACAATCATTCAATGATATAGAAGTCAAAACAGTTTAACTTTCAAACTTTTTGGATTAAGTTTTAGTATTTAATAGTTAGTACTTCGGGAGATATCAGGAGAGAGGATGCCCTAGGGTTTATTGTGCAACAATAATATTCCAAAACACCAAGAGTTTGGAGTTTACGGACTAAAAAAAGGTGTTTACGGCCGTAAACCCTAAATGGGAGTATAAATATGACACTTAGTCATATTTTACCATTTTTCACAAATTCAAGATCCAAATCTCAATTCTCTCTCAAGTATCATCCAACATTTCTTCAAGATCTTCAACATGTAAGTGTTTCATACCCTAAAAAGTCGATATCTAGCTTAATCTAGTGATCTTACACACTTCCATCCGTGAAATCATTCCAAAATGTGTAGATCTTCAAGGTTCACCAAGAACACACACTAGTGTTCTTGGACTTTTAGCACCTTTTCAAGCTTCTATCTAGTAAGTACTCCTACCCTAGTGTATTGTAAGCCTTGTTATACTTCTTAATCAACTAGAAAACACCAAGAATCAAAGGATCAAAGTTGTTTACGGTCCAAGAACACCTTGGATTGTAAACCCTAAAAAGGGTGCCAAAGTGTGCCCTAGTCCCTATTAAGCCTTGGAAACTAGCATGGATCCCTTCCTTGATGAGCTTAGCACTTAAAAACATCAAAAGACCATAAACCATATGGGTTTACGACAGATACCCAAAGGCAAATGGTCCAAGAACCGTAATGTGACATCCCCAATTTCACGACTAGAAAAGACCGATTTGTTTATGCTTTGTTGCGGAATTTTTCCCCAAAACAAAATATGATAAGAATTTATCAAAGCATTTCTTAAAGAAAAATATTTTCATTATATAACAAAATCTCGGGATGTCATGGTCCGATACAGACACATAAGCATAAACAGAACTTACATTTATTTATACTAATGATTTACATCTCCTTTAATCTCTTAGTGCAATATGTCTTCGTATTGATACCTGTGATACAAAGAAAACTGAGTGGGTAAGGCTTGGGAGCCTGGTGAGCATATATGGTTTTCAACCCACAATAATATAATTATTATATTCAATCATCAAACAATCAACCCAACTACCCATCCCCATTATCTTCTTTATTTCTTAAGGTTTTACCTTAAGAATCGACTATCCTTCCTTCATTCGTTCCTAAGGAATTGACCTAAGGAATTTGCACAAAGTCCATTGCTGCATGAGGTTAATCTACATAGTACTAAATCCATAGCTACCAAGGTTCATAGTACTAAATCCATAGCTACCATGGTTCATCTACACTGTACTAAATCCATAGCTACCATCGTTTTATTATGAGGCACTAAATCTATAGCTGCCAGGGTTTTTAGAGTACACCGGTGAACATCAAGTCCACAACACCTACAAGTTGCGAGCTTGCTAGTGTTCCACTGGACTGTCTAGAATAGTCTGTGGTTGTCATCCCTACTCTGCTGAATGACGGGGGCCATCGTTTGGGTAAAGGTTTCACTCATTTTTCACCTGTCACCCTCATCTCATGATCTATATCATCTTTCGTCTCATCCTCAAACTCATCTTTCATCACACACCAACTATTTCATCTACCCATGTTCTACCCAACATATTTGTAGATATAAATTACATATACATAATTTAAATTATTTAAAAACCTATATAAAACATTCGTTCAACATCCATCTTAAGTAAACAAACAATGTATAAACACATAGCACGTATTTCATAGCAAATACTTCATATCTATGTGATAGAAGAAAGTAACTATGCACTCACGCATATAAACAATATATATATATATATATATATATACACATAACACATATTTTATAAAATACTTCATATCTATGTGTAAGATGAAAGTGACTATACACTCACTTGATCAGAAGATGATCGGACAGCACTACGACTTGTAGAAGTAGTATTCTTGGGAAGATCTGGAAGATCTTCACAAAAACCAGGCTCCTCGTGGGCAGGGCTTCGGCTCGGGAATCTCAATTCTCGGGATCTTCTGGACTTCAAAACTTGCTTCGGGGCTCGGGAATGATATCGGGGCTTCGGGATATAATTGGCACACAAATCGAGGCAAAAACTTAGAGAGAAGAAAGAAAATGAGCAAAGAAAATGGTTGATCTCGGTTTCTATTTATAGACTGCTGGGTCTGGGATTACGTTGGGCGTAATTTTGGAGTATGCTAGGCGTAATCAGAATGTTGGGCGTACATAGAGTACGTTGGGCGTACATAGAGTATGTTGGGCGTACTCTTCAGATAAGTTTTAGTATGTGTGCCACGATCTTCAAAATTCATAACTTTCGCATACAAACTCCGTTTTTGACTTTCTTTATATCCACATGTAGGTGAGATTATGCTCTACAACTTTCATTTAGACTCCGTCGGCTAATTTTGACTTTATTTTTATTATATTATTTTTTAGTAGGCCAGGACTGGAAAACTCCGTTATAAATTCATAAATTCTTCATCCGACGTCCGTTTTCATCTATCTTTTTACCGTTGGACTACAATCAACAAGATCTTTGATTCTCTTTTAGATTGTTTCGGCTAAAAACTGCTCGATCTCAAATCGAGTATTCGGGCTGCACACCGCTAAGTCGAAACTTAGAAAAATCATAACTTCCTCATACGAAGTCAAATTCGGACGTTATTTTTATGCACGCTCATGGTTTAAAGAACTCTAAAACTTTTGTTTAGATCGCTAAGGATAAATATCAATCTAACGCAAATTCACTTTTTACGTCATTCAGCGTCGTGCCGATTCTGTCGCGAAACTTCGATAGGTCATAACTTCTTCGTTATAACTCGGATTTCGGCGTTCTTTATATGCACGGAAACCTTGTGACATATACTACAACTTAGTTAAGGTTATTCATTATAAATAATCTTCTATCAAAAGTGGTTTTTGACGCTTATCGTCTCTTAATTGATTAGCCCTGATCTAGGGGCGTTACACGTAAACTCCATTTAGGAGTGAAATGGTGCCCTAATCACTTCCATAGGGTTATACTTCAAGTAGAAATGCTTCTAAGGACTTAGAGGCTTCAAAACACAAAATGATCAAAGAAGCATGAGTTTATTGCCGTAAACTCATGGGTTTACAGCCGTAAACTCAATGAGTTATGGTCACAAAACCGTAAACTCAAATGAAGGTTTCCCTTGAACCCTAAACTCAATAGCAATGTCCTACAACACTTAGATGCAATCCTTGGGACTTATAGCACTTATATAAGCTGTTTTACATGTCCCAGGATGTCTTAACTTTGTTAATTAGTTGTTTAAAGACTAATTGGATACATATATGTGATATTATATGTTAACTAGGATCATTGTGTATGTTCAAGTCTTCACTTGACACTTAGCATCCTATACAGCCCGTTCATCCAAACCACTCACTACAGGTGAGTTCATACCCCTTAATTAACCTTTTAAATGTTTTAAAATGTTTATAAACTGACATCAAGTCATCATTTCTTACTATCAAAATTTTCAAAGGTTTTACAAAACTTCTTTTATGCTTTTATATTGTCAAATGCATGCCTAGATATGTATAGTTATATAAATAATGTTTAAAGGACTTAGGACGATTAGCTCGCTTTATTTCCTTTTCCTTGTTGGGATGTGGCCTTAGGGAATCGGTTGCTCGTCCGAGTATCATCTAAATATTAGTTATATATCATGTATACATATATAGACATAAAAGTTAACTCAGTCAATTTAGTACCTTTGGGTAGCAAAGGCATACTTTCGGTTACACACGTACATTACTAGTAACGATAATAGGCATAGTTAGGAGATACTACTTACCATTCCAAGTACAAGGAATCACACAACAGTCAGTTCATTCATGAGTCTACACTAATACATTACATGTGACATGAACATTTTTACATAGATACGCTTACATGAATACGCTTAGATAAATACGATTACAATACACGATAACAGAACAGACATAACAAGGTGCTATGGCATGGAAAAAGTTCAGGATCTAACTATACCAATGAATCACTAATGCATTGTGATAGTTATATTCGGTAAACATGATCATAATAATGTGGATGTTCACAGCTTGCAATCATGCAGGGGTCGCGTTAGGTTCCCAAAATCTCTTGACAGGGAGCGTTTAGTATGGGATCTAGCCATCACATTATGCCTTAACCATCAATTAAGGCAAATTAGTACAAGAGTAGTCACTTATTACAAATGCTACAGTACTTACACTGTATATACGACAATTACAAAAGGATAAAACTCCAGTTAATATATTATTAATACCTTTACCATGTGTCATATTCACATAATCGATGAGGTAGATTAGATAATAATAATAATAATAATAATAATAATAATAATAATAATAATAATAATAATAATAATAATAATAATAGTGATACAGTCGGGTCTTGGTAGAAGGCTACTTTCAAAACACTCGGGTCTTGGTAGAAGGCTACTTTCAAAACAGTCGGGTCTTGGTAGAAGGCTACTTTCAAAACAGTTAGGTCTTGGTAGAAGATTACTTTTTATACTAGTAGGAAATATGGGATTTTTCTAGGATTTTGAAACGTTTACAATTACTTACAAACATTTTCACACTTATACAAACTTTTCTCCAAATGCTTACAAGTCTTTACTTTACAACTTTTTCAAGTCAAAGACACATTAATACTTATGAATTCACCAGCTTTATTGCGGATACTCGCTTTCAAAATAACTTGTATTCTCAGGTCACAAATAGACAGGTACGATGACCAGGTTCTGTGAAGACGGATCAGTCAAGACTCATCTTTTTATTTTGAACATTCATTATATTGTTTATGATATGAAAGAACACACATGTATTTAAAATTATACTATTAATGCAATGGATGATGTTGTTGCTTTTTTACTACTTTACATTGTTGTGATACATTACATGACGTCCTCCGCCCCATAACGTTTCTGTCGTTCTCGGTTTTGGGGTGTGACGAAAAGACAAACAAAAATGGACGTCGGATGAAGAAGTTATGAATTTTTAGCGGGCTGTTCCTGTCCCGGCCCTTTAAAAATATAACTTTAAAAATAAAGTTATAGAGCATGGTCATACCTACGTGTGGATATAAAAAACGTCAAAAACGGAGTTCCTATGTGAAAGTTACGAATTTTTAAAGTTTAGGGCACATAATTCAAGGCTGGTCCGAGGGAGTATGCCCAGCGTACAGAAGGAGTACGCCCAGCGTACTTGTGTAAGGGTTCCGGAGTCAGTCACCCTCCATACTCCTTCGCATGTGTACCATGTATCGTAGCCTTGACGTGTCCGAGTTGATCCACTTCGTATGCCCAACATACGAAGTTACGCCCAGCGAAGACTTGTGTGAGGCAGTACGCCACGCGTACCTGAGTTGTACGCCCCGCGCACTAAGGTGCTTCGGTCTCCTATAAATAGGAACCGAATCCAACCGAATTTTGGTTACCTTTTTCAATCCTTTCACCCTCTACTTTCCCTTTTTTTGCAAAAATTACCCATAAGCCTATTATATCATCCTAGCATCATAAGCAAGTCCTGGAGAGCCTGAAGATCCCGAGAATAAGAGTTTTTGAGCCGAAACTCTACCCACATGAAGCTCAGTTTTTGAGAAATCACCCTGGTTTCATCAGAAAATGATTATTTTAAGAAACGAAGTGCTGCCCAATTTTCATTAAAACATGTTAGTGTGTAGTTACTTTCATCTTACACATAGATATGAAGTAATTTCTTCAAAATACGTGCTATGTGTATATTTATTGTTTGTTTATTTGAGATGGGTGTTGAATGAATGTTTTATACAGGTTTTAAAATGATGTAAATTGTATATGTATTTTTATCTACAAATATGTTGGGTATAACATGGGTAGATGAAATAGTTAGTGTGTGTTAATATGATGAGAGGCCTCGATGTTGTCGTTCTTGTTGTTGTTGTTGTTGTTGTTGTTGCTGTTCTAGTCATCTAGCAGAGTATAAATGACGACCACGGACCTTTCTAGATAGTCCTGTGGAATGCTAGCAGACTCGCAACCTGTAGGTGTTGGTGAACTATAAGTTTGCTGGTTTACTCTATCCCCTCATGGTTTCTTTAAGGACATGTTTGGCTGAGGAATCCCCTTAGCAGTGGTGTCCATCCTGATGATGATCCTTAGGCTAGGTCCCTTATGATAGGTGTTTAGGGACGTAAAGTGAGGATAATAGGAACGGGTAATCAGGGTTATTGTTGGTTGAAGAAATTAATAAATTTATTGTTGGTCGATGAAAATAATAAATTTATTATTATTTGTGGGTTGAAAACCCTATATTCTCACCAGGCTCCCAAGCCTAAGCCACTCAGCTTTTTATATTACCGGAGGTGGCCCAGAGCATAGTTTGGATGGTGAAGAGAGATTTTTCGATTATAAGCCAGTAGCTGTAAATAACTGTTGTAAGGCTTATGATGTACTGTTTATGCTTTTGGTCTCTATCGGAACATGACTTCCTAAGGTTTTGATATATGATGAAAATATATATTTCTTTAAGAAATGTTTTAATAAATTTTTATCATGTTTTTTTTTGGGGACAAATTCCACAACATCTTTTAAAAGATTACTCTGATTTTATTTTAAAAGCATAAACTAAATCAGAATTTTCTGGCCGAGAAATTTGGGGGATGTCATAGTTGGTATCAGAGCATTAGTTTAAGCGACCTAGGAATTTGTAGGATTTCTAGACTTAAAATTAGAATGATAAGTGATGATTGTGAGATGAGTGTCTACCGTATTTTATACACGGCCACTAATATATTTTAGGAATGATGCCTAAAATCCTTTTATGGGCTAAATGCTATATGTATGCCATATATGCCATTATTTGTTTGGATCTATAGTCTGTTGCCGACCAGATCTGGAAACCTTATGTGTTCAGGATTCTAAGCATACGATTACGATATTAGAACTAGCATGTAATGTTTCGGAGTGATGAATATCTAAATTTGCCTTATTTGGTGTATAGATTATAATGGCAAGAACTCAAAGTGGAGCTGGAAATGCAAAAAGAAATCAGCAACCTCAACCCCAAGTGATGGAACATCTGCCTATAGCAGAAGCTGCACTAGAACCAATCACAATGAATGGAGTGTGAGCCATGATTCAAGCCATGATGGCTGAGCAAAGGGAGGAAATGATACAGATGTTGCTAAACAACAGGAGTGAACCTTCAATGCCTGTTGAACAACCGAAATTAAATGACGGCCAGACAGAGGAGGGAAATTACAGTAGACATGTTGGTCAGACTGAACAACTTGTGGATATGAGGAATAATCAAGAGGAAGGAGTCGATAAAAATAGATGCAAGTGCAAAGATTTTATGACTTGCAAGCCATCAAATTTTACTAGAAAAGAAGATTCCATTGGAGTAATGGACTGTATCTCGGAGATGGAACTTGCCTTTAGGACATGTGGTTGCAAAGGCAAGTTACAAACCATATTTGTAGTGTGTCAGTTTAGGGGTGGTGTTGTTCGCTGGTGGAACACTCTAGGGAAGACCCTAAGCCCTAATGAGCCACTGCAACTGACTTGGGCAGAGTTCTTGGTGCATTTCAAGCGCAAGGACTGCTCGGCCCAAAATTTCCTTGAGTTGGGAAACCAATTTCTGACATTAAAGAAGGGAAGTATGACCATCGATGAATACACCAATAACTTCACAGAAAAAATGGAGTTTGCTTTGCGTATTGTCCCATATGAACTGAAAAAATTGACAGGTACGCAAAGGGACTTCCATGGAAGTATGCGGTGCTAGTCCGTCAGACACTTACTCTGGAGGCACCTATCTGGGCTGCCAAGTCTGTTGAAGATATGATTAAGGGGAGAGCCACCAGCAAGTTTGAATTTGGCGAGAAGAGAAGGTTTGAAGGAACTTCAGGTTCTAACAAGAAAGGAAAGTTCTCGAATTCTGGTTCGAGGAAATTTAGAGGAGGAACCGAAACAAAGTGGTGTGAGAAGTGCAAGAAGAAGCACTCTGGGAAATGTGACAGAGAGGTCACATGTTATAAATGTGGAAAGCCTGGGCATTATGCCAATGAATGCACCTTCATTAAGAAAGTATGTTATGGGTGCAACGAAGAAAGGCACATTTTGAATGACTGTCCGAAGAAGAAAGAGGCAGCAAAGCCCAATCTCCCAAAAAAGCCAAAAGCTAGAGCTTTCCAGATGACATTAGAAGTCACAAAGGATGCCACAAATGTCGCTTTAGGTACCTTTCTTGTAAATGGATTGCCTGCCAATTTATTGTTTGATTCCGGAGCGAATCACTCCTTTATATCACAAAAATTTGGTGAAAGACTAGCATTGCCTATAAAAAAGCTAGAGGATGCCCTAATTGTAGAAGTTGCTAGTGGCAAATTCATACCTGTTAGCGACTATATTAAGAACATTGTCATCAACTTAAACAAAAAGGAATTCCACGAGGATCTGTTACCCATCGAATTAAATGGTTTCGACACCATTCTGGGGATGGATTGGCTTAGCGCCAATGATGCTAAAATACTATGCAAGAAAAAGATAGTAAGGGTAAACTCACCTAGAAAAGAGTCGTTTATGGTGTATAGAGATAAGCACAGAGTGAATTCTTGAATCATTTCCCTGATGAAAGCTAGAAAATGTTTGTCTAAAGGATGTACATCATACTTGGCGTTTGTGATCGATGCCAAGAAGGAGAAGAAGGAAATGCACAGCATACCAATGGTGTGTGATTATCCGGAAGTCTTTCCTGAAAATCTTCCTGGATTGCCCCCTGATAAACAAGTGGAGTTTAGAATAGACTTGTTACCAGGAACAACACCGATAGCAAAAGCCCCATATCGACTAGCACCGACAGAGATGAAGGAGCTTATGACACAACTTCAGGAGTTGTTGAACAACGGTTTCATTAGACCTAGTTCATCACCCCGGGAAGCTCCGGTGTTATTCGTAAAGAAGAAAGATGGGAGCATGAGAATGTGAATAGATTACAGAGAGCTGAACAAGGCAACAATAGATAATAAATACCCGTTGCCAAGGATTAATGACCTGTTTGATCAGTTTCAAGGTTCGAGCTATTTCTCGAAGATCGATCTTAGGTCAGGATATCATCAGCTAAAGGTGAGTGATCATGATATTGAGAAGACTGATGGGTTTTGAGCATTCTAACACTCCTATGGTGTACATGCAACCCTAGAAACCTTGGATCTATGTTTTCTCTAATATACATGCAAATATGATTTTGCCATGGTTCTCATTCTAACTAGCATACCATGGGGTACTTGTAATATAAAAATCAGTAGAATGACATACCTTTGTTGTTGCTTGGATTCCTAAAAACCTTGTGAGCCTAGCACCCCAAATATGATGCCTTAAATGCTTCACACAACACCACAACACTTGGAATAACTTGAGAGAAGTACACTTGAGCACAAATTCAGCTAGCCCTCACTTTTTTTGTCTTAGTGCCGATTTTGCTCCATAAGAAGTTCCTTATATAGTTTGTCACATGTAGGGTTACACCATGTAAACCCTAATGTGCATGGCTTTTCATTTCCCCCATGATCCATGGGTTTTAATCTCCATGGAGCATCCATGGATCACCCAATGGGTCCTAGCCCAATCTAGTGAATCATGGACCATAAGCCTACTATATAAGAATGAAAGATTTACATAATCAATCCTCATATATTTAATTAGTCTCTTTTGATCAAAAAATTAATTACAAATTAATTCTTGATCAATACAAATTAAACAATATGATTTCATATTAATATATTAGAATATATTAACAAATCATAAGTGTCCTTATTCTCATTTTGTCTATCCAATTGTTGAGATGTCATGCAACCCAAATGGACCATGCCAAGCCAGGTCAAGTACATACCAAATATAGTTATGGACTTAGACACCTTATCCAACAAAGACTACATTCAGAACAAGATATAGACACTACGAGTTTTTGGTTATGCCGTTTGGACTAACCAATGCTCTAGAAACATTCATGGATTTGATGACCAGGATTTGTAAACCATTCCTCGATAAATCTGTGATAGTGTTCATAGATGATATTTTGATTTATTCAAAAAGCAAGCAGGAGCATGACAAGCATATGTGTGAAGTGCTAGAAGTTCTGAAAAAGGAGAAGCTATATGCAACGTTCTCCAAATGTGATTTTTGGATTCAAGAAGTCCATTTTTTGGGTCATGTGGTTAACCAAGAATAGATTATGGTTGACCCAGCTAAGATTGAAGCTATAACAAAGTGGGAACAACCAAAAAGTCCCACGGAGATCCAAAGCTTTTTAGGATTAGCTGGATATTATCGAAGATTTATCTAAGGATTTTCTTCGATAGTTGTTACATTGACAACTTTGACCCACAAGGGAGCTACTTATGCTTGGAGTGAGACGCATAAGGAAGAATTCGAGAAGCAAAAGAAGAAATTATGTGAAGCACCGATTCTTTCTCTACCCGATAAAGTTGAAGACTTCGCAGTGTTTAGCAATGCGTCGGGAGTTGGGTTGGGGTATGTTTTAACTCAAAGAGAAAAGGTGATAGCATATGCATCTCGACAATTGAAAGAGCATGAAAATCACTACCCCACTCATGATCTGGAGTTGGCAGCGGTAGTATTCACCCTAAACATATGGAGGCATTATCTTTATGGCACAAAGTGCAAACTTTTCACTGATCGTAAGAGTCTTCAGTATCTCTTTAATCAAAAAGAATTGAACATGAGGCAACGACACTAGCTAGAATTACTCAAGGACTAAGATTGTGAGACACTTTACCACCCTGGTAAATCAAATGTTGTCACTGATGCTCTCAGTCGGAAGGTAAACCTTGAAAAGAAAAGGCCAAGAGCGTTAAAGATTGAAGCTGTCTCGACAGTTGTGGAAAGCATAAAGAAAGCTCAGGAGGAAGCTTTAGAGAAAAATGACCGAAAGTAAGAACGTTTGGGTAAAATGCTAGTGTTCGGTACAAACAACCAAAGGTTGAAGGTATTCCAAGACAGGATTTGGGTACCTAAGACGGGAGGATTAAGATATCTTCTGATGGAGGAAGCTCACAAGACCATGTACTCAATTCATCCCGGCAGCACGGAAATGTATAGGGATCTAAAACCCTACTACTGGTGGCCGACGATGAAGCTCGATGTTGCAAAGTATGTGACCGAGTGTGTGACATGTGCGAGGGTTAAGGCATAACATCAGAAACCGTATGGGAGTTTAGAACCTTTACCTGTACCCATGAGTAAATGGGATATGCTGAGAGCATGTACCCTGGAATTCCAAGGTAATTCGGATGAACATTTACCTATGGTATAATTTTCCTACAATAATAGTTTCCATTCGAGCATTAAGATGACACCTTATAAAGTTTTGTATGGACAAAAGTGTCGAACGCCATCATGCTGGCTTGAAGCTGGAGAAAAGCAGTTTATGGGACCTGAGATAGTCCATCAGACTAATGAAAAGCTGAAAGTGATTAAGGAAAGGATGTTAGTAGCTCAGGATTGTCAAAAGAGCTATGCTAACAAGAAAAGACAACTGATATCATTTGAAGTTGGAAATTCAGTTTTACTTAAAGTATCGCTATGGAAGCGACTTATAAGATTTGGTAAAAGGGGAAAGTTGAGTCCAAGGCTTATTGGACCGTTTAAAGTTCTTCAGAGGATTGGGAACCAAGCTTACAAGCTAGAACTACCAGAAGACCTAGATGATATTCATAACACCTTCCATGTGTGTTATTTAAGGAAGTTCAAGGGAGAAGTTCCCGACATAATTCCAATTTATGAATTAAGGTTGGATGAAAGCAAGACGTTAATCGAAGAACCAGAGGCAATCGTTGATCGTAAGACTAAGAAGTTATGACGCAAGATGGTCGAATTAGTGCTTGTGCAATGGAAAATGCGAATGGGCCAAATCTCACCTGGGAAACGGAGAGTGACATGATGAGCCGCTACCCGCATTTGTTTGCTGATGTATGATTCCAGGGACGGAATCATCCTAAGGGGGAGAGAATTGTAATGCCCGTATTTCTAGGCTAGGCATTAATGATGATGTAATAGTCTAGGCCAACCTTTGTAACTTATTTTGAAATAATAAAGATGTATTATTTGATTATTATGTGTTTATTGCTTAATTATTATGATTTAATGAATTAAGGATAAAAATAAGCGTCGAAAAAAAACGTTAGATAAACTCAATATCTATGAAGAAAGTAGTAGTGGTTGAAACAAGGATTCCAGAAATATAAAGAATACCGAAATCTGAGTTATAACGAAGAAGTTATGGTTTGTCGAAGTTTCGCGACAGAACCGTCACGACGATGTAGGACGTAAAAAGTGAATTTACGATAAAGTGCTTTTAGCTTAGCAATCTAAACGAAAGTCGTAGTATTCGTTAAACCGAGAGCGTCCATAAAAAGAATGTCCAAATCTAATTTCGTATGAGGAAGTTATGAATTTTCTAAGATTTGGCATAGTTGTATGCAGCCCGAAACTCGAATTTTAGATCAAGTGATTTTCAGCCAAAACAACCTAAATGAGAATATAAGATCCTGTTGATAGTAGTTCAACGGTAAAAAGACAGACAAAAATGGACGTCGGATGAAGAAGTTATGAATTTTTAACGGACTTTTCCTGTCCCGACCTGTTAAAAATATAACTTTAAAAATAAAGTCAAAATTAGCCGACAGAGTCTAAACGAAAGTTATAGAGTACGGTTATACCTACGCGTGGATATAAAGAACGTCAAAATAGAGTTTGTATGTGAAAGTTATGAATTTGTGAAGTTTAGGGCATAAACTTCGAGGCTGGTCCGAGGGAGTACGCCCAACTTACAGAAGGAGTACGCCCAGTGTACTCGTGTAAGGGTTCCGAAGTCAGTCACCCTCCCTACTCCTTCGCATGTGAGCCACGTATCGTAGCCTTGACGCGTCCGAGCTGATCCACTTCGTACGCCTAGTGAAGACTTGTGCGAGGCGGTACGCCCCACGTACCTGAGCTGTACGCCTCGCGTACAAAGGTGCTTCGATCTCCTATAAATAGGAACTGAAGCCAACCGAATTTTGGTTACCTTTTTTCAATCCTTTCACCCTCTACTTTCCCTTTTGTTGCAAAAAATACCCCTAAGCCTACTATATCATCCTGGCATCATAAGCAAGTCCCGGATAACCCCGAAGATCCCGAGAAAAAGAGTTTTCGAGCCGAAACTCTGCCCACATGAAGCCTGGTTTTTTAGAAATCACCCCGGTTTCATTAAAAAGGATTATTTTGAGAAACGAAGTGTTGCCCAATTTTCATTAAAACATGTGAGTGTGTAGTTACTTTCATCTTACACATAGATATGAAGTATTTTCTACAAAATACATGCTATGTGTATATTTATTGTTTGTTTATTTGAGATGGGTGTTGAATGAATGTTTTATACAGGTTTTAAAATGATTTAAACTGTATATGTATTTTTATCTACAAATACGTTGGGTATAACATGGGTAGATGAAATAGTTGGTATGTGTTAAAATGATGAGAGGTCTCGATGTTGTTGTTGTTGTTGTTGTTGTTGTTGTTGTTGTTGTTCTAGTCATCTAGCGGGGTATAGATGACGACCACAGACCTTTCTAGACTGTCCACTGGAACGCTAGTAGGCTCACAACATGTAGATGTTGGTGAACTATATCCCCCTCATGGTTGCCTTAAGGATATGTATGGCTGAGGAATCCCCTTAGTAGTAGTGTCCATCCCGATGATAATCCTTGGGCTAGGTCCCTTATGATAGGTATTTAGGGACGTAAAGTGAGGATAATAGGAACGGGTAATCAGGGTTATTATTGGTTGAAGAAATTAATAAATTTGTTGTCGTTCGATGAAATTAATAAATTTATTATTATTTGTGGGTTGAAAACCCTATATGCTCACCAGGCTCTCAAGCCTGACCCATTCAGCTTTTTATATTACAGGTAGTGGACCCAGAGCATAGTTTGGACGGTGAAGAGAGATTTTTGGATTATAAGCCAGTAGTTGTAAATAACTGTTGTAAGACTTATGATGTATATGCTTTTGGTTTGTATCGAAACATGACATCCCGAGGTTTTAATATATAATGAAAATATATATTTCTTTAAGAAATGTTTTGATAAATTTTTATCATGTTTTGTTTTGGGGACAAATTCCGCAACATCTTTTAAACGATTACTCTGATTTTATTTTAAAAGCATAAAATAAATCGGACTTTTCTGGCTGAAAAATTTGGGGGATGTCACATAACTATTCCTAGATTGATGCTAGAAGCATCTTAAGCATCATAGTGATGACTTTACTAGGTATCATGCTCATGTTCATTGCTTAAAGCAAATAGTATAGGACTAGGACTAGGACCTTTAAGTGTATACAATTTCTTATCTCTTACAAGATTGTCTCTTAAGACATGAACTTATTCATTGAAGTTGTATCTATTAAGTGTTATTTTCATGAAGTCATTAATAGAAATGGCAATTCATGATAATGAGAATGGATTGTTTAACTATAAAAATTTAACAAAATTCAATTAGTATTTTCAATATTTAATCTTTAATAATTAATACCCTTTTGGTTTCCAAAAACATTAACTATCAAAGTCTAGGATCCATTTGAATTCAACCCAGTAGATATCAATTATTAATTATATCTTACTATATAATTCCTAGATTTATGGGATCACTAATAACAAATTTAATTAGACATGTTTGATATCGTCTATGTCTCGGAACTCTCTTACTTAGGTATCCTTTATCACAAAAGATTTCCGATCAAATCGTCCAATTCAAAAAACTTGTGTAATCGGCCTATAACTTGGTTATAGAAATCGCGAAGACACCCCGACCATCAAAATACAACATTAAGCGGTTAGGTATGTTTTATCCCACTAGTGCATATAAGAGACATGCGAATGTTTTTCAAAAGGATTGCATAGATGTGAGGTTTGTAAAAAGGGTCTTTATATGTTTTATAATTCTAGTTTAAAAACATATGATATCATGGTTATTACATGTATATAATAAACCATGGTATCAATTTTCAAAAGAAAATCACTTTTGAAGGCTCTATATAAAAACATAGTTTTATATAATTTGACGCAATTCAATTTTAATAATCGGTATTAAGTTTGAATGCATTTGAACCTTTTATATCTTTAATAAAACTTCCTTTTATTACTTATAGATATATGTAGAGTTTGTATAAGTTACAAAAATCACCATTTCAAAACTTATAATGGAGTATTTCAAAATAAATTTGCCGTTATTAATGATTTTATAAAATCAGGTTTTATTTTAAAATAATAATTTGTTACATCTTATATCCAAATTTGAAAACTCAAACTCCATGTTATGTTTATTTTGTCTAAAATTATTTTAGAATGTGAAAAACTAATTTATCAATAACATAATAATTGCCTAAAATAAACAACACAAATATGCATAAAAAGATATATGCATAAATATAACCAACTAATGACATTTTTGTGAGCCAACACAAAAATGTCAAGTTCATTTCTAAAGAGACATTTAAAGGGACCAAAAATCTTCTTGTAATATTGTTGAAGAAACTCCACTTGAGTAAACACTCATTGCATGCAAAAGTTTGGAAAAACTTCTTGAAGGCTAAAATTCAACAATTGTCACTAAAAGCCAATAGCTCTTTGTGAACAACATTAGTGACACTTTTCAAAAATTGTCACTGAAAATCCCGCACACCTTTTAGACCTGAAAATTATTCTTTTGTCTTCAAAAAAATGGTTTCAACTTGATTTCTTGTTACATTTTGTACAATTAAATTAATTCTAAAAATTAATCTATTACTTTACAAAAATAACCAAGAAAAACTAATCTGTTTAATTATAACATATCATATGAATAAATAAACTATTACAACCAATTTATAAAAAAATAACTAGCACAACAACATAACAACACATTGGTCCTTGGCTAGTTTATGCACATCATATACATCAATATACACATCAAACAACCTTTGTTTTTCTAAGACAACTTTAAATGACAAAAGATGCATGAAACTTTTGTCACATAAAAAGAACAAAATGTTGTCATAGAAAATATGTATGAACTTATTTTTATACAAACACAAGTTATCCATATTCTCAAAAATCTAATATTTCCAAAAATCAAAAAGATCTAACCAAATTTGCAAGATGGCTCTGATACCAATTGTTATGTTTTAGTTCAAAAATAGTTTCATAAACTTTAAAAATATGGCAACAGGAGACTTTAATTTTTGAAATAACATAAATATTTTATACTCACCAAGGATCTTCTTATAAGTTATAGAAAGTTTGAAAACACCAACCATAGTAAGGATGAAGAAATAACAATCTTTGTAGTTCTTTGGGTCCTTATGGGAGGCTTAGAAGTTGATGAAGAATGGGGAACCTTTGAGACACCAACAATGACTCAAATTGATGTAGATGCTAGTCCAAAACTCTTAAACTCTTAAGCTTTAAGTTCATAACCAATATAAACTTAAAGAATGCTTGAAGATGCAAGTAACTTCAAGTGTTCTTAACTAATTAAGAGAGAATGAGAGGGAGAGGAGGAAATTTCGACTATATGCCTCAAGGAAGGAATGAGCACTCTTGCCAAATGCAAGCCCTCATATTTATATGCAAAAGTGAAGGTATTAACAATTAGTCTTTAACACTTTAAGCAAACTTGTCCCTATTGTCATAAACATGCCTCACATGTCTTTAAAGCATGATTAAACAAGTCATACACTTCTTCTTTTTATGCAAATCTCGAAAATTGCATAAAGAAAATGAAATTTAGTTTAAATTTTATAAACTCAAGGTTTATAAAACATAAAGTTTGTCTTTTGAATAAAAGACAAAAGGTTTTCAACTAGTCCAAAAAGTTGTGCATGACTTGTTAATTCATAATATATGAAATAATATAATGTTACTTGCTAATAAAAAATATTATTTTCATGAAATAAATAATTTCCAATTTAATTATAAGAGTTTAATTAAATATTTATTAAAATCAATTTCTAATAAATAATAAATTGTATAAAGTCGTTGTTAGTGTGACCCATTAGTATCATATGTTATTTAGCAATATCACTTTAATATGACTCTTGAACATACTAGATCTTTCAGTATGACTTTTGTGTACATACCTCCTTGACGAGCCAGATTACCTACTTATAGCGAAGGAGGAAGAGGTAACAAGTTCTTCCCGTATCGACCCTATCATGCCATCTAATAGCATTTATGGCATTATGCTCGAAGGTACGAACAGTTGTACTTTGTATGTTGTTACATAGTTGCCATACGGTTGTGCCAGGATCCGGCAGCCACACATCCTCATACATATTGTATTCTTATGGTTTCGATGCAATTTTGCTACTGTTTCGACGTTACTTTGTACTTTCCTATTGGTCTTTGTTTTCCTTTCGATTCTTTGTGCCATTTCAGTATATACGTGGACAAACTTTAAGACATATGGGGCAGGTGACTTCGAGTGACCTTGCAACATGCTGGTTTGGTATATTTGGGAAGGATATAGGTATTTATGGACTATATCCTATTACAAGGTGGTAGTTAGAACATTGAATGCAATGTTCAAGTGACTTGATTTTTATTGTACATATTTTGTTTAAGCTAAAGCTATGTTTGATTCTATTGATGAATTTCAGTATTCGGCGAAAAAAAAATCATTAATGCAGTACTTTATACTACAATTTGGTATCTTTGACGGTTCAAAAACGATCATGTTTTTGCAGACAATAAGATTAGGAAAGATCAAATCGTTGATTCCATAAATAAGTTTTATTTTTTTAGTACTATAATAGAAATAGTAAATGTTATAAAAACTCCATTTGTTGGTTACATTAGACATTAGACATTGTGTAATTGGTTTTTCTTTCTCTATAGCTTTTTGCTAAAGTTACTTTTTGTAATATATAACTGTTTAAAAAGACAACCAATAATTTTTTTTATACTTTGTTTTCATAAATAAACATTTTTATAAGAAAAACGTTTCAACTTTCAAATAAACAATCCCAATCACCTCGTGATTGTGTTAACAAATGATAGTCTTTGGTTTGGGTTACATTTATCCAATATCATCTACTAGCCTTTTTACAGAATTTATTTGTGATTATTATTAAGACTAGGTTACAACCCGTGGAAACCACGGGTAAAAGATTTATAAAATTTTATTAAATTAATAAGATATAAGTTATGTTTAAAATAACACAGATTTTATAAATAGAAACTAAAGAAATAGCAACATATTTTCTTATATAGCATAACTTGATAAAAACTAAAAAAAAAAGAGTCAAATTAATGAAATTAAAAACTAAAAATAGAAATGTACTTTGAAAGTACATTGTTATATAAAAACATCTAACATACCTATCTATTATCCTTGTTTTACTACAAATACTATAGCACATCCATTTAACTACAAAGAGCTTTTTTTAATAGAAAATGACGTTAGCAAAGATTATAATGTCAATTTATCAATTTTATTTTATATATTAACTAAAAGAAATTGATTCAAAATTGTTATTTTAAACTAAAATATTATTCAAAGAAAGAATATTAAAAACCATCTATCTAAAATCGTACAGCAATACTTTAAATCGGAAGGGCAAACCATGGTTTCTCTGTTGGAATATGAACCAATTTAATATGCACATAAATTGAATGAAAAAAGGTTTAGCATTGATATTAAATCAAAACATATTATGAGTATAACAAAGATGTGAATAGGAAATTTAAGTAAATAAATGAATAATCTCACAAAAAAGTATCAGGATGCATCTTACTTACCCCTTGGATATATTTATAGAGAAATCTTAATCCTAACTCATCATTACAAACTAAATCTTTGTTTTCTTCCACCTTTGAAAATTACAATGCAATAGACTGTACATTTTTTTAAGTGAAATGTTACTATATATATATATATATATATATATATATATATATATATATATATATATATATATATATATATATATATATATATATATATAAAGAAATAAATCTTTGTTTTTACCATCTAATATGGTACACATGACTTTCGCTGCTTATAATTTCGTAACAATGTAATAATTTACTTTAAACTATATCTTTATAATATCATCTTATTTAAAGTACATTGCCCTAAAAAAAACTTTTAAAGTAGAGTGTTAAAATTGAGTAACATTTTGAAACTATCCGGGTTAATATAACAACTTTTTTAAAAAAATATGTGTGCGTTTGTGAGGTCCCTGTTTACAAAATTTAACAAAAACAATATATGAAATAACTAATGAATAGATATAACCAATGAACTTGTAATTTTACTACCATAATATCAATTTACGTTTGATTTTTAAAATTTTGCATTATATCAAGCACATATCTAATCAAAAATAACCAAAAGGTAAAGAAAAAACACAAATAGAACATGACGAAAAAATTAAAGTGTGATGATATATTTGGCTTAGAACTGAAACTGCATTGCTATTTTATTATATAATACACTGATGCCATTTGAATTAATACAAACAAAAAGAGCACCCAAACATGCACAAAACACACACACAACACACAAAATTGTAAATATCCTATACGATGTACAACGTTTATTAATAAACACACATCAGTTGAGTCTTTAGAGTCATTTAAAAAATAAAAAAACAAATAATCAAGAGAGAATAATTCCATTGACTTATTTGACTTACTAAACGTCCCTGCAGATGAATGGTGGATTTAGCTTGATATAACCGAAAAAATATAGATGTTTGAAAGGGAAAATGTAAAACGTCCGGCTATGTTTTGTGATGAGGCGTATATAATCTCATAAACGTAAAGGGATCATGAAGGAAATAGAATGAAAAATTATCAACTTACCATAAATTCGGTAACTATTTAGCCTAATTCAAAGAAAAAAAAATTCAAGATCTGCACATAATCGAAGGTTCCAATTAGCAAAAAAACCATAGCCCCATGTTAATTTCATATAGAGTAATGAACTAAGAACTAAAACAATATAATATGGTTTTAGAGAGAGACGATGTTACTGGTTCCTTGTATCGATATTATTGAGGATCATAATAATATTGGAGAGAGATGAAGGTGTAAAAAATAGTCGCAATGAGACGACGATGGACAGGAAGGGTGACGATATTAGTGGCAGAGAGAAAAAGTGGCAGCGATGTATGTTTGGTGATGGTTTTGAATTACAAAGTGGGAGGATTATATGTTATTTAGTTTCCAAAAAGAAGCCGAAATTAGAGGATTAGAGCCGTGATTTTGGGATGAAAAGGGTAAACGAAACAAATTTAAATATATAATAGATTTGTTTAAAAAAATTTATTGATTTATTGATATCGATATATATTAAACAGTATAAATTCAAAGGAAGGGCAAAATAGGAATTTCAGTTTGTAAATTTATAGCTTGAGAAGATGCCACATATGCAAAAGGATTCTTTTATTATATCAGGGGATTTTATTTCTTTATTTTCACATTTACACTTGGAAAGTTTTCCTTATTGGCCTGCGAGGACTACTCCATATGTACAACCATCTCGTCATGTTCTTTTGCTTAGTGGGATTTTGGTTGTAGTCACTTGATATCACAATCAACTTACTAGCATTAAGATATATCAATAAACTACATGCTGTTAATAAATCATATAATATGTTTAATAGCGGGAAAAAAATATAAAACATCTATAACCAATTGATACGAAGGTCGATTGTGTCATGGGTTAGGAGTGTAGTTGGTAACCTAAATGCAACCCCTCTTACCCGAAGAGTTGACTTTCTCCAATCCCCCTATAAATAAAACCAAAACAACTTCACTCTACTCAAACAAATTACCAACAATTTCAATCACTCTTTTCTATCAAACAATCTCTCCAAATGGCACAAAATCAAACACATGACACTCTCTTGTTGAAGTCCATAATCCTAGCTATCACAATAGGTGTGTTATGTGGTTGTGGAATGGCTCAAACGTCGTCTTCAGGGTGCACAAACGTGATCATTAGTATGTCACCATGTCTTAACTACATTAGTGGCAACTCGTCAACCCCGTCAACAGGGTGTTGCACCCAACTGGCTAGTGTGGTCAAGTCGCAACCACAATGTTTGTGTGAGGTCCTAAGTGGTGGTGGCTCGTCCTTAGGCCTTAATATTAACCAAACCCAGGCTCTCGAGCTACCTAATGCCTGCGATGTCCAAACGCCTCCAACTAGCCAATGCAATGGTAGGATCTTTTTTCTGACATAAAAACGATACATGCTAGGATATTTAGTTTGATGGTATTTAATATGTTTGTGTTTTGTATGATAGTTTTTTTTAGAGATTATAGTTCAAACTTGCTTTTATTTTCTCTCCCAAAATGAATTCGTTAAACTTCTATAAAAAAAAACTAAAACTAATATGAAGAAAAAATATTCACAATCATCTATACATGTTAGTTTTACACCATTTGTTTTGTCTTTCGTACTAATTCTTGCACAAATGTTTTTAAAATGAACAGCCGCATCTCCAGGAAGCTCTCCATCAACACCAAACAACCCTTCCGGTTCGGGTAGTGGAACGAATACTGTTCCATCGACCGGTAATGGTTCGTCAAATTTGATTTCTATACGATTTGCATTAGTTCAAATTCTATTTTCTTCAGTGGTTGTTGCATATTCTATTATGTTTTGAGTTTTGCGAGATGACATCTTGATATTTGTTTCACTTTCTCACTCACCTTTTCGTAATTTTGTTTCACATAATCTTGGGTTTGACCACTGAGGCATGTTTTTTTTTTTTTTTTTTAATTGGGGATTTCATATGAATTATAACGTATAATGTACCTTATGTCTATGAATAAATATGAGATTATATGCGTTGGATGTTCGATTTGGTTATAATAACGAATTGTAAGATATATATTCAATTTGAAATTTGTCAACCTACTTTTTCGTCAATCAAGCCAAAATGATAATTATATCCCAATTATTATGTTAAATAAATTATTTTAATATAACCACCACGTTTAATTTAACTTTTGTTGTGGGGTTTAATCCATAAAGTAACAAACAATAGCAATATAAAAAGCATAGTGTGACACAATCATTTAATTTTATTTCAAGGTGATTGTTTCAAAAACCCAACAAACCTTTTTACTATTATAAATTTTCTAACTTTAATTATATAAGAAAAAGGTTTCATTAAAAAAAAAATGAATATTCCAAACATATTCAATTGAAGTACATTGTTTGGTGATTTATGGTTTATGACTTATGAACTAAAAAAGTATTCTTGTTTGTTAAGAAAAAAGGTAATATAAATAAGATGACACAAATGGGAAGGCGTTATTATAAAATTCCAGGTAATGAATCGCACGTGCCTCGTTGATAACAATGCTGCGTGTCTCGCTCGCTAACAAAATCATCAGGTCGAATTCATCTATTTTGCATTTACATTTCATCATCAAGAAGGCGGATAAACGGATATACATGTCTTTCAAATCGCAAATCAAATGAAAACCAATCGTCTTGATTACATCTTTACTTGCATTAATGGTTTCTTGATTTTGTTTTTCAAAATTAAACTGGGAGGGTTCTACAAACTACAATCAAGCAACGGTTTTCCCCGATCTATTTGATCAGAAAGAACCCTAGAAGATGAGTAGACAGGGTACGCGATTCTGGACGTTTAATAGTTTGGTGGGTGCTTTTCTTGATCTTTCAATAGCTTATTTCTTACTTTGTGGATCAACCATTGCTTTCTTTGCTGGTAAATTTCTGGGTTTTTTCGGTTTGAGCTTGCCAAGTCCGTTCGGGATCCCTAATTCCGATTTGAATAGTTTACTCCTTGATTACCCAACTGATAAAATCTCCGCTGTTCAATTCTCTGTAACTAGAAAGTTCCCTTTTGATTCGATTTTCTTTAGTGTCCAGAATTGCAATGCGAGTGATGGTTTGAATTTAGGAAGAGGTGAGAGGGTTAAGGAATTAGAAGGTGAAGCGTCTAGTAGTTCGATATCTGATGCTAGAAAAGCTGTTAAAAATGAAACCGATGATTCTGGAGTTAAGATTGAAAAGGAAAGGGGGTTCGATATGAAAGGAAAAGGGGCTTTAAATCATCGAGTGAGAGGTAGTTTTCGAAGAAGAAAAAAGAGTAGTCTCGATAGTGGTAAACGCTCTTCTGTCTCATCTTCTCCAAATTGGATTACGTGCGTCGATCAGCAGAGCAATGAGAAAGAACATGTCGCCGGAGTTGCAGAGAACTCCATTCTTTCCGGTGCTAACAGCTGTAACTGTAAGTAATCCGATTACTTGTTATTTCAATTTTCACAACTAATTCTTTTCACTTTTCAAGATTCATCTTTTTTTTTTTCGAATTTTTGTGGTTGGATTTAGACGAAGCACATACTCCCACGGCGGAAAACGATTCCCAAGAACGGATTCCCATTAACGAGGAAGATAAAGCAAACACGATACTTTTATTGACACGAGAATTAATAGAAGAGCAAGACGCTCGAGCAGCGCTTTATATTGAACTCGAGAAGGAAAGAAGCGCCGCCGCCACTGCCGCCGATGAAGCCATGGCTATGATTCTCCGATTACAAGAAGAAAAGGCGTCAATAGAAATGGAGTCACGTCAGTATCAAAGAATGATAGAAGAGAAATCAGCTTACGATGCAGAAGAGATGAACATCTTGAAAGAAATCGTTCTGAGAAGAGAGATGGAGAAACATTTCCTGGAAAAGGAAGTCGAAGCTTACAGACAGACTTCACCGGAAAGTAATCAAAATTACAATAATACCCTTGCTTCCGGTGACAACGACCCTGATCGGATTTTACGTGATCTCAGCATGTCAATCGACTTATCAAAACAAAAATTGAAGATAGACAAACAGTTGTCGGAGAAAGCCATAGCCATTGTAGAGGAAGAACACAAGAAGGAGACTGATGTTTTTTATGAGACAAATGGGAAGGAGGAGGAGGAGGCTGAGGTGAGTAGCGGTGGTGTTGTGAAGAAGGCGGAGGTGAGCGGCGGGATGGGACTGCCGCCGATGGGGTCGAAATGGAAGATTTTAAGGAGGAATTCAACGTCGGCTTTGGATAATGAAAGAACGAAACTTGATACTGAAGTTGAGTGGTTGAGAGAAAGGTTGAGAATTGTGCAAGAAGGAAGAGAAAAGCTGAATTTCTCCATTGATAATCGTGAAAAAGAAAGTTTGCAGTTGCAGCTTTTGGAGGATATTGCTAGACAGCTTCAGGAGATACGGATGTTGACTGAACCTCGGAGTGGACGTCAAGCTTCTCTTCCACTTCCTTCCGCCAAGGTGCTGACTGTTTTTTGATTTTTTGACCAGAAGGGTAAAATGGTCATTTACTCGTGTCACATTTACTTGTTTTGTTTGTTAGATGAAAACTGATCATTTACTTGCATGCACACAGTTTCAGTTACTCCAATGTGTATATAATACTTAGAGGGGTAAAATGGTCATTTACTTGCATAAAGACGGTTTTTTGTCGGACAGAATGAAGGTTGTGAGTAAATGACTATTTTGTTTTCTCTGTATAATAAATGAAAAAATGGCAACTTATGCTGTTAGATGGGTAAAACGGTCATTTACTTGGATAAAGACTGTTTTTTGTTGGACAGAATGAAGGTCGCGATGTTAAATGACCCTTTTACCCTTTTGTGTTGTTTTTTTCATATAATAAATGTAAAATATAGCAACTCGCGTACTTGGATGGGTAAAATGGTCATTTACTTGCATAAAGACTTATTTTTAACGGACGGAACGGACGGCCGCAATGTGAATAAATGACAATTTTACCCTTTTGTATTGTTTTCTCCATATAATAAATGTAAAAAAAATAGCAACTTACGCACTTAGACGGGTTAAATGGTCATTTACTTGCATAAATACTGTTTTTTAACGGACATAATGAACGACCGCAATGTGAATAAATGACCATTTTACCCTTTTATATTGTTTTCTCCATATAATAAATGTAAAAAATAGCAACTTAGATGGGTAAAATTGTCATTTACTTGCATAAAGACTTTTTTTTGTCGGACATAATGAACACCACGATGTGATAAATGACCTTTTTACCCTTTTGTATTGTTTTCTGTGTAATAAATCACAAACTATATCAACTTACTTCCATTTACTTGTATAGTATAATGTCCTATTCTCATTTATTCCTCTTACAACATTGTGATTTGAAAAATCTACCTAATTATAGCAGTATCATCCGAATACAAAGAAATTTTCACTGATATAATTGAGTAAATTTTTCGAAGTATAATATACTATAAGTTTGCGTAAATCTTTTTCAAAGTACAACGTTAATGTTAAGGATTGAATTGTAATTTTGCAGAGTTTGTCAAAGAAAAGGTGATGTAGAAGTGCATCAATAGGACCTGCAAAAAGCTCTTGAAATGCTCATCATCAAGATTGATTATCTAAAGAAAGGATGTGGAAAAAAAAAAACTTGGTAGTTTTGAAATTTAATTTAGTTTTTTTTGCAATATAGTATTTTTCTCTTGTGAATATTAGAATCAGTTGCAAGGATAATAAAAATTGGAGTGTAGATGTTTTCTTGACTTCATTGCATATTGTTGTACAGTTTCGGTTTCAATTTTTCTGTAGTATGATACGAAACCCTTAAAATTTGGACATGTGAAATATTACATTTACACCCCTTTCTTTTCTGTGAAGAACTCGATATGGAAAATAGTTTGTATATGGAATCAAATCTTGATGTTTTTAGTGTTACAGAAAACAGAACAAGAGGAATGTTATTATGTTTAGTTATCCAACTTATAAAAATCATCAAATTTCTTTGTTTATTCATTTTGTTTAAGTAAAAGATTGTGTAAAATCAATGACAAATGAACTTTAGTCTATGTTCGATCATCGATGAATCGTTATTTCAGTTATGCGTTTTGACATTGAGTTTGTAGGCATGAAGATCACTAATAAAAACAAAGTTAACACATAAAGCAAGTTAGCAAATTAATCCTCCAAATAAGATAAAACAAATACTTTCAACTTAAACCCAATAGAAACAATCTAACCCCAAATGGTGTTACCAAGTCATCCAAGTATAAATCAATATCCTCAATAGATAAAGCATCAAATTTTGATAACATCCATTTTCTGGAGGGTGTTTTAAAGTTCATTGCTATAATTGGAGAGTTGTTCAAGATTCAAGTCCGAGTGATTTGGTTGTTGTTTAAAGTGCTGCCTCACAAGTTCGATGCCTTATTAGTGTTTTGTTCAAAGATTTACATAAAAGACAAAAGTTCTAGAGGATTTACTTGAATTCCTAGATTTGAGCTATATGTTGATTTATTCTTTTACTAATCAAACTCTACAAGGGGTTAAGAGGTAAAAGCCAATGAGAGTAGTAAGAACAATTAAGGGGAGTTAAAATCCAAACTGAGTGTAAACAAAGGTTTGTGACGGATTTGTAATGGAAAATATTAGCTACAAAGATTATATGGGAATATGGGTAATCAAGGAGCCACATCTCCACAAAGCCATAAGGACAACAAAAGGATGACTTTAGCATGACCAAACTTGTAACGACCCAATTTCCACGTCCAAAAATTTCATTTTTGATTAAGTGATTTGCAAAACATTTGTAACAAAATATCAACCGATCATATCATTTCATAAAAACATGTCTCGTGTCTGAAAATCGAATCGTAAAAACTTAATAATGTCAGAGTACAATCCCAGAATAACTCATAGTGCGGAAAACATTGTGTGTGTATGATGTGCTGCTACCGCGCCAGCTCCTTCCCCTTCGCTGAAGAGCTACCTGAAACCAAAACTGTAACTGTAAGCACGAAGCTTAGTGAGTTCCCCCATCGTACCACATACCGTACAATCACAAAGCATACACATACTGCCGGGCAATTTTGAGGTGCCCGACCTACCCGGTACGGCCATTCTGGGGTGCCGACCTACCCGTGTCAAGCCATTCTGGGGTGCTGACCTACCCGTCGGTCCTAACAACCTACCCTCGGGGACTATTCCACCCCCTACTACTACTATCACATATATCATAACATAAACATACTATCAGACATATCTGGGGTGTCCGAACTACCCTTCGGTCCTAACAACCGAACTTGGGGACTATTCCCCTCATACTACCACTATCACATATAACATATCATGCCAGCATATAAACATATCATCACATACTGTCAGACATATCTAGGGTGTCTGACCTACCCTTCGGTCCTAACAACCGAACTTTACTACTATCACATATAACATATCATGCCAGCATATAATATATTAGGTAGTAGCAAACATAGATGATATCACAAAGATAATCATCTAACATTCAACTCCTACTGGTGGGCCGGCATTGTAGCCGTAGACCCACCGCTACTGGAAGGTAACTTACCTCGTAGTAGCTGCTGATCTGTGTGGGAATCCTCTGACTGCTGCCACTGCTGCTTCGGAAATCTTCCGGCTATAATTCCCAAAAACACTTAGTCATACACTACTCACTGTCCTTAGGGTAAAATGACCATTTTACCCTTGACTAAGTCAACGTCAAAGTCAACTTCCAGTTGACCTGACTCGCCGAGTTGGTTTGCCAACTCGCTGAGTCCCTATCCTTCCATTTGTCCTTATACCCGTTTCTACTCGTCGAGTTAGGCGATGACTCAACGAGTTTTCCTTCTAATTGAACATCAACTTAATCTTCATCCAACTCGCCGAGTTGTATGAACAACTCCTCGAGTTCATCTTCAACTGATACACAGGTCCTGTCCTTGACTCGCCGAGTTGTATGAACAACTCGTCGAGTTCATCTTCATCCTTAAGAAGATTGCCTTAGACTCACCGAGTCTGCTCATGCACTCGCCGAGTCCCATGAATTTCCAGAACAATGGCTTAGTCCAGAACGTTGGGTCACTCCTCGGGCCTCCCTAAAACCTTTACACACTCAACTGGGTCCTTTTGACCCTCAACTGATATGGGACAGAAACCTTAGACTCGTCGAGTCCAAGAATGGAATCGTCGAGTCGGTCACATCCTCTCACTAAATCTTCGATTTTTGATGTACAACCCTTGATCAAATGATAGATCTATGCTTCTACAATCGATCTAGCATGTAAAGTTACAACCTTTACATGCTTGCATGGGACTTTGAGCTCAAAAGGTCCTAAAACAAGCTCTTACAATGCATGGGGCCTTCCTTGAGTGCAAAAGCCGCTCCTTTCTGCCTTGTAACCCCTTTAAGGACCTAAATCTGAAACATCAACCCCTAACCATGCTTGCAATCATGGTTGGTGACCAAAATGGCTTAGAAAAGCCCTAAACTCCACAAAATGGGATCTATCAAAAGAACAAACAAGGTATAGACTTTATACCTTCTGTAGACTGCAAATGATGCTCAAAATCGGATCCCTCTAGCCTCCTCTTGATCCTTCAAGCTTTTCCTTCCTTCCTTGGATCACAAAAGCACCAAAATCACTCCAAATGCCTTAGATTGCTTCAATAACAGCTAGGGTTTGCTTTGGGGGTCTTCTGGGAGAAAATGGGACGAAGGAGGGCAAGTTAAGGTGTTTAAATAGGGTGCAAACCCTTGGGTTAGGGTTTTTGTCCAAACAGGGCCTACTCGCCGAGTCCGGGACCCGACTCACCGAGTCCACTACTTAAACCCCGCATCTCATCCCGCTTCTACTCGATGAGTTAGTCCTTCAACTCGCCGAGTCCAAGGCCAAAATGTAAAATATTTTAAAGAATTAATGGAAGAATACGTACCAAGAACCAGGTGCTACAAAACTTTTGAAGATAGGCTAGGTTTCATAGGGTGCATGGGAGGAATGTAAGTGAAACCAAAGAATTGATGGGAAGTTTTGTTGTTGATTTTTGTTTCACTAGAGATTTTGTGTAATTGGAACTAATATGTAACCTAAGTGGTTTATGATTTGTACTTTATATTATATGTTTTTGTATATGCGGAGTGCACACACATATAAGATCAAATTATAAACTGGTACGAAAAAATGGTGGGGGTCAAGGGGGTCGCGACCCCTTGTATGGTCGTAGGAGCAGTGCCCCTAACGGGGTCTAAGGGGAAAGCCCTTGATGGGGTTTGGGGCAACACCCCAAAAGGTCTTCGGAAATTTAGATTAGTATTATAGTGAAAATTATGAATTCTAATGGGTAATTATGGTAAAATTGACAAATCTCATCAATTTGGAAACCATTGGTTATGCCATTAATTTTGAGATTAGTTAACTAATTCAGAAGATGGAAACCCTACTTGTCAGGTATAAATACGTATCTTCTATTTGAGCTGAGGCACACCCTTCTCATCTCTCTTTCTTCTAAAACGAACTTAGAATTTCTCTAGTAAGTTGGCTTGTGTTTCTGTGCCTAGATTCACAAGTGTCCCTTTAAATTATCCTATACTAGATTTCTTAGAACCCGAGCATAGTGTAGATAGCAAACATACGTGATCCATGAGGAATCCAGATCTCCACCACATCCACTCTAAACCCTAACATTTGGACTAATATTTCGTTTTTGGTGGAGATGACTGATTCAATCTGTGAGACGCCTATGGAGTTCAACAAACTGGAGAAGTTTGGAGGCAATGATTTCATGCATTGGAAGAAGAAGGTGCACTTGATGTTGAATACACTGAAAATGCGTATGTGTTGAGTACTCCCGGACCAGAGGTGGTTTAAATGAGACATTGGAAGAGACCAGGAAAATAAGAAAGTGGGATGATGATGACTACATCTGCAGGGGTCATATTTTGAACGATAGGACTGATTCTTTATTTGATACCCATAGTAATGCTAAAAGTGCAAAGGAATTGCGGGACACCCTTGAATCAAAGCACATCGTTGAGGATGCTTCTTGCAAGAAGTTCTTGGTTATCGACTTTAATAATTATAAAATGATTGATTCAAGGCCTTTCATGGAACAATATCATAAACTCCTTTGCATTTTGGGTCAACCAAATTGCACAAAATGAATATGGATGAATCCATTGTTGTGTCAAGTGTGATTGGCAAACTTCCACCATCATGGAAAGTCTTCAAAAACAACTTGAAACATTAAAATGAGGAACTGCCAATGGTTCAAGTTTCCAGTCATTTGTGCATTGAAGAATCCCTTCATGTACAAGAGAATGGCAAAAACAAAGAAAAAGTTGAACTTGGACAACACTTTGTTCATATGGTTAAAAACCAACCAAGGAACACGAATAACAAAAGACATGATAGCAAACGTAAGCAAGAGTATGTTCCAAATAACTCCAGCAAAAAGAAAAAAGGAACTGGGTTGTTGAAGGTTCTTCAAGGTAGGACATTACTAGTATGATTGTCGTGTGAATCTAGGTAATAATGGGGCCGATAACAGTGGTGCCAATGGAAGTGGAAATGAGTCTAAGGACCAGTTAAAGGATGTTAGTATTTGACTAACTTTGATAATTCTAATCAAAATTATGTTTATTATGTTTTACTTATTCCTGAATCATTCTATATACAGGATGATTATGTTGTTTGGAGGATCGACTCCGGTGCAACGAACCATGTCTGCAAGAATGAACAATTGTTTGAAACAATAACATCGCTTGAAGATATGGATTGGTGCTACATATGGAGACGTATCTTTTAGACTTGTTGATGTTTCAGTGTCGTTTATCTTGAGCTTACTTATCAAAAGATTGTTAGACTTTTTGATGTTTTGTTTGTTCCTAAGATTCGAAAGAATCTTGTTGGTATGTGTTTGAATTCTGATGGTTTTAGACAAATTTATGAATTAGATAGGTATATCCTATCTCGAGGTGGAATATTTATTGGTTTTAGATATTTGAATAATAGAATGTTTTGTTTGAATGTTATTGATAAGTTAATAACTATTCAAAATTTTGTTTTTTCATCTTCTTATAAAACTGATGACTCTATGGTTTAGCATGCAATATTGGGTCATGTCAATTTTAGAAGAATGTAGGGAATGTCAAAAGATGGTATTCTTCCACCCTTTGATATGAATATGAATATATATATATATATATATATATATATATATATATATATATATATATATATAACATGCATTCTTACAAAACAACCATTTCCTAGTTTTACTAGAAATTCGACTATTTTGGAACTTGTACACAATGACGTGTACACAATAACCTTTGTGATTTCCACTCTACTCCTTTCTTGGGAAATAAAAAAAAATATATGGTCAAAATTATTGATGATTGTACTCGGTTTTGCTATGTGTATGTAATGTCCCAAAGATAATAAGTAAAAATTTTCTTTAAGTTAACTAAAATAGACATTCGTTCATTCCAAATACCCAATCAAGTGTATGGAAAATGTATCGAAGTTATCAGAGTACAAAAGAATTCATAGAATGCGAAACATTGGTGGATGTTGTGCGATCACGTCGGGCCCTTCCCTTTCGAATAAGAGGTAATTGAAACTATAAACATAAAACTATAAGCACAAAGCTTAGTGAGTGCCCCAAAAAGCCACATACCACATACATATAATCGGGCCCTACCCAAATTGCATATGGGCCATGCCTATGGCATAACATGCCCCACCTAAGTTGCATATGGTCTCTGCCCACAATGATATATAAATATATATATAGGTTCAGGTGTTTAAAGTATGTATTGTGTTATTGTATGCATAATTGTGGGCCTATCAAAATTAAATAGAAATTTAAATAATTAAATAAATAAACAAGGGTATTTTAGTAATTTAATAAATAGCTTCCACAAATAGTCCTATAATCATGCTAGCATTCAATTTTAACCTAATTTCTTTTCTTATATACAACCGTCATCAATTTGCAAGGAGGTTGTCTCCTGTTGAAGACCCCTTCACGCCGATAATCCAATCACCGGCTACTGACGACCACCATCATTATATAAAAGTTTGGAGGTGTCTACAAATTTACCCTATGTCTTTTGATCGATAAAACCTAAAAATGCCTTCGCCCCTCTTTTAATTTCTTCATTCTTCACCATCTTCGGCGCTTCAAATTGAACTTTTCTTCCAAGGCAGGTGCGGTGTTTGTTATTTATTTATTTATTTTTGGTTTATTTCCAGATTTCGATCCTTATTACCTATCACTGTTTAAAATCTCAGTATATCTTTATCATGTACTTTTGATTTTCAGGCACTTCAATCTTGTAAAAACCCTAGATGGATTGGAATCCACAAACACCGCATGTTATGTCACAATCTTTCCTCGATACACTATTCCCTCAACCCGAAATCCACCGCCATGCTGAGGAAAAGTTATCCTAATCTGCCGATACTCCTAACTACAACATTGTCGTTCTTAGCCTGGTTGTTGAACCTTCCATTGACTAGCAGACCCGCCGATACGCTACTGTTAACTTTACGGACCATCTTAAAACCCGGTGGATGTCCTCATCTGACATCCATATTTCCGATGGTGAAAAAGAGAAAATTAGGACTCTAATAGTGCCTGTTATGCTCTCCGCCACCCGGAAAATCCAGGACGAGCTTAGAGAAGCCATAGATGCGATTGGAGACCATGATTTTCCTGAGTTTTGGCAGTTTTTTCTTCCTGAATTTTAGTCCAGTCTTGAAATGGCTATCAATTCAAATGATTTTACTTCTATTAACGGTATCCTTGCTATTGTTTGTTCTTTGTTTAAGAGATTCTATTGTGGGTTTAATTCTTTGTTCAATAAATTTCGGTACCAACCTAAGAGGAATAACATAATGCTTGACTTGATATACTGCTCTGATAACTTTGCCACACCGTTGCTGAGTACTATTCAGAGTATTTCAAGGAAGATGAATGTTGCTGCTGCTGTTGGGTCTGTTGCAACCATCTGACAGTTACTTGAAGCACGAAGTCTCTGTTGTAGAATATTCTATTCACTCAATGTTTTGGATGTGCCTGAAAAATTCGAGGATAAGGCAGATGAATGGATGAATGAGTTTAAGAGTTATCTGAGAGAGAGGTACCCAGGTATAGAGGATGGTGGTCATTGTTCATCTTCATCCCATACAATGTTCAAGAAATTCTTGATGAACTTAATCTCACCCCTTCTGATGTTCTAGAAGCATTAAATCAGTTTGTGTATTTTATACCATTCCATTTCTATCGGAATGGAATCACGAATTCAAATTCTATCAGAATGGAACCACGAATTCTAATCTTGTTGGAATGGAAGTGTTTCTTAGCAACATTATTCTTTTAGAATGAATTAGTATATTTGTTAGATTTTGATGTTTTTTTACTGTTTTGAAAGTTTTTTAGTTTTATTCTTTAACAGTAAATGTAATTCTTAGCAATTGTTACATGTATTCTATAAGAATTAATGTAATTTTTGTTTTAATTCTTCAATTTCTGGTTCGAGAATTTGTTATTCCACGAGAAAATTTTAAAGTCATGATCAATAAATATGTTCAAGAATATTTTTATTATTTTATGGTTCTAGAATATTTTTATTTTTGAACATACTAAAAATTATTCTGTCAGAATGTCTGAATTAAAACCTTATAATTCGTAAAATCCGATTTTAAAAAATTAATAGAGTCTATGATCCCTTAAAATATGCAAATTTCCTTTATTAAATCTATATTAAATGACTAAAATACCCTTCTAATTAAATTAGATGGTATTTTTCAAATATATTTTATTCAATAATATGTATTAATCATTTTCTTAAAACAAGTAAAATGATTGGCCCACATTTATGAATACAATAACACGATAATTACTTTTAATATAATAACCTAACCCTATATATAATATAATAACCTAACCCTATATATATATATATATATATATATATATATATATATATATATATATATATATATATATACAAAGCATACATACACATGGAAGAGTCACAAAGACAACAAGCTCATACATACATATCAGCAAGTGTCACAAAGACCACTATCATCCTAGAAACATAATCCAATGGGCAAACATTGGTGCCTTCGACCCACAAGTGCAATGAAGAGACTCACCTCTATCCGATGATAAATAAATCTAACACTCGTTGCTACTATAAAAGCTCCTCACACTGAACATATCCAAAACAACCATAATTAACAATCAAGGTGATATCCACAATCAAGGGTCTGTTACATACTCTCTCTCTCTCTCTAGGATAAAAGACCATTTTACCTTCCAAGGCTAGTTCCTTCCAAACATGGCCTCAAGTCCTAAAAATGATGAATTCTTATTTTGGGCTTACGTCATACGTACTTCTTCTCTACGCCTTGCATAGAGCCTTTCCACATAAAGCGGAGCCAAATCAGGCTACGCGCTGCATAGTGTGACAACCCGGAATTTTCATTCGTACAAACTCTAATGTCAATCACTTCGATTAAAAGTCAATTACATTTTAATAATTTTAAGCCAATTTAAAAGTCCGTTTGAGTGTTTTAATTATTTATTCTTCAAACGAACGAAGGAAAGGAAGTACCGTCTCAGGCCTTGAAGTAGCAAACCCACCCAATGTACCATAATAAAGAGTTCACGGCCAAACTTTTAGAGTTTGGGCCGTAAACTCTTGTGTCGCTGTGAACTCATGCCTTAGTCATGAGTTTACTCCCCAAACTCCTCATTTCTCACTTCCACCCTCAAGTTTACTCCTCGTTCTCTCTCAACTATCATCCCGTTCTTCGCCCGATCTTCCGAAAACGTAAGTGTTTCTCGACTTGATTTGTTGTTATACCCTATCACCTAGTGTTTATACATCATTTCATCCATTCATTATTGCTTTTCAACTAGATCTTCAAGTGTTCTTCAAAACACCAAGAACACACACTAGTGTTCTTAGACCTTAAACACCCAATCGAGCTTCTATCTTGTATGTACACTTTGCCTAGATTCTTGTGTGCTTAGTATGATCTTAATAACACTTGAAAATAATCAAGAATCATAAGAACAAAGGAGTTTATGGCCAAGGATGTTCTTGGGCCGTAAACCCCTCTTAAGGTGGCTAAATGGACCCTAGTTCCTTCCTAAGCCTTGGATGCCAACCTTGATCCTTCCTAGAAGTGTTTAAGACCTTAAACAACAATCAAAATAAGTCCCCATGAGAGTTTACAACCGTAAACACCTAAGGTAGTGGTCCTTAGGCCGTGAACTCTACAAGGAAGGGTTAGTGTGCCCCTAATGCTTTCCTAAGGCTTGGACTTGATCATCGGATGCTCAATCATGACTTGTAAGACCTCAAAACACAATTTGGAACTTAGTAACATGATTTTACGGCCATAAAATCATGGGGAAATGTTCATGGGATGTAAACTCCTTAAGGAGTGGTCCTTGGGCCATAAACTCTAATGCCATGCCATACATCCCTTAGATGCAACCTTTTGGTACCTATATCACTTGATTCAAAGTGTTTCCATGTCCTAGGGTGTCTTAACTTGATTAATTAGTTGTTAAGTGTCTAATTATATACATATATGTTAACTAGGATCATTGTGTGTGTTCAAGTCCTCACTTGACACCTAGCACCTTGTCCGACACTTCCATACGATCCACTAACTGCAGGTGAGTTCATACCCCTTAAATAAGCCTTTTAAATGCTTTTAAATGTTTATAAATGCTTTATGGGGGGGGGGGAATACAAGTTGAATCATGCTTGTTAGTACATCAATCACATGTGATTAATAACTAGCATACAAATGGATTTACTACACTTTTAGCTGTTTTAACAATCAAATTTCTTCAAATGACTTTCTAAAATGTTTTTACATGTTAAAGCTATTTATCAAACTTTCTTACATACTGTATGTTTCATTTCAAACTCTGTTACAATTTTGTTTCAAAAAAAGGTTTCTTTATACTTAAAATTGTTCTTATCAAACAAACTGCTTTCAAATCATTTCATAAACTGACATCAAGTCATCATTTCTTAGTGATTAAATCTTTCAAAGGTTTTACAAAACTTCTTTTATACTTTTATATTGTCAAATGCATGCCCATATATGTATAGTTATATAAGTAATGTTTAAAGGACTTAGGACGGCTAGCTCGTTTTATTTCCTTTTCCTCGTTGGGATGTGGCTTTAGGGTATCGATTATTCGTCCGAATGTCATCTAAATATTAGTTATATATCATGTATACCTATATAGACATAAAAGTTCTATCAGTCAGTTCAGTACCTTTGGGTAGCAAAGGCATACTTTCAATTATTCACATACATTACTAGTAGCTATAATAGGTATAGTTAGGAGATACTATTTACTATTCCTAGTACAATTGTTAAAAGCATGTCTATATATGTATAGTTATATAAATAATGTTTGAAGGACTTAGAACTGCTAACTCCCATGTTTCCTTTTCCTCGTTGGGATGTGGCCTTAGGGTATCAGTTAGTTGTCCGAATGTTGTCTAAATATTAGTTATATATTATGTATATATATATATATATATATATATATATATATATATAAAGGTTCTAATCAGTCAGTTTAGCACCTTTGGGTAGCAAAGGTATACGTTCATATATTTCTAGTAAACTATTATAGGTATAGTTTTGGGTATATAGATATATGATTACGTAACATAAATGTGGATTTCGACCTAGCGATTCGTTGAGGAAGTCACCTTTAGTTTCCCAAAATCTCTTCTAAGGAGAACTTTTAGTATGGGGACTATCAATCACATTATTACTTAGTTTCAACGGGTCTCGTGAGAAGACTACTTACTTACAGCGGGTTTCGTGAGAAGACTACTTACTTACAGCGGGTCTCGTCAGAAGACTACTTACTTACCTACAACGGGTCTCGTGTGAAGACTACTTACTTTCAACGAGTCTCGTTAGAAGACTATTTACTTACTTTCATTTGGGTCTTGGTAGAAGACTATTTACTTACTTTCATTTGGGTCTTGGTAGAAGACTACTTTTTATACTAGTAGGAAATATGGGATTTTCTAGGGTTTTCATACTTATACAAACTTTTCCTCAAAACAATTACAAGTCTTTTATTACAAGTTTTATTTACAAATAATGACATTAAATACTTATGAATTCACCAGCTTTATGCTGATTCTCGCTTTCAAAATAACTTGTATTCTCAGGTCACCAATAGACAGGTACGATGACCAGGTTTTGTGAAGACGGAGCAGTCAAGACTTGTCTTTTATTTTGAATATTCATTATATTGTTATTCTATGAAAGAACACACTTGTATTTAAAATTATACTATTAATGCAATGTATGATGTTGTTGCTTGTTTACTACTTTGCATTGTTGTGATACTTTACATGACGTCCTCCGCCCCAGAACGTTTCCGCCATTCTTGGTTTTAGGGTGTGACACATAGGCAGACTTATGCCCTATGTAACCTCGTTGTTTGCCAACTCCCATATTAAGTCCTTAATACTTTAAGACAAAACGTTTAACACTCATATATGAACCTAATGGACATCTAAAAGGATAAAAGTTCCCAACTTTTATGCCTTTGCATGGCTTAATGGGGCCCAAAACCAAACCGTAAATCCATATCACCCATTGATGACCTCAAACCCTTGCATGCGTTAAAGATAGCAATAAAGATCCCATTTTTATGAAATATGATCCTCAGAAAGAACATGAAATGACAACCTTAAGCTCTGAAATAGCTTTTACTCACAAGAACCAACATCATGGGACTAAAAACATTCAAACCAAGAAGCTAATCTAGATCTAATGACAATGAACCATAAATATGAGAACTTTATACCTCTAGAAGTTGGCAAATAAGATGAAAGCTCTAGATCTTCAAGCTTGAGCCACACCAATACACTATGGTAAACTTATCCTTCTACAATATGCACCAAGAACACACAAAATGGTTCAAAGAAGCTCACAAAAGTTTAGGTTTTCGAAATGACAACTTGGAAGAGTGGAGACAGATGATAAGGGAGGCCTCAAAGGACTTAAGCTCTATAAATAGGGTCTTAACCCTAAAAGTTAGGGTTTACGCCATGCATAGAGATTGTACGCCTTTCATAGAGCATAAATCCCTCACGTCCACTTAATGACTTATGACTTGCGTAAGCCATTACTTATGCCTTACATAAGGACCATTTTTGCAAGAAAAATTATACTTAATCCATGAATGAAAAGTACCTGAAAAACGAGTAATACAACTCTCCCCTACTTGAATCAGACTTCGTTTTCGAACTTTGTCGTTGCAAATAACTCTGGGTAATGCTCCCTCATCTCATCCTCAGGCTCCCACATCCACTATGAGCTTTTCTGGTGCTTCCATTGCACCTTCACCAAACCCACCACCTTGTTTCATAGAGTCTTTGTCGTACTATCAAGGATCGTAACCAGTCTCTTTATATAGTTCATGTGCTTGTCCACCTGAATATCCTCCAAACACACCACTGCAAAATCATCAACCAAACATTTTTGTAGCTGAGAGACGTGAAAAGTGTGAATATGACTGAGCTCCTCGAGTAGATCCAAATGATATGCAACCTTGCCCACCTGAGCAATAACCCTGAAAGTACCAATATATATGGGGCCCAGATTGCCCTCACATCCTGAACCGGATGACACCTTTCCAAGGTAACACCTTTAGGAGTACCATATCTCTGACCCGAAACTCTAAATTTGATTGATGGTTAACAGCATAATTTGTATGTCGGATTTGCGTGGTATGAAGGTTGCCAAACACCTGTTGTATCAATTCCTTAGTCCTGAGTACCACCTTCGTACTACGCATGACTTGCTGCCCGACCTCACCCTAATAAATTGGGGTTCTACACTTCCTCTCGTAGAGCATTTCAAAGGGAGGTCGATCAATACTGACATGGTAGTTGTTGTTGTATGAGAACTCAACCAATGGGATATATGTATCCCAACTTCCGCAAAAACCCAACACGCATGTCTGAAGCATATCCTCCAGTGTTTTGGATAGTCCACTCACTCTGTCTATCAGTCTGTGGGTGAAAAGTCGTGTTGAAGTGCATTCGAGTACCCAAATCCTCATGAAATCTCTTTCAGAATCTGGAAGTGAAGCGTACATTCCGATCCGAGACCACTAATACCGGAACCTTATGACGTATCACAACCTCTCGAATGTAAACATCTGCTAATCTCTCCGTATAGATGCTCTCCTGAATGGGAATCAAATATGCACTCTTGGTCAATCGATCCACGATGACCCAAATCGAATCCACCCCTCGCGCTGTCCACGATAGCTTCATGATGAAATACATTGTGATCTCTTCTCATTTCCAAACGAGAATACCCAACGACTCCAACTTGCCGTGTGGTTTCTGTGTAAGTTGATTACAAGTAATAGTTTTGTCTAATAATGAGTTAAGACTTATAAAGGGTGTTTAGTTCAATTAAGTTTGGATATTGGGTAGCATCATACTAAGGGTGTGTGTGTGTGTGTGTGATAGGAACGAAGAATATAATTATGTTATGTGACACTATTAGGTGTCGATATACGGATTATATACCGGAGTATGCTATTATATTCCTTTGGACAACCATATGTGGTAGGTATGGTCAGGCAACTGAAACAGTATTCATGGTCATCTACCAAAGTAAGATGACAACACTTGATTATTCTAGAAAGTCTTATGAATAACATTGCTAGGATGGACTTAAAACCCATAGACGAAGATGAAATAGGATATCATATTCATCAAATACTCTGATGGCTTGAATTGCCTTAATGACATTCACCAGCCAAGGAAGCCCCTAGCTGTGTAGTCAAACCATTACTCCGAATGATTCATCAGGTGAATTGATTCTTCCTGATAATCGTGGCTAGGATTTATGAGAATCAGTTGGGATGGGTATGTATGATTGTAATGTTTTATAGATATCTAAGTTATGAAATATATCTATATTGTTTGGTAACAGTTGGTTTTATAGGTTTGATAATTATAAATTATTATCATAATATTATTGTGGGATTCAAAATTTGTCACAACTAGCGTCTTAGCTAGGAAATTCTATTCCTATGTAACCATTCAACTATTGTAAATCATATACTCTAAGTAAATCTCACTCAATGCTCATTTAGATTCACCATTTATGTTTATCAAAGAGACCGAAGCCCTAAGAACCATGGTTTAAGTCCATAAGTGACTAGAAGTTCCTTATTGGGCCTAATGGATCAATAAGCATCCAATCCATACCATGTATCAAGGTATGATCTCTTATGTTTTCATGCTAGTCACCTCACCACCTCTCTCTCCCCTCTCTTTTTCTACTCTCGGCCGAGAGCCAAAACACACACACACACATACACTCAAAAGTTCTCTCCAAACATCTCTAAATCATCCTCCTCCTTCCACCAAGATTTTCAAGGTTTTGCATGTGTTCTAAGAAGATCCTTCACTAATCTCATCAATCCTTGGTAAGGTCTTGTACACCTAATTTTGATTACTTCATCCTTTAGCTAAATCACTCCATATCAACATCTATTTTGTGATTTTACTTCCTAGAACTCCTTAAGTTCGAAATCTACTCAAGAAGCTTGCTAAGACCAAAAATCCCTCCATTTCTTCTTCAAAAACCGAAGCATCAAGTAAAGGTGAGTTCATACCCCATTGTTTTTGGTTTTCATATGATTTTTGGGGGAGAATGCAAGTAAAATGTGTAGATCTATGTGTTATATGCATGTTTTGTGTGAATTCTTAGTTTATTTGGTAAAAATGTGCTAGATCTTAGCAAATCTCGAAATTTCAAGTATTATTTAGTAAAGATCTAAGAACTATGACATTAAATACATCAAACTAACAAGTTAAAAGTGTTGCATGTTTAAGATACAAAAGATTTCAACAAAAACCTTGTTAAATGAAAAAAATTGTCAAGAAAACAAAAGATAAGGGCAAAAAGTGAAAATTATGTTTTATAGGGACCAAATAGGTCCTACTTGTATAAAAAGGGATTTCTATGATAAACATACTTTCCAAAGGGCCAAAAATGTAAATTTTAGCTTAATGGGCCAAAAATTTTGGGCCTCACGGTTTTGGGCCCAAAATTGCGAAAAAAATGAGGTTTTGAGGATTAAAAAAATCTAAGTTGGCCAAAGTTTGAATCATAAATGCAAATAAGCCAAATTTAGGGGTGAAAATGACATTTATTTTCAAATTGGACCAAAAATGTAAATTTTTCCAAAATTGGGCTGAAAGTGACAGCTTTTGTAAACAAGAGGCTGAAAATACAATTTTCTGCAAAACTAGGCCATAAAGGTCAAAATATAAAATTTTGGATTAAATTTGTGAATTTTCTAAATATTTGGGACAAAATTGCAAATTTTATAAATTATGGACTAAAATGTCATTTTTACAAAACTTTGGGCCTTAATTGAAAAATTGTAAGATTATTGGCCAAAAATGTCATTTTTACAAAAAGAAAGCTTCTTAACATCAATCTAGTAAACCTCGAGATAAAACAAACAATGGAACAAAACAAATAAACAAATTACGTCGATAACTATTTATTGGACCTAATATTCACGTTACTTTGCCATTGGGCCCTAAGGGCCCATTTGAGCGTATATTAAGTCCAATGTTTTCCATGATGTGTTTATTCGGCCTTACGACCCACTTACATGTTAATTTGGGCCTTAGTTATTAGGTTACATGTTTATTGGGCTTTTGTGACCCATTTACATGCCTATTGGGCACAAATTACACTCTTACTTGTTATTGGGCCTTGTGGTCCATTTACATGCTAATTGGACTTAGAATGAAATTCTTATGCTAATGGATTGTAACTTTACCTTTTGCGTAATCATTAAACTTCGTACACTTATATATGTACTATCTGAATTCGAAAAAACATACAACATATACGTAAACATTAAACATAGTACAAAGGGTTGAGAATCTAGTGAGACTTGTCGGTTGGCACTCCTGAGTGTACAATCGTATCCTGTAGTTATAATCAGAGTTTCCTGGTAGGAAAGTGGGAGTTTGTGTATAGATATATACGGGGTGACCCCCCACGCCTTAGCTGTTCGCTACAGCTAGACTAGGCCAGTCTGGTGCGACAAAATCTTTAGCAATACTGACATTTGGAAAATTGCCAAGACGAGCAACCTAGTCATTATCATGCATGGTTATAACGGCTCATATAGGGATTCAATACCAAAAATTTAACCCGTCAAAGATAAACTCTTCGACTGTGTCAATGCAAAACAACTTATTTAACGAAACAAGAATCTAGGCTTTGTTATAAAACAGAAAATATCGGATTTTTTGGAGAAATTATTCATATACATTTATCACTTATTCACCAAACAATGAATCTAAACTATATTTAGTCAGATTATAACTATGAAACTTACACATGCATTATATACTTGATTTTCACATCATTTTCAGACATGTTACAGAAAATATCGGATTTTCTGGGTTTTTATGAAAGATACAAGGACTTTTACTCAAACATACTTATGAACTCACCAACATTATATATGTTGACCGTTTTCAAAATAACTTGTATTCTCAGGTAATCTTTAAGCTGGAAGATTTGCAAGTGTGTATGGTTTTGTTTTATGTAATAACACTTATCGTACTTTTAACAATTGGAACTTATGTATTATAACAATGTACTTGATGTGAACAATGTTGGTCGTATTATGTAATGATGGTGATGAATGTGTTATGTTTCATGTATATTCATTGTGATGATTATTCAATTGTTAGTCATACGAGCTCCCGGACGTTTTCGCCGTCTGGTTCGGGGGTGTGACAAAATCCTATGTGTCCCATTAGGTTTTCCCAATCTGACCCACTCAAATTATATGTATCACAGGTAATAGGGCTAAAGTTGTTGGAACTTAATTAAAATGCTGAGTGATTAAGAGACAACCTTCAATAGTATTCAGGACCACTAAGTTTTTTCGTTGTAACATATGTTGTGTATTAATTATGACATCCTTAGGGTTTTTTTTATTGTGAAATAATATCTTTACTCAAGACATGTTAATAAAACGAGATAGTTTTCGCAAAATGTTTTATTGTACCGGGATTTTCCACAAACAAAGATATTCTGATTCTTAAAGCATAAAGAAAAGTTTTTTGGTTCTGAAAAACAGGGGATGTCACATAGGGTTTTCCAAAGATGTTCCCTGTAAGATCAGTAGCGATATTGATTGTTCAATTAGGCAATGAAGAGTTGATGAAGGAGGTAGACCAGGAAAAGAGATTTAGGTGAGCACGTGAGGATTAATAGGGGAACAGATGGCCAATACCTTCTTGTAGGTTGCATCAGCGACATATAGAGGGTGGTGGTAACAAACGGTTGTCGAAGACTCAAGAGAGAAAGGAAAGAGACATATGGGATGTGGTTTGATGGTGTATAGAGGAGATTAGGGTTTTCAACATGTAGAAGATAAGATCGCAAGTTACAATTAGACATAGTAAAGATTGATGGACAAAAACTATGTTTGACCAAAACTTTGGTCAAAGGTGATATCAACAAAAAGATCTAAATGTGGAAAAGCTATGAATGAAATTTAATCAAAGGCCCATATTTCTTTATTTTTGAGTTTATGTTTCTGTTTTAATAAATATTAAAGTTGCTATGATTTGGATTAGTTTATCATGAAATTTGGATATCATAAACTTTGTACGGTAATAATTATATGTATAACATAGTTAGACATTTAACTTATCAATCTTATTAGAAAATTCAAATAATTTTTTCGATCATATATATATTGGTTGGGTTTTATGTAATGATTCTTTTTAGGTAAATGGAGCTTTCAGTGGAAAAATAGTAATTAACCTAATAAGAACAAAAATTGGGATACATGATACCCACGAGTATACCCATAAATCCATAAGTACGATGGTTATTTGCTAACTGATAACCCAATGGGCCGAGACTAGGTTTGGGATGATCTTCCATTTAAAAATAATCTGAAAGATCATAGAAAATAAAACGTAAACGACGACTCTACTGATCATCATGGATCTTTTTTTGTTGCAGTGATTATTTTCATATTGATTATTATTATCTATCAAGATCACCGATAAAATATTTGAGAAATTAATATGAGAGGCTTATGAATTACATACATGGTAAATTTTAGGCGCACTTTCGCATTATATTTGATCATTTAATGGTGTTAAAAACAAGAAAAATAACCCACAGATAAAAGGAGAGAATTTAGTCTATAAATTTACCAATTTACCGAAATCTTCTCTTCATTACTTCCAGTTTGTGAATTTGAAACCAATGATTTAAAGGGCAAAAGGGTATTTTCATAACCGTAATAATCATTCAACCTCATCATCCTCAACAATCATCTACAAAGTTTATATCGAAACAAAATAGAAAATCCCACAAACATTTCTACATCATAATCATAAGGTTAAATTAGTTTTACGATATAAATTTCACCAAATCCTCCTTCCATTAAAAAGCTTATTTCATATCCCATTTCTGCAAATTCTGCCATGTCACTGTCTTTTGGTAAGTTATTTTCGCATTATTCATCTTGGATTTTAACTGTATGCCTGTATTCTTTTCATTAATTTAATCAAAGATATGATTTTCAATCTTTCTTAGGATGACCCACAAAAAAAAAACATAACCCTATTATTGTTCATCATCAAATGTGTAATCTTTCATAATAAAAGTAGGGTTCTTTTTGTTTCTTGCTTAATCAATGATTGATACTTCACTTTAGTTAGCCTCGTAGACGACAGATCTCTCTTCAATCGTCTTTTTCCCTTTTGGTTTTCGTTTTCCTTTTTGTTTTATGTGTTTTTCCTTTATAGAAATCCAATCATGTTCTATACCTTTTTTCATAATCTTCGATTTCATCATTTTTTATCAATCAAATCGTGTTTAAACCTTGTTCTTAATCATCTCCAATGCATTTCCTATTTCTTTTTAAATTTGGAAACGTACAATAATTTTCGCGATTTGATAAAAAAAATTTTATAAATGCAATATTTATTTCGTAAAAAGTATTTTAAATACTTAAAGATTAAAGATTTTCTCATAGGACTCGTTGATATATGTGTATATTCTTGTATATTATATTGTTATTATATGATCTCTTTTACCCAAATAGATTTATTATCTTTAGAATGTCAGAATAATAGATATTGTAGTTGTCGTATTACACTCAAAAAGAATCAATGGCTATGAAAGCTATATATTGTACAAATGCTACAAAAATGGTGGTTGTTCCTTACGAAGGTGATTCCTTGTTCTTTAGAAGCTCATTAATGGGGATGCAGTTTTCCTTCATTTTTGTTTCAAACACGTTGTAGACAATGAAGATTCATATAATTAATGAATGGGAGAATATCGAGCGTATTGTTTGATTAGTGTAAAAGGTAGGAGAAGGTTGAATGTGAAGTTGCGATGACAACATTTTCTTCTACAGAAAATAAATTCTCAGTTCCAATCAAAGAGAAGAGCATGCAGTATTATCTTTATCCACCTCCAGTTGGCCAATATGAAGATGTTATGGCCAGTTACAAACTCTTCATGGATACTCTTGGGAAATTCCATGCTGCTATGGGAACAAAATTCAAGTAAGCTTCTGTTTTTTTTACTCCTTAAGCCCAATTCCAATAATATGGGTATATGAGCCCAATACTAAGAATCATTGCCCCACATGTAAGCTATAAAACCTTAGAAGGAGAGATTTTTCATAAAGGTTTGGTTGTGTCACTAATCCCCCCAATATGAGTTTTTCGTATGAGAAATATCCAACTTATTTATATTATTCTATTGTTTTTTTGTATAAGTTGGTTAATTACAATCGGTGAATATATATGGGGTCCACAACAATCGTTGGAAAAGCTCAATAAAGTGCTTGTTGTATATAAGGATAATGATATAAAAATCCTTAAGTTTGTAAGTTTTTGTTGGTTTTGCTCAAAGTTGTATTTTAGGTCTATTAATGTCTCAAATTTGCAATTTTTATTTATTTATTTATTTATTTATTTATTTTTCAATTTTATCCTCTGGTTTATTAACGCTCTTGAGTTTTGTTTTCTGGTTCATTAAAATCCTTAAGTTTGGCAAAAATTATCATTTTTACCGGATAAAATTGCAAAAAATGTAAAATTGAAAAAAAAAAGTTGCGAATTTGAGGCAGTAATGGACCTAAAATACGACTTTGGGTAAAACTTACAGAAACTTGCAAACTTAAGGGTTTTTATGGTATTTGCCCTTTATATAGATGGGAAGTTGTTGTGTACTCGATTTACTGTGTGATTGGCTAGCTCAGGGTTGTTGTGTACTTGATTTACTGGTTTTGTTTGCATAAGAGATTGATGTTATTCTAATACTTTTGCATGTTGTAGGATTCCGATTGTTGGTGGAAAGGATCTTGACTTGCATCGCCTATTTATGGAAGTCACTTCCCGTGGTGGCATTAAAAGGGTACCCTTTATCTTTCTTCCCATTACTTCTCATTTTCTTATCGTTTTTGTTACCTGTTTCCATGTCATGATGAAACTGAAATTGCTAATATAGGTTCTTGAAGACAAAAAGTGGAGAGAGGTGACTAATGTTTTCAACTTTCCACCCTCAGCCACAAACGCTTCGTTTATCTTGCGCAAGTATTACATGTCACTCCTTCACCATTTTGAACAAGTTTACTACTTTAAAGCAAAAGCATGGACTCCTGTTCCTACTGGTATGCCAATAACTCTTCACTCGACCAATTACATGTTATTCTAAATTTTACACCTTTCGACACTTTCAAACATGAATAGTGTACTTAACAACTATTTTTTAATGGGATAATGCCTTAAAAGCCCTTAAGTTTTCATGAAATATTCGATTTTACCCTTTTGTATATTTTTGGTTCACTAAAACCGGAGGTTTGCAACTTTTTTTTTCAATGTTACCCTTTTTGCAAGTTTACCTGGTTAAACTGAACATTTCTACCAAATTTAAGGGCTTTAATGAACCAAAAATATATAAAAACGTAAAATTTAAAAATGTTCAAACCTCTTGTTTTGGTAAAACCAAAAACAAACAAAAAGCTAAAAGAGAAATTTCGTGAAAACTTGAGACCTTTTATGACATTATCCCGTTTTTTAAATTCAGATACTTGGCAAAGTACAAAGTCAACTCTCACTTCAATGTCCGAAATGAATAAAGTCATGCTCCCATTACCTGAAAATCAAGAACTCGCATCAGGGAAGAGGCAGAGGGTGGAGACAGATGACGGTTCGCCGGAATTAGGTTTTCCGGTGACCGGAATAATCGACGGAAAATTCGAAAGTGGGTATCTTTGTAGTGTCGGGATAGGTGGAGAGCAGCTACACGGGGTTCTTTATCAGACGACTGTGTGTACCCCATTATGTGAAGTAACTCAAGATGCAACCATGGTTAGGTGTAGGCGTAGACGTAGGAAGAAATCTGAAATGAAGAAGAGGGATCCTGCGCATCCAAAACCTAATAGAAGTGGGTACAACTTCTTCTTTGCTGAACAACATGCCAGGCTTAAATTACTTCATACGGGAAAGGATAGAGGGATTAGTAGGATGATCGGTGAACTTTGGAACAATTTAACAGATTCCGAAAAGGGGGTGAGCATGCAAAATTAGAAGAAAGATTCTTATTTTTGTTTGCATGTGTTACACAGGACAAAACTGGATAGACTGTCTAGGGTTATTTTCTATAACGTTTATGAGGTCATTCACATCTTTTGCACATAAGACAGATCGAAAACAAGTCCAAATGTTCCACCTTTTTTGGGTGGCACAAAAGTTGTTAATTTTTGTCCCACTAGTCCAAATGTGCACCAAACTCAATAAATTTGTTTTGCCATGTCATGTCATGTTCATTTTTTTGGATAGGACAAAAGTTGCAATTTTATGGTCCAAATACAGTAAAACCTATACTGTCATGTCATGTTGACTTTTTTGGGTGGGATAGAAGTTGTTAATTTTTGTTTCACTGGTATCGGTCCAAATGTGCACCAAACACAATGAAACTTGTTTCTGTCATTTCATGTCATGTCTACTTTTTTGGATGTGACAAAAGTTGTAATTTTTTACATGATGACAGTCCAAATACAATAATTCATATGTTGTCATGTCATGTCATGTCTACTTTTTTGGATGGGACAAAAGTTTAAATTTTTTACATGAATTATTGATTCATTTTCAATAATTCATATGTTGTCATGTCATGTCATGTCTACTGTCATGTCTGTCATGTCATGTTCACCTTTTTCGGTGGAACAGAAGTGACAATTTTTGTCTCACCGACACAATCCCAATCCCACATTGTTTCTCCTCTTTTTTGGTGTAACAAAAGTTGCAATTTTTGTCCAGTAATGTTCTGTTGGATTCTTGATATTGTTTTTATTTATTTATTTTTTTGCTTCAGGTTTATCAGGAAAAAGCGGTTGAAGATAAGGAACGCTACAGAACTGAAATGGAGCATTATAGAGAGAATTTCAGAAGAGAGTCACTCATAAACAATACAGTAGTGCCATTGCAGCAACAGTATTTCACAAATATGATGCTGGATGACAACCCTGAAAACGATGGTGAAAATTCTCATCAAACTGCTGAAAACGAACTGAATTCAGGGTATTATGACAATGAAAAGAGCAGCAGTGAAGCTGAAGAAGGTACTAAAGATAAGGACTTAAATCATGAAATGCCATTAGAAGTTGAAATGGGAGGTGAAAATGATGATGCTATAATGAAGCCAAAGGAGGAGTTAGCATTTGGTAATAAAAAATCATTTGATATTGTTCATGAAGATAATCAGTCGGTGTTTCTTCATGGATCACTTCAACAAAACTCAATATCTGTTCAAGAAAACGAACCACTAATTGAAAACGAATCAAAGAAAGATGGAAAGAGTTCTGATAATCAACCGATGATTCTTGATATTAGTGATGAAAACAAGAGAGAATCGGATAACAATCAAGAAAAGGATTTAGTGTACAATGCAGAAAACTTTGAGAAAGATCCACAAGTTTTTAAAGAAACAGAAAAGATTGAGCAAGAAACAGAAGACAAGTGAAGGAAGGATCCTTTCTTGATTAGGACTCCATTTTTGACACGAGAGAATAGTAGTTCATGACTTTATCAAGTTTAGCTTTCCTCAACAATGTTGCTTTTAGAGATTTTAGTTTTACCTTTAATGTTTTTATATCTATGTTTTTAATTTGTTGGTAATATGTTGGTAAAAGTAGTGTTTAATTTTGTAATTCCGAGACATGATACTTTGTTTACATTCGAACAAAATCGGTATTATGAATGTTGATTTGGCCAAATTAAGTTGTTTCAATAAAAGAGTTATTATTCTAACAACACAGTAGCTTGATACTTAGTAGCTACAAGTAGTCCAATCAAATCGTTGACCTTTTTCTTCTAGTGTATCATTATGAAAACACCTGTGATTCAGTGTTTTATTTTTACTCATGTATCCAAAGATTGAAGCCCACTCCTTATGTGGGTCCATATAGGTTCTTGAGAAGATGCTTCAAGTTAGAGGGTCCATATAGAAAATCCTAAATTTGAAAGTGACTACCTCAATTAATAATTCCAAATAAAAATAAACAAAAGTCAAACCCTTAAAGAATAATTGTTTCCATTAACACTTGAAAGTTAAAGCCTACCAAAACCAAAACTTGGAATCAAGATTAAAAAAAGAAAAAGGGTAACCGAAAAAGAAACCCAAAAATGCAACAATGGGTAGATTCTTGATTTGTGCCTTAAGGAGCAAAAACATCATAAAACGAAAAAAAAAAGTACAATCTATGAGCATATGTAGTCAAGAATCAGAAACAAGAATAGCATCCCATATCATATCCATATCCAAAGATGGCATTCGACTTAGCTGAACCCCTTCTACAACATCTGATACCTCTTCTTCCATCTGTTTCTTGATTTTTTCATTGTTTACCTCCGAGTTTCTTGAAGTTTCTGATAAGGTGTTTTCTTGCAATGGTGGTGATAGTTTAGCGATACCCTTTTGAGATAAAGCTTGTAACTTTGCTTCAAGAAGAGCTGCAGTGTTGCCATTTATTGAATTGGCTTTCAACTGGTTCTTCAAATTCGGAAAATTTAAGTGCGCATAATCACCTCTTAATAAATAAGCAGCTGTGTCATATGCAAAAGCAGCGTCTTCAGCTGTATCAAATGTCCCAAGCCAAACCCGTGTTCGGTTTCTTGGTAATCGGATTTCTGCCACCCATTTTCCCCAATGACGTTGCCTTACCCCTCTAAATAGCTTCCCTGGTGAGCAAACTGATGCTAACAAGGATGTCCTTTTGAGGGTAGTATCGGGAATTTGCCTCCCTGTATACTTCATCGGCTGAGTTTTGGTTGTCTTCAACCAGTAGTCACCAGAACTTGCCATGTTTTGAGGTTGCATAATGGTGGTGAATGATGGTTCAGTGGCTTGTGATGAAGGTTGGTTGAGCTGTGAGAAAGTTTCAAGAAAATTTATCGGAAACGATGGTGATGATGATGATGAGGATGATGATGGTGATGATGATGATGATGGTGATGATGATGATGATGATGATGATGATCTTGAAACGCCATTCCAGATGATGGAATTGCCAAAAAACTGTGTATGTTTGGCATATTCTTGAAAATAAGAAGTAGAACTCATTGTTTCTTTCTGGAGGAAAGTATCGATCTTAGGAAACTGATGATTCTCCATTGGTAGTGATCTACTTTGTGAATTGGAATTTAGGAAGATGAAAAATGAGAGGTTCGAATTATATAGAAGTATGAAGGGAGTATGACTTTTTATATTTTATGTTACAGGCCACCAGATGTCACTGGTGATTTATATTTTATACTCAAAAGTCAGATCTAGAGTTAAAAAGGCTCATCAAGATTAAAACCCCACAAAAAAGTTCCACGCTTTCGTGCTCACCATTCATGATATTCTTTTGTTGACAAATGAAGTATTGACACGTCATCTCTTGGGAGTTTTTGTGTTATTGTGAGGTTTAATAGATATTGTTGTATATTGTTTCTTGCTGGTGAAACTTGAGAACACACAGGCTTGCAAGTTTATTAGTAGTGATCATGTGATGTCTAATGAACCTTTATTGCTCTTTTTCTATATTTTTGTTTTACTTTTTTTGGTTAATGATTAGACTTTGTCTTTAGATTAAGAATATGATAAACAAGTTTAGAGATAATATAAAATATTGAAGGCTGTAGGTGTTGATGGTTGTGTTTTGGCATCAAAGAAAGGACCAACTCATGATTGGCACATGTTTATAGGCGAATTAGAAGGTAACATGCATTTCAACCTTATTATTATTATTCTAATTTTGGCAAGAAAACAACTATGACCAAATCGTTGCTGTTCTTTTTTGGATCTTAACATATTAGAGGGAAAAATGAATAGAACAAATACAAATAGGGCATCTACTATTAAAAAAAAAGACGTGTAGGCAGTACAATAAAAGAAATTATCTTTTTCACACTAAAAGAAACCCCCAAAAAAGATATCAAAGCATGCACGGGAAAAATCAATAACTACGTTAAATTATGCAATAAACAAGAGGTCTATTGCTCTCCATTTATGCAAATAGGGTCTACCAAATGAAAGTAAACAACAATAAGTCTTTGTAAACGTTTTTAAAACATTACTTATTGTGTGGTGGAATGCTAACAGATTCTATATTTCTATACATGCGTACACACATAAGAGGCCATTTTTTCCTGGGATCTAAGAGGACTAAGAGACATGAGGCCCTCTTTTCTTAAGGTTTCTTTTTCACCTTTACTAATGTTCATATATATATATATATATATATATATATATATATATATATATATATATATATATATATATATATATATATATATATATATATATATATATGGAAATCTTCAAAATAGTCCCAAACTTTTGGGAAAAGTTACACTTTTGTCCCAACATTTTTTTTGAACAAAAAAAACCCAGAAAACCGGATAAATTGAACATTTCCGCCCTATGTTACCGGTAACCTTCATTTAGCCGGTTAAATTGGCTTATGTGGCAAGGACTTGCTGAGGTGGTTGGTAAGTTATTTAATGGCCTTGTATTAAACTCTAAATATAGTGGAAAACTTCATTCGTGCCCTAGCAGACAACGATTGAAGCAGGAGCAGTGGAGGACCAAGACAAATGTCTTCTTCGTCTTCTTCATCTTCAATGAATCATCTCAAAAAGAGGTGCTAATGTGGTGATCCGGTAGGAAGATGGACTTCATGGACTCCATTAAACCCAGGAAGAAGGTTTATAGGATGCCCAAATTACCAGAAAGACTCGAAGATTGCAAGTACTTTCGTTGGGTGGATCGTCCTCTACCAAGCCAGTGGTATGCAGATTTGTTATTAGTATTACACAACAATGTCAATTTGGAGAACCATCGAATGTTTGGGGAGTTTGGGCACGAACAACCAGCTGGGAACTTTTTTAGAGATGCCGTGGAACAACCAATAGCACAACAACCAGTTGCACAACAAGCAGTGGAAGGAGGAAGATGGAAATCATTGCTTTATGTCTCTATGGTTTCTTTTGTGTTTTTGTTGGTTATGTTGATGGATTGGTAGGATAGAAAGTTGTTTTAATATATATTTTGGTTGTGTTTGTTTTGGTTATGACTAAGGGTTGTTAGTTTACTATGAATGTAGTATCTTGTGACTCATATGATTATGAATGAAGTATCTAGTGTATGTATGAACTTTAAATGTGTTGATTATAATCAATGAATGGAATCAAAGTATGACTATAATAAGTTAATAATGGACTTAATACACAAACAAATCAATACATAATGGAGTCAATCATGCATGACCAGAATCATGCATGACTGGAATCATGCATGAACAAAATCATGCATAACTAGTATCCATATAAGCAAACATTGTAAGCACAAGTAATGTATGCATGATTGGAATATATAAAACAAGGAATCAATATAACCAAAGGGAACATAAACATTGTTAATCATAGAACATGTAGTAATATTAACCAAAGCCAAACAAGTTTTATGGCAAGTTGTGTAAATGCCCAAAAACATGATCAAGGGGCCCAAAGCCTATAGTTTATATGGATGTAAACAAAAGAGGCTATCAACAAAAAAAAGGCTATCAACAGTAGAGGCTTATCAACAAAAAGGGCTATCAACATTTGCCCAAACCCAAAAGTTTTATACATGTTCTTAACAAAAGTAAGGATTAGAAACACCCTAATCTAGATTAAGGGGGTTGGATGAACTCATACCCTTTCCATTCTTGACAACTACCACCTTTTGCAACTTGATCTCTATTATGCTTTCTGAAGGCTTCCTCCTCCTGACTTGATTCACTTTACTCCTCTTTGTAGGCCTCCTTCTGACTTGATTCAATTGTTGTGTGATAGGTATTTCTCTCTCACCATCCATCATTTCTTCATTCATCATTACCTCACCCATCCCTGGCTCATCTATGCCATCCTCCTCATTCATCCTTTCCTCATCTCTAAGTGCTTGATTTGTAGGGAGTTCTTCAACTCTTATTTGGCTAAAAATTCCAACATCCTGTAACAAGCATAACAAAAAGGCCAGTTAGCAAGATTTAACATCACAAAACGAATAATGAGAAAGCATACTTATGACATAACAACATCCACATCTTCAATTTGTTGTACTTCTGCTTCACTCAATCCAAGACCTTCAATTTGTTGTAATTCTGCTTCACTGAGTCCAAGATAGTCCATGATCTCTTCTGTAGTGTATAAAGATTTCTTAGGTTGTCAATTGTTAAGCTTATATGATTGTGAAAATCTGGACTTGCATCATTTTCACTCTCAACATTTGGAATGGCAACAAGTTCAGGCTCACATTTAGGAAACTCAGAAGTACCCTCCCCATATTCTGTTTGGACTCCTTCACTAGATCCCTTACCACCACCTCTATTGCCTCTTCCACTAGATCCCTACCACCACCTCTACTCCTTCCTCCACCACCTCTAGATCCTGTTTTAGTTCCTGACCAATTAAGCAAATTAGGCTCCAACCTAGGCCTGACCATTTTTTTCTTTGGTTGAGGTTTTGGAACCACTGTAGGATTCTTGCATGATGTTTTATTGTGTCCCCTTTGTAGACAATTTTTACACTGGACAGTTCTACCCTTGCTTGACACTTGAGAGTACTTGTCTTAATTTTTTGAAACATGTCTTCTTTTAACACTAGGCCTTCCTGGCATCCTCCTTTCAATGGGTGGAAGGGGCTTAGTGTAACTTGTTTATTCCCATAAGATACTTCCATTAACTGGGTGTATATTCTGATCATAAGTTGCCTTGTAATTATTCTTGTTGAACCAACTACTTATAAAGTTAACGGGATCTTGATTGGTGTACAATATTTCCACTTGTGCATGCACACAAGGTATTCCTGAAAGTTCCCATAATCTACAAGCACATATTTTTTCCTTCAAGTTAACTCCATAGTTTTGAAACCCATTCCTTACTTCATATTCATTCACTCCACTTGGAACTGCATGTCAACTTTTGCAAACATATAAGACAGAACATAAGATACAAACACATAAGATAGAACATGTAAAAACAAAACAATTGATAATACTTACTTAATGTCTTCTCCAAATTCTTCCATCTTTGTTATCGCGAAAGGACAAACTTCACCAACCCATTTTTCAGCCTCTTGTTTCAGATTGAAAGCCCTTTCCATCATGTAAATCCTAATCTCTTCAAGCATAGTTAGCAAAGGTTTATTTCTTGCGTCTACAATGATTGCATTGAAACACTCAACAATCCCATTCTCTACAGCCTCACAAGCCAAGCCAGTAGAGAAATAAGCCCTGCACCATGAAGTTGGTTCCCTTGCCATGAGATGATCATAAGCAGCATAACTTATTGCCCTAATCCTTTCCATATTAAACTTGAAATCTCCTTCTGTGGTAGATTTTGTAGCTGCCCAAAACATGTTTCTGAACTGCACTCTACTATAAACTTTTCTGAAATTGGCATAGATATGCCTTGCACATTGCCTGTGCTCAACATATGGTAGAATATCTTTACTAGCTTCAACAAGACCCTATAACATGAAAAAAAAGTTAATTAGCAACACCATACACTATTGTAAATAATGAAAAATAAAGAGATAATTACTTTACCTTGTGTTGGTCACTGATTACACACACACCCTTTCCACCCTGTAATCCAAGATCATCATTAACCAAATCCAGGAACCATTTCCAGTTGTTCTTGTTCTCTACATCAACAACTGCCCAAGCTATAGGATACACCTGATTATTGGCATCCCTACCTATTGCAGTTAACAATTCACCCTTACATTGTCCCTTCAAAAAAGAACCATCCAATCCTATTACTCTATGACATGCCCTTTTCCACCCTTCTCTTATTGATTTAAAGCAAATGTAGAATCTATGAAATGATGTGGTATTATTAGGGTTTACAGTAACTGTAATCCTAACTGTGATGTCTGGATTGGATCTCAGTAGCTCATGCCCATAATCCCAAACTCTTGTGTAGTGGTCACTCAAATTCCCATGAATTAATGACAGTGCCCTCATCCTTGATCTATAACACTTTGACCATGAAATTTTGGAATGAAATTTACTTTTTATAATTACCTGCATCTCTTTGCATTTTAAATTATGTTTCCTAATCAAATCCTTCACGAATTTCCTAGCTAACCAGGTAGGATCCATAAGCCTTGAATTGTTAAAATTCCTAACACATTTATGAATGTCTATCGTCTCTTTGACTTGGGAAGACCTTTCAGTACTCATCCAAGAAGACCTAACCACAAATGGACACTTCTCTGGATCACTTCCACATATTGCCACTAGTTTAACACTATTACATTTTTTGAAACGGATTTGAAAACCCTTACTAACAACATAGTTGGTCAAACACAATTTCAGTTCATGTGGGGATTCATACCTTTCACCAAGCATTGGTCTCATTTTTTTCCATTTCACCTTTGGATTGTGGGTGGAATACTCAAATTCCTCATCACTACCTTCCTCGTTACTACCTTCTAGATAATCTTCATCTGATTCTTCTTTAGTGATTCCAGTTTGAGCATCATTTTCAGTTTGGGCATCATCTACTGCATTGTAATCATCTTCTTCACATAGAATATTGAGAAATTCATCTTTGCATTGGGAAGCTTGTTTCTTTTTGAAGTACGCATCCAGCTCCACATCTATTGTATCAAAATCATGGATGCCATCCATGATTTCAACTGAACGAGGGTAAAAAAACCCTAGTTTACTGAGAGGGAGGGAGAAAGTGAAATGAGAGAGGTAAGTTGTATTGTGTATGTATGTGTGTAAATGAGATCGATTAAGCCCATGTAAGTAACTCCTTGCCACATAAGCCAATTTAACCGGCTAAATGAGGGTTGCCGGTAACATAGGGCCAAAATGTTCGATTTACCCGGTTTCCTAGGTTTTTTTGTTCAAAAAAAATGTTGCGACAAAAGTGTAACTTTTCCCAAAAGTTTGAGACATTTTTGAAGATTTCCCTATATATATATATATATATATATATATATATATATATATTATTATTATTATTACTAAGTCAGTGATATTCTTTATATTTACAATATTACAATGAATAACACAAAAAATGTTTGATCATGGTTGTATGTGTACTGCTCAGATATGGAGGAGGCAAGGGTTCGATTCTCGCTAACAACAATTATCCTTGCCCTCATCCAAATTTTTTATTATCAAAGAATACATTGGTGTATAGGTCCCGCCTCAGCTCAACACAATGCCCAGTCATCAGTGCCACGTAAGTAGAAAATGACAAAAAAAAATGACCTGTTGTGGATTGGGAAATCGATTAGATGAAGAAAATGATATATATATATATATATATATATATAGAGAGAGAGAGAGAGAGAGATAGAGAGAGAGAATTATGTTCATATATATACCACAACTATTGTGTGGTTGTATGACCAAATATGGTCCAATCATTTTATAAGGAAAAATTTCAATTTTACAATTATATCCAAAATTAACAACCTATAATTAAGGTATATTCAAAAATAAAAGCCAAAGACTTTAAAGATCACGCCTAGCACGACCTTCACCTTCTGGACTTCATTATCTCCATGATTTCAAGATATCCATTCCTTGTTATGCCCTAATCGGTCATCGTTCTTTGATTCTACACTTGAAAATCAAGAATCAAGATATTCTTGATGTCTAATGGATCGTGTACCGTACTAAATCGCTATTCTATATGTATGAAGGTAAAACCAATCGTTCCTGAAAAAAGGGGAGCAAGAGTGGCCCTCAATTTCTCATCTATCTCAATTTTGATTATGACTGATACAATTTATTCTTCAAATTATTTCCGGTGAGATAGGGATTTCAAATTAATCATGGTGATCTTTAAACAAGATAAAAATGTAGCAGATATATTAAAAGAAACAACACACTGCTACAGTTCCAATTTCTAGCTCCAGCGAGAAACAAAATGTAGAGAAAGTGTTTTTGTGTGTGTGGTGGTTCTTTGAGTATGGAGCATCGAAGATCAAGCTCCCAACTAAAAGAAAATTGGAAATCGGAATTAAAGAACACATGGAATGCTCCGCTCAATCTTGATGACGATGACAATTTTGTTGCTCCATTACAAGGTTAGTGTTTTTCGTACCTTTATATTTGAAGCCAACAATCAACAATGAAACATTGATTTTTAAAATGTTTAAGAATTGCTTATTTTTTTCTTGAAGACTATAGTGGAATTTCAGTTTTAGCTTATTGAGTGTAATATATTTATAGATCGTAATCTGATATTAGTTTAGTTTTATTCTTCAAGAATATTGAAAATATTCTTTCAGAATTTACTAGTCAGTATAGAAGCCGGGAGACATTCTTAAGAATTTAGCAAATAATCTTGAATAATATAGAAAGTATTCTTGAAGAATATTGTTTTTTCCTAAACAGTACTATTGTGTATTCAAAGATGCAACCATATTTGTTAGCGATTGTTAATTATTATGCAAGAATGCTGATAATTCTAGAAGAATGCTAATAATTTACAAGCTTTTAGTTCCTTAAGTTACTTTATATTTGTTTCACCAATTGCGTATTGCATCTCAAGGATGTTTTCACAAACCAAATGTGATCCTATTATAATATGCTATAAATATTGTTACATGTTAAATTTATGGGCATTTTCTTTGGATTATTTATCATAGAATGAGGGTAATTTGTTTAGTGTAATAGTAATTTAGGTTACAGTTATTTACAAATTATTGATGAATACAAGTAATGTTCTTATAATACTACCTCCGTCCCATATTTATTGTCCACTTTTGACTTATGAAGTCTTTATTCTTCAATTTTGACCTTAAATATTTTTGTCCTTGATATATAAAACTTAATGTAAAATTTATGAATGGATTGTATTTTAAATGTTTGTTCATTGCTATGAGTTTCAATGAGTAATATATAAAACAAATAACAATATTTAAGGTCAAAGTTGATGAATAAAGACTTCAAAAGTCAAAAGTGGACAATTATTATGGGACAGAGGGAGTATGTCTTTTTTTTTATAATTATGTTATCATTATGTTGTGCATGTTGTTGTTGTTGAAGAATTTTATTGTTAGTGTGATAACATTCTAAAATATTGTCACACCCCAAAACCATGAACGACGGAAACGTTCTGGGGCGGAGGACGTCATGTACAGTATCACAACAATGAAAAGTAGTAAACAAGCAACAACATCATCCATTGCATTAATAATATAATTTTAATACAAGTGAGTTCTGTCAGATTATAATAGACACTAAAGTATAATCAAAATGAAAGATGAGTCTTGAACGAGCTCCATCTTCTCTAAACCTTGCATCGGTACCTGTCTATCGTGGACCTGAGGATACAAGTTATTTTGAAAGAGAGTATCAGCTTTAAAGCTAGTGAGATCATAAGTATTTTAGTGTCTTAATTTGTAAGAATGTATTTGTATGTATATGAGTTGTAAGTATGAAAATGTTTTGAACATCCTAGAAAACCATATGTTCCCTACTAAACGTATCCTTCTACCAAGGCATTTAGTATCTGTGTGTGTGTGTCTCTTGTAAGAGTGTGTATTTTCCCAAATCTGACTATCATTAACCAAAAATATAGCTTCTACATTACCGTGCATCGTGTGAATGTTCACGAAGTGAATGTAATGGGAAAATGGAATAGTACTATGGTGTAGTATCGAATAACTACAACGGTACTAACTACCTTAAGTCTATTGTAATCTTGTAAGTACTGTAGTATTTGTAATAAGTGACTACTTCTGTACTAATATTGCCTTATTTGAGGGATAAGGCATAATGTGATGGCTAGATCCCAGGCTAGACGCTTCCCTGTCAAAGGGATTTTGGGACCCATACATGACCCCTGCATATTTGCAAGCCGTGAACATCCACATTACTATGATCATGTATACCCAATATAACTATCACAATGCGTTGTGCTTCATTGGTATACTTAGATCCTAAAATCGTTCCATGCTATAGCACCTAGTGATGTCTGTCCTATTATTGTATATGTAAACACACTCATGTAAACGTAATCATGTAAGCGTAATCATGTAAACATATCTATGTAATAGTATAGTAATGTACTGTAATGTTCTGCGTGTGCTAGCTGTAGCGTGTGTTCTCTCTCTATCTAGCATGTATAGTAAGGTATTGTAAGTACTAGCTGTAATGTGTGTTCTCTCTCTATCTAGCATGTGTAGACTCATGAATAAACTAACTCGTGGTATGATTCCGCATTCTAGTAAACGTATTAGTATCTTCCTAAACTACCCATATGGTAACTTACTAGTAATATAACTGGTACGTATGAACATGGAAGTATACCCTTGCTACCCAAGGGTATTGAATGGACTGGTAGAACCTTTATGACTATATATGTACACATGATACATAACTAATATTTAAACGACCTTCGGACGGATACCCGGTACCCCACCAGACCACATCTCAACGGCGAAAAGGAAATAAGGCGGATAGCTTTCCTAAGTCCTTTAAACATTTCTTATATAACTATACATATATAGGCATGCAATTGACATATAAAAGCATAAAATGAGTTTTGTAAAACCTTTGAACATGATTATTATCTAAGAAAAGATCGACTTGATGTCAATCTATAAAACGCATTGAAAGCATTTGTTTGATAAAACAGTTTAAGTGTAAAGAAACATTTGTTTGAAACACAATTGTAAATGAGTTTGAAATGAAACCTATAGTGTAAAATGAACAGTTTAATAAGGAGTTTTAAACATATGAAACGTTTATGAAAATCATGTGAAGCAAACTGTTTGGTAAAACAACTAATGAGTAGTAAATCATTTGAATGCTGCTTATTAATCACATGTGATTGATATAATAACTAGCATGATTCTACTTATATCCCCCCATAAAACATTTAAAAACATTTAAAACATTGATTAAGGGGTATGAACTCACCTGTAGTGAGTGGTACGGATGAACTGAAGATGTAGGCCTGCTAGGTGTCAAGTGAAGTCTTGAACACACTCTATGATCCTAGTTAACATATAATATCACATATATGTAACAAATTAGTCTATAAACAACTAATAAACAAAGTCAAGACACCCTAGGACATGCTAAACACCTTTAACAAGTGTTATTAGCCTCTAGGATTGCATCTAAGTGTTGTAGGGAAAAGCTATTGTGTGTAGGGTTCAAGGAAAACTCCCTAATGGAGTTCATGGCCCTAATGTCACCAATAAATGAGTTTACGGTCGTAAACTCATGAGTTGACGGCCGTAAGTTGATACTTACCTTGTCATTTGATGTTTGAGGCTCTACAAGACCCTAAGAAGCATTTCTACTTAATGCCAAGGTCTTTGGAAGAGTTTAGGGCATCCTTTAACTCCTTTGAGGATTTCACGGCCCTGGGACCAAACCCCTTGGAGATTACGACCGTAATCTCCCATGTAAAGGGTGTTTTTGGTGATTTCAAGTCCCTAATTTAACTAAGAACTAATCTAGGCTAGTGTCCAAGGCTTTAGGAGAGTTTAAAGCACCTTTTGGCCCTATTGTTTGGACTTCACGGTCCAAGAACTTCTTGGGCCGTAAACACCTTACTCTTGGTGTTCTAGGGGTGTTTTCTAGTCCTAAACACATTAGGGTACAAGTCTAAACTAGTTTCATTGCAATAGGAAGGGACTAGGGCACTCTTTGCCCCTTAAAGAAGGGTTTACGGTCCAAGATATTCTTGGGCCGTAAACTCTTTAATTTTGATGTTTCCTATGATTTCTAGTGTATTAAGCACATAAGAAGCTCTATAATACCACTAGATAGAAGTACTCACTTTCCGGGACGAAAGTCCGAAGATCCTTGAGAGAGAATTCGGTTTTTCTCTAGTTGGAAATGTAACTAATGAATAATTATGGCTCAGAATCATATATATATATATATATATATATATATATATATATATATATATATATATATATATATATATATATACCCCTAGGGTTTTTGGCAGAAAATATTTTTATTCAGGCATTGAATTCTAATATCAATGAGCTTTGGAATAACAGAGTTGCACAATACCCTAATGCATCCACTCTCCTGATATCTCCTTAAGTGTAAATCCTGAAATACTCAACTTATACTAAAAGTCTGGAAATTTACTGCAACTGTTCTAACTTCTATTGACTTGATATGGTTTGTACAGAATGGAAATTTCGGGTTGTCACATCATCCCCCTATTAAAGGGAATTTCGTCCCGAAATTAGAATTTAGGTAAGGAAGTAGGTATGAATGATCGAGTCATGAGGTGGAAAATTCCTCATTGATTGGTTCTCGCGCCCATAAGTGAATTCGGGTCCTCGGTTGGTATCCCAACGAACCTTCACTAAAGGGAGGCGACGTGGCTTCGTCCGCTTGACCTCTCGGCCGAGGGTCACTACGGTTCTAATATGAAGGCGTGGATCTCGTCGAGTGGACTTACAAGATTCCTAACGGAAAGGTACGGTTTCAAGATCGAGACGCGAAGGGTAAAATGTACGTTACTGAGTTCGTGGAGTAGATCTAGTTTGTGCGATACAGGACCGATTCTGGTAAGAATCTCGGAGGTCCTAACTATCTTGGATTTAGCTTTCCACGCTTTACGAAGCGTATTAAGCCATTCCCAGAGTGAGATGTCCTAAAGAATTTGGTCTCTCACTTGGAATTCCAGAGGTTCTTTCTCTTGCTTATCTTCCCAGTCAAGGGCCACCCCCTGTTGGGTCAAAGTCGAAAGGGTTTCTGTAATTTGCGAGGAGTTCTGAATGGACTATGATAGTAGGTCTGTAAGACCTAGAATTTGGCGACTTCCTGTCGGCGTCTACGGTGCCGACAATTTCCCAACGGTTTTGGATAAATTGACAGAGAACTTTGCGGAAAGTATCTCTAAGGGTAATGTGTCCATGGATTCCTTTTTACTACGAGGGTAGATAAGTAAGTCATTACAAGGAGAATGACAAACTGATCCAAGTAAGAATGGCGTACCCTACTCATTCAACTCATGAATATTATGGGCGTATTGGTCCTATCCGAGGGGTATCACTACAGACTCGATGTGTCCGCATCGAGTTTGGAGGGTAGTCTTCAGGACATCCTTCCCTTAACACTCGAACCGGTGATATTCGGATTTCAGGTCCATTTCTGAAAGTAATTCTTTCCTTGCATTTTCTCAACCAATTCATCTATGTGAGGCAGAGATAACGATTTCTAATGGAAATCTTGACGGAGTCCTTGATAGCTGAGGAACATATGATGCAATCCGTCGACTTCTGGAAGAATAAGACCGGAGCTCTCCAGGGTGAGAAGCCTGGTCTTCTAATTCTATAGCTGAGTAGTTCGCTAAGTTGTCCGGACTGTTCTTGTATCTCCGCAGGTGTTTAGACTGTAAGGCGATCGGTTTACAGAAGTCATACTGGGTTCTAAGTTTGTTCACATGACGATGCGATTACTGGTAGTCTTGGGCAGTCTCCGTCCTGAAGTTCATATTAGAATTCATACATGGTACAACGATCACAATCTCGTGTATACGAGTCGTATATAATTAAGATTGAAAAGGTAGTCGAATAACTGATTCTTCTTTAAGCTCACATCCAATCGAGGAAAAAGAAGTTAAAGTGGAATCATCAATTCTAAACCTATAGAACCTTGATTATATATCACCCCTATGTATATATTCTTCAGCGACAGATCAACCATATGGATCTTTGGATTGAACTTGACGTACTGTACGAGTGGTACTTCGGGGATTTCTTCGGAAGGAAAAGAAATATGAGGTACTCTATGCATGAGTACTTCGGTGTTCTGAAATGACGACTTCACTAAAAAGACGTTTACTGAGAAAGAGATGTACTTATGAAGCTGGTATGGTGCGGATCAAATTGAATCTAGTTGTATGATAATGTCAGAATCATAAGGAAAATTAAAGACATTAGATTTGAACATAAGACGTTACAGACAAACACAACCGTGCAACCATCAATAGAGTTACAGTACTTTAGACTTACTACAAGACCATTGCTGCGAATGAGGTATACTACAAAAGACAAGTATACGCAGCATGAGCATCCCTAAACGGACGGGATCTCACAAAAGATAAGACTCTGGTTGCACTATTTTTGGATGGTTCAAAAGTCTGTTACAACGAAACGCCTAAATTACATTAACGTGGGTCCGGAGTAGGCTCTCCTGTAGCCGTGCTCCTGAGAATCTTCTCGTCTGTGCCAGAGTTCTGCGCTATCGGGCAATCCTCCTTAAGGTGTCCAATTTCACAGCATTGGTGACATATCTGGATAGCACCAACATTGGTGATGGAAGTGAAGTGTCGAGTAGAAGTTATAGGGACACGGTTGCTTTCGTTGATTTTCTCTTTTGGACAATTTCTGTAATAGTGCCTTGCCTCACCACAATTATAGCAAACTAGTCTAGCTCCAGTGGTGGGGGTAGTTCTACAATAGCGAGCAATGTGTCCCATCTTGTTGCAATTGTTGCATTGCCTTGCTCGACAAATTCTTGCATGGTGATAGTTGCACCTGTCACACTTCGGGAGTGTTCCCTCATATCGTTTGACCGGTGTTGTGATGGCAGGGGTTGTCACTGGTTTCTGTTGCATGGCCATCCTCTGAAATCGTTTGCATTCCACTTTGGCTTGACGTTTTCTTTTCTTGAACTCTGAGTTGTTGTTTTGGACGGTGGCGACTATTACTATTTGTTGATTTCTCGGATCGTTAACACGATCGGGATTGTCAACTCATTTTTCAGTCTTGTTTGCGTTGACAATGCTGCGGTTTGGAAGGACAACTGTCACGGCAGCCATCACGGCAGCTGTAACGGCGGCTTGAAAAGTAGCGGCATCCATAGGAAAGGCAGGGGTTTCGTTGCTCGGCTGATTGTTTCCGGATGATGACATGATTCTGTAACACGAAAGATAAGGATTTTGTGAGCGATTCTGGTTGACCCTAGATGTACTTCGATTGTTCAAGTAAAGAGTAAGAGTATGTTTTCGACAGTTTGACCTACATCCCTATGATGCAGTCCTAGTACGGATTGGAAGTATGTTCGCGAAGGTTTGACCTACATCCCCATGATGTAGTCCTAGTACTGAGTGGAAGTAAGTTCGTAGAATGGTCTCAAGACGTTTGTCGTTCAAGCTGAGGTATCGTTGGTTGGTGAATAACATGATCCAACCACTAAAAGAGACTTGGAAATGTCTCTGGAGCTAACTTTCTATAGTCCAATGACTTGACTAAAGCATGTTCCAGATAGACTCCAATGAAAGTATGATAAGAGTACTTAAATAAAGAATAACACAGAAGTCAGCCGACTGCCAATATCTTTGATATTCATGACGTAAAAGTTCGGGAAAATGACCTTGTAAAAGGTCTTACATCATATCCAGAGAAGATAGTTCTTGACAGCATAAAGACCTAACCAAAAGTACTTACAGTACAAAATAGTTTCATAGAAAATGCCACATCGGGCATAGACAGAAAAACGATTCCTTTTTACAAGGAAAAATAAAGTAAAGCATCTACTATTGGCGACGGTCATCCCTCTGGTGAACTCTCAGTTCAGCCAGTTGACGTTCCACATCAAGTAGGTGTCTTTCGTACACCCTCTGGCGTACTCGGAGCTCTATGACTTCGGCTCGTGATTTAGCCAGTGCTTGCAACAGGGTTTCATGGTTTCTCTCAGATCACTCACGAGCATCTTCTAGAAGAATGGTGCGGAGGGTATGCATTCTCGCATCGACGACAACTTCTGTGATCTGATGTAGGGTTGTCCTACCTTGAATCTCATTTCGGGCCACTCTGCGGACTAAGATTGGCAAGATTCTATCTGCTGAGCCCCCATTGCTCAGGTCATAAAAGCTTCGGTCACCATTAAATGGCACGGGCTGATCTTGTCTTTGGCTCCATGTTTCCAAGCATTCCACCCACTCAGGCGTCGGGCCATGAAAAGCCGGACGAGGGTTAGGAATTGGAAAGGGAGCTGCCTGGGGTAGGTTCTCAACCTCGGGTTCGGAGTTAGCGCCGTCCGAAAGGTCTTCATCAAGGTGATCATTCATAGGGATAGGATGATCATTCTCTGGTTCTTCTTCATACCATCTAGCAATGACCTCATTCGGAAGGTACTGGTTACCGTGGGGATGGAGTCCAACCATGTTATCTACGCGAGAATTGAGGTAAGAAAATAATTATTAGACGAACTATCTAGATAATTATTTAGAAAATCTTCATTAGTTACATCACTATTTGTGAAGTGCATACCAGTTATATGTAATCGAAACAGGATAGGCCTTCGAATAAGTGACCTTAACTCCAAATTCACACAGAATAAGGGTAAAGCAAAATTTTCACAGATTCTAAGTCTATAACATCCTAGTTACATATAACTTTAGTGTATCCACTTAGAAACTATCAACTTAGTAATGAAGATCCCGTTTTAGTTCTCAAGTATAAAGTACTTATAGTAACGCCAAATACCCCTATAGTATTTTATGTTTAATGTTATGTTCTACTGTTCTCATTGTGGTATTGTTGGTAAGATTTTAGACTTGTTGCAACCACACAACTACACTTAGGCACATGCTAGTCAACCCTCAGATAATATAGTTGATCAGGCTATATCTTCCCAGTTTTGACCATATGTCTCTAAGTCCACCTGTGTTGCCCAACAATCGTAATTCTTTTGTACTGTCCTAGTGACACTGATTTTAGTATGAATACAGGAACGTATACTTAATTAAATATTTTATTATTTAAAGAATAAAATCTTGGTCAAAGTATTTTTAATCCCATTGTATTTATAGTCTGTATATCTTTTATGGGTTGATATACTTAATTCACTATAAATAATGCTCTGATACCAATCTGTCACACCCCAAAACCATGAACGGCGGAAACGTTCTGGGGCGGAGGACGTCATGTACAGTATCACAACAATGAAAAGTAGTAAACAAGCAACAACATCATCCATTGCATTAATAAAATAATTTTAATACAAGTGAGTTCTGTCAGATTATAATAGACACTAAAGTATAATCAAAATGAAAGATGAGTCTTGAACGAGCTCCATCTTCTCTAAACCTTGCATCGGTACCTGTTTATCGTGGACCTGAGGATACAAGTTATTTTGAAAGAGAATATCAGCTTTAAAGCTGGTGAGATCATAAGTATTTTAGTGTCTTAATTTATAAGAATGTATTTGTATGTATATGAACTGTAAGTATGAAAATGTGTTGAACATCCTAGAAAACCATATGTTCCCTACTAAACGTATCCTTCTACCAAGGCATCTAGTATCTGTCTGTGTGTCTCTTGTAAGAGTGTGTATTTTCCCAAATCTGACTATCATCAACCAAAAATATAGCTTCTACATTACCGTGCATCGTGTGAATGTTCACGAAGTGAATGTAATGGGAAAATGGAATAGTACTATGGTGTATGTCACACCCCCGAACCGGACGGCGGAAACGTCTGAGGGCTCTTGTGACTTAAATTGAATACCATCACAATGATTATACATGAATCATAACATTATTCATCACCATGCATTGAAATATTAACACTGATATTGTTTACATTCAGTACATTGTTTTAAACATTACAATTTTCATAACATAAACCGTTCGATAAATAATCTAAGCAAAACACCATGACATAACTTGATACTTATTCTTCGGCTTACCTGGTACCTGAGAATACAAGTTATTTTGGAAAACGTCAACATATGAAATGTTGGTGAGTTCATAAGTAATGTTATGGAAAAATTATTTTTGTGAAGTTTGAAAAACCCAGAAAATCCGATATTTTCTGAAAAGAGTATTTGTTTATAAAAAGTGTGAAGATCCGGAAATATGCTTGTCGATTTTGAAAACATGTATAATTGTTGAATTCTGTTTACATCACATAGGTGAAAATGTTGAACTTCCCGGGAAAACCCGATGTTTTCCCAATACGTAAATTACATGACTTGTTTATTGTTATACCGATACAACGATTGTTTTTAATTACCCAGGTGACATTGGATTAATTAAGGTTTGTGAGTTGTTACAATCACGCATTAATGAAAATGACTAGTTTATAACTACAAATTACGAACGATCCTTGAGGCGTCGTCCATACTACTCACATAATCCAACCACCCTGACTTCTCTTTTTTAACGTCACGAATCTGTTTACTCGAATTCTCATAAGTCGGTCAACCGAGGAGAAAGGAGGGTACGAAGCTCCCTTTATTTCCATAAGTTAATCAAGGCTATCGGGAATGCGAAAAGCACTTCGCCCAACTCGCATTTGACTTCTTGACCTCACTAGCAGTACTAATGGACCATTAGGGCCCAATAACACATTAGAGCTATTGAAGTCCTTTTACATGGAATTGGGTCATAGAAGGACCATTAACACGTAAGCATATTCCCTTCGGGCCCAAAGATCATGTTATTGGGCTAGCAAGGCCCAACAAGCACGATTTGAAACTTTCAAGCCCAAAGTTTGTTTATTGGCTCCTCATAGTTATCGCGTGTTTATTGAAATACTTTGGTTTATTGATTGATTTTTTTTTGTTTTGTTATTGATTCGAGACCGAATCAATTCGTTTTGTAACGATATTTGTTATTGAGAGTGTATTTGTTTTTACGTTTCGTCGGTAGTTCGTAGATCTTGTATTTTGTCTTAATGAATTAATTTGTTTAAAAGCAGGATTTTTACCTTTTCACAACCTTTCTTTTATAAAAATAGCAATTTTAGTCCTTTATATAAAAGAATTTCATTTTAGTCCTTAAAACATTATTTTGACACTTTTGTATCATAAACTTGTTGAAAAGACATTTTTAACCCAATTTTGTTTTGTAATAGCTTTAGTCCTTCCAGAATAATGTTTTCTCGGTTAAAACCCCCAATTTCGCAACTTTTACAGTTTTGGCCCAAAATTGAGAATTTTTACATTTTTGATCCTTTTTGAATTTGAAAAGCATTTTTGACCATCGGAATAGTTTTTATACACTTCAAATCCCTTGTTTTATAGAAAATTTCATTTTTCAGCCCCTCAAGTTTAGAAATCTTGCAAATTTGAAGCTTATTGGGCCGAAAAGCCCAATTTTAGCCCATTAAATCCAAAATTTACATTTTAAGCCCCTCAAAAATGTTGTTGTCCAGAAAAATTAACATAGAAACTGTTTGGACCCTTTTGATCCTCCAGAATTTATAACTTGTCGGTTTGGACCCCAAGTTTTGTATTTTTGACAATTTAAGCCCAAAAATGAGTTTTATGTACAAGTATGTTCATCCTAACCATATAAACTATTTTTATTGACTTGATTAGTGTAAAATAGTTTAAGTTGTGTTTATTTCCTTCCCCATGCTTTAGATCTCGGTTTTTACACACTTTTTGGATAACATATTCATCACAAACACATGATATCACACATATACATGCATCAAATCACACATAGCATACATATACACATAGATCTACACATTTAATTGTTTTCTCCCCCATAAAAACTCATAAAAACCGAAAAGAAGGGGGTATGAAACTCACCTTGTGGTTTGGATTTGGTTTTGATGAAGATTTGAGAGAAGATTTCGGCCCTAGTAACTTTTTGAGGAAGTTTTCGAACTTAGATGGTTCTAGGGAGTTAGATCATGAATTTGCATGAGTTAAGATGAGATGTTTGATAAAACAAAGAATCTAGATCATAAATCTAAATATAAACTTACCTTGGATGATGATTTTTTTGGAAAGTCTCTTTGAAAAGCCCTTGATTCTCGAAAATTTGATGAAGAAAAGTGAGGATGTTCTTTGAGAGAGTTTGTTTAAGAAAATTAGATGAAGTGTGTATGTTTGGGAGGCTCTCGGCCGAGAATCAAGAAGAAGAAGAGAGAGAGAGTTGAGGTGACTAACTTAGATGCATGTTGGTCCATGCATGGAGGTATATGATGTATAAATGAGATGACAACCTCACAAGTCAACTCTTCCTTCTTTGGTTGGGATTGGGCCGAGATTTGGAGGAAAGAGAAGAGAGTTTTGGGCCTTAAATGCTTAAGCCCAATTTTCATGGTTATGTTGAGTGATTTTTGGTCCAAATAAATATAAATGTGATTTTTATGACCTATTAGGGCTAAATTAGGTTAATTATGGCCCAATATGGTTCATTTAAATAATTTATTTCATTCTAGGCCCAATATGGCCCAAAATATTGAAATAAATGGAAGTGGGTCCAATTAGAGCCCATTCAAGAGTTCTAAGCCCAAGATAGTCCAATTGGAAGCTTATTGGTCCATTGGGCCCAATAAGGAAATCCTAATCCAAAATGGACTTAAACAAGGATTTCTAAGGTTTCCAATTGTTTGTTGACTATTTGCAATGCTTGTATGAAATGTTTGATTGAAATTTTGTTGTCATAGAGTAAGCATCATACATGCTTTCATGTTTTTGATTCATAATTGACATAAGTTTTGTAGTTACAAGGCACCCAAATTTCTAGTTGTGACATCATCCCCCCGTTAGAGGGAATTCCGTCCCTAAATTCTTTTGAAAGCTAGATTTGAGAATGCTAGAATAGATGAGGGTACTTTTGCTTCATTTGGTCTTCACGTTCCCACGTGAATTCTAGCCCACGCTTCGCGTTCCACTGTACTTTTACGATCGGGATGCGACTTTGCTTAGTACGCTTCACCTCCCTGTCCATGATTTTGACTGGTTCTTCAATGAACAAGAGATTTTCATTGATTTCAATTTCGTCAAGGGGAATGAAGAGAGTTTCATCGGATAAGCACTTCTTTAGATTAGAAACATGGAACATGGGGTGTACACTGCTGAGCTCAACGGGTAGTTGTAGTCTGTACGCCACTGGACCTATTCGGGCAAGGATCTCGAAAGGTCCAATGTATTGTGGGTTCAGTTTTCCCCGTTTTCCAAAATGAATGACCCTTTTCTAGGGTGAAACTTTTAACAGTACTCGATCCCCGACCTGAAATTCTAAAGGCTTTCACTGTCTATTAGCGTAGCTCTTTTGTCGGTTGCGCGAGGCTTGTAGTCGAGCTTTGATTTGAACTATCTTTTCTGTGGTTTCACGTATGATCTCCGGTCCTGTTAACGTCTTGTCTGATGCTAGTTCCCTTGCTAGCTGGGTGTCGCCCACCTCAGCCCAACACAACGGTGACCTACACTTACGTCCATATAGCGCTTCGAAAGGAGCGACTTTGATGCTCGAATGGTAACTGTTGTTATACGAGAATTGAACTAAGGGTAAGTGGGTATCCCAGGACTTCCTAAATTCTATCACACATGCGCGAAGCATGTCTTTGAGCGTCTGGATGGTTCGTTTACTTTGACCGTCCGTTTGTGGGTAAGAAGCAGTGCTCATGTCGAGATGGGTTCCAAGTGCATTCTGAAGTGATTGCCAAAAACGTGAAGTGAACCTACTATCTCTATCTGAGATGATAGATACTGGCACTCCGTGAAGCCTCACGATTTCTCGGATGTATATTCTTGTCAGTTTCTCCATCTTGTAGGATTCTTTTATTGGCAGGAAATGGGCGGATTTCGTCAGTCGGTCGACTATTACCCATATTGTGTCTAATCCATCTGACGTCTTGGGTAGCTTGGTCACAAAGTCTATAGAAATCCCTTCCCATTTCCACTCGAGGATTTCTGGTTGCTGTAACAACCCCGAGGGCTTCTGGTATTCCACCTTTACTTTGGCGCAAGTAAGGCATTTGTTGACATAGGTGGCAATTTCTGCCTTCATGTTAGGCCACCAATAATGTTGTTTAATATCCAAGTACATTTTGTCCGAACCTGGATGGATGGAGTATCGCGTCTTGTGAGCTTCATTCATGACTACCTCCCTAAATCCTTCAAATTTAAGGACCCAAATATGGTTCATGAAATAGTATACTCCGTCCTCTTTCACCTCAGGATTCTTCTCCATTCCGCGTAATGCTTCGCTTGCTCTGTTTTCCGCCTTTATGGCATCTGACTGGGCTACCCTAATCTGAGTAGTTAGGTGAGATTGGATGGTTATTGAGAGAGTTTTCACGTGACGATTAGAGTACTCTTTCCGGCTCAAGGCATCAGCTACCACATTGGCCTTGCCTGGGTGGTACTTGATTTCACACTCGTAATCGTTTAATAGTTCAACCCATATTCGTTGCCTCATATTCAGCTCTTTCTGATTCAAGATGTGCTGGAAACTCTTGTGGTCCGTGAAGATGGTGCACTTCGTACCACAGAGGTAATGCCTCCAAATCTTCAGAGCGAAGACCACTGCTCCCAATTCCAGATCATGGGTTGTATAATTCACTTCGTGTGTCTTTAGTTGGCGGGATGCGTAAGCTATCACTTTTCCACACTGCATGAGAACGCAACCTAAACTCTGATTTGACGCGTCGCAGTAGACCACGAAATCTTCCGTTCCCTCTGGTAGAGATAGTACCGGGGCACTGCAGAGTGCTTGTTTCAGAGTTCGGAATGCAACTTCTTGTTTGTCCGTCCATTTGAATGGTACGCCCTTTTGTGTAAGCGAGGTAAGTGGCTTGGCGATCTTAGAGAAGTTCTGAATGAACCTCCTATAGTAGCCTGCTAGGCCTAAGAATTGGCGAATTTCTGTGGGTGTCGTCGAAACCGCCCATCCTTCAACGACTTTGACCTTAGAAGGATCCACATGTATTCCTTCCTGACTAACAACATGACCTAAAAAGTTCACGCTATGGAGCCAGGACTCACATTTGGAGAGTTTTGCGTATAGCTTCTCCGTTCGCAGGGTTTCCAGGATTTGTCGGAGATGTTGGCCATGCTTTTCTTCGCTTCGGGAATAGACTAGAATGTCGTCAATGAAAACGATAACAAAGTTGTCGAGGAATGGTCGACAGATTCGGTTCATTAGGTCCATGAATGCGACATGGGCATTCGTTAGACCGAAGGGCATTACGATAAATTCATAATGTCCGTAACGAGTTCGGAAAGCGGTTTTGGGAATATCCTCTTCCTGGACCTTGAGTTGATGGTATCCGGATCGTAGATCTATCTTAGAGAAGTAACTAGCTCCTTGGAGCTGGTCAAATAGATCGTCGATTCGTAGGAGTGGATAGCGATTTTTGACAGTGAGCTTGTTTAGCTCCCTGTAATCGATGCACATCCTAAAAGATCCGTCCTTCTTTTTAACAAAGAGGACCGGAGCTCCCCATGGAGAGTAGCTGGGTCGGATGAATACTTTGCCCAGGAGTTCGCTGAGTTGGCTGGACAATTCCTGCATCTCAGCCAGAGCTAGTCGGTAAGGCGATTTAGCGAGGGGAGTTGCTCCTAGAACAAGATCAATTCGGAATTCAACTTGTCTCTCTGAGGGTACTCCAGGAAGATCTTCAGGAAATACGTCTGGGAATTCACGCGCTACTGGAATGTCTTGAATGCTAACCTCTTCCTTGGTTTTATCCACTATATCGACAATAATCAAAATGAAAGATGAGTCTCGAACGAGCTCCATCTTCTCTAAACGTTGCATCGGTACCTGTCTATCGTGGACCTGAGGATACAAGTTATTTTGAAAGAGAGTATCAGCTTTAAAGCTGGTGAGATCATAAGTATTTTAGTGTCTTAATTTGTAAGAATGTATTTGTATGTATATGAACTGTAAGTATGAAAATGTTTTGAACATCCTAGAAAACCATATGTTCCCTACTAAACGTATCCTTCTACCAAGGCATTTAGTATCTGTGTGTGTCTCTTGTAAGAGTGTGTATTTTCCCAAATATGACTATCATTAACCAAAAATATAGCTTCTACATTACCGTGCATCGTGTGAATGTTCACGAAGTGAATGTAATGGGAAAATGGAATAGTACTATGGTGTAGTATCGAATAACCACAACGATACTAACTACCTTAAGTCTATTGTAATCTTGTAAGTACTGTAGTATTTGTAATAAGTGACTACTTCTGTACTAATATTGCCTTATTTGAGGGATAAGGCATAATGTGATGGCTAGATCCCATGCTAGACGCTCCCCTATCAAAGGGATTTTGGGACCCATACATGACCCCTGCATATTTGCAAGCCGTGAACATCCACATTACTATGATCATGTATACCCAATATAACTATCACAATGCGTTGTGATTCATTGGTATAGTAAGATCCTGAAATCGTTCTATGCTATAGCACCTAGTGATGTCTATCCTATTATCGTATATGTAAACGCACTCATGTAAACGTACTCATGTAAGCGTAATCATGTAAACATATCTATGTAATAGTATATTAATGTACTGTAATGTTCTACGTGTGCTAGCTATAGCGTGTGTTCTCTCTCTATCTAGCATGTATAGTAATGTATTGTAACTACTAGCTGTAATGTGTGTTCTCTCTCTATCTAGCTTGTGTAGACTCATGAATAAACTGACTCGTGGTATGATTCCGCATTCTAGTAAACATATTAGTATCTTCCTAAACTACCCATATGGTAGCTTACTAGTAATATAACTGGTACGTATGAACATGGAAGTATACCCTTGCTACCCAAGGGTATTGAATGGACCGGTAGAACCTTTATGACCATATATGTACACATGATACATAACTAATATTTAAACGACCTTCGGACGGATACCCGGTACCCCACCAGACCACATCTCAACGGCGAAAAGGAAATAAGGCGGATAGCTTTCCTAAGTCCTTTAAACATTTCTTATATAACTATACATATATAGGCATGCAATTGACATATAAAAGCATAAAATGAGTTTTGTAAAACCTTTGAACATGATTATTATCTAAGAAAAGATCGACTTGATGTCAATCTATAAAACAGGTTGAAAGCATTTGTTTGATAAAACAATTTAAGTGTAAAGAAACATTTGTTTGAAACACAATTGTAAATGAGTTTGAAATGAAACCTATAGTGTAAAATGAACAGTTTAATAAGGAGTTTTAAACATATGAAACGTTTATGAAAATCATGTGAAGAAAACTGTTTGGTAAAACAACTAATGAGTAGTAAATCATTTGAATGCTGCTTATTAATCACATGTGATTGATATAATAACTAGCATGATTCTACTTATATCCCCCCATAAAACATTTAAAAACATTTAAAACATTGATTAAGGGGTATGAACTCACCTGTAGTGAGTGGTACGGATGAACTAAAGATGTAGGCCTGCTAGGTGTCAAGTGAAGTCTTGAACACACTCTATGATCCTAGTTAACATATAATATCACATCTATGTAACAAATTAGTCTATAAACAACTAATAAACAAAGTCAAGACACCCTAGGACATGCTAAACACCTTTAACAAGTGTTATTAGCCTCTAGGATTGCATCTAAGTGTTGTAGGGAAAAGCTATTGTGTGTAGGGTTCAAGGAAAACTCCCTAATGGAGTTCATGGCCCTAATGTCACCAATAAATGAGTTTACGGTCGTAAACTCATGAGATGACGGCCGTAAGTTGATACTTACCTTGTCATTTGATGTTTGAGGCTCTACAAGACCCTAAGAAGCATTTCTACTTAATGGGAAGGTCTTTGGAAGAGTTTAGGGCATCCTTTAACTCCTTTGAGGATTTCACGGCCCTGGGACCAAACCCCTTGGAGATTACGGCCGTAATCTCCCATGGAAAGGGTGTTTTTGGTGATTTCAAGTCCCTAATTTAACTAAGAACTAACCTAGGCTAGTGTCCAAGGCTTTAGGAGAGTTTAAAGCACCTTTTGGCCCTATTGTTTGGAGTTCACGGTCCAAGAACTTCTTGGGCTGTGAACACCTTACTCTTGGTGTTCTAGGGGTGTTTTCTAGTCCTAAACACATTAGGGTACAAGTCTAAACTAGTTTCATTGCAATAGGAAGGGACTAGGGCACTCTTTGCCCCTTAAAGAAGGGTTTACGGTCCAAGATGTTCTTGGGCCGTAATATCTTTAATCTTGATGTTTTCTTATGATTTCTAGTGTATTAAGCACATGTAACAACCCGATATTTCAACTATTTGTAATGACCAAATAGTATCTATTTAAATTCCTACTATGTATAATATCATTAAACCGGGATCGCACGTAAAAAGAATGCCCAAATCTGGCTTCGTATATTGAAGTTAAGATTTTTCCAAGTTCGGCTTAGCAGCAGACAGCTAAAAACTCGAATCGGAGATCGAGCGACTTTTGGCCGGAATGACCTAAACGAGAATCGAAGGTCTCGACAATGGTATTTCAGCGGTAAAAAGTCTGGCAAAAACCGACGTCAGATAAAGAAGTTATGAATTTTTAAAGAAATTCCTTAATCACGATATTTTATAAATAAATAATAAAAATAATTTCATAATTTGCCAACGGAGTCTAAACGAAAGTTGTAGAGCATAGTCTCACCTACGCGTGGATATAAAGACCATCGAAAATGGAGTTCGTATGAAGAAGATATGATTTTTTGAAGTTTATTAAATAAATTATATATAAATTTAATTCAAAAATCTGGTAATATCCGAAGGAGGAGTCAGCGTCCTCATCCGAGTTACGTGCTGCGTAGCCTCGTACGCCCCACGTACGCGAAGGCCTTGGTCTCGGTCCGTCCACGTCGCCCCTTTGCGAGTCTACGCGATCAGTCCCATTCGAAGCGAAGCAGTCGAGGACTCGGTCACGGGTGACGCACGAGTACGCCCCGCGTACCGAGGCTTCCCAGACCACTATAAATAGAGATGCGAGGGTTCCGGAAATTTCACCCCATTTCTCTCATTTCTCTGACGATATTGCCTCGATTTCCGTGCCCACACTACCCCGAAGCCCTGATCATTTTGCTCGAGTCCCGAAGGTCGATTTTACTCCCGAGATTCCCGAGAATCCCGAGAAAAATCCATTTCCTGAGACGAAACTCCACCCGGTTTTCCATCTCGCTATCTTTAAACTTTCAAGTGAGTTCATACCCCCTTCAAACACACTTTAAATACATTTTAAATGCTTTTATACTCTTTTAGGGGAGGAATACAAATAAACATACGATTATTATCGTGTATTTCATAAAATTTCACTTTACTCGTTTTTATCAAATGAATCACTTGTGATTTAGTACTACTATGTGAAAACTCTTGTCATACTTTGCATGCACTAGATTTATACAAAGTATTTAGTAATTCCAAAGTATCCTTCGTTGCTAAACTGTTTTATACATTCTAAAAACTTATGATTTATGCTTTGTCAAACATTGTGAAAAAGGATAAACTTTGCACACAAACCTATTACTTTAATACAGACTTAGTTGAGAATCCATGAGACGTGTACATCTTCAAATACTGCCTGTTTATTAGAAGGTATCGCTACAAGTCCTGTCTATAACCAGAGTCTCCCGTTCGGAGAACGTGTCAAATGTGTATAGATCTATACGGGAAGTCATGATCCCACGCCCTGACTGTTAGCTACAGTCCTTCCTTTGGGGTGACAGTTTGTCATAACGCCGACTGAAGAACGTCGCTACAAGCATATTATGTTTAGTATGGTTATAAAACTCATCGGATACACAACTATTATAGTACTTCTGATTGATGAATAAGTAGCTACTAAAGTTATTCATTATCAAACAAACTGAAATCTTCTGATAGGTTTATTATATAAATCTATGTTTAAAATCTTCTAAAGCATGTGGATTGCTTCCAATTGTTAGTCTTGGACATTAAACAAATAACTATTAGGAAAATAAGGGATTTTCTTGGTTCAACTATCTACATTTTTCAACACAAATACTCTCATGCACTACATACTTTTATAAGAAAATAAGGGATTTTCTTGGAAAATATACACTCATTTTGGAATGGCATTCAATGTTTCTAAATCACTTATGAACTCACCAACTTAATTGTTGACACTTTTTCTTTGAAATAACTTGTATTCTTAGGGAACCGTTAAGCAGGTTTGGAAATCAACTTTTGGGGATTAACGCGCTGGCGTTAATTATTTCTTTTGAAAGATGTTTATGCATTTATCTTTTGAGCATGTAATGAATACAATGATGTAAACATTTTTAAAACCTTTATATATGTATGGTGGTGTGTACTTTCCTTTCTATGAACTGTTATGATACCGAATATGACGTCCTCCCCCCCGAACGTTTCCGCCATTCTGGTTTGGGGGTGTGACAGATTGGTATCAGAGCTTTGTTTATAGGGAATTAAGTATATCAAAACCATTTCTTTTTGGTGTACAACTATAAACTCAACTGGGCAAAAAATACTTTGAGAAGAATCATACTTTTGAAATTAAATTTAATTAGTTTTTAAAGTAGGCATGCACTCATTTCATACTAATAACAGTTTCATATCGGATAATTTTAGAAGTATTATAAATAAGTTGTTCAGTACAGGTACATCTTGGGACATGTAATCGGAACTGGGAAGAATATAGCCTGATCAACTATATTTGTCCGAGAGTCGACTAACATGTACCAAGGAGTGTCTGCAGTGGACAATAATTTTAAAACTTACCAAAAAGCACATCATTACATATTACTAAGGGAGTTTTTGTGTTGTCATCAGCCATTAAACTTAAGGGTAAATTTCATGTACTCTAGCTTATAGTCAATTCTTAACCCTATTCTCGTACAGACTCAATGGTTGGATTCCACCACCCCAATGACCCCTACTACCCCAACCAAGGTAATGGAGGATGGGTTGAAGAAGATCCCGAAGAAGACGAAGAGCCGATAGAATTGGATGAGGGAGATGACTTTGGTACGGATTCAGAGCCAGAGGTTATCAATCCACCGGCCCCACGACCTCCTGTCCATGTGAGGAACTTCCAAGGACCCACTCCTGTGTGGGGAAGTCACCTCCGCCATTGGAGCCAACAACAAAGCTTACGCCCTCCCTACGGCATGTGCCGAGACTTTTATGATGTCAGAGGCGGGGGATCGGCAGACCGAGCACTTCCGGTCATGGTTGGCAAACTAGCCAACCAATGCTATCAATCCGGAGTTCAAGCCAACCGGATCCGTGAGATCAACGTAGAAGTACAGGTTCACACTTCTGACATCCGTAGGCTGGATGGGATTCAGGACCATGCCCAACTCCAAACTGAGGCATTTCAGGCACAAATGATTGCAGTCGTAGCCGAGTTAAGGGAGCAACAAACCGCTTTTGATAGGCGTCTAATGGAATCGAAGCAATCAGATGCGGAGTCAAGCTCCAAGTGAAACCTACATCGCAAATAGTGCTTGCCAGGATTTCAAATTTTGTTATAAATTAGGACTTCGGATAAGAATATAATTTTCTTTAAAACTTTCTGTAATCGGAGACCTTTAGAAAGGTCAAAAAGTTTTGTCTAAACTCGGATGTAACACAACTATATGTTTAATATATATATATATATATATATATATATATATATATATATATATATATAGGGCATATCTCTTTCTTGTTTTAATTATGAGTAGTCCGATCAATTCATAAGTACATCTATTCAAACGTTATTTATGAACCAAGCTCAAAACCCTGTGTTGGCCAAACCAAATTCTTAAACTATTAAAGGAAGTTAACTCAATATCATTCAACTCGCAACCACCAAAACTTATAATCTCTCATTTTTTTTCTTTTAGCAGCGCAATGCCTCCTCGTAGATCAGCACGTACCAACGCAACCCCACCACCACCTCCACCACTGACATATGATCCGGCCATGGTCCAGGCTGCTATCACAGCAGCAGTAACGACATCTCTCTCTCAAATAAACTCCAATGCAAATGGAGGTACAGGAAGCAATACTAATCATTCAAATCGTGGCACCGTCCATGGGCAATTAAGGGAGTGTACTTACAAGGAGTTCTCCAACTCAAAGCCAAAGACTTTTAATGGCATTGGAGGAGTCATTGCACTAATGCAATGGTTCGAAAAGACCGAAACAGTCTTCGAGATCTGCTCGTGCCAAGAAACAAGCAAGGTTAAGTTCGCTGCTTGCACCTTCATAGATCGAGCCCTCACTTGGTGGAAAAGCCATGTGAATTCAGTGACGCTCACAGTCGCTAACGCCATGAGTTGGGAAGAGCTGAAGGTTCTACTACTGGAAGAATACTGCCCAAGGGGCGAAGTGCAAAAACTTGAGCAGGAGCTCTGGAATCTGAAAATGGCTGGGTCTGATCTAGTCGCCTACACAGCTAGGTTCAACGACCTCGCTGCTTTGTGCCCTACCATGGTCAAACCAGAATCAAAGAAGGTCAAAAGGTACATTTGGGGGTTGTCACCCCAGATTCAAGGGCATGTCCTAGCTTCCAACCCTATCACCTACAACAGCGCTAAACGCCTGGCTCAACGACTCATCGACCACGGAGTAAAACAAGGTACCATTGCAGCAACCGCAAATCCACCTAAGGAGGCTCAGGGCCAGAGTAGGCCTTGGAACAAGAGGAGGGGACAAACCCTCCAGGAGAACCCTAAGAAACAACAAGTAGTAGTGACCCACGCGATTACTGTGCCTACCAACTCTGCCCCCACAAGCTCATACAATGGAAAACTTCCAAAGTGCAACCAATGCAACTTCCACCACCACGGACTCTGCCGTGACCTTCAATGCACCAGGTGCAATAAGAAGGGACATACAGCCCGCTATTGCAAAGAGCCAACCCAACAATCCGCCCTCACTGCTAATACCGGAGTAAGCCGCGCCTGCTTTGAGTGCGGAGACACGGGACACTACCGCAGGGACTGCCCGAAGGCAAACAACAGGAATACTGACGGAAGGGGCCGAGTTTTCGCAATGGGACAAGATGAAGCCGTTGCGGACCCTACTGTTGTTACGGGTACGTTTCTTCTCGATAACTCGTATGCATGCATTTTATTTGATAGTGGAGCGGAAAGGAGTTTTGTGAGTCATGACTTTAAAGGCATGCTGAAACCAATACCACAATCATTAAGTGAACCATTCATAGTAGAAATGGCCAACGGGAAAACCGAAGGCACTAAGGAGATGTACTTAAACTGCACCCTAACTCTAAACGATAATCCCTTTCCAATCAACCTCATGCCAGTCTCGATTAAGAGTTTCGATGTCATCATTGGCATGGATTGGCTTAGCTCACATCGTGCGGACATTTTATGTTACGATAAGGCCGTTCGCCTTAATCTGCCAACCGGCGAAACCTTCCTTGTCTTGGGCGACAAACCTAGTACCACTCTTCGTATCATCTCAAGTATCCAGGCTCAGAAGTACCTACGCAAGGAGTGTCACGCGTTTTTGGCTCATGTTGTAGATGTGAAGCGCGAAGTCCTGGACGTCAAGAATGTGCCCGACGTATGCGATTTTCCCGACGTTTTTCCCGAGGATCTTCCGGGAATACCACCCGCTAGACAAGTCGAGTTCAGAATCGATCTGGTTCCCGGAGCTACCCCAGTAGCCAAAGCACCCTATCGATTAGCCCCGACAGAGATGCAAGAGCTATCCAGCCAACTGAATGAACTACTTGGAAAACGATTCATCAGGCCGAGCTTCTCGCCATGGGGAGCACCCGTGTTGTTCGTGAAAAAGAAGGATGGATCGTTCAAGATGTGCATCGACTACCGAGAACTCAACAAACTTACCATCAAGAACCGATACCCCCTACCCCGAATCGACGACTTATTCGATCAACTCCAAGGAGCCAACTACTTCTCCAAGATCGATCTGAGGTCGGGATATCACCAGCTGCGAGTCCTGGAGAGTGATGTTCCCAAGACGGCCTTCCGTACGAGGTACGGACATCACGAATTCGTAGTGATGCCGTTCGGACTAACCAATGCCCCGGCCGTATTCATGGATCTAATGAATCGGGTATGTCGTCCATTCTTGGATAAATTTGTGATAGTATTCATAGACGACATACTCATTTATTCAAAGAATAAAGAAGAACATAGTCAACACCTGAGACAAGTCTTAGAGACGTTACGGACTGAGAGACTTTATGAAAAATTCTCAAAATGTGAGTTTTGGATTAGAAAGGTGGACTTCCTCGGTCACGTGGTCAGCAAGGAAGGAATCCACGTGGACCCCGCAAAAATCAAGGCTATCGAAAACTGGTCCGCACCAACTACACCAACCGAAATTCGCCAGTTTCTAGGTCTTGCTGGTTATTATCGAAGATTCATCCAGAATTTCTCCAGCATCACAAAGCCTCTTACCGCTTTAACCCAGAAAGGTGTGACCTACAACTGGGGAGAAAGGCAAGATGCTGCATTTCAGACTTTGAAACAGGACCTTTGCAGTGCACCCATCCTTTCTCTTCCAGAGGGGACCGAAGATTTTGTGGTGTATTGCGATGCTTCGAAGCAAGGACTGGGTTGTGTGCTAATGCAGAGGGGAAAGGTTATTGCATATGCCTCACGACAGCTGAAAACGCATGAGATCAATTACACCACTCATGACTTAGAACTTGGAGCGGTGGTCTTCGCTCTTAAAATCTGGAGGCACTACCTATACGGTACCAAGTGCACTATCTTTACAGACCACAAGAGCCTTCAACACATCTTCGACCAGAAGGAGTTAAACATGAGACAGCGACGTTGGGTCGAATTGCTCAACGACTACGAATGTGAGATTCGCTATCATCCGGGAAAGGCAAACGTCGTGGCCGATGCCCTTAGTCAAAAGGAGTACTTTGGCCGAAGAGTGAAGTCATTAGCCATGTCGATCCATTCGCACCTGTCAGTGCAAGTCAAGGAGGCTCAAATAGAGGCCTTGAAACCCAAAAACGTGACAGGTGAGGCCCTTAGGGGAATGGACAAGAACTTAGAAATCAAGAGTGACGGAGCACGCTACCTCATGAACCGGATCTGGACACCCAAGTTTGGTGGATTCAGAGAGGTAGTTATGAGCGAGGCACACAGGACTCCATACTCCGTACTCCCAGGGTCAGACAAGATGTATCTAGACCTCAAGCAACTCTACTGGTGGCCAAACATGAAAGCGGAGATTGCTACCTATGTGAGCAAGTGTTTGACTTGCGCCAAAATAAAAATAGAACACCAGAAACCCTCAGGTCTACTCCAACAACCTGAAATACCTGAGTGGAAATGGGAGCATATTTCTATGGACTTTATAACGAAACTGCCCAAAACTCAGGGTGGCCAAGATACTATTTGGGTGATCGTCGACAGATTAACCAAGTCCGCTCATTTCTTGCCGATCAAGGAAACTGATAGGATGGAAAAACTATCAAGAACCTACATCCGGGAGATCGTACGACTTCATGGAGTACCGATGTCCATCATCTCAGATAGAGACAGCAGATTCACTTCCAGATTCTGGCAATCATTGCAAAAATCCATGGGAACAAGGTTGGATATGAGTACAACATACCACCCACAAACTGACGGACAGAGTGAGAGGACGATCCAAACCTCGGAAGACATGTTGCGAGCATGTGTAATCGACTTTGGTAAGGCATGGGATGTTCACTTACCTTTGGTCGAGTTCTCTTATAACAATAGTTATCATACTAGTATCAAGACTGCTCCATTTGAAGCCCTTTACGGCCGTAAGTGCAGATCACCTCTGTGCTGGACGGAAGTGGGCGACACGCAATTGGCAAAAGGTCTAGTCCCTAATAGCACCCTCACTGGTCCGGAGATCATCAGAGAAACGACTGAAAAGATCGTGCAAATACGAGAACGACTGAAGTCCTCAAGGGATAGGCAAAAGAGCTATGCCGACAAAAGACGTAAACCCTTGAAATTCCAGATTGGCGACCGTTTACTACTAAAGGTCTCACCCTGGAAGGGCATGATACGCTTCGGAAAGCGTGGGAAATTAAATCCTAGGTACATTGGACCCTTCGAAATCATTTCAAGAGTTGGTCCAGTGGCCTACAAGCTCCTTCTTCCAATCGAGCTTAACAAAATACACCCAGTATTCCACGTATCGAACCTAAAGAAGTGTTTGTCCGATGAAACACTTGTAATTCCACTCGATGAAATCGAACTAAATGAAAATCTTAACTTTGTGGAAGAACCCGTCGAGATCATGGATAGGGAAGTTAAACGAACTAAACAGAGTCGCATTCTAATAGTAAAGGTTCGATGGAATGCTAAGAGAGGACCCGAGTTCACATGGGAACGGGAAGACCAAATGCAACAGAAGTATCCGCACCTCTTCCTCAGCCCCTAAGACTTCTCTTTTGTATTAAAATTTCGGGACGAAATTCCCTCTAACGGGGGGATGATGTAACAACCCGATATTTCAACTCTTTGTAATGACCAAAAAGTATCTATTTAAATTCCTACTATGTTTAATATCATTAAACCGGGATCGCACATAAAAAGAATGCCCAAATCCGGCTTCGTATATTGAAGTTAAGATTTTTCCAAGTTCGGCTTAGCAGCAAACAGCTAAAAACTCGAATCGGAGATCGAGCGACTTTTGGCCGGAATGACCTAAACGAGAATCGAAAGTCTCGACAATGGTATTTCAGCGGTAAAAAGTCTGGCAAAAACCGACGTCAGATAAAGAAGTTATGAATTTTTAAAGAAATTCCTTAATCACGATATTTTATAAATAAATAATAAAAATAATTTCATAATTTGCCAACGGAGTCTAAACGAAAGTTGTAGAGCATAGTCTTACCTACGCGTGGATATAAAGACCATCGAAAATGAAGTTCGTATGAAGAAGATATGATTTTTTGAAGTTTATTAAATAAATTATATATAAATTTAATTTAAAAATCTGGTAATATCCGAAGGAGGAGTCAGCGTCCTCATCCGAGTTACGCGCTGCGTAGCCTCGTACGCCCCGCGTACGCGAAAGGCCTTGGTCTCGGTCCGTCCACGTCGCCCCTATGCGAGTCTACACGATCAGTCCCATCCGAAGCGAAGCAGTCGAGGACTCGGTCACGGGTGACGCACGAGTACGCCCCGCGTACCGAGGCTTCCCAGACCACTATAAATAGAGATGCGAGGGTTCCGGAAATTTCACCCCATTTCTCTCATTTCTCTGACGATATTGCCTCGATTTCCGTGCCCGCACTACCCCGAAGCCCTGATCATTTTGCTCGAGTCCCGAAGGTCGATTTTACTCCCGAGATTCCCGAGAATCCCGAGAAAAATCCGTTTCCTGAGACGAAACTCCACCCGGTTTTCCATCTCGCTATCTTCAAACTTTCAAGTGAGTTCATACCCCCTTCAAACACACTTTAAATATATTTTGAATGCTTTTATACTCTTTTAGGGGAGGAATACAAATAAACATACGATTATTATCGTGTATTTCATAAAATTTCACTTTACTCGTTTTTATCAAATGAATCACTTGTGATTTAGTACTACTATGTGAAAACTCTTGTCATACTTTGCATGCACTAGATTTATACAAAGTATTTAGTAATTCCAAAGTATCCTTCGTTGCTAAACTATTTTATACATTCTAAAAACTTATGATTTATGCTTTGTCAAACATTGTGAAAAAGGATAAACTTTGCACACAAAACTATTACTTTAATACAGACTTAGTTGAGAATCCATGAGACGTGTACATCTTCAAATACTGCCTTTTTATTAGAAGGTATCGCTACAAGTCCTGTCTATAACCAGAGTCTCCCGTTCGGAGAACGTGTCAAATGTGTATAGATCTATACGGGAAGTCATGATCCCGCGCCCTGACTGTTAGCTACAGTCCTTCCTTTGGGGTGACAGTTTGTCATAACGCCGACTGAAGAACGTCGCTACAAGCATATTATGTTTAGTATGGTTATAAAACTCATCGGATACACAACTATTATAGTACTTCTGATTGATGAATAAGTAGCTACTAAAGTTATTCATTATCAAACAAACTGAAATCTTCTGATAGGTTTATTATATAAATCTATGTTTAAAATCTTCTAAAGCATGTGGATTGCTTCCAATTGTTAGTCTTGGACATTAAACAAACAACTATTAGGAAAATAAGGGATTTTCTTGGTTCAACTATCTACATTTTTCAACACAAATACTCTCATGCACTACATACTTTTATAAGAAAATAAGGGATTTTCTTGGAAAATATACACTCATTTTGGAATGGCATTCAATGTTTCTAAATCACTTATGAACTCACCAACTTAATTGTTGACACTTTTTCTTTGAAATAACTTGTATTCTTAGGGAACCGTTAAGCAGGTTTGGAAATCAACTTTTGGGGATTAATGCGCTGGCGTTAATTATTTCTTTTGAAAGATGTTTATGCATTTATCTTTTGAGCATGTAATGAATACAATGATGTAAACATTTTTAAAACCTTTATATATGTATGGTGGTGTGTACTTTCCTTTCTATGAACTGTTATGATACCGAATATGACGTCCTCCGCCCCCGAACGTTTCCGCCGTTCTGGTTTGGGGGTGTGACAGCACATAAGAAGCTCTATAATACCACTAGATAGAAGTACTCACTTTCCGGGATGAATGTTCGAAGATCCTTAAGAGAGAATTCGGCTTTTCTCTAGTTGGAAATGTAACTAATGAATAATTATGGCTCAGAATCATATATATACCCCTAGGGTTTTTGGCAGAAAATATTTTTATTCAAGAATTGAATTCTAATATCAACGAGCTTTGGAATAACAGAGTTGCACAATACCCTAGTGCATCCACTCTCCTGATATCTCCTTAAGTGTAAATCCTGAAATACTCAACTTATACTAAAAGTCTGGAAATTTACTGCAACTGTTCTAACTTCTATTGACTTGATATGGTTTGCACATAATGGAAATTTCGGGTTGTCACAAATATTAATAACATTCTTGCCGAATTTGATTAAATTGTGACAACATTTCACTGTTCTTGATGATATTCTATTTGAATTGGGTTGTTTATTAATTTATTGTTTTTGTACGCTCTTATATTATACTAATGTATTGAACTTAAGGTTTCAGGTTCTTTAGCATAACATTGTTCAAGAATTGTATTGCAAGCATTTGGGAAACATGCCTTACTAGAAAAAACATGTCATGCAAGAAGCAAAAACAAGAAGAAAGAAAATGACAAAAAAGTGGACAACAATATTTAGGAATGCCAAAGACTATACATGTTTTTTGTGACATTTACTGGATCCTTAGTTTTTTTTGTGTGTTATGAGATGATTTACTATTAAGATTTGAGTTTTTTGTGGTATTTTTATCTCATTCTGAAAGAATCTGAACACTTGTAAAATTTGTTCAATTTCTTATATTATTTTTTCACATATTTATTAATAATGGATATAATATGGTTTTAAATGTTTTTTTTAATGCAGTAGAATGATTAACATAATGAAAACTAATTCTTGAATGGAATGCATAACAATGGAATACAGAATTTAAATGATTATTGAAGAATAAGATGTTTAACTAAAAATGATTATTGAATAATGAAACGCAGAACTGAAGTGGGTTTAAAAGAATAGGATGTAGAATACCAAAATGTTAAGTTTTTTAAAATGTTATTGTACATATATACACATAAATTAGAGTTGATTTTGAAAACAGTATATTCTTTTTGAATTAAGATAAATATATTCTCCTTATTTTTATCAACTTCTTTAATGAGAATTAATCAAAATGTCAATCACGCATTTATAATTATTTTTTATGATTTTCAATTATTAAAAAGGAATGTTTATATGTATTATGTTCCATTGTAAGTATTGTACACCATCTAATCTCATCCATATACAAATCTAATTTAATGGTCCAAAACTTGTCATACATTCACACAATATATATCATTCACATTTAATCCTAACCATATATATATATATATATATATATATATATATATATATATATATATATATACACACACACACACACACACACACACACACACACACGGCGAATACCCACGCGTTGCGTAGAATACAACAATATATTTCAAATTTTTACAAATATATGTTTTTTAAATATATCAATGACATTGTTATTAGCTTAGACAAATAATCCAATAGTCTCCCACTTGGATAAGTTTGTAACAATAATTGTCAGTATAACTTCTAACTGATCAGCAAATTGTAGCTTCCAAAAGCTGGTGTCGAACTCTGACCCAGTCAGTTATGTGTCTTAAGATAAGTGATCATATAATCCTCTGTTTTGCTAGATATTATTCAGATATGAGACATGGAACAAAATCAATCTCACTGTCCAATACTTTTTTCCTATTTTTTGATTTGTAATGACATAGAACTTCTAATCGAACACATCAATTTAGTCCTGGCCAGGCCTGACACTATAAGTCAACACAAAATCACTGAGGGGCCCAAATATATCACTTTTCCTGTTAAGGTAAAAGGAAAGAATAAACTTTGACTTATCCGCTTGCACCATTTACTCATCAGATCAGGCACAACAATACGTTTTATAACATCAAGTTACTGATGCGTTCTCGTATCATCAATGCACAACTAACTTGTAAACCATAACTCCTATATCTCTGTTTTAAGATTATTAGATGTTATCGTCTCAGAATTACTCATGATAAATTCCATGAAGTAATTCTCTGAGTGCGGGTTAATCCAATACTTAAATATCCATTTCAAAGTGCTCATGAACATTGCAACAATACCATTGCTATGTCTAAAACTCTTTAGACAATCTACAATCTAATTCATGACAGTCTTAATTCACTACTTACTTCTAAAAGTATGATCAGCTGTTGAGTTTGAATAATCGAATTATTTGGGAAGTAAAACATGCAAAAATGAAACACAATAATAAACAATTGATAAAATGTAGTAAACAAACTCATAAATAATTCTCTATTATTTAATCACCAAAAGTCAATTAGATTTACTTTGTTACAAGTTTCAATTAACTATCTAACTACTAAAACTAATATAATCTCTCAGACCAATGCTCCAAACATGTTGACTGTGTTTGACCCTACTCAGACTGTAACGCCCGTAGATCCGGGCTAGTCAATTTAGAGATAATAGGGGTCGAAAAAGACTTTTCGACAAAAGATTATTTAAAATAAATAATCTTAACCAAGTTTTAGAATATGTCCCGAGGGTTCCGTACATATAAAGAACGCCGAAATCCTAGTTATAACGAAGAAGTTATGCCCCGTCGAAGTTTTACGGCAAAACTAGCACAACACCGGGAGACGTATATATTGAATTTATGATGGAGGGCTTTTTAGCCTTAGTGATTTAAACAAAAGTTGTAGTATACGTTAAACCAAGAACATGCAAAAAAAGAACGCCCAAATCTGACTTCGTATGAGGAAGTTATGAATCTTATAAGATTTGGCATAGCAGTGCACGATCCGAAACTCAAATTTTAGTTTGAGTGGTTTTTGGCCTATGCGACCTAAATGAGAATTGAAGATCTCATTAACAGGAACTCAACGGTAAAAAGACAGACGAAAACATATTATGTATGTAGAAGTTATGAATTTTACGCGGACATTTAACACTATAATCTTCTCGTACTGTTAAATTTAAGGTCGGTCGAGAATTAGCCGATGGAGTCAAAATGAAAGTTGTAGATCTTATTTTTACCTACGCGTGGATATAAAGAACATCAGAAACAGAGCTCGTATGTGAAAGTTACGGATTTTAGAAGTCGGAAGTGTGTTGTGCGAAAATGGGTGACATGACACAATCTTGGCCATTGCTTTCTCCCCAAGTCTTGCCACCAGATGGTGACATGTGGCACCAAGTTCTGCCATATTTCACCCTATAAATAGAACCTCTCCCACCCTCATTTTTTTCACACATTTCCAATTCTTTCTTTTCTTTACTCTTTCTCTAGAACCACTCTCTAGCCCCAACCCCCCCCCCCCCCCCCGAAAAGCCCAGGGAACCTCCCTAGCACGAGGCGGAAGCCCCGGAGTGCTCGACGGCTCCGAGAAGAAGAGATTTTCGGCTCGAGAACGCTGCTCCAAGCAAAGCCCGATTTTCTTTAAAACCTGTTGTAAGTGAGCTACGTACGCTATTTTTAAGAAGTACTTGGGCTATTATTATGGGTTATATAAGTAATGTTTAACGCTTATATAATAGTAATAATAGCTAGACTATTAATTAGTCTCGGCAAATAATAGACTAAACTCTAGTGGTAATAATACTAGGTTTCGTCGAAGGAAATTATTTTTAAGAAGCGAAGCGCTGTTTGAGTTCGGAATCACCACCTTTTCAAGTGAGTGTGTAACGACCCGTCTCTAGTATGTTGCTTCCATGGTATCTATTTTGAAGTTTTCAAGAGGGACTCAGCGAGTCTATAGCCCGACTCGTCGAGTAGGGACGGGATTTCGAGCACGTGTAAGTCGGCGACTCGGCGAGTCCATATTCGGGACTCGGCGAGTCCGCCTGCCAGGAAGAAACCCTAAATCCTCGGGTTTGCTCACTATTTAAGCAATGTTATGTGCCCCCAAACTCGCCTCCTTCACCCTCAGAGAGCTTGTGAGAAACCCTAAACCATCCCTTGTATGATCTAATTGTTTTTGTGTGGATTCTTGAAGGATTGAAGAAGAAAAAGAAGAAATGACCAACAAGAGGAAGTGTAGAGCAAAGATCCAAGGCCAAAGTCAGAGTTCATTGAGGTATGTCTCGGAATTATCCTGCTTTGTGCTTAAAACCTCCATTAGAACACCTCTAAGGCAAGTTTAATGTATTTTCCAAGCTTTATAGTTGTATGGATGCCTTGTTGGGTCGATACATCCCTAGATCTGTTCATTTAGGAGTGTTAGAGCCCTGATCTAGTGCCTTTTCGAAGTTTCCTTGCTTGAGAACCCTAGATCTAGCCTTTATTGTGATTTTTGAGCCTTTTAATCTTCATGGGTGCATATGGGCACGTAAAGATAGAATCTTTACGTGTTAATCGAGCTAAGGGAACCCAGATCTATAAGTTTTATGCGCTGGATTCAAGAAGAATCGAGTTTAGAGTAGCTGCATGCATGCAACTCGGCGAGTCGGAAGAACGACTCGGCGAGTCGAGTCGCGAGTCCCCGATTTTTCTCCTTTTGAGTGATGCCGAGTGGGGACCAGTGAGTATTAGAGTGGACTCAGTGAGTTGGATGTCAGACTCAGTGATGGAGGGACTCGACGAGTTGTTCATACAACTCGGCGAGTCCAAGGCAATCTTCTTAGCTCAAGAACAACTTGTCGAGTTGTTCATACGACTCGGCGAGTCGGATGCAGATAGCCTGAGTTTTAGAATCGAAAGGGAACTCATCGAGTTGATGCCATACTCGACGAGTAGCAGCGAGTAGGGTTGAGAAGTGAGAATAAGGACTCAGCGAGTTGGCGGCCCAACTCGGCGAGTCAGGTCAACTGTAGGTTGACTTTGACCGGGAGAGTTGACTTTGACCAGGGGGTAAAAGAGTCATTTTACCCCAATACAGTGATTAGTATTTGATTGAGTGTGTTTATGGAATTGTAGCCGGAGAGATACCAGAGCAGTAGCAGATAGCTTCCAGAGCCATACACTCAGCAGCCAGTTCACGAGGTGAGTTTCCTTCCAGTAGGAACGGGTCTACGGCTACAATGCCGGCCCGTTTAGTTAGCAGTAGTTTCGGACTTCGGTCCGATGCAGTAGTTAGAGTGCTTGATGTCTTTGTGATTCAAGCATGTTTTGTGTTATGTGTTCCGGACTTCAGTCCGATGCAATATATGTGTTATGTTAGAAAATACGTGTTTGTGTTATGCTATGTTCAGACAGTTCCGGATTTCGGTCCGATGCAGCTAGTTCCGGACTCCGGTCTGATGCAAGGGACAAGGTCCCAGTCAGTTCCGGACTTCGGTTGTTCGACGAGCAGTTTTCGGTGGACTTGGTCCCTATTCCCCTGCGAGGGAATAAGGTTATAGTAGGCATGGATTGGTTGAGTCCCAATGGGGCGGTGATTGATTGTGAGCTGCAGCTAGTGAGGGTTCGCACTCCCAGTGGGGGAGAGTTAGTGATTCAGGGCGAGAGGCCACAGCACGGACCAACTTTTTGTTCAGCCGCGAGAGCGAGGCGCTATTTTCAGCAGGGTTGCGTCGGATATATAGCTTGTGTTTTGGATGCCCGGGAGAAGGGTAAGGTGGCAGTAGATGATATTCCAGTAGTGCGAGACTACTCTGATGTATTCCCAGAGGATTTGCCTGGAATACCTCCAGAGAGACAGGTCGAGTTTAGGATTGATCAGATTCCGGGTGCGGCGCCGATAGCTAAGGCACTGTATCGGTTAGCTCCCCCCCTGAGATGCAGGAGTTGTCTACGCAGTTGTAGGAGCTGCTAGACAAAGGTTTCATCAGACCGAGTAGTTCGCCTTGGGGAGCTCCGATTTTGTTTGTGAAGAAAAAGGACGGGTCGCACCGTATGTGTATAGATTACCGGGAGTTGAATAAGGTAACGGTGAAGAACCGTTACCCACTCCCGAGGATAGATGATTTGTTTGACCAGCTTCAGGGAGCGTCTTGGTTTTCCAATATCGATTTACATTCCGGGTATCATCAGATACGAGTCAGAGATGAGGATGTGCAGAAGACTGCTTTCAGGACCAGGTATGGTCATTATGAGTTTGTGGTGATGCCATTTGGGCTCACCAACGCCCCAGCTGCGTTCATGGACCTCATGAATCGTGTGTGCAGGCCGATGTTGGATCGGTCTGTGATAGTATTCATAGATGATATCTTGGTGTATTCCAAGATGCAAGAGCAGCACGAGGAGCACCTGAGGGAGGTGCTAGAAGTTTTGAGGAGAAAGAGACTTTTCGCAAATTTCTCCAAGTGCGAGTTCTGGTTGCGCGGGATGCAGTTCCTTGGTCACCTCGTCAACCAGAAGGGTATTTTAGTAGATCCGGCCAAGATAGAGGCCGTGATGCGGTGGGAGATCCCGAAGTCTCCATCCGAGATTCGGAGCTTCCTAGGGTTGGCAGGGTATTACCGGAGATTCATTCAGGATTTCTCCAAGATAGCAGTGCCGCTCACCCGACTGACCAAGAAGTCGGTGGTGTTTCGTTGGGGGCCTGAGCAGCAGGAAGCATTTGAGACCCTCAGGCGGAGGTTGTGCGAGGCTCCGATCCTTACCCTGACAGAGGGAGTAGAGGATTTTGTAGTCTACTGTGATGCCTCAATCACAGGTATAGGAGCAGTATTGATGCAGTGAGACCATGTGATAGCTTACGCTTCGAGACAGTTGAAGCCTCACGAGGCTAACTATCCTACCCATGATTTAGAGCTGGGGGCGGTTGTGTTTGCCCTCAAGATTTGGAGACATTTCCTTTATGGGGTCCGTTGTACCATCTACACAGATCACAAGAGTTTGAGGTCCCTTATGGATCAGCCGAATCTAAACATGAGACAGAGGAGGTGGTTGGATGTGCTGAAGTATTGTGATTGTGAAATCCTTTACCATCCAGGGAAGGCCAACGTAGTGGCCAACGCCCTAAGCCGCAAGGTGACAACAGCCCCTATCAGAGACTTATGTCTGAGGATGACAGTGATTACTCCATTGTTGGAACGGATCAGGGAGGCTCAGGTTGAGGGCCTCAAGGAGGTGAGGCAGAAGTGTGAGAGGATAGTGGGCCGAGTAGCTTCATTTGATTATGATAGTCGGGGTTGTTGACCCTTCATGAGAGAGTGTGGGTACCGTACTGGGGCGGAGTACAACAGGTGTTGATGGACGAGGCTCATAAGTCTCGATTTTCTATCCACCCAGGGGCGACGAAGATGTATAGAGATCTTCGACCCGATTACTGGTGGCCCTGCATGAAGCGGGATGTCGCCTGGTATGTAGAGAGGTACCTGACCTGCAGGAAGGTCAAGGCAGAACACCAGAGGCCTCACGGCAAGATGCAGCCGTTAGACATTCCCGTGTGGAAATAGGAGGACATCACCATGGATTTTATCACTAAGCTTCCCAGGACCGCACGTGGGGTAGATTCGATTTGGGTAATAGTGGATCGGTTGACGAAGAGTGCGCATTTCATACCGATCCAGGAGAGCATATCGGCAGAAAAGTTAGCCGATATCTATGTGCAGGAGGTAGTGGCATGTCATGGAGTGCCGGTATCGGTGGTGTCAGACCGAGACGTCCGTTTTACATCCAGATTCTGGAAGCGGTTTCACGACGAGATGGGTACTCGTCTCCATTTCAGCACCGCTTTCCACCCTCAGACGGACGAGCAGAGCGATAGGACGATTCAGACTCTCGACGACATGCTACGGGCATGTGTCCTAGACTTCGATGGCAGTTGGGATACGTATCTTCCGTTAGCGGAATTTTCGTATAACAACAGTTATCATGCGAGCATTGATCGACCTCCCTTTGAGATGCTTTATGGGAGGAAGTGCAGGACCCCGATTTGTTGGGGCCAGGTCGGTCAGAGAGTCATTGGGAGCACAGAGGTGGTGCTCAAGACGACCGAGTTGATTCAGCAGGTTCATAGTAGACTGCAGACTGCGCAGAGTCGGCAGAAGAGCTACGCCGACAGGAGGCGTTCAGACTTGGAGTTTCGGGTGGACGATATGGTCCTTCTGAAGGTCTCACCTTGGAAGGGTGTCATCAGGTTTCGGAAGAGGGGCAAGCTGGGCCCCAGGTTCATTGGTCCTTTCAGGGTTTTGGCCCGAGTGGGTCGGGTTGCTTATCGGTTGGATCTTCCAGCAGAGCTTAGCCAGATCCACAACACTTTCCATGTGTCTCAGTTGAGGAAGTGTTTGGTGGATGAGTCAGCAATTGTTCCCTTAGAAGATATTCAGGTTGATAGCAGCCTGAATTATATTGAGAGGCCGGTTGTGATTCTGGACCAGAAGACAAAGACCTTGAGGAACAAGGTAATTCAGTTAGTGAAGGTGCAGTGGCAGCACCGGAAGGGGTCTGAGTAGACATGGGAGGCTAAGGAGGAGATGAGAGAGCACTACTAGGAGTTATTTGCAGATTCAGCCGTAGCAGACTTCGAGGACGAAGTCTGAGTCAAGTGGGGGAGAATTGTAACGACCCGTCTCTGGTATGTTGCTTCCATGGTATTTATTTTGATGTTTTCAAGAGGGACTCGGCGAGTCTATAGCCCGACTCGTCGAGTAGGGACGGGATTTCGAGCACGTGTAAGTCGGCGACTCGGCGAGTCCATATTCGGGACTCGGCGAGTCCGCCTGCCAGGAAGAAACCCTAAATCCCCGGGTTTGCTCACTATTTAAGCAATGTTATGTTCCCCCAAACACGCCTCCTTCACCCTCAGAGAGCTTGTGAGAAACCCTAAACCATCCCTTGTATGATCTAAGTGTTTTTGTGTGGATTCTTGAAGGATTGAAGAAGAAAAAGAAGAAAGGACCAAAAAGAGGAAGTGTAGAGAAAAGATCCAAGGCCAAAGTCAGAGTTCATTGAGGTACGTCTCGGAATTATCCTGTTTTGTGGTTAAAACCTCCATTAGAACCCCTCTAAGGCTAGTTTAATGTATTTTCCAAGCTTTATAGTTGTATGGATGCCTTGTTGGGTCGAGACATCCCTAGATCTGTTCATTTAGGAGTGTTAGAGCCCTGATCTAGTGCCTTTTCGAAGCTTCCTTGCTTGAGAACCCTAGATCTAGCCTTTATTGTGATTTTTGAGCCTTTTAATCTTCATGGGTGCATATGGGCATGTAAAGATAGAATCTTTACGTGTTAATCGAGCTAAGGGAACCCATATCTATAAGTTTTATGCGCTGGATTCAAGCAGAATCGAGTTTAGAGTAGCTGCATGCATGCGACTCGGCAAGTCCCCGATTTTTCCCCTTTTGAGTGATGCCGAGTGAGGACCAGTGAGTATTAGAGTGGACTCAGTGAATTGGAGGTCAGACTCAGTAATGGAGGGACTCGACGAGTTGTTCATACAACTCGGCGAGTCCAAGGCAATCTTCTTAGCTCAAGAACAACTCGTCGAGTTGTTCATACGACTCGGCGAGTCGGATGCAGATAGCCTGAGTTTTAGAATCGAAAGGGAACTCGTCGAGTTGATGTCATACACGACGAGTAGAAGCGAGTAGGGTTGAGAAGTAAGAATAGGGACTCGGCGAGTTGGCGGCCCAACTCAGCGAGTCAGGTCAACTGTAGGTTGACTTTGACCGGGAGAGTTGACTTTGACCAGGGGTAAAAGAGTCATTTTACCCCAATACAGTGATTAGTATTTGATTGAGTGTGTTTATGGAATTGTAGCCGGGGAGATACCGGAGCAGCAGCAGATAGCTTCCAGAGCCATACACTCAACAGCCAGTTCACGAGGTGAGTTTCCTTCCAGTAGGAATGGGTCTACGGCCACAATGCCAGCCCGTTTAGTTAGCAGTAGTTCCGGACTTCGGTCCGATGCAGTAGTTAGAGTGCTTGATGTCTTTGTGATTCAAGCATGTTTTGTGTTATATGTTCCGGACTTAAGTCTGATGCTATATATGTGTTATGTTAGCGAATACGTGTTTATGTTATGCTATGTTCAGACAGTTCCGGATTTCGGTCCGATGCAGCTAGTTCCGGACTCTGGTCCGATGCAGGGGACAAGGTCCCAGTCAGTTCCGGACTTCGGTCCGATGCAACTAGTTCCGGACTTCGGTCTGATGCAGTCAGTTCCAGACTTCGGTCCGATGCTGTCAGTTCCGGACTTCGGTCCGATGCAGCTAGTTCCGGACTTCGGTCTGATGCAGTGGGCAAGGCCCAGTGTGTGCTTTATTTGTTGTTGTGTGGTATGTGGTAGTTTGGGGGAGCTCACTAAGCTTCGTGCTTACGGTTTCAGGTACTTCCGCAAGTAAAGGGAAGGGATGATGGTATCGCACACACCACAGCTTCAGTTTTTGTCCTGGGAGTTGATTCAGTTTCTTAGATATGTTTTGATACAGTTGTGACACAGTTTTTCTCACAGTATTTTAGTATGGTTTTGAGATACGCAACGTATGGTTTTATTATGTGATACTCAGTTCTATGATTTTTGTTATATTAAAAATGAAATTTTCGGGCCGTATTTTTGGGATGTTTCAGAGTGCATGGTCCCTTTCATCTTACACATAGATATTAAGTATTTTATAACGTGCTATGTGTGCATATTATCTGTATACTTGCTATCTATGATGGATGAACGATTTTATACAAGTTCTATACGATTTAAACTGTATATGTATTTATATCTACATAATATGTTGGGTAAAACATGGGTAGATGAAATATGAGTTGGATGATGAGTTGAGAAGTGATATAGACCATGAGGTAAGGGTGAGAGGTGGACGATGTGAGAAGCCCTGTTCCCAAATGTTGGCCCCGTCATCTAGCAGAGTATGGATGACAACCACAGACTATTCTAGACAGTCCAGTGGAACACTAGCAGGCTCGCGACCTATAGGTGTTGTGAACGACATGTTCACCGGTGTACTCTAAAAACCCATTGACATGTATTGTGAGTGGACTCTCGAAAACGATATTGTCAATAAACGAGATAAACCTAGCAGCTGTGTTCGAAGCATAATACTCGTAGTTGCGCCTCATATAAAATGTCACAATTATGCCAGTTGCGCCTAAGGATAGAACTAGTAGCTATGCTTGACAGTTGTGTCATTGACAACAATGGACTTCGTACCTATTCCTTAGGAATGAATTAATGAGAAATAGCTTATTCTTAGGGTAGATCCTTAATAGTAAAGAAGATAATGGGGATGGGTAATTGGGTTAACTGTTTGATGATTAAACATAATATTTATATTATTATGGGTTGAAAACCCTATGTACTCACCAGGCTTCCCAACCTGACCTACTTAGTTTATTTATATCACATGTGTTGATATGAAGTCACATTACACTAAGAGATTATGGAGATATAGATCACTAGTGATATTGAATGTAAGTTCTGTTTATGCTTATGTCTCTGTATTGACGATGACATCCCAATGTTTTAAATGAATAAAAATACATTTCTTCGGAAATGCTTTGATAACGAATTTATCATGTTTTACTGGGTACAAATTCCGCAACATTTTTTATTAAAAAAGTACTCTGATTTTTATAAAGCATAAACAAAATCGGTCTTTTCTGGCCGTGAAATTGGGGATGTCACAGTTGGTATCAGAGCATTAGTTTAAGCGAACTAGGAATATGGATCTATTTCTAGACTTAAACTTAGAATGCTAAGTAATGATTGTGAGGAGTGTGTCTTAGGTAATACACCTGAATAGACACAAGCAGTATCTTATTTAGGGAAAATGTCTAACATGCTTTTATGTGCTAAATGATTTATGATGCTTTATGATGCTAAATGTATGATCGAATCTATGGTCTGTTGCCGACCGGACCTGGAAACTTTATGTGTTCAAATTTCTAAACGTTTAATTATGGTATTAGAACTGGAATGTAACTTTTTGAAGTAATAGGGAGATTTACACGTCGAACGTAAATAAAATCTTTCCTATCTTAATTCTCGTCGTTTCGCCCCGAACGTCCGATTTGGTGTATCGAACAAGATGGCAAGAAACCGAAGTGGAGTCAGGAACACGAACGTAAGGATCACAGACAAACATAGTGTGCATACTTGGAGTATGGCATAACTATTGGAATTATGTTCAATTGATCAATTTCACAAAGTAAGAATCATAGACAAACATAGTGTGCATACTTGGAATATGGCATAACTATTGTTTGGACAAATATAGTGTGCATGCTTGGAGAATGGCATGACTATTGTTTTAATTCAAGTATAAAGTTGATTATTTGAAACATTATACAATAAATAATGAGTAATCAACTTGGTGTTGTAAAACGCATTTTTGTGTGTGATTTGATAAGTGTATAGAGAAAGCATATGAGTCGAATTTTATCCATTCCTTTTACCCTTGGAGGGATAAAAGCGATATATGTGGGCCCCTCGATGATTTAGTGATGACAAGCGTAAGTGCTCGACCAGGCCTGGACTGATTTGATTTGTTCAATTAGTCGGTCTTCATAAATCGGAAATCGAGAAACAACAGATGGACAGAGAGAATGATTAAAATCCATGTCTCAGTCCATATGATATCTAGAATGGAGGAATATATGATCCCTTATCTAATGGACGCGTCATTGATTTGTTCAGAGTTCGACAGCGGGTTTTAAGAGCTACGATTGCTAGTCAGGTTGCAGATTCATACTTGCAATAATAGTTATTAGACTTATCCAAGTGGGAGACTGTTGGATTAGTGTCTAAGTCTATAACTATAATTGGTATGTACTTGACCCGAGTTGGCATGGTCCATTTGGGTTGCATGGCATCGGAACAATTTGGATAGACTTTTGTGAGAAAAGGATATTTATGATTTATTAATATATTATAAGTTCTAATATATTAATATGAAATCATATTATTTAATTAGTATTGATCAAGAATTAATTTGGAATTAATTTTGTGATCAAAAGACACTAATTAAATATATAGGGATTGATTGTGTAAATCATTCATACTTATATATGTGGGCTTATGATCCATAGTTCTTAATGTTGGGTTAAACCCATGGAGTAACCCATGGATACTCCATGGAGGTTTTAACCCATGGAGCATGAAGAATATGAAAAGTCATGAGTTACATGGTGTAACCACAGTATATAAAGACCACATAGCTCAAGAAATCGGCCCTAAGGATTGAGATGAGAGGGCTAGCCGATTTCGAGCATAAGAACTTTTCTCTCAAGTTATTCCAAGTTGTTGGTGGTGTTGTGTAAACCATTTGAGGTGTCACACATGGGGCACTAGGCTCATAAGCTCCATCGAATCAAGCTACAACAAAAGGTATGTTACCCTAACTAGTATCTTGTATTGTTTATGTCATTTGCATGCTAGTTATAGGTTTAATGCCTTGGAAACCATTTGCATGTATAATTAGTGAAAACATAGATCCAAGGTATTTAGGGTTGTATGTGTACCATAGGATGTTATAGTATACTAAAACCCATCAGACTGACCATGCTAAAACCAAAGGCCACATCAGGGCGAGTACATGTCATAGCATACATGATAGATCCAACAGTAGAAACATATGGAAATCTAATCATTTCTACTATCTCAACATCAGTATTCGGGCTCTGTGTCTTACTCAGTTTGGTATTACTCTGTATAGGCAGTTCTCTTTTCTTGGAATTCTCCACACTAAAACGTTTTAGCACTTTTTCCAACTATGCACTATGATTAAGTCCAATTAGTCTTATACTCATGTCTCTTAGAATTCTTATCGGTAGAATATAAGCAACCTCTCCTAGATCCTTCATAGAGAAACACTTTACAAGACAAGACTGTACCTCTTGCAAAGTTGGAATATTGGTTCCTATAAGAAGTATGTCAGCAACATACAAACCAGGAAGGTTACTATACTCCCACTAGCCTTGACATATATACAAGACTCATCTTCACTTCTGGAGAAGCCAAACTCCTTGACCTTCTCGTTAAAGCAAAGATTCCATCTGCGAGAAGCTTGTTTTAATCCATAGATTGATTTCTCAACCTCTGGCTGACTCATGTAAACATCCTCAGCCAACTTCCCATTAAGGAAAGCGGTTTTGACATCCATCTGCCATATTTCATAGTCATGAAATGCAGCTATGGCGAGCATTATCCTAATTGATTAAGTAGATATAACCATATCTGCTATAATCATGTGATGCCCAGTTTCCAGTACGTAATTAATTTAATAATTATTCAAATTATAAGAGCAACTCGATGAGTTGGTAGCCCCAAACTTGTCGACTAGAGACCATATGGGTCACGTGATTTAAGTAACCTACTCGACGAGTTGAAAGGCCTCAACTCGACGAGTAGGTTGGAAGAGGTGAAACCCTAATTTCCGGGGTTTACACCCTATTTAAACATCTTAATCGCTTCATGTTAGCCTCATTTCCAGCCTCCAAATCCCAAACCCTAAATCTCAAAAACCCTAAAGCCATTTGTGTGTTTGTGAGCTATTTTTGAGAGTTTTGGTGTGTATTTGAAGCTATTGGAAGAAGAAGAGCTTAGAGACACAAGAGGGAGCATATAGATCCAGAATCCTTGCCTCATCCACAACATTTTGCTAGAATAAAGCTTAAACCTTTCCTTATAGTTGTTTAGATCTCCTTTATGATGTTATTTTGATAGTTTTGGTCCAAATGTCATGATCCTTTGGATTTGGACGTCCCAAGTGGGGAATATTTCAGATCTAGGACCTTGAAGGGTTTTCATGGCATAAAAGTGCCAACTTTATGGCCATGGAAGCTCTATGCAACCTTTAGAACATTATTTGGTCTTTTGAAGCTCGTATGGCCATGCATGTGGATAAAGCTTCAGACTTTACGTGATTATCGTGTCCCTTGAGTTCAGATCTAGGATCTCATAGTTTATCTTGAAGTTTTGATGGCCTTAGGAATAGGATCTAAGCCATTTTGAGTTAGGGTTTGATAAGACCTTAACAGGTAAAGGTGGAAACCTTATCCTTTTAGGCATGTTTCCAATTTAGATCCGAAATTTAGGTGGTAGATCTGAAGAATAAGAGCTTAATGCATTAAGAGGAGTTGATAGACTGATAACCTAGATGTGTTCATAAGGGAACTCGGCGAGTTGGTCTGAAAGGTCCCCAATTCTGTTAATGGAAGTCGGTGAGTCCTCAAGGGAACTCGATGACTGTATTAGGAAGTCCCATTTCTGTTAAGAAGGAGGAACTCGGCGAGTTGGAGGAAAACTCGACGAGTTAGATCGCAATTTCACGGTTTCTGTGATTCATAAGAACTCGATGAGTTGATTCAACTCCGGAGTTGACTTTGACTTAACTTTGACTTTGACTTGACCATAGTTAACCTTAAGGGTTATGAGTATGGAATGTTATCTAAGGGTTTGTTTTGGTTCACGGAGCGAGTAGAGTTGAACCCAGGCATAGACGTTTCATCTATCATCCGATAATGAGGTGAGTTTCCTCTTGTATGAACGGGTCAAAGGCACCAATGCTGGCCTATATATGTATGCTAGTATGTTACAGACCAAGGTTCGATGTTGGGCAGTGCCCGATGTAGGTTTATATGTTTATGGATTTCCAATCCGATGTCGGGCAGGGCCTGAGGAATGCTTTTATGCTAGACTCGTGATTCTTGCATGTGTTTGCTTAGTATGTTTCCAGACAACGATTCGATGTTGGGCAATGCCCGATGAATGTTTGTATGCTTCCGGATTTCGGTCTGATGCCCGGCGGGGCCCGAGGAATGTCTATATGTTTACGTTATGTGAATATTTATGTGTATTTGTTGATATGTTTATATATATACCGAGCTTTGCTCGATGCCGGGCGGGACTTGATGCTAGACTTTGGTCTGATGTCGGGCGGGGCCCGATGAAGTGGGCAAGGCCCATGATATGTTATTATGTGATTATGTGTATGGTATGTGGTACTTCAAGGGGAAGAGCTCTGGATGACTGCAGTGCACACACCATGAGTTTAGCCTGGTGTGTTTTTAGTCTGATATATTTTACAAATGTTAATAATATTTTGAGATACAATGATTTATGAGTTCATGTGATAATTTGATAAGTATGGTTTTATTTAATAAATTAAAATGAAATATTTGGTCTTGAATTTTAGGATGTTTCAAGTTGGTATCAAAGCCAGGTTTGAGGATTCGGGCACACTCTCGGGTGTATTTGAAATCAAACTGAGGACTTGGTATGAAAATTTCAAAAGAAAACCATTTTTATAAAAAGGATTTTGAAAAAAGAAAAGGGTGTGGTGCATGCAATCAACCGAGCTCAAGTAAGTTCTTCCAAATTACCCATACATGTTTTGATATGATATGAGTATGAGAAGTGCATGTTAGATTAGGGGCTAAGGATCTAGGAATGATGCCTTATGTGACAACCCAAAAGTTTCCATTCTGTAAAACCATCCACAACAATCGAAGTCAAATCCATTCTGCTAACTTTCAAACTTTTGGGATAAGTTTGAGTGTTTCAGGATTTACTCTTAAAGAGATATCAGGAGAGACGATGCACTAGGGTATTGTGCAACTATGATTTTCCAAAACTCATTGATATTAGAGTTCAACGCCTGAATAAAATATTTTCTGCCAAAAACCCTCAAGACTATATAAGGAAAACTTAGCCATTTTGGATTCATTTCTCACATTTCCAACTAGAGAAAAGCCGATTTCTCTCTCAAGGATCTTCACCCGATCACCCCGGATTGTAAGTACTTCAACCTAGAGTGTATTTAAGTGTGTTATATGCCTTGATAACATGAAAAATCAGCCAAAACACCAAGGAAATGGTGTTCACGGCCCAAGATCGTCTTGGACCGTGAACACTAAATTTAGGGCCAAAGTGTGCCCAATGTCCCTCCAAACCTTGGAACTTAACCTAGAGACTACCCATGACTTGTTTAGACCTCAAAAACATTAAGAATCAAGGGCTAGAAGTGAGTTCACGGCCAAGGATATTCTTGGGCCGTGAACTCCATTTTAGGGTGCCAAAATGCCCTAAATGCATTCCTTAAGCCAAGAGACTAGCCTAACACTTTACCATGATGTGTTTAGGACCCAAAGCAACCAAAATACCAACACCCATAGGTGTTTACGGCCGCAAGCACATGACCAAATGGTCCATGGGCCGTAAACTCAAGTTAGGGGTGTTTTGATGCCACAAACACTTCCTAAGGCTTAGGCTTGAATTTAGGATGCTTCCTTATGACCTTTAGGACCCTCATTAACATAAATGGCCATGAGTTTACGGTAGTAATGTGACATCCCCATTTTCACGGCCAGAAAAGACCGATTTTGTTTATGCTTTATAAAAATCAGAGTACTTCATTTTATAAAAATGTTGCGGAATTTGTTCCCAGAAAAACATGGTAAATACGTTATTAAAACATTTTCGATGAAACGTATTTATTTCATTTTAAAACGTTTGGGATGTCATCGTTAATACAGAAACATAAGCATAAACAGAACTTACAATTATTTACACTAGTGATCTACATCTCTTTAAATATCTCAGTGTATTGTGACTTCATATCAACACCTGTGATAAAAATAAACTGAGTGGGTCAGGTTGGGAAACCTGGTGAGCACATAGGGTTTTCAACCCACAATAATATAATTATTATTTTTAAACATCAAACAATCAACCCAATTACCCATTCCCGTTATCCTCACATTACGTCCCTAAAACATCTAACCCAAGGGACCTAGTCAAAGGACTATCATTGGGATGGAGTATATCTGGTGAGCACACAGTTCACACAGTTTGAATAAACACACAGTTCGAATAAACACACAGTTCGGTTAAACACAAAGTTCGAATAAACACCTACAGGTTGCGAGCCTGTTAGTGTTCCACTGGACTGTCTAGAATAGTCCGTGGTCGTCATCTATACTCCGCTAGATGACTAGATCATCAAGAACATCTATAACGAGGCATCTCATTATTTCATTTTATCACACAGCAACTAATACATCTACCCATGTTTTACCCAACACATTTTGTAGATATAAAATACATATACAGTTTAAATCATTGAAAACATGTATAAAACGTTCATCCAGCATAGATAGCAAGTATACAGATAATATACACACACATCACGTAATTTATATAAAATACTTCATATCTATGTGTAAGCTGAAAGTAACTATGCACTCACCTGAGAAGGTGGTGACTCGGTACTCGGACAGCGCTTCGTTTACTTTAAAATAATTTCCTTTGACGAAACCTAGTATTATCACCACTAGATTTTAGTCTAATATTACCGTGACTAATTATTAGTCTTATTATTATTATTATTATTATTATTATTATTATTATTATTATTATTATTATATAAGCGTTTAAACAATACTTTCCAACTACTATGTACAGACAGGGGCCAGACATAAAACACCGGAGGGCAGGACCATTTTGGCGTATAGCACTTCTGAAATCCAACAACCCTATGCGACCCTTTAAACCAGATTCCCCGTACCGCGAGTAGTTAAAAGATATTATAACGACACTTATATAAGTCATAATAATAGCCCAAATATTTATAAATTTATAATAACAATACTAATTTTAAATATAAACTATATTTAAAATAGGGTAAACATAACTTACTTTCAAGGGGATTTTAGCTAGGAGTCGGGCTCTGCAGGGGCAGAACTTCGTCGCTGAATCTTTCTAAGAAAGATTCGTGCAGCGCTTCAGCGCTCACCTTACTATACTAAAACTACAGAAAGAGAAGTCGAATCACGAGGGACCGAAATGCTCGGGGGATAAGGAGAGAAAGACTCTTGAATCAAGAGAATGGTGCAAGAAATATGAGAGCCCAAGCCTCTTATTTATAGTAATTGAATTTACAAAAACTACCCTCCATAATTACTTAATGACCTTATAGTTATATAAACAACTAAACACCCCTTTATAATACTATTTTAAATAGATTTAATGATATTTGCACTAAACTAATGTCGAAAGAACTCAACATTAGTCTTATAATGACCGCATCGTCGATACCTTTCTAATGATATATACATATGTATATATATGTGTACGTATACATGATTTATACTTTATTTTAATACGTAAATATACTACTATAATTTGTAACTCGCTCATACGAACTCCGTTTTTGACGTTATTTATATCCACGCGTAGGTGGAGACATACTCTACAACTTTCGTTTAGACTCCGTTGGTTAATTTTGACTTTATTTTTAAAGTTATATTTTTAACAGGCCAGGACAGGATTTGGTCCGTTAAAATCTCATAACTTCTTTATTCAATGTCCATTTTCGTCTGTATTTTCATCGTTACGCTACTAATAACGAGATCTTCGATTCTTGTTTAGGTTGTGTTGGCTAAAAATCAATCGATCTAAAATTCGAATTTCGGGCTGTACACCGCTAATCCGAAACTTCGAAAAATCATAACTTCTTCATACGAAGTCAGATTTGGGCGTTCTTTTTATCGATGTTCTTAGTTTAACATATTCTACGACTTTTGTTTAGAGCGCTAAGGCTAAATCTCTATATATCATAAATTTACTATTTACGCTTCCCGGCGCCGTGCCGGTTCCGACGCGAAACTTCGACGGGTCATAACTTCTTCGTTATAACTCGGATTTCAGCGTTCTTTATATGTACGGAAACCTTGTGACATATTCTACAAATTGGTTAAGATTATTTATTCTAAATAATATTTTTGTCAAAAAGTCATTTTCGACCCCTATTGCCTCTAAATTGACTAGCCCGGATCTGCGGGCGTTACAATTATCTCCCCCTTAGGATGATTACGTCCCGGAATCATCAACGAAACAGGGCTCGTATAATGACTCCATACGTCATCTTTTCATCCTAGTTAATAATTATAACTTCTATATTCCTTCAAGTCTATCTCTTAGACTCATTGACTGTAAGCAGTACTCGATCGTGCACCTGCTCTCTACCTCGGGCTAGACTTCAAATTATGACCTATCATCATGTGATGCACATTTAGACTTAGGTCTCTTAGAGTTAAATTCTAAAATAGACTATGCCTTCCTTCATGTTCTAATGTGATATAATCACACTTTAACATTAGGCATTTCTAGCCACCAACTTCTTTAACAACGAACGCGATACTTCTATTGATTGCTTTGATTTCAATCGTTTGGTTTAAGTCGGACGCTACATCAAACTTGGTTCTCTGAACCACGCAACATACTCATCGTAGTCAGACTCAATTCGGTATGACCACTAGGGTCGGAAATCAACAATCTTTTTTTAGTCATTATCGAAACGATGATAATGACATACTTGAAAAAAAAACAGAATCAGTTACTAGCTTCTTGGTAACCTTGTGACTTTCCCTGATCCAAGTGTGAGTCCTGTGCTTCCGGTAGTATAGGCCTCTACTACCATTCACACCTACTCATACTCGTCCCAAGTATTGTCCCGCAGTCTCTCCAAGTCACCATACACGAAAAAAAACAACTTAACACATCAGATAACAAAACAAAGGTTTCATATTATTTCTTGAAACGATTACATAGGTGTTCAAGTTCACCCTAGACTATGCCTCTAACAGGCTAAATCATATGATTCTATGGCTACATTATAACTCGATCCTTGGATGTCAAGCCGTCATTCCTGAATCCTCGCATTGTCATCTGCTTCGTCTAGGATCATATGGAATGCTCTTGCCTTCGGTTTTGGCGGAATGTTTAGTTTTTCCGCCTCTTTCTTTTTCGGGCAATCCTTAGCAACATGCCCTTCTTCACGGCATTCATAACACACCCTTTTGCACTCGTTGGCGTAATGTCCGGTCTTCCCACACTTGTAGCAAGTCACTTCTTCGCTACATTTCCCAAAGTGATTCTTTTTGCACTTCTCGCACCATTTCACTTTGTTTCCTCCTCCGCTAGACTCCTTTGAACTAGACTTGATCTTCTTATTGGGCCTCGTAGATTCCTCAAACTTCCTCTTTTCGCCAACCTCAATCTTGTTGGCAGCTCTTCCCTTAATCATATCTTCCACAGACTTGGCAGCCCAGATAGCTGCCTCCAGAGTAGGAGCCTGACGCACTGGCACCGCGTACTCCCATGGAAGTCCCTTTGCATACTTGTCAATTTTCGTCAGCTCATCCGGAACAAGACGCAAGGCAAACTCCATCTTTTCTGTGAAGTTGTTCGTGTATTCATCGATTGACATGCTTCCCTTCTTCAGGGTTAGAAACTGGTTCTCTAGCTCAAGCAGGTTTTGAGCTGAGCAGTACTTTCATTTGAATTGCACCAAAATTTCTGCCCATGACAGTTGCAGGGGCTCATTAGGGCTCAGAGTCTTCCCCAAGGTATTCCACCAACGTACAACACTTCCTCGAAACTGACGCACTGCAAATGTGGTCTGTAGCTTCCCTCTGCAACCGCATGTCATGAAGGCTAACTCCATCTCCGAGATCCAATCCATGACCCCGATCGGATCCTCCTTTCCAGTGAAAGTCGATGGCTTGCAAGTCAGAAAATCCTTGTACTTGCATCCATTCCTCTCGACTTTGTCATCTTGGTTGTTTTGTCGAACTATTGGTGGGTTGACTTGACCAACAGTCCCACTGTAGTTTCCTTCCTCAGTCTGCCCTTCGTTCAACTCGGGCTGTTCGATCTGAATAGTGGCTTCCTCACGATTTTGCTGGAGCAAACGTCTAGTTTCCTCCATTTGACGATCCAACATTGCCTGGATCATCGCTTGCACTCCGGCCATCGTTATTGGTCCGGCAGCGGCTTCCACAACTGGTATTTGCTCGATCACGGGGGGTTGGTGTCCGTTCCCATTTGCATTCACGTTTCCACTACGGGTTCTTGCCATCTTGATCTATACACCGAATAAGGTGAATCCAGATCTTTACTTAGGATTGACGGTTAAATCATCCTTATCACTCCGAAACGTTTATATGCTAGTTCTAATATCGTAGTCGTACGTTTAGAATCCTAAACACATAAGGTTTCCAGATCCGGTCGGCAACAGACCATAGATCCGAACAACTAACAGCATATCAGGCACAAGTATTTAGCACATAAAAGCATTTTAGGCACAATTCCTAAAATAAGCTAGTGCTCACACCTCACAATCATCGCTTAGCATTCTAAGTTTAAGTCTAGAAATAAATCCATATTCCTAGTTCGCTTAAACTAATGCTCTGATACCAACTGTGACATCCCCATTTTCACGGCCAGAAAAGACCGATTTTGTTTATGCTTTATAAAAATCAGAGTACTTCATTTTATAAAAATGTTGCGGAATTTGTTCCCAGAAAAACATGGTAAATACGTTATTAAAACATTTTCGATGAAACGTATTTATTTCATTTTAAAACGTTTGGGATGTCATCGTTAATACAGAAACATAAGCATAAACAGAAAGGGGCCAGATATATCACCACTAGATTTTAGAGTACTTCATATCTATGTGTAAGCTGAAAGTAACTATGCACTCACCTGAGAAGGTGGTGACTCGGTACTCGGACAGCGCTTCGTTTACTTTAAAATAATTTCCTTTGACGAAACCTAGTATTATCACCACTAGATTTTAGTCTAATATTACCGTGACTAATTATTAGTCTTATTATTATTATTATTATTATTATTATTATTATTATTATTATATAAGCGTTTAAACAATACTTTCCAACTACTATGTACAGACAGGGGCCAGATATAAAACACCGGAGGGCAGGACCATTTTGGCGTATAGCACTTCTGAAATCCAACAACCCTATGCGGCCCTTTAAACCAGATTCCCCGTACCGCGAGTAGTTAAAAGATATTATAACGACACTTATATAAGTCATAATAATAGCCCAAATATTTATAAATTTATAATAACAATACTAATTTTAAATATAAACTATATTTAAAATAGGGTAAACATAACTTACTTTCAAGGGGATTTTAGCTAGGAGTCGGGCTCTGCAGGGGCAGAACTTCGTCGCTGAATCTTTCTAAGAAAGATTCGTGCAGCGCTTCAGCGCTCACCTTACTATACTAAAACTACAGAAAGAGAAGTCGAATCACGAGGGACCGAAATGCTCGGGGGATAAGGAGAGAAAGACTCTTGAATCAAGAGAATGGTGCAAGAAATATGAGAGCCCAAGCCTCTTATTTATAGTAATTGAATTTACAAAAACTACCCTCCATAATTACTTAATGACCTTATAGTTATATAAACAACTAAACACCCCTTTATAATACTATTTTAAATAGATTTAATGATATTTGCACTAAACTAATGTCGAAAGAACTCAACATTAGTCTTATAATGACCGCATCGTCGATACCTTTCTAATGATATATACATATGTATATATATGTGTACGTATACATGATTTATACTTTATTTTAATACGTAAATATACTACTATAATTTGTAACTCGCTCATACGAACTCCGTTTTTGATGTTATTTATATCCACGCGTAGGTGGAGACATACTCTACAACTTTCGTTTAGACTCCGTTGGTTAATTTTGACTTTATTTTTAAAGTTATATTTTTAACAGGTCAGGACAAGATTGGTCCGTTAGAATCTCATAACTTCTTTATTCGATGTCCATTTTCGTCTGTATTTTCATCGTTACGCTACTAATAACGAGATCTTCGATTCTTGTTTAGGTTGTGTTGGCTAAAAATCAATCGATCTAAAATTCGAATTTCGGGCTGTACACCGCTAATCCGAAACTTCGAAAAATCATAACTTCTTCATACGAAGTCAGATTTGGGCGTTCTTTTTATCGATGTTCTTAGTTTAACATATTCTACGACTTTTGTTTAGAGCGCTAAGGCTAAATCTCTATATATCATAAATTTACTATTTACGCTTCCCGGCGCCGTGCCGGTTCCGACGCGAAACTTCGACAGGTCATAACTTCTTCGTTATAACTCGGATTTCAGCGTTCTTTATATGTACGGAAACCTTGTGACATATTCTACAAATTGGTTAAGATTATTTATTCTAAATAATCTTTTTGTCAAAAAGTCGTTTTCGACCCCTATTGTCTCTAAATTGACTAGCCCGGATCTGCGGGCGTTACAAGTAAACTCATTTGGGCCATGAACTCCTCAAAAACTCCAAAGAAGGTGGTCTTTCTCATCCTAGGGTAGAGTTAATGTCCCTAAATCATCCCTAGCCTTCAAAACTTTCACTTACACATGAGTAGGCATGAGTTTACAGCCGTAAACTCCCTTGGGCCGTAAACCCATGGTAGTAAACTCATGTGAGTGCCATTCTACCTTCCTATGTTGAATCACATATGATTCCAACACTTGGTCAAGGTGTTTCCTAGTCCCAGAAGGTGTTTCCTTTCATATAGTTGTTTATAAACACTATATTCATGCCAATATGTGTCATTATATATCATTTAGGACTTATTGTGTCTCGGGACTTCATTCGTGGAACTTCTCATCCTTACACGCATACCCGTTTGGATCACCCACATCAGGTGAGTTCATACCCCATAATGAATCATTTAACTATTTTAACTGTTTTAAGGGGGGGGGGGGAATACAGGTTGAACACAATGTTAATTGTGTAAATGTTTGTTGTTAAATATCCTTCAAAATATTACTTATGTTATTTATAAGTTGTCAACACATTTCAAAACTCCGTTATTAAAGTTAAAGCATAACTTAGTAGAGAAAGGAGTCATTTCAGTAATAGTCCAAGTAGACCATTAGTAAACTATAATAGGTATAGTTTAGGAGAATGCTATTCATTACTTCTAGTATAATGAAGAACACAAAGAATCAATACCAGAATAGAACAAACAGTGAAGAGAATCAAACAATACCAGAACAGAACATCACAAACAAGTTAAGTTGCTATAGCATGATAACACACAGACAAGATCTAATTATACCAATGAATCACTAACACATCAGTGATAGTTATATTAGGTATACATGATCATATAACTTTAATGTGAATTACACGGCTTGCATGGATTTGTTGGGGTCGCGTTTGGTTCCCTCAATCTCTTTACATTGAGAACGTTTCGTAAGGGATTCTAGCTTTCACATTATGACAGTAATAAAACAAATATGTTTTAGGTTATTAGTACATCCGCAGGTCATTATAAACGACATCTGTGTACTTACTTCTCCCATTACTTTCATAAAGTGTCAGTAACTAGGGGTGTTCGTTTGGATGGATCAGTTTGATCCGATGCAATCAACTAAATCCAAATTGATTTCGGTTTTCAAACCATGAATCCGAATTGTCCAAACTAAATTCAAATCCGATCCGATCCAATCCAATTACAATTCGGTTGGATTGGTTTTTATAATTTGGTTTTCAAAAACCGAAACATTTTAAAACGACATATAATTATAATATTACCCAACTTTATACAAGAAGCAAAAACAAATAATTTAGTTGTGATTTGAAATTTATAAACTAATAAGAAGATATATTATAGTTAAATATTTTATAGATACAAAATTTCGAGAGAAAATGCATATTAATATTTTTTTATCGGGTGAAACGTTTTGAACCTTCTTGAAAAAATAAATTACAAAATTAATAAATAATTATAGATATATATTATAAATAGATAAATAATAAATGTTTATTTGGTTTTTTGGACTATTCGGTTCTTATTTTATAAACCAAAACCAATCCGAAATACAAAATAATAATTCGGTTTTGTTGAAAACCAATCCAAAAATCCGAATATCCAAACCAAATAGTCCAATCCAAATTGTCCAATTGGATAATTCGGTTTTATCCGAATATTGAACAACCCTATCAGTAACACTTGAAAGTTGATCTATTTTCTAGTCGAGATAGTTATAAACTAGGGAGAATATACTTCTACATTTGACAAAGGAACAGTCGGGTTTAACTAAGAACAGAAGATGCCTTGGTAGAAGGCTACGATTAAAGGTTAGGATCATGATGCTAAATTTATGATTCCTTAATGTATACGCTATAGGATACATATATACTAGTAGATTCCGATAGTTAATAGGATGTGTGCTCTTCGTTGTAATTCCTGTTCTTGTTGGATGTGGGCTTCCACCGAGGTCACCCAATCTATTATCTACCCGAATCTATATATATCTATGCTTAGTATACATTAAGTCATCATAAGGGTACCAGGTATGGATCAGGTCATAGGACACAGAGTCAACGCACAGTTATTCTAGTACAAAACTTACTTATCAAAGACAGTATTTTTGGTAGACCAAAACTAGAGATTTCCCAGAAAAGGGCTTAATCCATTTTATTAAGTCGGTACAGTTTTAGAGACTTTAAGTGAGTTAACTCTATAACACCTTAGTTTATACACCATGTTTATATATAAAACTAATATTTGATATATAGCTAAATGTGTGTTTTCCCCCGACGTCCTGTTCACGTTGGATGTGGGCTTAGGGCAGATTCCCCCAATTAACTATCTACCCGATATCAGATTATATATACCAGTATAAACAAAGCTATTATAAAAGTAATCACCGTAGTCAATATTTTATTATAAGAAAAATAGGTTTTCTTAAAAGAACTCTCCATTAGATATAAATGAACCATTACAAATAACTCCATGAGTAACAAGTGAATACACCAAGGTTATATATGACAACGATCTAACATCCAATGGAATGTGTGCTATCCGCCTTACTTGCTGTTCCCCGTTGGGTTGTGAGTTTAGGGCAGATGCGCACAATCGATTGTTTATTTACTCCAAGTATATATAACTTGTACCCACTTAGTACGCATAGAAAGGCTTGTAGTGTCATTTTACTTAACTTCCATTAAAGTAGGAAATATAGGATTTTCTAGAGGAACAGGCGATCATTTCAAAACAGAACTTACAGCTTACATCACTTGTGCTTATACATTTTCAACCACATTTTACAGCTTACTCACATCACTAAAATCTTATAAACTCACCAGCTTAATTGTTGATCAACTCTTTTAAATAACCTGTATTCTCAGGAGATTATTAGACAGGTGCTCGTGCTGGGAATTTAGAAGATGGAGCATTACAACTTCAAGTCTTGTTTTGTTATTTGTTTATGACTTCTATGTTTTGTGAACACACGCATTGTAAACACTTTCTTTCTAAATGAAATGGTTGTTCATTACTTGCTTACCATATACATATCTCGTGATACTTGACATGACGTCTTCCACCCCCGAACGTTTCTGCCGTTCCGGTTTTGGGGTGTGACACCTTATATGCCTACTATATGAGTTTATTTGAACTGCATGATACTACTGATTAGTCAATTATACGATGGCCTAATTAGGATATGCTTGATTATGGTTACTCATTGCTCGAATACTGTCTGATTTGTGATTTTAGGAGCTCTAGTTATCTTTAACTAACTAATGAACGAATATGTTAAGTTACATATTGTGAGGACTAAATAATTTCAGAAGGTTAGGTTTAGCTCTATTTTGTAGCTCTTGTTTGAGTCGAACCGTTGTATGGTAGGACCTCTCAATCGAAGAATTATCCTGTCTTAGTGATATGTAATGGTATTCGGGAGCTAGTTAGGGGATATAGCAGGGACTTCTTATGTAGCTGATGGCGGAGAGTAGGTCGGAGATTACCCTAGGGCAAGCCTAGGATGAGATTAGTGCAGAGAGCAGTAGTAGTGAAAGGGACTTCAGGGAGTTAAGGCGGATCTTGAGGAAAGTACGGATAAATGTGGAAGGTAGTATGGCCCCGTACTACAGAAAGCAAAGGATCCGTACTCGAATCAAGGAATGCCGAGATGAACCCAGGGAACTTGTAGTATGTGTGATCCCTCGAGTTATGATGAGTATACTGATATTTTTATGGTGTATTTTCAGTATGGTGACACTACGCACGAGATCAGTTGGCAGCTCTGGCACCGGTGAGGGATCAGGCTCGGGCTCTGGAGTCAGGCAACTTGATAATCAGATAAGGGAGTTCATTTCATCTGAGATCACTTGCATTATATTGAACCAGAATCCTTTGATTTTTAGTATAGTCAAGGAGGGCATTCTGGAGATTCTGGACGAGAGGTTGAGTACTTCATGCACCGAGATGGCGGCCATGATGGGGGCGCACACGATGACTTTCAGGGAGTTCCGAGCTTGTGAAGCTCCAGACTATCATGGGGTTTGGGACCCCATTGCTAGCAGCAGGTGGTTGGCTAATGTCGCCAACTCCTTTCTCACCAGCAGATGTCCCGAGGGGAACAAGGTCCGACTTGCTTCCTGTCTCCTGAAGGACAAGGCACGCGACTAGTGGGAGGAAGTTGGGCATGCGGTTGGTGGTGATGCCCTTGACACTATGACCTGGAGTGACTTGTCGACTAGGTTCAGGGTCGATTTCGCACCTGTGATTGAGGTGAAACAGCTTGGTAGGGAGTTCCAGTATCTTCAACAGACTATTGAGACGGTGACTGAGATCACCGCCATGTTTAGGGGGAGGGCCCTTCTCTTTCCGCAGTACATGGCGGACAAGGAGATGAAAAATGTCCGATACCATGAGATGTTGCGGAGTGATATCCGCCAGTTTGTGAGTCGATCCAGCTGCAAGACGCTGGAGGATATCATTGAGAGGGATCGAGAAAGGGATTTAGATTTGGAGATGTAGAAGAAGAGGAAGCCATAGGGGGTTCAGACATGGAGTTTAGGCAAGAAGACCAAGGTATCAGATCACCGATTGAGGAGCCAGCAGGGCCGCAGCCGTTGTGGAAAGTGCGGCAAGATGCACGCAGGGGCATGCAGGGCGAGTAATTCGGGCTACTTTAAGTGCGGTCGAACTGGTCATGTCAACAGGGACTGTACTACTACCACCACGACCGTATCTAATCTGATTTGCTTCTAATGCAATCAGAAGGGACACAAGTGGTCCCAGTGCCCGAGTTTATCAGCAGTGGGATAGGTGGCGATACCTGCTCATGCTACATTGAGGATTACAGATGGCCGACAGGGTCGTACGGAGGCGCCTGTGGCAAAGAGCAAGGCCTTTCAACTGACAACAAAGGAGGAACGTGCAACTCCCGATGTGGAGACGGGTATGTATCTTCTCCTTTATCTCTTTACTTATATTGATTTATTGCTTATGTTTATGTGTTTCTGTATAGGATCACTCCTTGTGAACAGTATATCTGCTATGGTATTATTTGATTCGGGAGCTATCCGATCTTTTGTGTCGCTCATGCTCACCAAGCGATCTCTGGGAGCTCCAAGGGAGCTGGACTGTCCACTAGATGTAGACTAAAGTTATTTGATGAGCAGTTTCATGTGGATTTAGTCCCTATTCCCCTACAATGGAATAAGTTTATCGTGGGTATGGACTAGTTGAGCCCCAATGGAGTGGTGATCGACTGCGAGCATCAGCTTGTATGGGTTCGAACCATTATCCCCTCCCGAGGATTGATGACTTATTCGACCAGCTTCATGGTGCATCTTGGTTCTCCAAGATTGATCTACGATCAGGCTATCACCAGATGCGAGTAAGGGATGATGACATGCCAAAGATAGCCTTTCGGACTCGCTATGGTCACTATGAGTTCGTGGTTATGCCGGTTGGGCTCACCAATCCTCTTGCTGCGTTCATGGATTTCATGAACCGCATGTGTAGACCGATGTTGGACTGGTCTGTGATTGTCTTCATCGATGATATCTTGGTTTATTCCAAGACTCAGGAGCAGCATGAGGAGCACCTGAAGGAGGTGATGGAGACACTGAGGAGGGAGATACTTTTCGCAAAGTTCTCCAAGTGTGAGTTCTGATTGCGCGAGGTGCAGTTTCTGGTGCACCTTGTCAACCAAAAGGGTATTGTGGTCGATCCGGCCAAGATAGAGGTCATGATGCAATGGTAGGTTCCGAGGTCTCCATCTGAGATTTGGAGTTTTCTTGGTCTAGTGGGTTACTATTCGAGATTCATCCAATATTTCTCCAAGACCACTATTCCTATGACCCAACTGACCAAGAAGTCAGTGACATTCCATTGGGGGCTTGAGCAGCAGGCAGCCTTTGAGACTCTCAGATAGCGGTTATGCGAGGCACCGATTCTGACCTTGCCGGAGGGCGTCGACGACTTTGTGGTTTATTGTGACGCTTCGATCACGGGTATGGGCACAGTGCTGATGCAGCGAGGTCATGTGATAGCTTACGCTTCGAGGCAGTTGAAGCCTCATGAGGCGAACTACCCGACACATGATTTGGATCTAGGGGCTGTAGTTTTCGCCCTCAATATTTGGCCACATTACCTCTATGGGGTTCGTGTACCATTTACACAGACCATAAGATCCTGAGGTACCTAATGGATCAGCCAAATCTGAACATAAGGCGGCATCGGTGGTTAGATGTGGTGAAGGATTATGACTGTAAGATACTTTATCACTCGGGCAAGGTCAATGTGGTGGTCGATGCTCTTAGCCGCAGGAAAGTGGCAACTCCGATTCGAGACATATGTCTGAGGATGACAGTGATTACTCTGTTGCCGGAACAGATCCGGCAGGTGTAGGTCGAGGGTATGAACGAAGAGCGCCAGAAGTATGAGCAGATCATAGGACAGGTGACCTCATTTGATTATGATAGCCATGGGTTGTTGACCCTACATCGGAGGGTTTAGGTTCCTTACTGGGGTGGGGTATGGCAGTTTCTAATGGATGAGGCTCACAAGTCGAGGTTCTCTATCCATCCCGGGGCAACGAAGATGTACCAGGATCTTCGCCCTGATTATTGGTGACCCTTCATGAAGCGGGACATAGCTTGGTATGTGGAGCGGTGCTTGACTTGCAGGAACATCATGGCCGAGCACTATCGACCTCATGACAAGATGCAGTCATTGGAGATTCCCGTGTGGAAATGGGAGGACATCACTATGGATTTCATCACAAAGCTTCTCAGGACTGCATGTGGAGTGGATTCGATATGGGTCATTGTGGATCAGTTGACCAAGAGTGCTCATTTTATCCCGATCCAAGAGAGTATATTGAATGAGAAGCTAGTCGAGATCTACGTACGCGAGGTAGTGGCACATCATGAAGTGTCGGTCTCAGTGGTGTCAGACCGAGACATTCATTTTACTTCCAGATTTTGGAAGCGGTTTCATGACGAGATGGGTACTCGTCTTCACTTCAGTACCGCTTTTCACACTCAGTCACATAGACAGAGTGAGAGGACGATCCAAACTCTCGAGGATATGTTGCGCGCATGTGTATTGGATTTCGGCGGTAGTTTGGATACGTATCTTCCATTAGCGGAATATTCATATAACAACAGTTATCACGCCAGCATATATTAACCTCCTTTCGAGATGCTCTATGGGAGGAAGTGTAGGACCCCGATCTACCGGGGCGAGGTCGTTCAGAGAGTCATGGAGAGTACTGAGGTGGTACTCAAGACCACGGAGAAGATTCAACAGGTTTAGAGCAGGCTCCAGACTGCTCAGAGTCGGCAGAAAAGCTATGTCGACAAGGACCGTTCAAACCTAGAGTTTCACGTAGGAGATATGGTCCTCCTGAAGGTATCACCTTGGAAAGGTGTCATCTGGTTCAGGATGTGGGGCACACTGGGCCCCAGGTACATCGGTCCTTTTAGATTTACAAGGCCTATCATTTGGATCTTCCATCAGAGCTCAGTCAGATGCACAACACTTTTCATGTCTCCCAGTTGCTGAAGTGTTTGGTGGATGATTCCGCAGTTGTACCTCTAGAGGACGAAGTCCAATACAAGTGGGGGAGATTTGTAACGCCTAGTTCCTGGTACGTAATTAATTTGATAATTATTCAAATTATAAGAGAAAATCAACGAGTTGGAATCCCCAAAACTCGTCGAGTAGAAACCATATGGGTCGTGTGATTTAAGTAACCTACTCGACGAGTTTAGAGGCCTCAACTGGACAAGTAGGCTCACAGAGGTGAAACCATAATTTAAGGTGTTTGCACCTTATTTAAAATGAAGGGTTTTGAGCATTCTAACACTCCTAAGGTATACATGCAACCTAGAAACCTTAGATCTATGTTTTACTAATATACATGAAAATTTGATTATCCAAGGTTCATAACCTATCTAGCATAGCATGGGGAACTTTTAAACATAAATGCTAGAAGAAGAACATACCTTTTTGTTGTTTGGATTCCTTGAGAACCTTGTGAGCCTAGCACCTCAAGTGTGATGCCTCAAATGTCTCACACAACACTACAACACTTGGAATAACCTTGAGAGAAGTTCACTAAACCTCAAAATCGGCTAGCCCTCTTTTTCTTGTACAAGTAGTGCCGATTTTGCTTGCATTGGTGTCTTTATATAGTTGCGGCACAAGTAGGGTTACACCACGTAAACCCTAATTGTCATGGATTTTCATATTCCATGATCCATGGGTTTGTAACCTCCATGGCGTATCAATGGAGCACCTTATGGGTTTTAGCCCAATCCATACAAACCATGGATCATTATCCCACTATACAAGAATAGATGATTTACACAATCAACCTCATATATTTAATTAGTCTCTTTTTGATCACTTAATAAATTCCAAATTATTTCTTTGATCAATACTAATTAAATAATATTATTAATATATTAGAACTTATAATATATTAATAATCCATAAGTTTCCTTTCTCTCATTTAGTCTATCCAAATGCTGCAATGTCATGCAACCCAAATGGACCATGTTAATCGGGTCAAGTACATTCTAGGAATACTTATGAACTTAGAAACCTAATCCAACAGTCTCCAACTTGGATAAGTCTAATAACTATAACTGCAAGAATGACTTCGGGAACCGATCAGCAAACGCAGCTCTTTCAAGGTCTCGCGGAACTGAGATGATGATGATACGCCATTTAAGATAAGAGATCATATAATCCTCTGTTCTAGATATCAGTCGGACAAATACATGGAACAATGTCTTACTTATTGTCCAGCAGTTTGTTTACCGTCTCACGATCACTCGAGATAAATTCCATGAAGTGAAACCAGTGAGCGTGGGTTGAATCTAATACTCAGAACTTATGAGCACTCATGAGTGTTGTAGCAACACTTTGAAATGTCCAACATCTTCGACATCTACAAGCCAACCCATGACAGTCTTGATTCATATCTACTTCCAACATATAACCAACTATGGAGAGTTTGAATAATATGAAATACAATAACATAATTATTCTAGAAGTCAAACCATGCAAAATGAAATGATCGTAAACGATTGACAAAAGATAGCAACACTTTACTCATAAATAAACACAACTTTTATTCATCATCAAATGTCAATTACACTTTACACATTTCAAAGCTATCTAACTACTAAAACAAATATCATCCTTCGACCCTATGCACCTCACATGCTGGAGATGCTTAACCCTACCCAGTCCCTTCGTGAGGAGATCTACCAGGTTCTCATCTGATGATACCCTCTTTGCCATGGGGATTCCTTCTTCTATTCGATGTCTGATGAAATTGTATTTTCTGTCGATGTGTCTGGATCTCCCGTGATCCCTTGGTTCCTTGGCTAAGGCAACTGCACTTTCACTATCACAAAAAAGCTCTATAGGCTCCTTTATAGCTGGTACAACTCCAAGTTCTCCAATGAAGTTCTTTAGCCATATACCCTCCTTTGCTGCCTCGCTTTCCGCTATATACTCTGGTTCGCAAGTTGAATCAGCCACTGTTTCCTGCTTGGAACTTTTCTAAGAAATAGCTCCTCTGTTTAAGGTAAAGACCCAGCCTGACTGAGAGCGGAAATTATCCCTATCAGTCTGAAAGCTAGCAACACTGTACCCTAATACTCTCAAGTCATCACTCCTACTGACGGTAAGAACCCAGTCCTTAATCCTCCGTATGTACTTCAGAATGGTCTTTACCGCAGTCTAGTGAGCCTTGCCAGGGTTCCCCTAATATCTGCTGACCATGTTCAATGCAAAGGCCACATCAGGGCGAGTACAAGTCATAACATACATGATCGAGCCTACAGCGGAAGCATACGTTACTCGACTCATTTATGCTATCTAAGCCTCTATACTCGGCCTCTGAGTCTTACTCAGTCTGGCATTACTCTGGATCGGTAACTCTTCTTTATTGGAATTCTGCATGCTGAATCTATTCAACACCTTCTCCAAGTAGGCACTCTAACTAAGTCGATTTAGTCTTTTACTCCTGTCTCTCAAAATCCCTAGGATATAGGCATCTTCTCCAAGATCCTTCATAGCGAAACACTTCCCAAGCCAAGACTTTACTTCCTGTAGAGTTGGGATGTCATTTCCTATGACTATGAGTAGTATGTCATCCACATACAGTACCAAAAAGCTAACTATACTCCCACTAGCCTTGACATATAGACAAGATTCATCTTCACTTTTCGAAAAGCCAAACTCTTTGACTTTCTCATCGAAGCAAAGATTTCATCTGCGAGGTGCTTGCTTTAATCCATTGATGGATTTTTCAAGCTTACACACTCTATTAGGGTACTCTGTACTGACAAACCCTCTGGTTGATTCATGTAAACATCTTCAGCCAACTTTCCATTAAGGAAAGCGGTTTTGACATCCATTTGCCATATTTCATAATCATGAAATGCAGCAATGGCTAACATAACCCTGATAAACTTAATCTTTGCTACTGGTGAAAAGGACTCATCATAATCAACTCCTGGGGTTTAAGAAAAGCCTTTTGCAACCAGTCGCGCCTTATAGGTGTGTAGATTACCATCCATGTCGGAATTCTTCTTGAAGATCCATTTGCACCCGACTGTCTTACAACCTGGTACATTGTCAACCAAGTTCCAAACTTGATTGTCATACATGGATTCTATCTCGCTGTCCATAGCCTCTTTCCATTTAGTAGCCTCAGGACCTGCCATGGCTTCTGTGTAGCTGTTAGGTTCATCCAGAATTAGCAGTGTGCTATCACTGATAAGTGTGTCACCTTCCGCAGTAATATGGAAACCATAATAATTCTTAGGTGCATTCCTAACTCTCGTGGAACGCCTCAGAGGTACAAACTCTTCTGTCGGATCAACAGGAGTTTCCTCCTCGGGTTGATTGCTAGGGTTTGAGGTTCCTTCACTACTTGACTCATGAATTTCTTCAAGGTCAATTTGCCTCCGACTGTTTCCTTGGCTCATGAATTCTCTCTCGCAAAAGACTCCTCTCCTTGCTACAAATACCACATTATCACTGGGTCTGTAGAAGAGGTAACCAAAGGATCTCTGTGGGTAGTCGATGAAAATACACCTCTCGCTTCGAGGTTCGAGCTTATTGTGAGTCTCGCGCCTTATGAAAGTCTCGCAAGCCCAAATCTTGATGTAGTCCAGATTGGGAACTTTTCCGGTCTCTAAGGCATACCCCCAAAATGAGATTGGTAGTGAAGCTCGAATCGTCATGAAACGAACCATATCCAACAAGGTTCTATTGCGCCTCTCAACCACACCATTGAGTTGTGGTATCCTGGGAGGTGTCAATTGTGAGATAATCCCGCATTCCTTAAGATAGTCGAGGAACTTTGTACTAAGATACTCACCACCTCAATCGGATCGATGCATCTTAATGTTCCTGCCCAACTAATTCTCCACTTCCTTTTTGAACTCTTTGAATCTTTCAAAGGTTTCTAACTTATGCTTGCTTAAGTAGACATATCCATATCTACTAAAATCATCAGTAAAAGTCACATAGAAGCGGTTAGCATCCCTTGTGGCAGTTCTGAAGGGTCCACACACATCAGTATGTATGAGATCCAACAAACGCTCACCCCTAGCACAAGAACCAGTGAAGGGTGACTTTCACATTTTCCCAAGTAAACAAGATTCATAACTATCATCTGACTTTCGGTCAAATGACTCCAATACTTCATCCTTTTGGAGTTGGTCTATGAGTTTCTTGCTTACATGTCCATGACGACAATGCCATAATGATGCTTTATCCAAACTTGTGGAAGAATCGATACACAATACATTATTTCCTAGGTTATCTACAACCGACACAATTTCATACACACCATCACAAGGTAATGCTTTAAAATAAAAAAAACATTATTAAAGAACGCATTAATACCACCACTGTCATTATCAAATGAAAAGGTAAAACCTTGTTTGTACAAACCATGAAAGGAAATAATATTTCTCGTCATTTCAGACGAGTAACAACGCTTATTCAAATCTAACACTAATCCACTACTTAGCAACAATGAATAAACTCCAATCTTGGTGACAGGTGATGTTTTCCTATTCCCCATGATCAAGTTTATCTTCCCATGCTCCACATTCTCACTTCTTCGTAGTCCCTGAAAATCAGTACATATGTGAATACCACAACCTGTATCAAGGACCAAGAATTAGAATGGGGTGAATTATTAGACAATATAATGTATATACCTGCATGGTTGGGTTTCACTTTCCCATCCTTCACATCTTGTTGGTATTTTGGGCAATTTTGTTTCCCGTGCGACTTTTCATGGAAATAGAAGCATTCAGCCTCTTTAGGGTTGGCAGAAGGAGTGACGAACCTTTCTTGGTTCCACTTGAAGAGGAGCCATAAAGGGTCTTCACCTTGGTGCCCTTCGGAGGGCTCTTCCTTTTCTTTCCTTTGCCTAGCCCGATTGCCAAGACAGGGGTCGCGGTAGGAGTAGGAGTGGTAACAACCGACTTACTCTTAAGACCAATTTTTGCGGTCTTCAAGAGTCCTTGAAGTTTGCTGAGTGTCGCTTCCTCCTTGTTCATGTGGTATGTCATACGGAATTAATCATAACACGAAGGTAAGGAGTGCAAAATGATGTCAATTGAAAACTCCTCAGGGAAGTTCACATTTATCTTCAGCAAACGATCCACATACCTTTGCATTTTCTACATGTGTCCCGTGATGGGTTCACCATCCTTCATTCGGGTTGTTATCATGGAGGAGATTATTTCATACCGCTCTTGACGAGCACTCTGATGGTAGCAGTCCATCAAGTCCTTGTGCATCTTAAAAGGGTAGTAGTCCTCATAGGACTTTTGGAGCTCTGCTGTCATGGTGACCAACATGATACATGCCACTTTGGTAGCATCTCTCTCATGTGCCTGATATTCAACGATCTCCACAGGAGTAGCAGAGTGTAATTTCATGGGTTAGCACTTTATTCACATATTCCTAAAGTAACTAAGATTGGGAATTTATAAAAAAAAACATCATAATTTTAATGAGAATTTAAAGTCCTTGTCTTACTCGTTTGGCTAACGACCTTCCACCGATCAAGGAAGCGGTGGATGAGAGTGGATACCCATTAAGCTGCCATTTTATAGGCAGCAATCTTATACCCCCCTTATAGACTGGCTTCGTTAATGAGGCCTACTAAAGGTAAGATGACTTGTTCTTATACATATATAATTATTATTATACCTATAATATTATAAAGTATACGGGTTGAATTTTAACTTTATATCTTCTTCATACGAACTCCGTTTTCGATGTTCTTTATATCCACGCGTAGGTGAGACTACGCTCTACAACGTTCGTTTAGACTCCGTCGGCTAATTTTGAATTTATTTTTATTATTTATTTTTAGTAGGCCTGGACAGGAAAACTTCGTTATAAATTAATAACTTCTTTATCCGACATCCATTCTCGCCTATCTTTTTATCGCTTCGCAACCACTAACGATATCTTTGATTCTCATTTAGATTGTTTCGGCTAAAAACCGCTCGATCTCAAATCGAGTATTCGGGTTGCATACTGCTAAGTCGAAACTTCAGAAAATCATAACGTCCTCATACGAAGTCAGATTTGGGCGTTCTATATATATTCGGAAACCTCGTTTCGGCCATTACAACTTTATGTAAAGATATCGAGTTTATTTTACACTTATATTTTGACGCTTATTTTTATTCTTAATTAATCAAATCACATAATTAAGCAATTAAGCACAAGAAACATAATACTCAAATAATACACTTCTATTATTTCAAAACGAGTTACAAAGGTTAACCTAGACTATTATATCAACATTAATGACAAGCCCAGAAACACAGGCGTTACATGCCACAACTATATAAAGACACCAATGCAAGCAATATCGGCACTACTTGTACAAGAAAAAGAGGGCTAGCCGATTTTGAGGTTTAGTGAACTTTTCTCAAGGTTATTCCAAGTGTTGTAGTCTTGTATGAGACATTTGAGCCATCACACTTGAGGTGCTAGGCTCACAAGGTTCTCAAGGAATCCAAACAACAAAAAGGTATGTTCTTCTTCTAGCATTTATGTTTAAAAGTTCCCCATGCTATGCTAGATAGGTTAAGAACCTTGGAAAATCAAATTTTCATTTATCTTAGTAAAACATAGATCCAAGGTTTCTAGGGTTGCATGTACACCTTAGGAGTGTTAGAATGCTCAAAACCCTTCCATGGTATCAGAGCCTAGGCTTGTTTTCTTGATACTTGACGCATATTGTTGAAAAAACTCAAGTTTTCTGCATTCGGCAGCATGAACTCGCCGAGTCCGTGGGGGGACTCGATGATTCCATGAGTAAATTCATCCTACTCACCGAGTAGGTTCGTGCACTCGACGAGTAGGAGCCCCAGAATGCAGATTTTCGAGTTTTGCTGCTGGAAATGGACTAGAAACATTACCCTAAACTGTTTTGGTTCTATAAAACTTGTTTTAGATGGTGTAATGGTTATGCTAATCCATTTTCAATAGATATTATCAAAATTTCAAGTTTAATATGGTTAATTTATGATTCTTGAAATTGTTGATATGCATGTTCATGAACTTATGAGTTTAGAAGATCATAGGAATTATTTTTAACTTGCTTGTTACTTTAATTCTTGATCATTATGTGTTTTAATGGAATCCATAATTTGTTACTTTAAAAGTCATCCTTTTAAAGTCCATTAAAGAAACACATAGGTTACATAAAATGAAAAGTCTCTCATTTTAATAAACCGTTTAACTAATAAGTTATGAAAGATGAAAAGTTTTGAAAGTTACAAAACTTGCCCTCAAGTTTTGGAACATGTAAAGTCACCTAAAGAACATCGAAAACGGAGTTCGTATGAAGAAGATATGAATTTTTGAAGTTTATTAAATAATTAATATATAAATTTAATTATTAAATCTGACATTATCCGAAGGGGAGTCACCGGACTTATCCGAAGTACGCCCAGTGTACAACGAAGCATGACGACCCTCGCACTCGAGTTCTTCGGATGACGCATGCAATGACGATTTTGTAGGCGTACGCACAGCGTACTGCGAGGCCTCAGCCTCCTATAAAAGGGTTGCTAGGGTAGCCGACTCCATTTGCCAAATTCTCTCCTCTTTCTCCCGTTTTGCATCGTTTTGCGTGCCAGAAGTATCCCGAAGCCCCGGTATCAATCCCGAGCCCCGAAGCAAGTCCCAAAGACTCGAAGATCCCGAGAAGTGCGATTCCCGAGCTGAAGCTCTTCCCGCGAGGAGCCCGGTTTTTGTGAAGATCTTCCAGATCTACCGAAGAATACTACTTCTACAAGTCGTAGTGCTGTCCGATCATCTTCTGATCAAGTGAGTGTGTAGTTAGTTTCTTCTAACACATAATTATGAAGTATTTTATACGAAATACGTGTTATGTCTATAATTTTGTTGTTATGTGTGTGAATGTATATTCACTTTCTTCTATATCATAGATCTGATTTATTCTCTATGAAATACGTGTTATGTGTGTGTGCCTCATCTCTTATGTGGAATATATATTGATTGAACATGCTATATAGGTTTTAAACTATGTATAAAAATATATATTTTATATACTGATATGTTGGGTAGAACATGGGTAGATAGTTGATGTGTGATAAACATATGAGAGGCCTCGATGTTGTTGTTGTTGATCTAGTTATTCAGCGGAGTATGGATAACGACCACAGACTCTTTCTAGACATTCCTGTGGAACGCTAGCAGGTTCATAACCTGTAGGTGTTGTGAACGATGTGTTCACCGGTGTACTCTATCCCCCTCAAGGTTGCCTTTAGGATATTTATTGTTGAGGAAACCCCTTAGCAGTAATGTCTATCCCGATGAGAATCCTAGATTAGGTCCCTTGAGATAGATGTTGTTTTAGGGACGTAAAGTGAGGATAACGGGAATGGGTAATCGGGTTATTGTTAGTTGGTGAAATTAAATATAATTTATTTATTGTAGGTTGAAAACCCTATATGCTCACCAGGCTCCCAAGCCTGACCCACTAAGTTTTATTTGTATTACAGGAAGTGGCGCAATGGCATAAGATGGATGAATCATCGAGTTGTTTTGTTTACAAGTTTGTATATGTATATATTTGTTGAATGACTTGTAATGTTATCGTTTATGCTTTATGGTCTGTATCGGAACATGACATCCTGAGTTTTGATTATATAATGAAAATGCATCTCTTGATGAAATGCTTTGATAAATATTATTTTATCATATTTTGTTTTGGGAACAAATTCCGCAACTCTTTTAAATCAAAAGGATTTACTCTGAAATTATTTTAAAAAGCATAAATGAAATCGGTCTTTTCTGGCCGAGATTTTGGGGATGTCACAGTTGGTATCAGAGCATTAGTTTAAGCGAACTAGGAATTTGTAGGATATCTAGACTTAAACTTAGAATGCTAAGTGGAGATTGTGAAATGTGTGTCTGATATATTATAGACACGAGCACTAGTATGTTTTAGGAAGCTGCCAAAAATGCTTTTCTGTGCTAAATGTTATATGTTGCCATAAATGATATTATTTGTTCGGATCTATGGTCAGTTGCCGACTGGATCTGGAAACCTTATGTGTTTAGGATTCTAAGCGTATGTGTACGATATTAGAACTAGCATGTAAACGTTTCGGAGTGATAAGGATGATTTGAATATCTATCGTGAATGAGGATCTAATTTCACCTTATTCGGTGTATAGATCAAAAATGGTGAGAACCAGAAGTGGCGCTGGAAACACGGATGAAAATAGGAATCAACCACCGGTGATTGAGCAAATACCTGTTGTAGCAGCAACACCAGAACCAATAACGATGGCTGGGGTGCAAGCCATGATTCAGGCTATGTTAGCCGAACAAAGGGATGAGATGCGACAGATGTTACATGATAATAGGGATTAACCTATCATACCTATTGAGGAACCCAAATTGATTCCCGAGCAATCGGAGGAAGGGAACAATAGTCGCACGGTGAGTCAAGTTGGGACTCAAGGAGAACGAAGGAACGATCCCGAAAGGAGAAACAACAAGGATGGGCGAATGTACAAGAACTTCTTGGGCGCCAAGCCGCCAAGTCTTTCTGGAAACCCGAAGCCTATTGAGATTATGGATTGGATCTCCGAAATGGAGATGGTATTTGAAAGTTTCGACTGTAGCAACAAACAAAAGTGTAGCACCTAGTTCCTGGTACGTAAAATTTATCTTAGTGTTTTTCATTTTTAGCCTTGGACTCGGCGAGTTATAGGTCCGACTCGCCGAGTAGAGACGGGATCCGGAACACGTTTAAGTTGGCGACTCGGCGAGTCCCCGCTGTCTGATGAAACCCTAAATTTCAAGGGTTTGCACCCTATTTAAACCCTCTTATCCACCCCCAAGCTCGCCCCCTTCACCCTCAGAGCTCTATACTTCGTTCAAGCCTTGTTCCTTGTGAGTTTAAAGCATTTTGGTGTGTTTTCTTGAAGATTTGGAGAGGGAAGGAGAGTAGATCAAGAAGAGAAGAAGGAGGCCAGGCATATTTGTGTTATCTCAGTGATTCCTTGAGGTATAACTTAGTTTCCCTATGTTTTCATGCTTATTGTCCCTTGTAGCTCCATGAAAGTCCTTCTTGAGCCTTTCCCAAGCTTCTTTGTGTTTTAGGGTTCGTAATAAGTTGTTTAGCCTCTAGATCTAGGCATGATTGAGCTCCAGGAGCTTGGATCTACTGCCTTTATGGAGCCATATTGCATGAAAGCCCTAGATCTACTCTTTTGGTGCATTTTGATTCCTAAAACCCTCATGGGTGATTATTTACACGTAAAGTTGGAAACTTTACGTGTTAATCAGGCCCTAGAAACCCAGATCTATGAATGACATGAGCTGGATTCAAGCAGAATCGCTTGTATAGTAATTGCATGTGGCAGACTCGGCGAGTCGTTCATCTGACTCGGCGAGTCGAGTCGCGAGTCCCCGAGTTTTTCCCCTTATTCGTGTTGCGGGTTGGAGTAGTGACTCACGGGGTGTGACTCAGCGGGTCAGAAGCCAGACTCACTCATGAAGTAACTCGGCGAGTCAATGCCATGACTCGGCGAGTTCAAGGCAATCTCCTTACCTCAAGAACAGACTCGACGAGTTTTTCATACAGCTCGGCGAGTCTCAGCATAGAGTGTTCTTCGGATGAAGATGAACTCGGCGAGTTGTTCATACAACTCGGCGAGTAGGATGAAGGACTATTAGCCTTTAGTTTAGAAAGAGGACTCGTCGAGTCAATGCTTAACTCGACGAGTAGAGACGAGTTTATGGTCGGACAAAGGGATAGGGACTCGGCAAGTTGGCAAGTCAACTCGGCGAGTCGAGCCAGCTGGCAGTTGACTTTGACTTTGACTCTTGATTAGTAAGGGGTAAATGATCATTTTACCCTGAGGTCGGTTAGCAGTATTTGACTAAGGGTTTTGTGGGAATTATAGCCGGAGGATTTCCAGAGCGGCAGCAGCAGAAGATAGTGAGTTCCCACACAGATCAACAACTACTTTGAGGTGAGTTCCCTTCCAGTAGTGGTGGGTCTACGGCCACAATGCCGGCCCACCAATAGGAGTTGTATGTTAGATGATTGTCTTTGTAATATCATCTAGCTTAGCTACTATCTGATATGTTATATGCGCATTATATGTATATGTGATAGTAGTAGAATTCGGTTGTTAGGACCGAAGGGTAGGTCAGACACCCAAGATATGTCTGATAGTATGTCATGATATGTTTATATGCTGGCATGATATGTTTTATGTGATAGCGGTAGTAGGAGGGGAATAGTCCCCAAGTTCGGTCGTTAGGACCGAAGGGTAGATCGGACACCCCAGATATGTCTGATAATATGTTATGTTATAATATATGTGATAGTAGCAGTAGGGGTGAAATTGTCCCCGAGGATCGGTTAGTAGGACCGATGGGTAGTCATCACCCTAGAATGGCTTGACATGGGTAGTCAGTACCCTAGAACGACTTGACACGAGTAGGTCGGCACCCTAGAATGGTCGTACCGGGTAGGTCGGGCACCCCAGAATTGCCCGGCAGTGTGTATGATATATAATTGTATGGTATGTGGTAATATGGGGGAACTCATTAAGCTTCGTGCTTATAGTTTTCAGTTTTGGTTTCAGGTACCTCTTCTTCGAAGGGAAGGAGCCGACACGGTAGCGGTACATCACACACACGCTTTGTATTCCGCACTATGGGATCCTCCTGGGGTTTTGTACTCTGATAGTATTATGTTTTACGAAATGGTTTCCAGACAAACAACATCTTTTATGAAATGTCATGATCCGTGAATGTTTTATTTATAATGTTTTGCAAATGGTATGTTTTAAAATGAAATTTTTGGCTTGTATTTTTGGGACGTTACAAGTTGGTATCAGAGCCCTGGTTTGAGGGATTCGAACACACCTTCGGGGGTGTTTGAACTCAAATCAAGGGATGAAAAGATTTTAGAAAAAGGAAAAGTGTTTTCTAAAAGGCTAAGTAAAGGGTTTCAAGAAAGAACAATGTGTGTGATGTGCGCGACCGGCCGAGCTCAAGTAAGTATTCCCCAAAGTGCCCATACAAGCTTATGTTATGTTTATCAGTTTCAATAGAACAGCATGCTAGAATAGGACTATGGATCTAGGAGTGATGCCTTATGTGCCTGCCTTATGTGCTTCAGTGTATGAAAATTGCATGCTAGAATTGAGTAGACAGCAGTAGGATAGCCTATTAGGGTTATGCCTGATAGTATGAGTTTAGCATTGTATGCTAGTACAATTGTCCTCTATGAGGATGGAATTGCCTGAGATTGTTCCTTGTGTCTGAGTGCTGCTTGCTTTGTGCTTCGAGGGGACTCTGAGTAATGGGAGTTAGACATTAGATGAATACGTTACGTCACATGTGATCAGGGTTGAATAATCTTAGAGTGTTGGATTTGGCCTTACTGTGCGGATTTTGTCTGAGTCTAACCATGTAAAGCCAAGTCTGATACTCGAAGGATTATCTGAGCCTCACCACATGTGATGGTATTCAGGTAATGACTAATTGCCATTACAAGGTGGCCTTCAGCAGCTGAGGACCGGGTAGGGTGGAGTTAGAGATTTCCTGGGGTAAGCCTAGGATGAGTTAGCAGTGATCAGCGGTAGTGAAAAGGACCTGGTGGAGTCAAGGCAGTCCTTGGAAAGGGTACGGATAGATGTTGAAGGTAGTATGGGCCCGTACTACTGAAAGCAGAGGATCTGTACCTGAACTAAGGAAGGCCAAGATAAGACCAGGGAACTTGTAGTAAGTGTGATCCCTCCAGAGGTGTCAGTATCGCTAACAATTATTATTTTTGTATTTCAGAATGGTGGTACTACGCTCGAGGCCAGCAGTTGGCAGTTCAGGAGAGGGATCGGGTTTGGGATCAGGTTCCGAGCCAGTAGATGAGGGACTACATGGGTTCATCGCGTCAGAGATCATCAGAGCCATCCTTGAGTCGACCCCCATTATCTTCGGGTCGATCAAGGAAGGGATATTGGAGTTGATGGAGGATCGCCTCGGGGCATTCAAGAGCGACATGGCATCTGGCCAGTCAGGATCTCGCACACTGTCCTTCAAGGACTTCCGGGGCAGTGGTGCGCCGGATTTTCACAGGGCGAAGGACCCCATAGCTGCCAGGCGATGTATTGAAGACATTGAGTCCGCTCAGATGATTAGTTTCTGCCCTGAGGGTTCGAAGGTGAGGTTTGCAGTAGGGTGTTTATGAGATCGAGCTAGGGATTGGTGGGAGTCCGTGGGTGACTCGTTGGGAGCCTCGGCTGTTGAGGCTATGACTTGGTCGGACTTCGCGACCAGGTTCAGGGCAGAGTTTGCGCTGACTGTCGAGCTTCAGTAGCTGGACAGGGAGTTCTTGAATATGAGACAGACGACGGAGACTGTGGCAGAGATCACCGCCAAGTTCCGGGAGAGAGCGTTGCTGGTACCCCAGTACGCGGGTGATGAGGATATGAGGAGGACCTGCTATCATGACATGCTACGAGCTGATATTCTGGAGCATGTCAGTTTTTCAGCTTTCCCTACCCTGGACTCTATGATTGCCAGGGCAAGGGAGAGGGAGATAGATCTGGAGCACATCCAGAAGAGGAAGACAGAGGAGGGCCAGGCAGGAGGGGCTTCGGGGAAGAAGCCCAAGGGACTAGATGGTAGGCCGAAAGTCCAGTCAGGACCGAGCCACTGCAAGAAATGCGGCAGGCCTCATGAGGGGGCATGTAGGTTGGGAGCATCGGGCTGCAATAAGTGCGGCAAGACGGGGCATTTCAGCAGGGATTGTACCGCTCCTGCACCTGTGATCCAAACATCGGAGTTGCTGTGTTTCCACTGCAACCAGAGGGGCCACAATAAGGCCAATTACCCCGAGTTGACAGCATCAGCGCCGGCTAAGGCGCCAGCTCCAGCTACCCTTTGGATTACAAATGGCCGGCAGGTCAAGTCAGAGGCTCCAGTGGTGAGGAGCCGGGCATTTCAGCTGACGACAGAGGAGGCATGCGCCGCACCCGATGTGGTGACGGGTATGATTCTTTCCCTCTACTTTATTTTTGCAATGTTATGATATTGATATGTGCTCTGTGTATATGCATTAGGATCGTTCCATGTGAACGATATTCCTGTTCAGGTGTTGTTTGACTCGGGTGCCACTTGATCATTTGTTTCCCTTGCACTTAGCAAGAGGTTTACAGAGTCTTCAGGCATGTTGGATTGCCCTTTAGAGGTAGAGATTGCCGATGATCGATTGGTGCGAGCGTCGGCAGTATTCAGGGATTGTGTCCTAATGTTATTTGAGGAGCGCTATTTATTGGATTTGATTCCCATCCCATTGCGGGGGAACAAGGTGATTATAGGCATGGATTGGTTGAGCCCTAATGGGGCGGTGATAGATTGCGCACAACATCTAGTGCGGATCAGGACCCCAAGTGGGGGAGAGTTGGTGATCCACGGTGAGAGGCCACAGCGTGGACCCACATTATGTTCAGCAGCGAGAGCTAGGCGCTACCTTCAGCAGGGTTGCGCGGGATACCTCGCGTATGTTATGGATGCCCGGGACGCGGGTAAGACGACGATGAGCGAGGTTATAGTGGTGCTAGACTACACTGATGTGTTCCCGGAGGAGCTACCTGGAATACCTCCGAAGCGTCAGGTAGAGTTCAGGATCGACCTAGTTCCTGGTGTGGCTCCGATAGCCAAAGCACCATATCGGTTGGCTCCTCCCGAGATGCAGGAGTTGTCTACGCAGCTACAAGAGCTGCTAGACAAGGGATTTATTCGACCGAGAAGTTCACCCTAGGGAGCCCCGATCCTGTTTGTGAAGAAGAAGGACGGTTCGCATCGGATGAGTATAGATTAACGAGAGCTGAATAAGGTAACAGTGAAGAACCGTTACCCACTCCCGAGGATTGATGACCTCTTTGATCAGTTACAGGGAGCATCTTGGTTCTCCAAGATCGATTTGCGTTCAGCTTATCATCAGATGAGGGTCAGAGAGGAGGACGTACAGAAGACCGCGTTATGGCCATTATGAGTTCGTGGTGATGCCGTTTGGGCTCACCAATGCTCCTGCCGCGTTCATGGACCTCATGAACCGCGTGTGTAGACCGATTGTAACGTCCCAAAATTCAAGACTAAAAATTTCGTTTAATAAAACATTACGTTAAGCAAATTCATCGTTTTCAAACATAAACAAAGTATTAGTTTCCAAAATACATATTCGTTATCAGAGTAAACATTCCCAGGCTGTCTAAGCTATGGTGTGTGCCATGCAATCATCCCGAGCTCCATCATCCACTACCGGAAGTACCTGAAACCAAAACTGAAAACCATAAGCACAAAGCTTAGTGAGTTCCCCACCCTACCACATACCATGCATAACCACATACTGCGCATACTGGGCCGCGCCCGCTATCCTAGGCCGCGCCCCCTACCTCGGGCCTTGCCGCTACAACGACCCCGCCGCTCCAGGCCCCGCCCGGCTTCGAGCTCCGCTCGGATACAGATCTGTTTCACGTAGGCCTCGCCTATCACAAGGCCTCGCCCACTAACATATAATAGCACATAAACATCTCACATAACCTAAACACATACTAACGGATCTTGTCCTAAGGCGTCGCCTATATCTGGGCCCCGCCCCTGACCTACTACTGATGAGTCACGGAACCCCGTCCATGCTCCTACTAGTAGTGAGATACGGGCCCAGCCCACACTCACTCCTTTCTTGACCTAGGCCTCTCCCCTGCTCTGCTGCTACTGAGATGTGGAACACCATCCACACTCTGCTACTAGTGAGATATGTGACCTCGCCCACACTCACCTCCCTACCAGGCACATACAAGTATCACACAGACAACAAGTATAAACTATCACATAAACAATTCCTTGGGCACCCGCCCTCTATCATTGGACCTCATCCCGAATATCATACTAGCATACTGGGCCTAGGGCTAACCCCTGGGTCTTCTACTCTTAACTACATGGGCCGACATTGTGGCCGTAGACCCATTTATACAAAGGGAAACTCACCTGATACTGCTGAACTGCTGCTGCTAATTCCTTTGACCGCTACCTGACCACTGACTCCGGACTTCTGCTCCACTAGCTCCCCGAGCTACCAATATCAACATAACACTTAGTCTAACTGACCTTCAAAGGTCAACTAAGTCAACTCTTGTCAAAGTCAAAGTCCTGGTCAAATTCAATCTTCTAGGTCAACCCTACTCGCCGAGTCCACTTACTAACTCGCCGAGGTCTTATGCTCAAAGTCCTTCCAATTGCGACTTGACTCGCCGAGTCAGCCCCTGACTCGCCGAGTCTACAGATTCCCGAATCCTGTCCTGACCAACTCATTGAGTCCTTGCTCGACTCACTGACTCGAGTCTTAACTCGAAGGGTTTGGGGACTACATGACCTGACTCGCCGAGTCTAAGAATAGACTCGCCGAGCACACGACAATCTTCATCCAACTCGCCGAGTTGTTCATCCAACTCGCCGAGTTCATGCCTATCTTCATCCAACTCGACGAGATGTTCATCCCACTCGTCGAGTTCCTCCTCATCTTCAAGCTACTCACCGAGTCCACTCGAAGGACTCGCCGAGTCCATTCAGATCTACATACATGCAGAGGACTTTCGAGTCATGCATGGACTCCAAACTGTAGATCTACCCTTCCCAAGCCTATCACCCACGTAAAGTTGCAAACTTTACGTGTAGAGAGGGAGATCTAGGCAAAAAGCACCATAAACTAGGGTTTAAGGCCAAGGGGCTTCAAAATCGACTCAAGGGATGATACTTTATGCTTCCCCAGCTCATAACACACTTGGATCTGAAGTAGCAACTCCAGATCCGGCTCCTAACTCAACATAATATCATTATGGATAAAGAGCCCCAACAACCACACATAAATCTAGATGCAAAAAGGGTCCAGGAACTAGTTTATACCTCCAAAAGCTCAGAAATGTCTTCCCAATCCCGGATCTACAGCCCCCCTTCTTGCACTCTCAAGATTCTTCTTCTTCCTCCAAGCTAAATGCACTCTTGAATGCAATAAATGGTTCAAATAAAGGATATGGTGGCTAGGGTTTGATATCCAGGGCTTAAGAGGCAGTAAGGAGCCCTAGGAAGAAGATTAAGACGTTTATATAGGCTCCAAGTCCCGAATTTAGGGTTTTCCATGCACAGACCAGACTCGCCGAGTCCACTTGGCCGACTCGCCGAGTCGGTCACTTACTCCTCGACTCGGATCCCGCTCGGACTCGCCGAGTCCCTCCTTGGACTCGCCGAGTCGACCCCTAAACTTAGGATTTTCTTTCCTTTCTTGGCCTTCAAAACTTTGGGTGTTACAACTCTCCCCCACTTAAATTAAACTTCGTCCTCGAAGTTTGCCATGGCCCACCGCCTGCGATCCGCCTCCAATACCCACCATTTATCCCAACACCAGCCGCCTACCTGCGCTGGTCTTCCACCTGGTCATTCTGACTAACATAAACCTCGTAGTTAAACCTCGGGTCAAACCTGACCCTGAACAACTTAGAAACAGAACTTACTCAACCGACAATCCTTCTGGTACTCACCGAGTACCGCACTGAACCCATAGGGGTTCTCCACTTCCTTCTTTGCGCGATTTCCTTGCCTCCCCAAGGCAATGCTCCAGAACCAATTATTCCTTCTATCACTGTGAAGGCCCTATCCTTCACCAACTCCATCACCCCCGCTTACCAGTATGGGTCATTATCGCCAATATCCACTGGGCATTTCTTTCTACTATGGTTTGGTGTAGAGCACACCACGATCAACTAACTGAATTCCACCATGCGCTGCACGCTCGCATTGCCACTGCCTGACAATTCTGTTGTTCCTCATCTGACTTCCTGATGAACTGAGACCACCCTGGTCCCTACCAACCTATCAATGACTGGATTGCCGGCTCCCACCAGTAGCTAGTCCCAACACCACCACTAGTCGCTCCCACCGACTTCCAAAGAACTTCGATCACCTAACTGCTCAATCTACTCTGCCATTCAGGCACTACAAACCTGGGATTCTCGATTCCCTAACTTGACACTAAGGTCCCTACCAGGTCCCACCTGTGCTGCTAAAACTCACAGGCCTCGCCCACGGGTACCACCCACATCTATCCTTCTATTCCCACTAGTCTAATCACTCTCGCTCGGGCCTCGCCCACAGGTCTCACCCAACCATACTACTGAGGAACCCTGCTCCCAGGTCTCATTTACACTGCTAATCTCATACGGGCCTTACCCACGGGTCTCACCTAACTATATCCTGGAGCGGCCTCTCCCAAGGTCTCACCCCTCTAGGGCTATACAGGCAAAATCCATATCATTCTCGTCCACTACCCATTCCTGATCCCTATCTGATCACTAGGAGATAAGGGCCTCGCCACAACTCCGCTAACAAAACTACTAAGGAATGTTATGGCTTACCCATAGTCTTATATCACCATCCATTGCTGACTGCTAGAACGAAGGCACCCATGTGCCATTAGCTCTCAGGATCCTCATTCCGACTCCCTCGAGTCCTACGGGCGATCCACAACCTGAATTCTCAACCATAGCTAACCATTACCATCACACGCACTAGCTGATGGGGAGTTTCTCAAACTCCCAACCCTGAAATCCTTAATCCATGAAACGCTGAACTACTTCTCTTCCTTCTCGGAGGTCACGTACTCATTCTGGGTCTGCGTGCTCCTCTCTGGGCACAACCGGAGGATTCTCCCCCACTTCGATCCTGCTTACCCTTTGCTGCTCAATACTCAAAAGAGATCCCGATCTTTGCTACCATTTCATAACCCATCTACTGAGGAACCCAAGCCCGCCATAGCTAGGGATTTAGCCAATCTATCACAATCGTTGTACCACTCCGAACTTAGCGAGACGTACCAAATCTCTCCCAAGCATGCTACAGTTACTGCATCCTTCGAAACCTTCTTCATTAGAGCACATCCCCTAACTACCATACAAATATCCAAGGTATGCAGATGGCATATAACTCGATCACAATCAACCACTCAAAATAAAATACTTTTACCGATAATGATGCAGAAACATAACAATAAAATCATGCACAAATAAAAGAACTGAAAATGGGAAAATTGCATACCTGCAACGTCCGGCGTTGCTCGCGTCTCCAAGGTCGTCATCTGAAAAGCCCTGCTCCCTGCCGCAGGTGCCTCTACCCGGCCCTGACGGCCATCCGTGATCCTCAAAGTTGCAGGGGCGGGTGCCATCACCCGTCCTGCCGAAAACAAACTGGGAAACCGGGCCTTCTTGTGGCCCCGCTGGTTGCAGTGGAAACATATCAAGTTTGATCCCTGCGCGGCGGTAACAGTACAATCCCTGCTGAAATGACCAGTCCGACCGCACTTGAAACAGCCAGACTCACCACCGCTACCACTCCTGCACGCGCCCCCGTGCGCCCTGCCACACTTTCCGCACCGACTGCGGTCTTGATGATCCCTCGATCTCGAATTCGGTCCCTTGGGCCTTTTGCCCGTACCCGTAGCTACCTGAACCTCATCCGGCCTTCTCTTCCGGATTTGCTCCAAATCAATTTCCCTTTCTCTAGCCCGAGAAATCATATCTTCCAGCGTCTTACAGCTGGATCTACTCACGAACTCCCTGATGTTATCCCTCAACATCTCATGGTACCGAGCCTTCTTCATCTCCTCATCCGCGACATACTGCGGTACAAGAAGAGCCCTCTCCCTGAACTTGGCGGTGATCTCCGCTACAGTCTCAGTAGTCTGCGTCAAATCCTAAAACTCTCGTGCCAGCTGCTGCACCTCAATAATCGGCGAAAACTCCGCCCTGAACCTGGCCGAGAAATCGCTCCAAGTCATCGCGTCCAACGCGGCATCATCCCCCAAAGCATGACCAATCTCCTCCCACCAATCCCTCGCTCTGTCCTTCAGAAGACAGGAGGCAAGTCTAACCTTGTCCCCCTCGGGACACTTGCTCATACGAAAAGCGTTGGCAACATCAGCCAACCATCTGCTGCTAGCAATGGGGTCCCTAGCCCCATGATAATCTGGTGCCCCGCAAGCCCTGAACTCTCGAAATGTCAAGGTACGCGCTCCCAACAACGCCATCATCTCGGTACGGAAGGCTCCCAGCCTCTCATCTAAGATCTCCAGTATACCCTCCATGACCGTGCCAAAGATCACAGGAGTCTGACCTAGGATACTGCGCATAACCTGTGACAACCCGAAATTTCCAATTGTACGAACCTCATCTATTCAATAGAAGCTAGTTCAGTTTCTGTGATTTTCAAGCTTTTCCGAACAAGTTTGTGTACATTAGGGTTTATGTTTTAGATGATATCAGGAGAGTGGATACTCCTGGTATTGTGAAACTTGGGCATTTCAAGTTTCATAATGTTACAGTCCAATATCAGGAATAAAAAATATTTTCTGCCAAAATATTCCAGGACTATAAATAGTTTTCTGAATTAAATTAATTCATTATTCACAATTCCAAATAGAGAAAAGCCATATTCTCTCTGACGGATCTTCGGGTTTTCATCCCATATTGTGAGTTTACTTTTCTAAATGTGTTTCAATACTTGTTAGGTGCTTATTAACATAAGTTTCATGTCTATATATCAAGATCCGGGAGTTTACCGCCCAAGAACGTTCTTGGGGAGTAAACTCCAAAATGGAACATAAAGGCTTCCTAGTCCCGATTCCTTGTTAGACAACTTGTTTAGGGGTTAGGGTATGATATTTATAGGCCAAAAATCATCCAAGAAACACAAGTTCTAGGAGTTTATGGCCAAGGAACTCCCTTGGGCCGTAAACCCCTTTTTAAGGGCTTAATGTGCCCTAAAACTTCCCCAAATGCTTAAGGACTTTAACTACTAGTACTTGTGCTTATTTAGAACATCAAAAGCTCATCAAAATCACAAGTTAGTAGGAGTTTATGGCCAAGAACTCCTCTTGGGCCGTAAACCCCTTTTTGTGGAGTAAAAATCATTCCAAGCACACCTTAAGCCTTTAGACAATTTACCTTGAACCCTTGGGACTAGAATGGAGAGTAGAACACATAAAAACCACTCCTTGAAAGGAGTTTACGGCCAAGGAACATATCTTGGGCCGTAAACTCCAACTGAAGGCACTAAAGTGTGCCCCTTGTCCCCATTAGCCTTAGATAAATTCATGGAAGCCATCCTTGATGTTTAAGTGCCTCAAAACAATTAAAATCCAAGAGTTTACGGCCGTAAACTCTAGGGTGAATGACTTTAGGCCGTAAACTCCCATGTGGAGTGTTATAGAGCCTTAAACTACTTCATGTATTATTCCAACAAAGCTAGGAGTGTTCTAGAAGCAAGATAGCACCACAAAACACCCAAAACTACCCTTTGAGGAGTTCACGGCCATAAACCTATGAGTTTACGGCCGTAAACTCCAAGGTGTGGGGTTTGTTGGGTGGTGAACTCCTATACAAGGCTATTTGATGTTTCAAACCCTTTTGCCTTGTCCCGTAGCAACTTAGATGCAACCATTTGGATCTTAAACACTCATAAAGGTGTTTACATGTTTCCTATGTGTATTAAATTATTTATTAAGTTATTATTTGTCTAATTAGTTATATATATGCTTATTATATGATAACTAGGCTCGTGCGTGTAAACCAGTCTCCGTTTGTCACCTAGCACGGTAGCCGACACTGCAATTCAAACGACTCACCACAAGTGAGTTCATACCCCTTGAATCAACCTTTGAAATGATTTTAAATGTTTTATAACACTTTATGGGGGGGGGGAATACAAGTCTAATACTTATAAGTTATTGCTTCAATCACATGTGATTGTGTTTAATCACATGTGATTAATAACTAGGAAAACAACGATTTTCATCACTGTTCAAACTGTTTTTCAACTGCTTTACTATTGAAATGTTTTACAAACTGTTTTACTATCCAAACTTACTTATAGACTGTGATTCAAACAAATGCTCCTTATACTTAAACTGTTTTATCAACTTATGCCTTCAAAATTATTTATAGATCGACATCAAGTCAATCTTCTCTTGAAATTATATTTATGCTTCAAATGTTTTATGAAAACTTAATTATGCTTTATATATACAATTGCATGCCCATATATGTATAGATATATAAATAATGTTCAAAAGGCTTAGGAATGCCATCCGCCCTATTTCCTTTTCCTCGATTTGGATGTGGTCTGGTGGGATTTCGGGTGACCATCCGAAGGTCATTTCCATATTACTTATATATCATATATACATGTATAGACATAAAAGTACTTCCATATTCATACTCATCAGTACATCATTAGCTGGTTACCATCGGGGTAACGCAGGATCATACATATATAGATATACTAGAAACAATACATATACAGATATACTAGAAACAATACATATACAGATATACGAGAAACAATACATATACAGGTATACTAGAAACAATACATATACAGATATACGAGAAACATTACATATACATAAATACAATATTAATTGTGATCCACTGTGTCGGAGCATGCCTTAAGTGTCATGGCCCGAGTTGTAGCCAGAATTCTCCTGGAGGGAGAGCGTGAGTTTGCGTATAGATCTATACTGGATTGACTATCCTACACCTTGCTGCTAGCTACAGCCGGACTTGCAGGTCTGCGGGTGCCAAACGTCATTTCTTTTATTACGACCATTCATTATGTCGTTGTTACCAGTCGATAGCATGGTGCAATTTATCACAATATACCTTAATATAAATCCGGTTTAAGGTAGTAGTATTTAGTACAGCAGTAGTCTTATTATACAAAGCTACAGTATTACAATGATTTACCCATTACATATTTTAGTGATAACATCACTTAAGCGTTAATGTACAAACTATATTTTTAACGAATGATAGTTATACTTGGGTAATTACACACTTTTACAACAGACAGGTTTACAAAACAGTTTAGCCTTGGTAGAAGGTTACTTTTATAGAAAATATAGGATTTTCTGAGAGATTCAAACTTTTACAAACACTTTCAAACATTTGCTTACATTTTACAAACTTATACATTGAGACAGGTTCAAACATTTTTACAAGAAACATTGAGACTAAAATACTTATGAACTCACCAGCTTAATGCTGATAAACTCTTTCAAAATACCTTGTATTCTCAGGTCATCAGTAGACAGGTACCGATGCCAGCTTTTGAGAAGATGGAGTGCATTCAAGACTCATCGCATATTATTTTGTGTTTCATTATTTTTGGTGTCTATAACTGTACAGAACACACTTGTATTAAAATTATATATTTAATGCAATGGATGATGTTGTTTGCTTATTTACATTTACTGTGTTGTGATACTATACATGACGTCCTCCGCCCCAGAACGTTTCCGCCGTTCTTGGTTTTGGGGTGTGACAGATTGGTATCAGAGCATTGTTTATAGTGAATCAAGTATATCAACCCATAAAAGATATACTAATCTATAAACCCAAAAGGGACTAAAACACTCTGACCAAGAGTCTATACTTTAAATAATAAAATATTTAATTAAGTATACTAGTCTGCATTCATACAAAAATCAGTGTCACAATGACAAGAACAAAAGTATTACGATTGTTGAATATCACAAGTGAGCTCGGGGATGTATGGTCAGTCCTGGGAATGGCATAGCCTGATCAACTATGTTGGTTCTAGGAGTGATTAGCATATGCCCTAGAATGGTTGTGATATGTTAACAAGTCTAAAAACTTACCAACAATACCACAAGAAAATCAGTAGAACTTAAACTTAAAATACTATAGGAGTATTTTGTGCTGCTAGTTACACGTATACTATATTCTTATACCTCTCTTCTCGCGTAGATCTAAATGGCTGGATTCCATCATGGCAACCCGTACTTTCCCAATGAAGGCAATGCCGGGTGGATCGATGAAGAGCCCGAAGATGATCATCCAATCCCTTTGGATGATCACCTCGCAGAAGGCTTTTCAGATGGATCTGACTCCGAGCCTGAAGTCAACAACCTACTGCTTGTAGGTCAAGCCTCGAACGACAACCCTCGACCAGCGTTTCCAGGTCCTACACCCATGTGGGCAAACAATCTGAATCGCTGGAGTGATGAGCAGGGTCAGCCCTTACCATACTTTGGGGACCGAACCTTTTACAATGTTAGCGATGGTGGCTCTGCTGACAGAGCTCTGCCGGTAATCATCCGCAGAATAGCTCGTAATGTCGAGCAAGGTCGAGCAGCCATCGACCGGGTCATGGAGGTTGATGCCAACTCAGGTGTCAACACCGTCCGCATTCGCCGTCTTGAAGAAGACATGGAACGGACCCGGAGAACCAACGAAACTCTGCAGCAACAGCTAGCTGCCTCCCGTGCTGAAGTCTTAGAACTTCGAGCTCGCCAGAGAACTTAGGATCGACACCTTCAAGAGGTGTTTCGCCAAATGTCCGATCTCAGGGATCGCCCGAGGAATTCCCATAGCCATTAGATGATGTCTAGTACATCTCTATCTTTTGATTTAGGGATAGCCTTAAACTTATGTGCTCTAAGTAGCACTTGTCTGTAAAATATTCCTAACTTTCGTTACTCTAATTAGGAATCTGGGACTGTCAGTATTGTCCTTATGGTATGATGTAAGACCTACGGTTAGGTCGTTTTTCCTTGAACTTATTACATCAGTAATACCTGTACTATTGAAATCTATCTAATCCGCGGGAAAAATTTGTACACTTGTGTATTCCTACTAATATTTCTTATTGTGATTTCAAGCACTCATTCAAACTGTTGGGCTATGGTTAGTTAGTCCATGGGTCACTCTCACGTTGCTTACAAATTGATTCTTAACATCCTTCTTGTCTTTATAAACTTATAGCTGAAGGATGCCTCCTCGCAAATCTCCCCGGAATAGGAATAATCCTGTACCTCCACCGCCTCCACCCCCTGCGGTCATCGATACTGCAGCTCTGAATGCTACCGTAGCTGCAGCAGTGGCAACTGCCATGGCTCAGTATCACTCGTCTGATGCTAGCAGAGGTGGAACCCCTGTTGAATCTATCCCAGTTGAAATCCCGGTGCGCTCGAGGGAGTGCTCTTACAAGGATTTCACGAACTGCAAGCCGAAGCCTTTCTATGGCACCGGCGGAGTCATTGCTCTCTCGCAATGGTTCGAGAAGACTGAATCACTCTTCGAAATCTGCTCATGCCCTGCTGCGTGCAAAGTGAAATATGCCGCATGCACCTTTGAGGGTAAAGCCCTAACGTGGTGGAACGGCCACGTCAAAGCCCTAACTCTCGTCGTGGCTAACGACATGGGCTGGGAAACAATGAAGGACCTCATGACTGAGGAGTACTGCCCTAGGGGCGAAGTCCAGAAGTTAGAACATGAACTCTGGAATCTGACCATGAAGGGCACCGATGTGATCGCTTACACTGCCCGTTTTAGCGAACTGGTGGCCCTATGCCCCAATATGGTTCCCACTGAGGGGAAAAAGATTGAACGGTATGTATGGGGGCTAATGCCTCCATACCAGGGGAATGTTTTAGCATCCAACCCCGCTACGTTCGACAGTGCCAAGCGATTGGCACAAAGACTTATTGACCATGGAGTCAAGACTCTTGCATCCACAACCAACCAAGCCATCCCAGAACCCTCAAAACCCGCTGGCAACAAGCGGAAGTTCTGGGATGAGAAGAAGAAGCAGCGTGCTTCAAAGAAACAGCAAATCGTAGTAGTACATGCTGCGGTATCCCCTACTGCTGTTACTGCTCCGGGGAAGCAGTATTCTGCAAGTTTGCCGAAGTGCAACAAATGCAACTTCCACCACAACGGCGCCTGCCGTGAAATGCAGTGTAACAATTGCCACAGAAAAGGACACACCGTCCGATTCTGTAAGTTCCCGGCGCAACCGATCTCCCAAGTTCCTGGCTCAGGCGCGAGCCCAACTTGCTATGGATGTGGCGAAACCGGCCACTTTAAAAGGGACTGCCCTAAGGCGAGGAATACTGGAGGAGCAGGGAGGGTACTAGCAATAGGCCATGGGGAAGCAGTCGTTGACCCGACAGTGGTGACTGGTACGTTCCTCCTTGATAACTCCTATGCATGCATTCTGTTCGATAGTGGAGCGGAGCGAAGCTTCATAAACCACAAATTTGCTCGCATGCTTAAGCAACAACCACACGCACTTAATGAACAATTCACAGTAGAAATGGCCAATGGGAAAACCGAAAGTACTAATAGCATATACTTAGGTTGTCTTCTAACCTTAGATAACCATTCATTCCCAATCGACCTTATGCCGGTCTCAATAAAAAGTTTCGACGTTATTATCGGCATGGATTGGTTAAGTCTGCATCGCGCCGACATCATGTGCTACGAGAAAGCAGTCCGTCTAAACCTCCCGTCTAACGAAACGCTTATAGTCTACGGCGACAAACCTGGTGCGAGTCTTCGCATTATATCTAGTATTCAAGCACAGAAATATCTGCGCAAAGAATACCACGCATTCCTTGCTCACGTCGTCGACACGAACCTAGAAACGAAAGAACTAAAGGACCTCCCAATAGTGAGCGACTTTCCCGACATTTTCCCAGAAGAACTACCCGGGTTACCTCCGCAACGACAAGTCGAGTTCAGAATCGAATTAGTCCCAGGAGCTACCCCAGTAGCCAAGTCGCCCTACCGTTTAGCACCAGCCGAGATGCAAGAACTCTCTGGTCAACTTAACGAACTGCTCAGCAAGGGCTTTATAAGACCAAGTTTCTCACCTTGGGGAGCACCGGTCTTGTTCGTTAAGAAGAAAGACGGATCATTCCGTATGTGTATTGACTACAGAGAACTCAACAAATTGACGATCAAAAATCGTTACCCTCTGCCACGCATTGATGATCTATTCGACCAACTGCAAGGGGCGAACTATTTTTCCAAGATTGATCTGAGATCCGGATATCACCAGTTACGAGTGCTCGAGGAGGATGTGCCGAAGACAGCCTTCCGAACTCGTTACGGACACTACGAGTTCATGGTGATGCCATTCGGATTGACCAATGCGCCCGCAGTCTTCATGGATCTGATGAATAGAGTATGCCGACCTTACTTAGATCAGTTCGTCATCGTTTTCATTGACGACATCCTGATCTACTCCCGAAGTGAGAAAGAGCATGGTGATCACCTACGACAAGTTCTAGAGACGTTACGGAAAGAGAAACTTTATGCGAAGTTCTCGAAATGTGAATTTTGGATCCGAAGAGTCGAATTCTTAGGACACGTGGTAATCGAAGAGGGAATCCACGTGGACCCATCCAAAATAAAAGCCATTGAGAACTAGTCAGCACCAAAGACGCCTACAGAAATTCGTCAATTTCTAGGTCTCACTGGCTACTACCGCAGGTTCATTCAGAACTTCTCCCGAATAGTGAAGCCTCTTACGACCCTGACCCAGAAAGGCGTGGCCTTTGACTCGGAAGAGAAGCAAGAAAGAGCGTTCCAAACGCTCAAACGAGCCTTGTGCACCGCACCAATACTATCCCTTCCAGAAGGAATAGAAGACTTCGTAGTCTATTGCGACGCATCCAATCAAGGACTCGGATGTGTTCTGATGCAGCGAGGTAAGGTCATCGCCTACGCCTCGAGACAGTTGAAGACACATGAGGTTAACTACACGACCCACGATCTTGAACTAGGAGCGGTAGTGTTCGCTCTGAAGATCTGGAGACATTACTTGTATGGAACGAAGAGCACTATCTTTACCGACCACAAGAGTTTACAACACATTTTCGATCAGAAGGAGCTCAACATGAGACAACGACGGTGGGTCGAGCTACTCAGTGACTAAGAATGCGATATTCGTTATCATCCGGGTAAAGCCAATGTAGTAGCAGACGCACTAAGTCGGAAAGAATATTCTGGTCGCAAGGTCAAGTCATTATCAATAACCATCCATTCACACTTGACTAAGCAAATTCAGGCGGCTCAGCTTGAGGCCATGAAACCTGAAAATGTGTCGAGTGAATCCCTTAGGGGAATGGACAAAAACTTCGAAGCCAAGGGTGACGGAGCTTTATATTTCATGGACCGGATCTGGACACCGAAACACGGTGGTTTCCGAGACTTAGTCATGACCGAGGCGCACAACACTCGGTATTCCGTCCACCCAGGTTCAGATAAGATGTATCTGGATCTTAAAAAGCTATACTGGTGGCCTAATATGAAAGCAGAGATTGCTACCTTCGTAAGTAAATGCCTTACTTGCGCAAAGGTTAAGGTCGAGTACCAGAAGCCCTCTGGTTTACTGCAACAACCAGAGATCCCGGAATGGAAGTGGGAGCGGATCACTATGGATTTCATAACCAAGTTGCCCAAGACAACGGGTGGACTTGACACCATATGGGTCATCGTTGATAGATTGACCAAGTCTGCACACTTCCTGCCTATCAAAGAAACCGACAAGATGGAGAAACTTACGAGAACATACATTAGGGAAATTGTACGGTTGCATGGTGTACCTATTTCCATTATCTCCGATAGAGATAGTAGGTTCACTTCAAGATTTTGGCAATCCCTACAACATTCCCTGGGAACAAGGCTAGACATGAGCACAGCCTACCATCCACAGACCGACGGACAGAGTGAGGGAACCATTCAAACACTGGAAGATATGTTGCGAGCCTGTGTGATTGATTTTGGGAAAGCATGGGATACTCGTTTACCCCTTGTCGAATTTTCCTATAATAACAGTTATCACACAAGCATCAAGGCTGCTCCATTCGAAGCTCTCTACGGCCGCAAGTGCAGATCCCCTCTGTGCTGGGCTGAGGTTGGTGATACCCAATTAGCTAGGGAGCAAGCTTCCGACAGTACTCTCACTGGTCCGGAAATCATTCGGGAAACGACAGAGAAAATCGTTCAAATCCGTGAACGATTGAAAGCCTCTAGAGACCGACAGAAGAGCTACGCCGATAAACGAAGAAAACCTTTGGAATTTCAGGTGGGAGACCGAGTCCTTCTCAAAGTCTCACCTTGGAAAGGCTTGATACGCTTCGGCAAGCGTGGGAAGCTTAATCCGAGGTACATAGGGCCTTTCGAGATTCTTGCCAGAGTCGGCCCCGTAGCTTACAAACTTGATCTACCCGACACACTGCGTAACGTACATTCTACATTCCACGTATCTAACTTGAAAAAGTGCCTGTCTGACGAGACTCTTGTAATCCCACTCGACGAGATCGAGATCAACGAGAGCCTCAACTGCGTGGAAGAACCTATAGAGATCATGGACCGTGAGGTCAAGCAGACGAAACAAAGCTGTATCCCTATCGTGAAGGTTCGCTGGAACGCCAAGCGAGGACCGGAATTCACTTGGGAACGCGAGGATCAGATGAAGTCGAAATACCCTCATCTTTTCGCTTAATTGTTTGTAACTTTTATTTGCTTAAATTCTAATTTCGGGACGAAATTCCCTCTAACAGGGGGATGATGTGACAACCCGAAATTTCCAATTGTACGAACCTCATCTATTCAATAGAAGCTAGTTCAGTTTCTGTGATTTTCAAGCTTTTCCGAACAAGTTTGTGTACATTAGGGTTTATGTTTTAGATGATATCAGGAGAGTGGATACTCCTGGTATTGTGAAACTTGGGCATTTCAAGTTTCATAATGTTACAGTCCAATATCAGGAATAAAAAATATTTTCAGCCAAAATATTCCAGGACTATAAATAGTTTTCTGAATTAAATTAATTCATTATTCACAATTCCAAATAGAGAAAAGCCATATTCTCTCTGACGGATCTTCGGGTTTTCATCACATATTGTGAGTTTACTTTTCTAAATGTGTTTCAATACTTGTTAGGTGCTTATTGACATAAGTTTCATGTCTATATATCAAGATCCGGGAGTTTACCGCCCAAGAACGTTCTTGGGGAGTAAACTCCAAAATGGAACATAAAGGCTTCCTAGTCCCGATTCCTTGTTAGACAACTTGTTTAGGGGTTAGGGTATGATATTTATAGGCCAAAAATCATCCAAGAAACACAAGTTCTAGGAGTTTATGGCCAAGGAACTCCCTTGGGCCGTAAACCCCTTTTTAAGGGCTTAATGTGCCCTAAAACTTCCCCAAATGCTTAAGGACTTTAACTACTAGTACTTGTGCTTATTTAGAACATCAAAAGCTCATCAAAATCACAAGTTAGTAGGAGTTTATGGCCAAGAACTCCTCTTGGGCCGTAAACCCCTTTTTGTGGAGTAAAAATCATTCCAAGCACACCTTAAGCCTTTAGACAATTTACCTTGAACCCTTGGGACTAGAATGGAGAGTAGAACACATAAAAACCACTCCTTGAAAGGAGTTTACGGCCAAGGAACATATCTTGGGCCGTAAACTCCAACTGAAGGCACTAAAGTGTGCCCCTTGTCCCCATTAGCCTTAGATAAATTCATGGAAGCCATCCTTGATGTTTAAGTGCCTCAAAACAATTAAAATCCAAGAGTTTACGGCCGTAAACTCTAGGGTGAATGACTTTAGGCCGTAAACTCCCATGTGGAGTGTTATAGAGCCTTAAACTACTTCATGTATTATTCCAACAAAGCTAGGAGTGTTCTAGAAGCAAGATAGCACCACAAAACACCCAAAACTACCCTTTGAGGAGTTCACGGCCATAAACCTATGAGTTTACGGCCGTAAACTCCAAGGTGTGGGGTTTGTTGGGTGGTGAACTCCTATACAAGGCTATTTGATGTTTCAAACCCTTTTGCCTTGTCCCGTAGCAACTTAGATGCAACCATTTGGATCTTAAACACTCATAAAGGTGTTTACATGTTTCCTATGTGTATTAAATTATTTATTAAGTTATTATTTGTCTAATTAGTTATATATATGCTTATTATATGATAACTAGGCTCGTGCGTGTAAACCAGTCTCCGTTTGTCACCTAGCACGGTAGCCGACACTGCAATTCAAACGACTCACCACAAGTGAGTTCATACCCCTTGAATCAACCTTTGAAATGATTTTAAATGTTTTATAACACTTTATGGGGGGGGGGGAATACAAGTCTAATACTTATAAGTTATTGCTTCAATCACATGTGATTGTGTTTAATCACATGTGATTAATAACTAGGAAAACAACGATTTTCATCATTGTTCAAACTGTTTTTCAACTGCTTTACTATTGAAATGTTTTACAAACTGTTTTACTATCCAAACTTACTTATAGACTGTGATTCAAACAAATGCTCCTTATACTTAAACTGTTTTATCAACTTATGCCTTCAAAATGATTTATAGATCGACATCAAGTCAATCTTCTCTTGAAATTATATTTATGCTTCAAATGTTTTATGAAAACTTAATTATGCTTTATATATACAATTGCATGCCCATATATGTATAGATATATAAATAATGTTCAAAAGGCTTAGGAATGCCATCCGCCCTATTTCCTTTTCCTCGATTTGGATGTGGTCTGGTGGGATTTCGGGTGACCATCCGAAGGTCATTTCCATATTACTTATATATCATATATACATGTATAGACATAAAAGTACTTCCATATTCATACTCATCAGTACATCATTAGCTGGTTACCATCGGGGTAACGCAGGATCATACATATACAGATATACTAGAAACAATACATATACAGATATACTAGAAACAATACATATACAGATATACTAGAAACAATACATATACAGATATACTAGAAACAATACATATACAGATATACGAGAAACAATACATATACAGGTATACTAGAAACAATACATATACAGATATACGAGAAACATTACATATACATAAATACAATATTAATTGTGATCCACTGTGTCGGAGCATGCCTTAAGTGTCATGGCCCGAGTTGTAGCCAGAATTCTCCTGGAGGGAGAGCGTGAGTTTGCGTATAGATCTATACTGGATTGACTATCCTACACCTTGCTGCTAGCTACAGCCGGACTTGCAGGTCTGCGGGTGCCAAACGTCATTTCTTTTATTACGACCATTCATTATGTCGTTGTTACCAGTCGATAGCATGGTGCAATTTATCACAATATACCTTAATATAAATCCGGTTTAAGGTAGTAGTATTTAGTACAGCAGTAGTCTTATTATACAAAGCTACAGTACTACAATGATTTACCCATTACATATTTTAGTGATAACATCACTTAAGCGTTAATGTACAAACTATATTTTTAACGAATGATAGTTATACTTGGGTAATTACACACTTTTACAACAGACAGGTTTACAAAACAGTTTAGCCTTGGTAGAAGGTTACTTTTATAGAAAATATAGGATTTTCTGAGAGATTCAAACTTTTACAAACACTTTCAAACATTTGCTTACATTTTACAAACTTATACATTGAGACAGGTTCAAACGTTTTTACAAGAAACATTGACACTAAAATACTTATGAACTCACCAGCTTAATGCTGATAAACTCTTTCAAAATAACTTGTATTCTCAGGTCATCAGTAGACAGGTACCGAGGCCAGCTTTTGAGAAGATGGAGTGCATTCAAGACTCATCGCATATTATTTTGTGTTTCATTATTTTTGGTGTCTATAACTGTACAGAACACACTTGTATTAAAATTATATATTTAATGCAATGGATGATGTTGTTTGCTTATTTACATTTACTGTGTTGTGATACTATACATGACGTCCTCCGCCCCAGAACGTTTCCGTCGTTCTTGGTTTTGGGGTGTGACATAACCTCAGTTGATATCAACTTTCTCATCCGCTCCTCGAGCTGCTCGACCCCTGAACCCAAGCCTGATCCCTCTCTGGCGCCTAATCTGCCTGTTGCTCTCTCTCGCAACGTCACCATGCTGAAACATATAACACAACCACTATCAGAAAACTCATCACTGCTGCGAGACCGAACACACCCCCTACTAGGTTCCCGGTCTTGTCTTGGCCCTTCCCGAATCAAGTACGGATCCTCTGCTTTCAGTAGTACGGGCCCATACTACCTTCCACATCTATCCGTACTTTCCTCAGGAATTGCTTTGACTCCACCAGGTCCCTTATCCACTACTACTGCTCCCAGCACTATCTCATCCTAGGCTTACCCTAGGGAAACCTCTGACTCAACTCAACCAGTCCTCAGCTGCTAAAGGTCTCCTTGTGATGCCAATTAGCCATCACCTGGATATCATCACATGTGACGAGGCTCAGATAATCCTTCAAGTAAAGGACTCGTCCCTACAACGGTTGGACTCAAACGAGAGCTGCGCAATAGGGCCAAATCCAGCACTCTGAGATTATTCAACCCTGATCACATGTGATGTGGCGTATCCACTTAATGGCTAACTCCCATAACTCAAAATCCCACAATGCACAAAGCAAGCAGCATTCGGACAAGGGAAAATCTAACCATAACATACTCAAGCAATCATATCCACATAGCAAGAATCTAAACTAGCATGCAACACAAACTCATAAACTCAGGCATAACCTAAACAGGCTATCCTACTACTGTCTAATCAGCACTATCATGCAGCTCAAACACATATAATAGGCACATAAGGCATCATTCCTAGATCCTTAGTCCTAATCTAGCATACTGTTCTATCAACTGATAATTATAACATAAACTTGTATGGGCATTTTGGGGTACTTACTTGAGCTCGGTTGATTGCATGCACCACACCCTTTTTCTCTTTTCAAAGTTCTTTTCTTTCTGAATTATTTTTGCCTTTCTAAAACTGTTTTCTTTCCCAAAACTCTCTTTTTACAAAACTGTCTTTTCATTTTAAAAACTTCTATACCAATCCCTCAGTTTGAGTTCAGATACGCTCGAGAGCATGTCCGAATCCCTCAAACCAAGGCTCTGATACCAACTTGTAACGTCCCAAAATTCAAGACTAACAATTTCATTTAATAAAACATTACGTTAAGCAAATTCATCGTTTTCAAACATAAAAAAAGTATTAGTTTCCAAAATACATATTCGTTATCAGAGTAAACATTCCTAGGCTGTCTAAGCTATGGTGTGTGGCATGCGATCATCCCGAGCTCCATCATCCGCTACCGGAAGTACCTGAAACCAAAACTGAAAACCGTAAGCACGAAGCTTAGTGAGTTCCCCACCCTACCACATACCATGCATAACCACATACTGCACATACTGGGCCGCGGCCGCTATCCTAGGCCTCGCCCCCTACCTCGGGCCTCGCCCGCTACAACGGCCCCGCCTAGCTTTGAGCCCCGCTCGGATACAGATCTGTTTCACCTAGGCCTCGCCAATCACAGGGCCTCACCCACTAACATATAATTGCACATAAACATCTCACATAAGCTAAACACATACTAACGGATTTTGTCCTAAGGCCTCGCCTATCTCTGGGCCCCGCCCCTGACCTGCTACTGATGAGTCACGAAACCCCGTCCATGCTCCTACTGGTAGTGAGATATGGGCCCAGCCCACACTCACTCCTTTCCTGGCTTGGGCCTCACCCCTGCTCTGCTGCTACTGAGATGTAGAACACCATCCACACTCTGCTATTGGTGAGATACGGGACCTCGCCCACACTCACCTCCCTACCAGGCACATACAAGTATCACACAGACAACAAGTATAAACTATCACATAAACCATTCCTTGGGCACCCGCCCTCTATCATTGGACCTCGTCCCAAATATCATACTAGTATACTAGGCCTAGGGCTAACCCCTGGGTCTTCTACTTATAACTACATGGGCCGGCATTGTGGCCGTAGACCCATTCATACAAAGGCTAACTCACCTGATACTGCTGAACTGCTGCTGCTAATTCCTTTGACCGCTACCTGACCACTGACTACGGACTGCTGCTCCACTAGCTCCCCGAGCTACCAATATCAACATAACACTTAGTCTAACTGACCTTCAAAGGTCAACTAAGTCAACTCTTGTCAAAGTCAAAGTCCTGGTCAAAGTCAACCTTCCAGGTCAACCCTAATCGCCGAGTCCACTTACTGACTCGCCGAGTTCTTATACTCAAAGTCCTTCCAATCGCGACTTGACTCGCCGAGTCAGCCCCTGACTCGCCGAGTCTACGGATTCCCGAATCCTGTCCTGACCAACTCACTGAGTCCTTGCTCGACTCGCTGACTCGAGTCTTAACTCGAAGGGTTTGGGGACTACGCGACCTGACTCGCCGATCTAAGAACAGACTCGCCGAGCACACGACAATCTTCATCCAACTCGCCGAGTTGTTCATCCAACTCGCCGAGTTCATGCCTATCTTCATCCGACTCGACGAGCTGTTCATCCCACTCGTCGAGTTCCTCCTCATCTTCAAGCTACTCGCCGAGTCCATTCAGATCTACATACATGCAGAGGACTTTCGAGTCATGCATGGACTCCAAACTGTAGATCTACCCTTCCCAAGCCTATCCCCCACGTAAAGTTGCAAACTTTATGTGTAGAGAGGGAGATCTAGGCAAAAAGCACCATAAACTAGGGTTTAAGGCCAAGGGGCTTCAAAATCGACACAAGGGCTGATACTTTATGCTTCCCCAGCTCATAACACACTTGGATCTGAAGTAGCAACTCCAGATCCGGCTCCTAACTCAACATAATATCATTATGGCTAAAGAGCCCTAACAACCACACATAAATCTAGATGCAAAAAAGGGTCCAGGAACTAGTTTATACCTCCAAAAGCTCAGAAATGTCTTCCCAATCCTGGATCTACAGCCCCCCTTCTTGCACTCTCAAGATTCTTCTTCTTCCTCCAAGCTAAATGCACTATTGAAGGCAATAAATGGTTCAAATAAAGGATATGGCGGCTAGGGTTTGATATCCAGGGCTTAAGAGGCAGTAAGGAGCCCTAGGAAGAAGATTAAGACATTTATATAGGCTCCAAGTCCCGAATTTAGGGTTTTCCACACACAGACCAGACTCGCCAAGTCCACTTGGCCGACTCGTCGAGTCGGTCACTTACTCCTCGACTTGGATCCCGCTCGGACTCACCGAGTCCCTCCTTGGACTCACCGAGTCGACCCCTAAACTTAGGGTTTTCTTTCCTTTCTTGGCCTTCAAAACTTTGGGTGTTACAACTCTCCCCCACTTAAATTAAACTTTGTCCTCGAAGTTTGCCATGGCCCACCGCCTGCGATCCGCCTCCAATACCCACCATTTATCCCAACACCAGCCGCCTACCTGAGCTGGTCTTCCACCTGGTCATTCTGACTAACATAAACCTCGCGGTTAAACCTTGGGTCAAACCTGACCCTGAACAACTTAGAAACAGAACTTACTCAACCGACAATCCTTCTGGTACTCACCGAGTACCGCACTGAACCCATAGGGGTTCTCCACTTCTTTCTTTGCGCGATTTCCTTGCCTCCCCAAGGCAATGCTCCATAACCAATTATTCCTTCTATCACTGTGAAGGCCTTATCCTTCACCAACTCCATCACCCCCGCTTACCAGTACGGGTCATTATCGCCAATATCCACTGGGCATTTCTTTCTACTATGGTTTGGTGCATAGCACCCCACGATCAACTAACTGAATTCCACCATGCGCTGCACGCTCGCATTGCCACTGCCTGACAATTCTGCTATTCCTCATTTGACTTCCTGATGAACTGAGACCACCCTGGTCCCTACAAACCTATCAATGACTGGATTACCGGCTCCCACCGGTAGCTAGTCCCAACACCACCACTATTCGCTCCCAGCGACTTCCAAAGAACTTCGATCACCTAACTGCTCAATCTACTCTGCCATTCAGGCACTACAAACCTCGGATTCTCGATCCCCTAACTTGACACTAAGGTCCCTACCAGGTCCCACCTGTGCTGCTAAAACTCATAGGCCTCGCCCACGGGTCCCACCCGTATCTATCCTTCTATTCCCACTAGTCTAATCACTCTCGCTCGGGCCTCGCCCACGGATCTCACCCAACCATACTACTGAGCAACCCTGCTCCCAGGTCTCATCTACACTATTAATCTCATACGGGCCTCGCCCACGGGTCTCACCCAACTATATCCTGGAGCATTCGAGATTCTGAGACAGAGATTGTGCGAGGCGCCAATCTTAGCCTTGCCCGAGGGCGTAGAGGATTTTGTGGTATATTGTGATGCGCCCATCTCAGGCTTAGGCGCGATATTGATGCAGAGGGGTCATGTCATTGCTTATGCCTCGAGGGAGCTGAAGCCTCATGAGGCGAATTACCCGACGCATGATTTAGAGTTGGGGGCGGTGGTCTTCGCCCTCAAGATTTGGTGGCATTACCTCTATGGGGTTCGATGTACCATTTACACGGACCACAAGAGTTTGAGTTACCTCATGGATCATCCAAATCTGAACATGAGGCAGCGTCGGTGGTTGGACGTGGTGAATAATTATGATTGCGAGATCCTTTACCACCCGGGGAAGGCCAACGTGGTGGTCGATGCGCTTAGCCGTAAGTCGGCACCGATCAGGGATGTGTGTATGAGGATGACGGTGGTGACACCACTGTTAGAGCAGATTCGGGAAGCCCAGCAGGAGGCTATGAAGGAGGAGCATTGGAAGAGTGAGCGAATAGTGGGTCAAGTCTCCTCCTTTGATTATGATAGCCGAGGGTTGCTGACACTACACTGAAGGGTGTGGGTTCCGTATCACGGAGGCGTGCGCCAGATCTTGATGGAGGAGGCGCACAAATATCGATTCTCTATTCATCCAGGGGCGACGAAGATGTATCGGGATCTTCGTCTAAACTATTGGTGGCCCTGCATGAAGCGGGATGTGGCCTGGTACGTCGAGCGATGTTGGACCTGCAGGAAGGTCAAGGCCGAGCATCAGAGACCGCACGGCAAGATGCAACCGTTAGATATCCCGTTATGGAAATGGGAAGATATTACGATGGATTTTATCACGAAGCTTCCCCGGACGGCGTGAGGAGTGGATTCGATTTGGGTCATCGTGGATCGGTTGAGCAAGATCGCCCATTTTATTCCGATTCAGGAGAGTGTCTCGGCCGAAAAGTTGGCCAATACCTATATTAGGGAGATAGTGGCACGGCATGGGGTGCCAGTGTCAGTGATATCAGATCGTGACGTGCGGTTCACTTCCAGTTTTTGGAAGATGTTTCATGATGAGTTGGGCACTCGTTTGCATTTTAGCACCGCCTTTCACCCGCAGACAGAAGGTCAGAGCGAGTGGACCATCCAAACGTTGGAGGATATGTTGCGGGCATGCGTATTAGACTTCAGTGGTAGTTGGGATACCTATCTTCCTTTGGTTGAGTTCTCATACAACAACAGCTACCACGCGAGTATTGACCGTCCCCCATTCGAGATGTTGTATGGACGGAGGTGCAGGACCCCGATATGTTGGGGTGAAGTTGGCCAGAGGGTCATGGGGAGCACCGAGGTGGTGCTCAAGATGACCGAGAGGATCCAACAGGTTCGAAGCAGGCTTCAGACTGCGCAGAGTCGGCAGAAAAGTTACGCCTACAAGCATTGATCAGACCTGGAATTCTAGGTCGGGGATATGGTTCTCCTGAAAGTGTTGCCTTGGAAAGGCGTCATTCGATTCAGGAAGCGGGGCAAGTTGGGTCCGACATACATTGGTCCGTTCAGGGTTGTGGCCCGGGTGGGCAAGGTGGCATATAGGCTGGATCTTCCAGCCGAGCTCAGTTAGATCCACAGCACCTTCCATGTCTCCCAGCTGCGGAAGTGCCTCGTGGATGATTCAGCGGTGGTGCCGTTAGAGGATATACAGGTTGATGACAGCCTGAATTACATTAAGCGCCCAGTCGCAATCCTCGACCAGAAGTCGAAGGATCTAAGGAACAAGAGGGTGGAATTAGTGAAGGTGCAGTGGCAGCACCGAAAGGGGTCAGAGTGGACCAGGGAGCCGGTGGAAGAAATGATGGAGCATTACCCTGAGCTGTTTCAGGATCGAGCAGCAAACTTCGAGGACAAAGTCAAAAATAAGTGGGGGAGATTTGTAGCACCTGGTTCCTGGTACGTAAAAGTTATCTTAGTGTTTTTCATTTTTAGCCTTGGACTCGACGAGTTGTAGGTCCGACTCGCAGAGTAGAGACGGGATCCGGAACACGTTTAAGTTGGCGACTCGGCGAGTCTATATTCTGGACTCGGCGAGTCCCCTCTGTCTGATGAAACCCTAAATTTCAAGGGTTTGCACCCTATTTAAACCCTCTTATCCGCCCCCAAGCTCGCCCCCTTCACCCTCAGAGCTCTATACTTCGTTCAAGCCTTTTTCCTTTTGAGTTTGAAGCATTTTGGTGTGTTTTCTTGAAGATTTGGAGAGGGAAGGAGAGTAGATCAAGAAAAGAAGAAGGAGGCCAGGCATATTTGTGTTATCTCAGTGATTCCTTGAGGTATAACTTAGATTCCCTCTGTTTTCATGCTTATTGTCCCTTGTAGCTCCATGAAAGTCCTTCTTGAGCCTTTCCCAAGCTTGTTTGTGTTTTAGGGTTCGTAATAAGTTGTTTAGCCTCTAGATCTAGGCATGATTGAGCTCCAGGAGCTTGGATCTACTGCCTTTATGGAGCCATATTGCATGAAAGCCCTAGATCTACTCTTTTGGTGCATTTTGATTCCTAAAACCCTCATGGGTGATTATTTACACATAAACTTGAAAACTTTACGTGTTAATCAGGCCCTAGAAACCCAGATCTATGAATGACATGAGTTGGATTCAAGCAGAATCGCGTGTATAGTAATTGCATGTGGCAGACTCGGCGAGTCGTTCATCTGACTCGGCGAGTCGAGTCGCGAGTCCCCGAGTTTTTCCCCTTTTTCGTGTTGCGGGTTGGAGTAGTGACTCATGGGGTGTGACTCAGCGGGTCAGAAGCCAGACTCACTCATGAAGTAACTCGGCGAGTCAATGCCATGACTCAGCGAGTTCAAGGCAATCTCCTTGCCTCAAGAACAGACTCAGCGAGTTGTTCATACAGCTCGACGAGTCTCAGCATAGAGTGTTCTTCGGATGAAGATGAACTCGGCGAGTTGTTCATACAACTCGGCGAGTAGGATGAAGGACTATTGGCCTTTAGTTTAGAAGGACTCTTCGAGTCAATGCTTAACTCGACGAGTAGAGACGGGTTTATGGCCGGACAAAGGGATAGTGACTCGGCGAGTTGGCAAGTCAACTCGGCGAGTCGGGCCAGCTGGCAGTTGACTTTGACTTTGACTCTTGATTGGTAAGGGGTAAATGGTCATTTTACCCTGAGGTCGGTTAGCAGTATTTGACTAAAGGTTTTGTGGGAATTATAGCCGGAGGATTTCCGGAGCGGCAGCAGCAGAAGACAATCAGTTCCTACACAGATCAGCAACTACTTTGAGGTGAGTTACCTTCCAGTAGCGGTGGGTCTACGGCCACAATGCCGGCCCACCAGATTCCTAGACGTAGTGCTTCTTTTCTTCTTCTTCTATGCTGTCTATTGGTACTAGTGTAGGGCTAACGATATTTCTTTAGCTTAATGCTAGGTGTATAGTGTCACACCCCAAAACCGGAACGGTGGAAACATTCTGGGGTGGATGACGTCATGTCAAGTATCACAACACATGAATTATAGTAATCAAAGTACAACAAAACATTGCATTAATCGTAATAGTTTTACATAGTTTACATAACAGCGCAACAAAGTAATACAAGTAATAATATAAGTACAGTTTGGTACTAAGCTATCTTCAACAACAGCTCCGAGAATGTACCTGTCCAATGCTGACCTGAGAATACAAGTTATTTGAAAAGCGAGTATCGGCATTTTTACAAATGCTGGTGAGTTCATAAGTATTTAGTGTCATTTTAATCAAATAACTTTAATAAAAGTGGTAGTTTCAGTGTATCTATTACATTAGTGTCTTTTCCAGAAAATCCTATATTTTCTTTAATAAAAGCAGTCTTCTACCATGACTGGAGGGAGTTATGTGGTAAAAAGGTAGTTTTCCCTTAATCGCTATCATTATCAAAATACAGAATTTGATTATTAAGAAAGCAGGAGAATTCCGGGAAATAACATATGCCTCAGCAGTGAGGACTACTGACTAAGGCAAGGGAATCATAAACTCCAGGAGAGTATCGAATGAATGACACGCCTGGCTTAGTCTAACAGAAAGAGACACAGACCCCTAGACGGTACCAAATGAAAGGTACATCTAGTAAGGTCTAAAACAGTGAGCACAGACCCCAGACAGTATCGACTGAATGATACGTCTAGCAAGGTCTAAAACAGTGAATACAGTGAATACAATGAATACAGCGAGTACAGACCCCAGACAGTACCAAATGACTGATACGTCTAGCAAGGTCTAAAACAGTGTGACTCCGAGAGTGGGTTTCCAGCATACAGTGTAAATTGCTGGTGAATTACCATTACCTTAAGGCCATTAATTATAAGGTAACCTGGGATACTCGTAACCATACTAACCCACACTAGAGTACCTGACGCCCTACAAGCGTCTATAAAATATGACATTTTTCACCCCTTGGCTTGGTGGGCCATGGACTGTAGCTAGCAGTCAGGGTGCGGGGGTGTCAATCTCGTATAGATCTATACACACAATGTCTGCTCTCCCTACAGGAGACTCTGGTTACCAACTAGACGACGGAGAAGGCCGTGTCCCGAAGATGCATCCCAATTAGGGGGTAGTGGGTTTCATATTTAAGTTTTGAACTAGAGGTAGAGACTCATAACTGAACTAACTAATGTAAACCCATATGACTATGCTTGCATACATAATATATAATTAATGATCAAACGACCTTCGGACGGACATCCGATCCCACCAGACCACATCTCAACAAAGAAAAGGAAATAGGGCGAACAAACCTTCCTAAGTTCTTCAAACATTATTTATATGCATCTATACAAGCACAGACATACATCTAACTATGTGGAACTGTTATCAGGTATAAGTGTATAATGAAGTGGGTGCATTCTCAAGTATAAGTGTATCACGAAGTGGAGACGTTATAAGTGTATCACGAAGTGGAGGCGTTCTCAAGTATAAGTGTATCACGAAGTGGAGACGTTCTCAAGTATAAGTGTATCACGAAGTGGAGACGTTCTCAAGTATAAGTGTATCACGAAGTGGAGGCGTTCTCAAGTATAAGTGTATCACGAAGTGGAGACGTTCTCAAGTATAAGTGTATCGCGAAGTGGAGACGTTCTCAAGTATAAGTGTATCACGAAGTGGAGATGTTCTCAAGTATAAGTGTATCACGAAGTGGAGGTATTGACTAAACAGAAATAACGCAATGGTATTTTAACCAAGTAGAAGTATAAAAACATAGACGGAAACTTTGGAAAAATCTTTTTATATATAAATAGAAAATCACGACTTTGTATTCCTTTGTAAAATAAGTTTGAAAATCTTTAAAAGTCCTTTGAAAACCTTTCATAAACAAGTTTAAAACAAAAATTTGATTAAACATCGTAAGTAAAAGCTGTACAAATAACTATGTTTTTAGAAAACCATTTACAGTGTCATTCTCGGTAAAACCGTTAACAGTGTGGTAAATCCTTGTGCATGCGGGTTATCAATCACATGTGATTGATATGATAATTGGCATGTTTAACTTGTATCCCCCCCTATAAAACATGTAAAAGCATTTAAAAGGTTCATTCAGGGGTATGAACTCACCTGGTGTATGTAGATCCGTCGAAGGTGTCGGTTGGGTGCTCGGTGTCAAGTAAAGACTTGGACACTCTTAATGACCAATTTAACATATGATAACATATGTTCACATATAATTACTACATTTAATACTAATCAAACAAGTATACGCACCCTATAGAGCAGAAAACACTTTGATTAAGTGTTTGGGGTGTCCCGGGTAACATTTAAGGATGTAAATGGCTTAGGAATGGAGTTTACTCTCCAAGATTAAACTCACCTTATGGTGTTTACGGCCCAAGGACAACTCCCCATGATTTTACGGCCGTAAACCGCTTTCCTTAATGGAAAGTTGGCCGAAGATGTTTACATGAGTTAGCCAGAAGGTTTTGTCAGCAACGAGTACCCTAATAGAGTGTGTAAGCTTGAGAAATCCATTTATGGATTAAAGCAAGCACCTCGCAGATGGAATCTTTGCTTTGATGAGAAAGTCAAGGAATTTGGCTTTTCTAGGAGTGAAGATGAATCTTGTGTATATGTCAAGGCTAGTGGGAGTATAGTTAGCTTTTTGGTATTGTATGTGGATGACATACTACTCATAGGAAATGACATCCCAACTCTGCAGGAAGTTAAGTCCTGGCTTGGGAAGTGTTTCTCTATGAAGGACCTAGGAGAAGCTGCCTATATTCTAGGGATAAGGATCTTGAGAGATCGGAGTAAAAGACTAATTGGACTTAGTCAGAGTACCTACTTGGATAAGGTGCTTAAGAGATTCAGCATGCAGGACTCCAAGAAAGGAGAGTTACCCATCCAGAGTAACGCCAGATTGAGTAAGACACAAAGCCCTAGCACTGAGGCTGAAATAGCATAAATGAGTCGAATACCTTATGCTTCGGTTGTAGGATCGATCATGTATGCTATGACGTGTACTCGACCTGATGTAGCCTTTGCCCTGAGCATGGTTAGCAGGTATCAGGGGAACCTTGGCAAGGCACACTGGACTGCGGTAAAGAATATTCTCAAGTACCTACGGAGGACTAAGGACTGGGTCCTTACCCTTGGTGGGAGTGATGACTTGAGGGTTGTAGGGTATAGTGATGCTAGCTTTCAGACTGATAGGGATAATTTCCGCTCTCAGTCAGGCTGGGTCTTTACCCTAAACGGAGGAGCAATTTCTTGGAAGAGTTCCAAGCAAGAGACAGTGGCTGATTCAACTTGTGAATCAGAGTATATTGAAGCTAGCGAGGCAGCAAAGGAGGCGATATGGCTGAAGAACTTCATTGGAGACCTTGGAGTTGTACCAGCTATTAAAGAGCCAATGGAAATTTTCTGTAATAGTGAAAGCGATGTTGCCTTAGCCAAGGAACCAAGGGATCACGGGAGATCCAGACACATCGACAGAAAATACCATTTTATCAGACATCGAATAGAAGAAGGACTCCTCGTGGCAAAGAGGGTATCATCGGATGAGAATCCAGTGGATCCCCTCACGAAGGGACTGACTCGGGTTAAGCATCTCCAGCATGCTCGAAGCATAGGGCTGAAGGATGATATTAGATTTGGTAGTTAGATAACCTCGAAATTTGTAAAGTGTAATTGACATTAGATGATGAATAAAAGGTGTTTTATTTATGAGTAAAGTGTTGCTATCTCCTGTCGATCGTTCACTATCTTTCTTTTGCATGTTTTGACTTCCAGAATAATTATATTTGGTATATCATATTATTCAAACCTCCACAGTCGGTCATATGTCGGAAGTAGGTATGAATCAAGATTGTCATGATTGGTTGTAGAGGTCCAAGGTGTTGGACATGGCTACAACAATCATGAGTGCTCATAAGCTCTGAGCATTGGACTCAACCCACGCTCACTGGAATCACTTCATGGAATTTATCTCGAGTGATCGTGAGACGGTAATATCATATAAGTCTTCAAACCTAGAGATATGATTTGTTACTTACGAGTTGGTTATGCATTGATTGTACGAAAACGCATTGGTAACTCGATGTTATAAAACGTGCTTTTGTGTATAATTCAATGAGTGGTAGAACAAACATATGAGTCGAAGTTTATATATTCCTTCTTGGATTAGAAGCTGATATCTGGGCCCCTCGATGATTTTGTTTTGACCTATGTACCGGGCCCGGTCAGAACTAAGTTGATGTGTTCAATTAAGTTCTTTGTCAAACAAATCGGAAATCGGGAAACAAACTGCTGGACAATAAGTAAGACATTGTTCCATGTATTTGTCCGGTTGATATCTAGAATAGAGGATTATATGATCACTTATCCTAAATGGCGTATCATCATCTTCGCAGTTCCGAGAGACCTTGAAAGAGCTACGATTGTCGGTCGGTTCCTGAAGTACTAGAGATATAGTTATTAGACTTATCCAAGTGGGAGACTGTTGGATAAGGTATCTAAGTCCATAACTATTTCTGGTAAGTACTTGACCCGACCTGGCATGGTCCATTTGGGTTGCATGGCACCATGCAATTGGATAGACTAAATGAGAGAAATAACACTTGGAGATTATTAATATATTATAAGTTCTAATATATTAATAATATTATTTGATTAGTTTGATCAAGAATTAATTTAGAATTAATTAAGTGATCAAAAGATAACTAATTAAATATATAGGTTGATTATGTAAATCATCCATATCTTGTATAGTGGACTAAGTGGCTCCATGGATTATCAAGTTGGGTTCCACCCATAGGATGCTCCATGGGAGTTACAAACCCATGGGTCATGGAAATGAAGAGTCATGACACATTAGGGTTTACATGGTGTAACCCTAGATGTGTCAACACTATATAAGAGTCTCATACTCCACCAAAATCGGCTACACATATGAAACAAGAGGGCTAGGCCGATTTTAAGAAGTGTGTATTCTCTCAAAAGTCTTTCCAAGAGCATTTGGTGTTGTGTGAAGCATTTGAGGCATCACACTTGGGTACTAGGCTCACAAGGTTTCAAGGAACATAAGCAACAACAAGGTAAGTTATTCTATCTTTCATTCAAGTTAAAAATTGTTCCCCATGTATGCTAGATAGGAATATAACCTTGTAATTCAACTTTGCATGATAATTAGACAAACATAGATCCAAGGTTATTAGGGTTGCATGTACACTTAGGAAGTGTTAGAATGCTCAAAACCCATCAACTTTTCCATTACGTCCTTGTTCATCTCGTACGGCCAGGAATCCTCATAGTATCTCTGTAATTCAAGAGTCATCGTGGCCACCATGATGCAAGCAACTTTTGTCGCATCATTGTAGTGTTTCTTGTAGGTGGCCATTTCTTTAGGAGTGGCCTTCTCTTCATCTATCTCATTGAGTTCTTTCTCAAGGACACATTCTGTGTCCTCAAAACGAAGGGTCATCTTGATGTTGCGCATCCAGTCATTATAGTTGGTGCCATCCAATGTCACCCTTGAGTAGATTTTTAGCAACGAGAAGTTTTGATTGGAGGAGGAGGAGGAGGAGGAACCAGAAGCATCATTTGGAGTAGACATCTTTAAAAGAAAGCTTGTTTTAGTTAAATAATAACAATCCTTAATAACAACCCAAAAATAAAATATTAAGGCTACGATCCAACTAAAAAATTCGCAACTTAGAAAAGGGATACCGTAATCATATTGTAAATTTTATAAAGGTAGGTAAATGACGATTTACCAATTCCACCATTGAAAATGAAATTTGAAGAAAATTAAGTTAAGTGAAATTCCTAGATCTTTTGAGACTCATTGAAACTATTCAATGACATGTTTAATCTCATGTTATGCTCTTTTATTCGTAACTGGGATATCGAGGAAATTACCTTGGCACTCTCAATGCCATTTATCATCTCATTTTAATGTGTCGGTTAACCACATGTGCTCCATTAATCAATGATACTTTTCGAGATGTCTATTATTACTCTTTATAGTCATTATTAGTGTGTCGGTTAACCACGCGTGCTCTACCAACTACTATAATGTATAATGTGCAATTTCATGGGTTAGCATACAAATTCACATTTGTCCTAAAATAAAGAAGATTGGGATTTAAAATAAAAGAGTTTACTTACTTTTAATCGCATTATACTTATTAATGAGAATTAATTGTCCTATCAAACTCGTTCAGCTAACGACCCTCCGCCATACAAGAGAGAGGTGGGTAAGAGTGGATACCCAATGACGGTCATTTTATAGGTTGCTTCCTTAAACTACCATTATAGTATGGTTTTGTTAATGAGGCGTACTAGCGATTCGACTGACTTAGTCTTATACATATAATAACTATAAAACATTTAATTGTACATATAGTATAAGGTGTATTTTAAACTTTTCAAAATACTAGGTTTATAATAAAGTTTGAAAATATATATAATTTAAATTTAATATAAACCAAATAATATTTGACATTAATTATTAGGATTAATTAATATCTAAATCAATTATTTACACACTTAAAAAATCAATCATATTAATCAATGAAATAACTAATCAAGTCAAAGATTTATCTCCTAACTTTTTGGCTTGTAATTTATAATCAAATATTCATCAAAACTGGATTTGGAAGATATTCAAGGCAAATAATTACCAAACAAAACAGATTAGGCAGATAATTACGAAAATCTGATCTGATCAGATCTCACGTCGTGAGATGCAATTAACTAAAAAATTTTAGTTTTTATCAATTCACCAGTGTGCAATCACATGAAGATAGTCATAGACTCTGATACCACTGATGGGTTATGGAGGTTACAAAAACAATGCTCTAAGTGGAAAGACATTTAAGAATTAAATGATTAGGGCACATGTAACCTAAGAAGGATCTATATCTTTCACATAAAGGAAACATACTATGAACTATAAAACTACAAAATTTTCCTATTTGAACTTGAATTCATTAGTAAGAATACATACCTTATTGATTGTTGAAGTAAACAACCAATAATCCTTTTGTTGATCTTTTAGAAGCAAACACCACAAGCGTCGTGCCTCTAGTGGTTCACACCCAACACAATCAAGAAGGATATTAAGGAGAGAGGAGTGAGGAGATCAGAATTTCGGCCTAGCTCTTCTAAGAAATGAGTGCCGAAAATCAAAGGCCTGGGAGCCTTTATATAGTGCAGCCAGGAAACCCTGGATAAGCCTAAACCCAATATAATAATATTATCTTGAATTGGTAATTATCCAGCTTCCTGATTATCCTCTAAGGATAATTCTAGAACTCCTAAAACCCTTCTAAAACCGTCTAAGGCCCTAGGTAGGTTCTAGAATGCCTCTTGTTTAGCTATTGAACAATTACACTTTAGTCCCTGCACTTTTAATTAATTATTTTAATCACAAAATTTATTCCAATTAATTTTTAATTAAATATTAATTAAATATTACTATTTCTAATTAATATATTATTTCCATAATATATTAATAAATCAATTATTTTAATTTATTAATAAAATAATAAATTAATCTCTCTCTCCAAAAACATCTTGTCCAATTGTTAGGTTTGAGGGCAACCCAAAAGGATTATGCTACAATCAATTCAAGTTTATACCAATTATAGTTATGGGATTAGACACCTAATCCAAGAGAAGCTTAATGAGTTCCTCAAAATACCATATATCACCATACATATACATGCCTACCAACGACGGCTCACTACCTTTCACCGATCTACCAATTGGCTCACATCATTTCGCCGATCCACCAATAATATGTGTATTTAGACTTACGACCCACTTGTCATTCCGTCAACCCTTAACTTAACCGTAGCGAATAACAACAATATTTACACACATGGAGATTACACTTTCGACTATACTAGTACAGGTGCATGTGGACTATACTTTCTACTCTACTAACTTCAAGTACACTAACATTAAGCACCTAGAGACTATGCTACTGGATCTTATATAGTAACGTACATGGATATATATATTGTAGTACATAGTAGAGTAATATAACTCAAATGGACAGTTACTTAGATGATTAACAGTTATTTTGGCCGATCCAACTGGCAAGAATGTGCCTAATAAGCATTAACCTATAATAATATAACTTATTAACCTTTACGACAATCTAGTGATAAAAGCTAAATCGTTCACTAATCCCAATGAATACTTCAAGTTCTAGGTGATAAGGAACGACCAGATAAGATCATATCGGAGGTAGGGTTTGTTTGGCATACAGAGTATACTGTTTGGAAAACCCACTTTAAAAACCTCACCAAATCTAGCCTACATATCATTCCTGTAACGCCACGTCGCCTTGTGTCTCGCCACTCCAACCTTTCCACATGTTATCTCGTAGTGAGGCAACGTCATCAATCATCATGTCGGTCATAAGGAACCGCCTTCATCTTGCCACGTGGTGTACTCCGGTGCCACCACGTCGCCCCAACTTGTAATTTTCACGAATCTTCAAACAGCCATAACATTCGTATATGAACTTCATTTTTTACGTTCTTTATATCCCCATAATCGTCTCCATGAGCACTACAACTCTCCTTAGGTCCCAACAACTAATTCTCAATCCATTTTAAATTCATATTTAGACTATTTTCAAAAGTCATAACGTCTTTATACAAACTTCGTTCTCAGCTTTCTATATATCGACGAATTCGTTTTTACGAGATCTTCAACTCTTGTTTACATTGCTTTGACTAAAAAACAACTGATCTCATATTCACTTTTATGACACACATAGTTGTCTCGAGGTGAATGCAAAACTTAGAAAATTCATAACTTCCTCATATAAAATCAGATTTAAGCGTTCTCTATATCGACGGAAATCGTATTGAGGTCTACTACATGTTTATGACGATTACTTTGGCTAAAAAGTTATATATATATATATATATATATATATATATATATATATATATATATATATATATTAAATTCTACTATAAGTGAAAACGGGGTGTTACACAGGAAACTAGAAAGATTATGGCAACCATAGGATGTTAAGAAGACAACCTTTAGAGCCTTTGATCCCACTTGGAATTAGGTAGTTGATGAAGATAACAAAAACAAGAAACTTGAACTTCTCTATAATGTATCCACCATCAAGAGTAAAGAACTTTGGAGTGTTAGTTCCTTTTGTGTCTATGACTTAAACTTTTTAAGTGCTTAACACAATTAAGCACTAAAGGAGAAGCACTTTAGAACACCAACACTTGCAACTAGCTTCAAAAGAAAGGCAAGAAGGGAGGATAGAAAGAGGCTACGACTTTTTATTCTTTCTAAGGGACAATCGTGGTCAAAATGAAAGCCCCATTCCCCTTTTTATACATACATGTAAGATCTTTAACCCATACTTCAATTTAATGTAAAGTAGAGATATCTTGCAAGTAATTTATGTGTAAGAGGGAGGTTGGCAAGCCACCTCCCATACCTTATGAAAGTCACGGTTCTAAAGAGAGAGAAAGAAGAGAGAGAGAGCTGAATAATTCAACAACTAGTTTAGTTAATGTAACTAGTAAAGTTAAGTGATAACCAAAGTGACCAAAAACTTGTACATAACTTAATATATCATACTATATGATATAATGATTAGTTTATGCTCTCTTGAATTAATATTTTCATGAAACAATAATTATTATTTAACTAAATATAAGAGTTAATTATTTTATTAATAATCGTATATTAATTATAAATATGCAATATGTGTCAACTTGATTAAGGTGTGATCCTATAGGATCATATGTTATCAAGAAATGTCTTCAGTAATGTCTCTTGTGCATATAGATCCAACATTAGGTATAACGATTGGTGATTAAAAAAATCTTTTATTTTCAAGAAAATCTGGCAGGTGAGTGATGTGTTCGATGCAACCCGAATCGATAATCCACTCACCTTCCATACCACTTTTACCTGCCATGTTAGCAATGTGTATGTGTTCTTCATTGATTTCATTACTCGCAAAAGGCCTTATGAAAAGATGGTATTGTTCATTGGTTTGCCCCAATATAGGTCTGGAATTGGACTCATTGCAAGCCTCCTTTGGTTTGATCTTTTCTCCTTTCTTTCGGAGCCACCATTTTGGGTGTCCGACAAGCTTGAAACAACCTTCTCACTTATGGCCATTCTTGCCACAGAAAGTGCAATTTTCATTCTCTATGGTTTCTTTGTTGTCTTTAACGCTTCTTGAAGAGTTTCTTTCCTTGGGCTTAAAAGGGTTTGCATCTCATTTTTGAAAAGCCTTAAATGCAGAGGACTCAGGTGGTGTTATCTTATCGATCGAGATGGCTCTTTGTCTCTCATGCTCAACAACTAATTGGTAGGTTGTGCCCAAGGTATGTGTCGGCTTAGTGGCTAAAATTTAAGTGTTGATAACGATGAAGTCCCTATCTAAACCCATAAGAAATTGGTAAAGATGCTCCTTCTCTTGAAACTCATGCATCTCCTTGCCAATATCACAGGAACAATTGTTACAAGAACAGCAGGGAAGAGGCTGAATTGAAGAAGTTTCGTCCCATAATGACCAAAGGTTCGTGTAGTATGTAGATACAAATACACCATCTTGTCAGGTGGCATCAATCTTCTGTTTTAGTCAATGTTGTAAAAATCGTATGACGGTTGCTCGACGGTCGACTGAGGTTAAGGGATTAATCGGTTTTGGTGGGGATTTATCGAGGATTAATCGGGGACAATAATTTATTAATAAAATAATTCAAAAATTAATATATCTTAAGAAAAATAAGTATTTCGTTGAAATTTTGGTATAATACGAAAAATATATGTTATGAAAATATGAAAATCGTGGTATAACATTTGAAGGGTTTTATAAAAAAAAAAAAAAAAAAAAAAGGTCCCATTATTTTGTCCTAGTTTATGGAAAAGTCCAAACTTTTATTTGTGAAGATAAATTCTTGATTTCTAATTTAACACAATAATCTGTTAATTCCTATTAAGAATGTAAGGACTTTTTCGTTAATTTGGGCAAAATATTAAATAATCGGGACTTTACTAATGAAAAAAATGGACTTTTTCATACATTAAGTCAAAAAAAATGTTGACTTTTATTGACTGTCAAGAACGCCAAGCCCGATGTTGATCGTTTTACGTCAAGCACCCTTAATCTTAATCGATAATTGAACACCAAGCGATTAATCTATGATTAATCTCAATTTCTGCAACATTGTTTTAATTCATAATCCCTAGGGACTTGCTTTGCCAAATCTCTCAAGGAGATCCGACCGAGCCAGTACTAGCATATTTGACACTATTTCAATTTTTTTTCTACACAGCAATGGTAAGCCACCATTTTATCATTGTGTTGCATCGCATCCACAACATGTAATCTAATGATCCTTTCTATGGCTTCTTGATGGTTCCATCAACGAATTCAAACTTGTTCTTAGCGAAAAGAAAGTTTTTCATCTCCTATGACCCAATCTGCATAATTGTTCTTAGCGAAAAGAAAGTTTTTCATCTCCTACTTGAAGTTGTTTTGGAAAGTCTGAGGGGTGGAGATAACAGGGAGAATTGTTGTTGATGGTTCCACCGGATCCCTCTTGTGTTTTGGTCTTGTATGGGTTTTCGCCATACCATGAGGTAGATGATGGTGGAGGGAGGGTCGTTTTAGCGTTTAAGAAACCGCTCTAATATCATATAGAAAATTGTAGTATAGATGGAATCAAAAGTTATCTTTATTAAATCAATCAGGAACTTATATAGTCTCCTGAACTTATATAGTATCCTAAATAAAATAACAACCAAACTAAAACAGACACCATAAATACAATTAAACACCAATATCCTATACAAGGATGATTTTGGGATGTAAGTAAGCAAGACATAAACCTGATTAGATATGTTGTGGTTGAGTTTTATAATTATTTTTTCTAATATTTACCTGACTTTCTAAAAAATAACTTGCTAATATTGCAATTTTATAAATAATATAATTCCACTTTTTTATCTATTTCAATACGTAATGCTTGGTAAAAAAAATCTATTTTTTGTAATTCTTGTAATCCTACTTGTTTAGTTTGTTCCTTCTAAATATTTAAGTTTGTCGTTTAATATAATAATTTACATAAATGATGTATATTTGTATTTTTATAATTTTAATTTGATTATGTATTTTATTTGTATAAAATCTTTAATTTAAATATCAGGAATTGTCATTGTTTATATTTTCTGTACTTTTTATTAATAACTAGGGCTCTTTTTGAACCCTTGGACATTCATTGACATATTTCTTGACTAGTTTGGCCAAGTTTTGACATTTTTCTCTAAAACTCATGAACATATATATTCTTCCTATACATTCTCTAGTATGCAACTTTTGAAATATATGTGGGACCTCATGCATTGAGAGTGGCACATTGTAATAAGACCAGATACTTGAACCACAGGTGTCACAGCCCACAGAAGTCATAATATTCTTCTTATAGGGACCCATTTGCATCAAGACAAGAAAAAACAAAAAGAATTCCCTAGAAACTTCATCCCCATGTGAAGCCCTTTTTCTTGCTTTTTCCCTGTGACGATGGTGATGGATGATGGATCATGTCATGCCATTTTCCATATGCATACCATACCCCCATGATACTGGATTCGTGTAAACATGCAAGACCATCTGACCTTGGTATGCATCATATGTCTTTATGTTCGAACCTTGCAAATGTTGTTGGCTTTTTAATTAAGGGTTATGCTGGTTGACCAAAGGGTCTAAATTAAGTTTGTTTGTATGATTGCGTTGACAAGTACATAACACTCGAAAGTCATTTGATTGATTGATCAATATGGTTATGACCATGACATGTTTTTGCATGTATCTATCATCTATGTATGTATGGATATACATGATGTATGCTTAGACATAGGGCAAATGACCTGTAAAGATAGATTAAAAAATGTTATCTAATGACAATGAAAACAATATTGTACTTGACTGTCTATCTACTCATCATGCCCTCCACCAAACATTACTTCAAGCACTCTCACCATATACTACACAAACTACTCTCTCACAACTATCTTCTCATTTCTTACTTTAAAAAACTTAGGTTCGGGCTCACGTTCAATGGTGTAGTCAACATTTTGTTTTTAAAATATATCAAATAGTTTACAAAATATAAATAAGTAAATTTGAAGCAAGAAAATACTTCAAATGGTAACAAAATGGTGTAGTCAGCATTTGAAGTAACAAAATACTTCAAATGGTAACAAAATGTAACAATATATGAATTTTAAGTAAAATATTCGTTTAAATTATAAGTAATTGATTAATTAAGATAATATAAAATATTGATATAGGAACCTGACGAAGGAGAATTTCACTATGAAGATTGAAATACAATTTGATCTATTCAAAAACTTGTTGCTTCAATTCTTTAATCAACATGCCTCATCAGACTAATTATTTCATTCATTATGAATTTAAGTTTTAAATGAGATGATCCATGTCACAATTCACAGTCTTAATGTTTTTTATTTAAAAGAAATATAATGTCTATATATAATACTAGTTTATAACCCGTGGGAACCACGGTTATAAAATTAATTAGACTTTTATAGTAAAAAATCAAAATTATTAATCATTTATTTTAAATAAATTACTAATTAAGAGATATTTTTATTAGTTATGTGAAATTATAATCGTTAATTCAAAAAAATATGTAAAATTAATTTTTATTATATATTAGACATTTTTTATTTGTGAATTAATGAAAACAATAATATAAAATTTAAAATTTAAATTTAAAATAGAGAATAAATATATTGACAAATAACATCACATTAATGAGAAGCTCTAATAAATTTTAAATGGAGAACTAATAGATTGACAAGTTGCAACACATTAATTAAGAGATCTAATATGGTGACACATGACAAAATAACTACTATTTTATTAGTATAGGGAGATATATTTCACTTCAAATTTATGTGTAGTGAGCCAAAGCCTACTGTTACACCCATATAGTTACGCCTCTGTTCACGAGGTACTTGTAATCTCCTGAAAATCACCAATCTGATTCCTTGGGATTAGATCAGAGGCATAGCATTCCCATAAATATTCAATGTATTAAATTTTAAGTTGTAAAAATATGCTAAACCATCTTGTATTCAGTGTTTTAAAAACCGGTTCGAACCGGCCGGTTCAACCGGTCGAACTGGAAACCGGAAGTGAGGGCGGTTCGATTTGGACCGGTTTTATAATGATTTCCTGACCGGATTGAACCGGCCGGTTTTGGTAAAAAACCGGTTCAACCGGCTGAATTGAACCGGAATGGATTGGGTTGAACCAGACATTTTTAGATTTTTGTGTTTGTTTTGACTTCTTTGTTTGATTTTGACTTTTATAATGATTGTTTTTATATGTTGCATTCTATTTACGTTTGTAATACTTAAAAAAATGACAAGTTTTGTAATCAATATATGCAGGATAATTAAAAACATATAAAAATATAGAACCGGTTTGACCATCCGGTTGAACGGTTGAACCGGAAAACGTCACCTGACCGGTTCAATTAAAAAACCGGTTTTTAAAACATTGTTTGTATTCATGTTTTGAATTTAGATTGTGATTGTATATATTTATATCCAAATTTCTGACTCAGCAATTGGATTGAAACGATGATCATGCATATTTATGGAATTTTTTAAACATATAACCGTCATCATGGATATGTTGGACGCTAACTATTATTAGAAAAGACAAGTAATAAGCAATTAAATTATAAATAAATTACATGTAAATATTTAGGAAATGGGCAATTACAACAACTCCACCAAAAGGAGATATTTTTATTTAGTCACTTTTGTCATTGACTTTACTTAATTAATTAATTTCATTTACTTTTTTAGAAAATTAGGTCGTTAGTTAGCATAATTAAGTAAAGAAGGGGTTCAGGACCACACAACTTGGAAAGAGAATAAAATATAGTTTGAGTAATTGGAGCACATACTTCAATTTTAGAGATGCCAAAAAAAGTGAAAATTAACAATTACTTATTTCGTTTCTATGGTTGCACTTTTTAGTAATTTATGTTGGTGTACATGATTGTATAGCCCATACATAGTTTTCGGCCCACTCAAGCCTCTATATATCTTTGTATATGTGTATAGGGGGAGAACTAGAGGTGAGCAAACCGGTTTTTTTTCAAACCGAACCGGTTTGGTTCCGATTCATAAATAGTAAAATCGGTTCAATCTTAAACCGGTTCGGTTCAAATCGGTTCCGTCATAGAAAAACTTGAACCTATCTAAACCGGTTACACCGGTTCTAAACCGGTTTGATCGGTTTGACTACCGGTTCTAAACCGGTTCACGGTTATTAAACCGGTTCACGGTTATTAAACCGGTTTCAATGTCTAAAATCTCGAACGGGTGCAAAACGGCGGTTCGGTTCTTGAATCGGTTTGGTTCACAGTGGACCGGTTCATTGTGAACCGGTTTACCGGTTCAGTGACCGGTTCGGATCCTGAACCGGTTTTTTTATGCAAGCCTAGGGAGAACACACGCATTTTAATTTGGTGAGGAAATCAAAGAAATAACTTAAACCAACAAACTTGAAAGCTATGTTTATGTCTCTCTTGTCGAGATTTTGGAAATACATAAATTGGTGATTAAAAGGGACCAAGCTTCATATAAATTTGTCGAACATGTTTGAGATTTTGGAAATACATAAATTGGTGATTAAAAGGGACCAAACTTCATATAAATTTGTCGAACATGTTTCGCTGATTAACGGGATGATCATAAATATGAATAAGGCCTTGTTTGATATTGAACTGACCGGTCCCGACAACACTTTTTGGCTGACTCGGTCCGGTCAGCCTGTTTGATGAAGATGAAAATGGGCTGATTCGGTCAACATTTACTGACCCGTCTACTTACCCTGTCCATGTTTTAAAAGTAGCTGACCCAAAAAAAGACCGATGTGGCCTGATAAAAAGAACGCATCCCTTCGTCTATTGTTGTTCTCCCTTCGTTCTTCCACACAAGCTTCTTGACACAGTTCCTCCCTCCCACCACTCCGAAGTCACCGTCTGAAGCAGATCCGCCGGCCTCCGCCTCTCGCCAGCGCCGACATTCGCCTGTCTCCGGCGCCAATCAAGCTTCATACCCTTTCTCGTTCTCTCTTCTCTGATACTTCCCCTCTCGATTTAGGTAAATAGCATTTTTTTGCTGCTTTTAGTTTTGACTGAGTTTTTTTGTGCTCGATTATTAGTTAGTTGTTTTATGTTTTCAGTTGGATATTTTTCATATTATCGTTTGTTATTGATGAAACTCTTGTAGTTTTGGGGTTGGTGATCACAAATAAGGAAATTGATAATTTCAACTAGATTCAAGTATGAAGCCAAAACAAGAATTTGATGAAAATGAATGATTATTTGCATATTTTGCTTATAAAAGTTTCAATATAAGGAAATGTGAAGTCACGATTGCTTTATTTAATTTAACATAGCACTAGATTCACTACATTTTATTGCATTTTGGTGTCGTATAGTTCTATATAAGGCTTCCAAGTTGATCAAACTTTTAGGATCTTTTCATATAATGTATTGAGTTGTTTTGTGGCCCTATTTATGTGAGTATATCTCATGGCTATACTTTGATGTAATCATGAATTGCATGTATTTTTTTTATTATAAAACCTGTCACATAACATTTTTTGACAAAATTTCAAAATTGGTCCCTGTGGTTGGCAAAATTCTGTAGTGTTGGTCCAAAAAGAAATGTTGGTGTACCACTGGTCCAATTTTAGATACTTTGTGTTGTTTTGGTCCTTATGGTTATATTTTCTTGTGTTTTTGGTCCACATCCCACCTAAAATGACTAATATGCCCCTTAAATAATTATATTTTAATTTCTTTTATTTATTTTCTTATTCTTAAAATAAAATGAAAAACAAAAACAAAATAAAGCCGCCTCTCTCTCTCTCTCTCTCTCTCTATATATATATATATATATATATATATATATATATATATATATATATATATATATATATACCCAACTCTAAAAATCCTGACCCCTCATCTCTTCTATTGTAGTGCCGGAAAAAGAGCAGGAAGAAGCTACACCACTCTACTGCCCATTTCAATGATCCTTCTGGCCACCTTGCTCCACCATAAACGACCAACACCTCCCACCGGCCGTTACTTCCCCTTCCCCGTCGTGAATCGCTAGAGCAAGCAAGAAAACCAAAAGTCGACTACCACTCATCACTGATGCAAACCACCACCACCACCGACCACAACTGATGTCGTCGAAATCCCTTCCTCGGCCTCCCTTTTATCTCTAACTCGTCTCTCTCCTACGTTTCTCACTTCTTTGGCGAAGAGAGCCACCACAGTCGACTATGGCAGCTCCTTCGCCTCCTCTGTCGTGACCCACCACCATCAAACACCCCAACGCCGCTACTGCCTTCTATTTGTTCCTTGTAAAGCTACCTAACAGAAGAGAGAGGAAGCGGCAGAGCAACCCGCTGCCATCACAGCTCCACCATCACCACCCGATGTCACCACCCTTGTTGTTGTCATCGTTATTTTCAGCCATCACCACCCGATGCCACCCACCCGGTTCACTTCCCTTTGAAACCCCTAGCCACATCGAGCCCCCTTCCTTCGCATCCTTCTTCCGAGACAGAAGAGCACAAGAGTTGGACCACTGGACCATCGATCGACCTTGGGGTTGTTCCCGTTTGTATTTCTTTGTCTCCATCGGATGACGATCTAACAGATGGGAGAGTCAAGACATATGGCTCTACTTCAGGTAAAATCCATTAACTAACTCTATAAGTTCCTATTTTTGATTATTGATACATTATGTGATAAGATTGCATTTTTTGATGTTTTGTAGAATCGAAGAAAAGAAAGGAAGCTTAAAGGAAGAAGTCGGATGAGTCTGATCACGAAGAAATGGATTTCGATCGCATGGATTCAAAGATCGGACTTTTGATCTGCTCCTTTAGAGTTAGGATAGATTGCTAAGAAATGTAATAGCATAGTTTTTCAATTGAGTTGCGTTGTAAGCACAAATTTTTCCACAATAAAATAAATTTTGATTTTGTTTTATTTGTTTATCCTTGCAATGACATGTATGAAAAATTGATGTTTGTGTATTTCTATTAGTAGCAATGTTGAAATGTATGTGATTTTGAGTTATGTTATTTATGGTAGTGTCATAATTTTCTAAGTAAGGAAAGATTCTCATCGCCTAGGTTTCAATTGTACAGAAACTTGGAATCATACAACTTGTATTGTATGATGTATGGAAATCTTGGTACTTAAGTAATTAAGACTAATTCCTTGTTCACATAAGTATGTGAGTCAAGTGAAGGACTAAAGGAACTAGTACACAATGTTGTGCACTAGTCAAGTCCACCATAAACAATAATAACATTATTCGTCATGATTTACTAAAGGTCTAGTAAAATTGGTTATACTTCTAAGATTAAATGTAATTTTGAATCATTGTAAAAGTTTCAATGAATGGCAGAACGAATAAGTAGAATCAATGAAGGCAGAAAGATAAAAAGTTTCTCCAATCTAAGAAGAAGGGAGAGTACTTTTGTATTGTGTTTTGTGATCGTCTTGGTAACTGTAAGAACCATATTACAATTCATCCTCTAAGGATACCTTAGTGCACTGGTTTGGCTAAGAAGAGGAATGGAGAATTGTTGAAATGGTTAAGTCAATAAGATGTATCGTACTTCGTTCCAAAATCAAGTCTTAAAGTCATACTCCAAGATTGTGACTTGAGTGACATAATCTTAAGTAGGAATGTTCTTACACTTGCACATTTTGGTAAGTTGTGATGTCTTGAATAAGACAAACACCAACTAGTACCGAATTGCGTGTAGTTTTGTCTTGATATAGACACACACTAACTCTTGGATATTTGTTTCGTCAAGAAATGTTTCTTGATAAGAGAATCTAATATGCCAAGAGGTCAGTGGGAGTCTAAAGATCTTGAAAAGTTTCAAGAACAAATCAAGAAGTAAACCTATTAAACACTAACACACGACTTGAGGTTTATAACCTATCATGTTGACAAAATTTTATTTCTATGCCATTCCAGTAAAGTTACTTATGCATATGAGTTCTACGAGTTCTAAATTGACTACATAAGGGCAAACACCTTGTTCAATGAAAGTACATTGACTGGCAAAGGTGAGCTGCTAAATAACTTGGAAGCAATGGTGGGACCCTTTATGGCAAGAAATTAAGAATGAACAAGTTCTGTCCATAAGAATTTGGATTTGTCACAAACATTATCTTATGATTATGCTTATGAAAAATTCATATGGATAGGAAAACATGCACCATAAAATCTAAGTGTCATAAGGTTTCTCTCCTTCATGAAAATGATTGCGAGGAAACGCTTTCATTAAGATAGATTTTAAGAAGATAGCGATTATGTAAATTGCATTCTCAATTTCGATTATGATTATGGCATCCCTCTTCATAGTTCGAATTGTGAGATTTGGCAATTAGTCTGAACATTTGGGACTTAGTAATATAAGTTCTGAATTAGTTTAGACACACATGTGAGCTGTCTAAGGAAAGGTGTGTGAGTTTGAGAAGCTTAGATAAAGGCTTATCGAAGCACATCGTATTGGAAATATGAACTTTGGAAGTCAATAAGTATTGTCTTTTAGTAGTCCAACTGTTTTCTGAATACGTGTCAAAGCTAGTGGTAGTATAAATGTTTTGCTGGGATAAATATAATCATCATGTTAGTGGGAGCATGATTATTATTTAAGTATTGCAAGTTGGCAATATTAATTATAGAAAAATAAAAGTTTCACTTTGCAAAGTTGCAGGGGTTGAAAAGTTGTTTTTGCTATAATTAAGGGAGAGAATGTTATACTTCGTTTCCAATCTAAAAGATTAGATCAAGAAATTTTAATTGAATTTAGTCAAGGATATATTTATTATTTGCATTCTCAAAGTTTGATTATGATTATGGCATCCCTCTTTATAGTTCGAATTTTAAGAACACGGCAAATAAAAATATTATGGCAATATTATAATAAGAAATTGGTAAAGTATCACGTTTTTCATTATGAATCGTATCTCACACGCTTCGGGAATAGGATCGATTGCATATGATGTAATATTCGACCATTCTAAAATTTTCCAAATGCCTATGGCATTTAGAGGGAAAAAGGGAATATAACCGGATTTGACTAAAATAATTAAACAACTGTCAAGGACAATCTAAGGTTCGTCAAAGATTGGTCGCTTGTGGATAGTTGGAAGTATACTAATGGATGGACCATATTGACATTATTATGAATAGATAAGATTCTATTTAGAATGAGTTGTCATATGGCAAATATGGAAATGTTTCCATATTGGGAGTTAGATATCGAGAATCAATGTCTAGATTAGAAATTTTTATGCAAGAAGGATGTTCAAATGAATGTACTTTGAATATGAGACTTCATGACTATGGAATTGTCTTGTAACAATCTCCAATAGAGCCCTTTGTAATTTCATTGGCAAAGTCTTGGTGACTTTGGCGCTATGATATTACGAAAGGATTGTTGCATAAAATGTTAGAATCTAACATATTCTATAAGTGGCAAGAATTTGGTATTCTCACACTTGTGGTAAGGATTGGGAATTATGAAATGAGTGTAATTGAAAATGTTATTCAATTATATTGTTTCACAAAGTAAGGACCATAGGTAAACATAATGTGCATGCTAAGAGCATGGGACAATTGTTGTTATAATTCAAGCAAGAAGTTGATTACCCGAAACAACAAATAATGAGTAATCAATATGATGATTAAATAAAAGGTGTTTTATTTATACTCAAAAGTTTGGGGCTATATAAGATTGGTATTATTCTTGTGTTTCACTTTGCATGTTTTGACTTCCCGAATAATAAGATTATTCAAACCCTCCACAATCACTTATTCTTTGGAAGTATGAATGAAAGAAGACTGTCATGAATCCATCTGTAGATTGACTAAAGTGTTTAGTCATAGCACAAGTTTGCTACAAAACTCATGAGTGCTGCTATAAGATTAGAGCATTGGATTAAACCCACACTCACTTGGATCGCTTCATGGATTTTATCACGAGTGATTGGTGAGACGATAATATCTTATATTCTTGAAACCAAGATGTGTGAGTTGTATCTTACGAGTCGGTTACACATTGATAATATGTAAACGCACCAGTAGCTTGGTGTTATAAAACGTATTGTTGTGTGTGATTCGGTGAGTGAGTACAAGCGAGCATTGAGTCGAAGTTTATCCGTTCTTTTTACCCAAAGTGGGATAGAAGCGATATATGTGGGCCCCTCGATGGTTTATGTAACATCCCAAAAATACAGGCCAAAAATTTCGTTTTTAAATACGTCATTATAAAACCAACAGTGTAATAAAACATCTATAATATTATGTCATGTCAAAACCAAAGTAGAAATAATCAAACATGTTATCATAAAACAATATCAGAGTGTAATCCCAAAGATCTCATGTGCGGAAAACCATAGTGTGATGCGCTGCGATCAAGCCGACTCCTTTCCTTCACGAAGTACCTGAAACCAAAACTAAAAACCGTAAGCCCGAAGCTTAGTGAGTTCCCCCATCATACCACATACCATACAATCACATAACATATATACTGCCTGGCAATTATGGGGTGCCCAACCTACCCGGCACAGCTGTTCTGGGGTGCCGACCTACCCGTACGGCCATTCTGGGGTGCCAACCTACCCGTGTCAAGCCATTCTGGGTGCTGACCTACCTGTCGGTCCTAACAATCGACCCTCGGGGACTATTCCACCCCTACTGCTACTATCACATATATCATAACATAAACATACTATCAGACATATATGGGGTGTTTGAACTACCCTTCGGTCCTAACAACCGAACTTGGGGACTATTCCCCTCCTACTACCACTATCACATATAACATACCATGCCAGCATATAAACATATCATCTCATACTGTCATACATATCTGTGGTGTCTGGCCTACCCTTTGGTCCTAACAACCGAACTCTACTACTATCACATATAACATATCATGCCAGCATATAACATATCAGGTAGTAGCAAACCTAGATGATATCACAAAGAAAATCATCTATCATACAACTCCTACTGGTGGGCCAACATTGTGGCCGTAGACCCACCGCTACTGGAAGGTAACTTACCTCACACTACTGAAGTCTCACAGGCTCAACCCCAGCTGTTGGATGACAGATTCCCGAACTATCAACACCAAAACAACACCCAATTAATATTTGGGTCCCAACTCATAACCATAATATATACTTGGATAATTACTACATTACCCCAGACTTGGCTTATTTAAGCCCAAGGCCCAAGCCATAGGCCCAAAGTCAATTAGGAATCAAAGCCCAACACATGGCCCAATTTTCCAAATTGGGCCTAGGCCTATACATGGTCTCATTCTAAGGACCAACATCATATAATCATTAAGGCCCAAGCTATGGCCCATCTATGACCCAATTTTCCAAATTGGGCCCAATCCCCATACATGGGCCTTACCCTAGGCCCATTAAATTATTCTAGTCCAATTGCTTGACTTTGTATGGCCCATTAATAACCCAATCATCAAGGCCCAACAAGAAACCCAAGTGAAATTAGGGTTTCACATAAAATGATGATTAGCGTTAAGTTTCCTACTTAACCCATTAAGAACTTAATCCATTAAGTCCAATATTGCTTAGATTAGTTTTTACCAATGGTTGTTATTTAATATCTCCAGTTATTAAATAATTCCCGTGTGTCCTGAATAATTCCCCAAATTAAGGTTTTATTGGCATTAGGGTCTTCCAACTCAAATACTAGCCCATTATTAATTTGTTGGGCTTGTAGGTCAATTAGGGCTTTATTGGGCCTATTAGGCCCACTAGAATATCATTGAGTTCATTAGGATTTGCATTGGGTCAATTTGAGTCCATTAGACCCATTAGGGTTTTCACTAAGCCCATTAGGCTTCATTGGGCCCACTAGGGTTTCTAGCACCCCAAACGAGTCAATCACAACGAGGCAAAGCACACCGCCACTCAACATGGCGGCCGGTGGCGGCAGGAGGCGGCAGCCCCCACCTAACTGTGGTAGTTTGACTTTCCTTTTCATTATTTCGTGATGGTTATAGTTTACAATGCTAACTCTTAAAATATACACACACTAACAAAATAAACACACACCACCTTATGGTGGCCGGTGGTGGCAGCCACCGCCTCACGGTAGTGGTGGTGGTGGTGGCTGATCTCGTGGATTCCGGCCAAACCAACACCACTTTCATGTAATAACCAACACCCACATGCTATCCTTCTTGCAATGAGTCCAACCACCCTCCTGCTGGTGGTTGGCGACGGTAGCAACACCCTAGCGGCAGCAACGGCGTTCACAGCGACGACGGTAGGCAACATTTCGTGATTACAACATGAGTTTGGGATGGCAGCCACCACCTCGTGGTGGTGGCGGTGCTTTCATTGGTTATAAGTCAAGCAATCCCGCTCCAGTGACAGAAAACCCAACAACCGGCGACACTTTTCTTCAAAGGAAATAATAGCAGCGACACTTGTCATGGCGGTGGTTCCGGTGGTCGACTGGCAATGAAACAATAGCGGTGAGCACCCTCGCCAGCAGATGGGATGGTCGTGCCTCTAGAGAGTTGTGAACGGCGGCAGAAGGCTGAGGCTCTATGATGGTGGTTGGAGAATCATGTATCGGCAACGCAAGAGGTGAACGATAAGAGCTCCACATGGTGGTCGAGCTCTGCTATGAACGACAGTCGGCGAGCCGCAGTCCTTGAAGTCTTGCTCGTCGCATCTTTCCTGACTACGACGTCCGATCCGGGCTTCTCATCTTCGTCGGCATAGGGCGGAATGGTGGTGATCGAACCCAACCAGATAACAGCGGCCAGAAGTAAAAGATGGATGGGGTGGCAGCTGGATAATAACACTTAGGGTTAGGGTTTCATAGCCTTTATATACCGACTCCTTATACGAGTTTGCCATGATGACCAAAATGGTCCCTCCAGCTCCCCTTTATCTCGAAATAGATCCTATATTTACCATATAAACCCTCAGCATTAAATCCTTTACAATTCAGGTCCGATTTTTACTAAAACAGCCCCTCCTCTACAAATTCTTTACAAAACTAATCCAGAATTTACAAAACCGCCCCTTGCTTGACATATTCTTTTCAATTAAAGTCCATATGTTACTCTTTTAACCCCCAATCTCTTAAAGTGTCACAATTAACTCCTCGAGACCAACCTTCGACATATAATTATTTATTTTAGCGCTATTATGTATTTATTACATTATTTATTTTTAAATAAATAAACGGGGTATTACAGTTTAATGATGACACCCTAAGTGCTTGGCCAAGCCGGGACTAATTTGATGTGGTCAATTGTAGTTTGTTGTCAGTCGTCATAAATCAGAAATCGGGAAACAACACATGAACAGAGAGTATGATTAAAATCCGTGTCTCAGTTCATACAATATCAAAAATGGAGGAATATATATGATCCCTTATCTAAAGGACAAGTTGTTGATACATTAAGAGGTCGACAGCGTCTTTGATAGCTACGATTGCTAATCGGGTTGTACTTACATTATAGTTACTAGACTTATCCAAGTGGGAGAGTGTTGGATTAATGTATAAGCCCGTAACTATATTTGGTATGTACTTGACCTGGTTGTGCATGGTTCTTTTGGGTTGCCTTCACCAAAGCAACTTGATAGGATGATTTATGGAGAAAGAGGATTAGTTATGATTTATTAATATATTATATGAATAATATATTAAAGGAGAAATCATATTGTTTAATTAATATTAGTCAAGAATTAATTGATAGTTAGTTTTGTGACTAAAAGACATTAATTAAACTTAGGGGACTGGAATTATAATTATAAGATAATTGCAATTGGGCTATGGATCACCTTGGAACATAGGTTAGACAAATTTTATGGGAAGCCAATAAAGAAATCATCCAAGGGGTGTTCTAAAGGGAGTCCAAGGGCTGCTTAAGGCCTAAGCAGTCAAATTAGGGTTTCCTAGTTGAAAATCCTAATAGCCTCACTATATAAAGACCCCTATGGCCCCAAAAACGTGGTGAACTCACTTGGAAGAACCCTAGGACGTTTTGGTGTTGGGTTTTAAGCATTCTAACACTCCTATGGTGTACATGAAACCCTATAAACCTTGGATCTATGTTTTCTCTATTATACATGCAAATAAGAACTTTCCATGGCTTTAATCTTAACTAGCATATTATGAAGCTCGTATACTACAAAGTACTAGTTAGATGACATACCTTTTGATGTAGCTTGATGTCTTCAAGCTTTAAGAGCTTAGCCCCAATAGTGTGGAAGCCTCAAGTGGAATCACAAATCACCAAAAACACCTTGGAAGACTTTGAGAATAAGAATACTTTTGTTCTCTCTAGTAAAATTGGCTAGCCCTCTTAGTGTACCGACTCTAGTGCAAATTTCACCAACCAAGGACATCTTCATTTCATATGATCCATGGGTTAAACACTCCATGGACTATCCATGAAAGCTTAGCCTAACCTAAATGAACTTGGCCCATTCCATATATATAAGAGTCCATATTTAATTAGTTCATTTTGATCACTTAATTAATTCTAAATTAAGTCTTGATCAATACTAATTAAATAATATGATTCCATATTAATATATTAGAACTTATAATATATTAATATAAATCATAAATATACTATTCTCAAAAGACAATCCATATAAATTGTGTCAGTGAAGTGCAACCCAAATGGACCATGCCGGGTCGGGTCAAGTACATACCAAATATAGTTATGGACTTGGACATTAATCCAACAGTCTCCCACTTGGATAAGTCTAAAGCTATTATTGAGTATGACTTCAAAACCTAACTGGCAATCGTAGCTTTTAAAGCCACTGTCGAACTCTGACCTTTGTCAATGACTTGTCCATTAGATAAGGGATCATATATTCCTCCATTCTAGATATCATATGGACTGAGATATGGATTATAATCATTCTCTCAGTCCATTTGTTGTTTCCCGATTTCCGATTCATGACGACTGACTGATTGAACAAATCAAATCAGTCCTGGCTTGGCGAAGCACTCACATGTGTCATCATTAAATCATCGAGGGGCCCAAAGATATCGCTTTTATCACAAAGGTAAAAGGAATGGATAAACTTCGACTCATATGGCTTGTTCTACTACTTGTTGAATCATACACAAAGGCACGTTTTATAACATCGAGTTACCAATGCGTTTTAGTGCAATCAATGTACTATCAACTCATAGTAACAACTCATATCTCTAGGTTTGAAGAATATAAGATATTATCATCTCATGATCACTCGTGATAAAATCCATGAAGTGATTCAAATGAGCGCAGGTTGAATCCAATACTCAGAAGTTATGAGCACTCATGAGTGTTGTAGCACAACTTTGTCCACCAACTTGGACCTCTACAAGCCAACCCATGAAAGTCTTGATTCATATCTACTTCTAACATATGTGATAAGTTATTAAATAACTTGATGATCGATTAGATCTTCTTAACAGGTAATGCGATGAAGTAAAAACAGTAAATAACACAAGTATAGATCAAGATGTGTCGAATGATTAGATCAAACAATCCTCAGCAGAGCTTGACTAAGAACTTCCGCTGTAGAGGATTTTAGGGTTACAATAACGATAATAATAAACTTGCTGAATAATTCTCTGATCGTTCTATTCTATCGTTTTTTTTCTAGGATGCATGCAAGCTCCTATATATACTAAACCCTACTAAACTCATGGATGGACAGGCCCATACTGCAGATACAAAATGGACTAGCTAACGAGCCCAATAGACGCAATACTTAACACAAAACACGACCCAACAATCTCCCCCTTTGCATCAAATTGGAGCGAGACTAATTCTTCTTCTTGCTTGGGCCAGCAGCGGGAGCCTTCTTTACAGTATCAAACAAACGTGTGATAAGAGCAAGGATAGTCTGTCTGAACCGAATGTACCATTGAATCATATCATCAAAGAACTTGATATCATCCGCTGTGTTCTGCTTGCATCTGTGGATGATCCCCAAAACGTGTTCCAAACATACAGTGGTATAGAGATGTTTGTCTGCCAAAGCGAAAAGACATTTCTGTCCTTCGTTCCTGGTAAACATGACCGAATTCCTCCTCGAGTCAATCTTCCCCATCTGCATCATGTTGAGATCACTGGCAGAGCCAACAGGAGATATTGTAGGTTTCTTCTTAAATACGCTCGCAATCTCCTGATCCATCAATGCAACTTCCATGATGTAGCACACGAGCATCCTCTTGAAATGGTCGATGATCGGACCGTATTCAGCTTCGTTGGTGAAGAGGATGTTGTGCAAGATAATCCAATCATGGGGATTAAGGTTGGGAAGATCTGCAAGGGAAATAGCATGTTCTGTTTTGGCAGATCCCCAAAGTACCTTGAACCGAACGTTGATGAAGTTACCTTCACTATACGGCTTCAAGACCCGAACGTTGACAATTTTCTGAGCACTCCAAGTCTGATATTGGGGTTGAGCAGCCTTCAGATAGAAATTGATTAAGTCCCGATCAACCTGTGGATGAGGATGAGGGAACTCTGCAACGTTGGAAAAGGCATGAGAGATAAAAGCCTTTCGGTTCAGTGGCATGTCGAACTGTGAGTCGACAGTATTGGAACGATCTAAAGAGATCACAGGTTCCAGCCACAAGATACTTGGTGTGTCGATGGCTTCTTTAATCATCCTCTCAAGAGTCCAGGAAGGAAACAGAGTTTTCCTGCTCTCAAGAAGGTCGTGGGCTTCCTTCTGTTTACGTTCGGCTTCTTCAGCCTCTCTTGCCACACGAGCACTGATGTCAGCCTCATTATGTCGACTTTTACGCTTCAACAAGTCGGCGATTGTTTCTTTATCATCATCTTCTTCTTCCTCCTCAGCAATCTTTTTGCTTTTGTCTTTCACACCGGAACCGGAGGCTTGGCCTACTGGAGGAGGTTCGGTTGTGTGAGTTGCTGAAGCAGGAGGTGGTTGAGACATTGTTTCCTTCTCTCCCCCCTTTGTTTCGGAATAGACACGAAATCAAGGAGCCCTTCGATATTACTGAGTAGAGCGAGGGTGGGAGCGAGCTTCTCTGCAAGGTCACGCCTCACAGTATAGTTAAGAATTGGATCATGTGCTTCTAGTATGTTGGAGATGGCAGAGTGGACATCCGAAACACACGATTTGATGACCTCCCTCTCAGATCGAAGAGATTCAATCTCCTGTTGAGAGTTGGAGAGTTGAATGCTCTTGACCTTCAGAGCGGTAGTCTTCCTAGCTAGAACATCCATGAGAGTGTTCTCGACAGCCAAATCTTCTTGAAGCTTGGAGAGACGTTCTTCGATGGTTGTTTGGAAAGCTGAGTTGTCGTCAGAAATTGTTTAACGAAGAGAAGCAAAGGACTTCAACTCAGTTGCGACTGATGTTTCCAGCTGGTGGATAATAGGTTCCAGCGTAGTCTTGGCGGCGTTGGCACTCTCTTGTAAAGACTTCAACAGGGAAGAGGCATCAGTAAATAGTTTATCGACTTTTTCGGTCGCAGCCTGACAGGCTTTGGTAGAGGCATCTATGGCGGTGGTTGCAGAAGCAAGGGAAGCTTGTTGAGCTTTGGAGAAAGCGTCAACAATTTTCTGAACTGCAGCTTCAGATAGGGATGACTGAGAAGTGGAAGAGGAGGCGATGAGTGAGTCAATTTTGTCATGGAGCTTCTGGAGATGCCTTTTGGTGACAGGAGCGTCGTCATCGTCATCACTTTGCACTTGAAACGGGCTATAGTAGACCGAGTCAAAAGTCATATTCTCCCCGCCAAGGAATGGTTCTTCTCCCTCTGATGCGTGACCAGGAGAAGATGGTGGTGGTGAAGCTGGTGGGTCGGAAGTATGGGTAGGTTCGGGTTGGGTAGTTTGTTCAGGTGTAGGTGTGGTTTCGGGTGCGTCAGTATGAACCCCCGTATCAGATACGTTGGTTCTAACATCTGCAGTGGTGGTTGTGGTTGTTTCGGTGAATATTGGTGGTGGTATTGGGATGGAAGTGGGTGGTATTTGAGTAGTGGAAGTTATGGGGGGAATAGAAATAGGAATGGTTTTAGGTGGAGAGGAAATTGGAGAAGTAGAGACATGAACTTCAGGGGTCGGAGATCGTGGTGGAGTGTTACCACGTGGAGAGTCATCAGAATCAGAACTCTCACCCTCAGATTCGCTTGAGGAGGAAGCGATAATCAACTTTCGTCGCGGTTGGGTTTTTCTCCTCTTCTGCTGTGGAGACTGAGCAGCTCTAGTGGGTTTCCTCTTCTTTGGAGACAGGCCTTTTGCCCCCTTGACCACCTGTTTTCCCTTATCAGCCTTCTTTCCTCTTGGAGCAGGCTTGTCGGCGTCATGAATGGATTTCAGCATCTCCGGAGTAAGATCCCTTGGACCAGAACGCTTGAACTCCTTGTACGTCCTGATAATCCAGCTATCAGCGGGAACATCCCCATACATGGTTTCCAGAATAGACCCGTTAAACGGAAACTTTGAAGCGTCCGACACAATGATCTTCGTGGTATGAAAGGTACCAATCGAAGACATTGGAGCACCAGCGACAATGGGGACGTGGTACTTGTCCATCACCCATTTCGTGATAATGGTCCAGAACCGAGCATACGAAATCTCTGAATTTCTGGAAGTGGAGGAGAGACTCTGAATGAGTTGTTGCCACAGAACGGACCCGTAGTCCATGTTGATGCCATTGTAGATACCATACATTATGGAGAGAAATAAACGGCTGGCTCCATCAGACCCAACACTTCGTTCAGATAAACCCTTGAACAAAACAGTGAACATCCCATTCCACTGTGGAGGTAGGCACGACTTCTTGAATTTCGTCACCGTAGTAAGCACCTCCGTGTATCCCATGTTGTAGAACATGTTGAACAAATGACCCATGGGGATGGATTCCGGATTGACCCTGGAAGAATCCACGTCAAACCCTAACAATGAGCAGAACTGCTGCTTTGAAATCGACGCCTTGTGCTCATAGACATCAAAGAAGATTTTGTCGACGACCTTGTCGTAGTGAGCGGTGGCAAAGATATGTGACAAGAATTCCATCGGAACAGTTTCAGCCCTGGTAAGTGTAGGAGCGATTGGAGAAAACTTCAGTCATTTGATGATGGGGACCATGAATGCGTCATACGATTGAGGAGTTAAATCGATGATCAAGCTTTGCTGTGGGCGAATGGGCAAGATGTGGGATGTTGCGTGGACTGAAGAAGAATCTGCCATTGTTTTGAAGAAGGTGGAAGAGATGATGAACAGTGAAGTTTGAAGGATTTCTGGCTCTCTGGAAATATAGGCACGGTAAAGAGGTAAATGGTGGGTTACACTGCCTTTTATAGTGAGGGTAAAGGAGAGAGAAATATCTTCTCAAATCTTCAATTGGAAAACGAAGGGTTTTTCGGAGTTGACTGATGCGTGACAGTTGGGGTTGCCGATGATCATGCATGAGAGAGAATGTCAGGCCCCTAATAACACGCCTTCCCATCAGGCGCCGTTTGGATATGAAACGGTTCCTATGTGCACGCGTTTCCCTGTTGCGCCGTTTGAAATCAAATCGATTGGACTCCCGCCTGAGTCATTATGTCGTCATCTTATCCCTTTAAATTGTAACGGCATCTTTAAAATAAAATTGCCACGTGGATCAATATTAACCACAACTTTTGATAACAGCCAACCCAATTAAATTTCCTTAGAATTAATGAAACCAGAATTTTGGAAAATCAAAAAGATTTTCGTGCTTAGGGTGTAAAAGAAAAGAAATAAAGCAACACTTTTGGGAAAATATGTGATGTCAATAAAGACACGAAACAAATGATCCCGGGCATGAATCTCTTCCTTCAAAGTCAAGAGAGACTTTAAAGTGTTTGTGTGGTTTCCCGTTGAATAACGATCAGACACTTATTAAGAAGTGTTGAAAGGCTTCTTTTAATTAGGCTTATGAGGGTGGCGTTCGCTTCGATTCAGAATTCCTAATCTTGATATAAGATAGAAATCGAACGAAGTACTTGTGAGACCAATGTAGTCTGTTGAACAAGTAGGTTGAAGATAATTTAATTTGGCTAGGAAATATATAAAATCTCAACAAGATTAAAACTGGATCCCAAGGGAAGAAATGTTATGGGTGTTAACAATTTCATAGGAATCACTCAAAAGAAAATTAGAGATTTCATGTGGTACATTCGTCAATTCATTAGTGAAAGCTTGAGCAAATTAATTGTTCACCGTCAATGCATAATGGGTATTGAATTTTGGGTTTCACTTAGCACGTAGTGACACGAAGCTAAGATCATGAACACAGAAATTGTGCAACCATAAACCTCAGTGGTAATTTCTGAGAGTCTCAAGGGTTACGTTTGTGAAACGAGGGAGATGGAGAACAATGATGTAGATGGTATAAAGAAATCAAAGTACCTCTGCTATAAAAAAAATAGGACCAAGCAGAAAACTCATATCTCATGTGAGAAGAGAGTTAGATAGCTCATGATTAGAATAAATAAGAAAGCCTAACTGGGAAAACAAGGTTTGTTTATACCAAGTCAGCAAGGCTATTATTCAGAATCAGGTGAGGCTTTGGACGCATACAGCAGCATGCTTCTAGGGACACTTAGCTAATGAAATTATATACCCACAAGAAAAGAAAAAAATAAAAAAATAAAAGCCAAGCTAAATAAGATAATAATAAAAAAATAAAATATTTTTGGAGTTTTTGAATTTATGAAAGAAAAGAAAAAAATATTTTTGGAATTTTTGATAAAATAAAAAAATGAGACACACAAAAAAAAATTGGAACCGAACCCGAGCGTTCGGTCTATTTCGGTTGAGAAAAACTTTGGAACCGAACCCGAACATTCGGTTGATTTCGGTTGCCAAAGAAAATAGATTTGAAAAAAGAGAATAACTATGACAATAAGAGAAATGAATTTGGAAAATTTATACATAAGATCTACAACCAAGGAAACTACCTTTGAGTGATGCGCGAAAAGCAGATAATGCAACCGAACCCGAGCGTTCGGTTCATTTCGGTACATTAGCACAAGACCCGAACCCGAACGTTCGGTCTATTTCGCTTCTTGCTTTTGAGCTTGAGAGGTAATTTTTGGTACTGACTTTGATTCCATCATACCTAGCCCTTGTAGTATTTTGTTAAAAGATGCTTCAGGAAGAGCTTTGGTGAAGATGTCAGCCAGTTGATCAGTGGTTCGAACAAAGTGTATTTCGACGTTCCCATCTTCCACATGATCCTTAATGAAGTGATACCTTAGTGCTATGTGCTTAGTCTTGGAGTGTTGTACTGGGTTATGACAGATCCTAATTGCACTTTCAGAGTCGCAATATAGTGGGATCTTTTTCATATTGAGTCCATAGTCCCTGAGTTGGCATTGGATCCAAATCACTTGAGAAGTACAGGAGGCAGCTGCGATGTATTCTGCCTCAGCGGTAGACAGGGATACACAGGTTTGTTTCTTTGATTGCCAACTAACCAACTTCCCGTCAAGGAATTGGCAGCCTCCAGTGGTGCTTTTCCTGTCTAGTCCACAACCTCCAAAGTCTGCATCTGAGTAGGATTGAACGAAAAAGCCTGAGTTGGATGGATACCATAGGCCTAAAGAGGTAGTTCGCTTGAGATACTAGAGTATGTTCTTCACTGCAAGCATGTGAGGTTCACGAGGATTTGCCTGAAATCTAGCACAGTAACACACAGAAAACATTATATCAGGTCTGCTAGAAGTAAGGTACATTAAAGAACCGATCATTTGACGATATAGCATAATATCGACTGCTGGTTTATCCAAGGATGAAGTGAGCTTGGTGTCGAACGCCATTGGAACTTTAACCTTTGAGTCTCCCATCATGCCAAATTTAGCAAGGAGAGTCTTCGTGTAAGCTTCCTGGTTAATAAAGATGCCTTCGGGTCCCTGTCTGATATTTAAACCAAGGAAAAAGTTAATTGGACCCATTGAGCTCATTTCAAATTTAGTCTCCATCAGCTTTCTGAATTCAGCCGTTAAGCTAGGATTGGTTGAGCCAAAGATGATATCATTGACATAGATTTGAACAATCATAAGGTGGTTACCTTCCTTCTTACGAAAGAAGGTTGGGTCAACCTAACCTTGTTTGAATTTGGACATCTTTAAAAACTTGGTTAGCATTTAATACCAGGCCCTCAGTACTTGTTTCAGTCTATATACCGCTTTGTCCAGAATATAACAATGATTGGGGTATTTTTCATTGACAAATCCAGGTGGTTGCTCTACGTACACGGTTTCTTCGAGTTCTCCATTTAGAAATGCGCACTTTACGTCCATTTGGAAGACCTCAAAGTTCTTGTGTGCAGCATAGGCAAGAAATATTCGAACAGATTCTAGCCTAGCTACAGGAGCAAAAGTTTCCTCATAGTCGATTCCTTCCTCCTGGCAGTATCCTTTTACCACTAGACGAGCTTTGTTTCTTATCACATTGCCTTCCTTGTCCATCTTATTTCTAAAGACCCATTTGAGACCAAAAACCGAGGCATCTTGAGGAGTTGGAATGAGGCGCCAAACTTTATTTCTTTCTAATTCATTAAGTTCGTCTTGCATAGCTTGAACCCAATCGGAGTGATCAAGAGCAGTGTTAACTGTCTTTGGTTCAACTTTTGAGACGAAGGAGTTAAACATGTAGAACTCTAATTTTGAAAATAAGGAAGTTTGCTTTGCCTTTAGTTGAGATCGGGTCAGGACCTCTTCAGAGACATTACCGACAACCTGTGAAACAGGATGATCTCTGGTCCATTTGACAAGAGGAGGGTAATTTGGATCATAGGATGGATCCAATTCAGCATTTACCATCTCTTCCAGTTCAGATTGACTATCATCGTCATAAGACATATCAGCATTCTCCCCCTCGACAGATGAGCTTTCAGGTGTATCTTGACTTTCCGGAGCTACAGGAGTTTCGGGTGGTGTTGAGCTTTCGGGTACCACATGACTTTCGGGTACAGATTGGCTTTCGAGTACAGCTGGGCATTCGGGAGCAGCTGGAGAACAGTTCTCCCCCTCAACATATGAGCCCGGCTGTGAAGAAGAAGGTGGATCCCCCCCCTCAACTGAAGCATCATGCTGTGGAGGGTCATTGGAACTTGATCCTCCTTCATTCATTTGCTTGGCAGCATTTTCGATGAGTTGCTTCAGATGATCTACTTTGTTGTCTGCTGCACTAGCTTCCGAGAGAGTGGTCTTCTCTGGTTCATCGAATAACTCAACAAACTTCTCAAATAGGTTTGCAATCGAGGCTGTGACTTGGCCTGTTTGAGAAAAAATTTCTCCAACTGTGTCTTCACTGGCCTTCAGCTTTTTGACATAGTTGTCATCGAAAGTCACATAATAAGTTTCTTCAATCTTCCTCGAACGTTTGTTCAAAACCCTGTATGCTTTCGAAGTGAGAGAGTATCCCAGAAATATCCCTTCATCGGCTTTCATGTCAAACTAGTTACGATGTTCTTTAGAATTGAAGATGAAACACCGTGAGCCGAATACGTGGAAGAATTTGACATTTGGCTTCCTGTTGTTGATGATCTCATAAGGAGTGAGATTAAAGCGTTTATTGAGATAGGACCTGTTCTGCGTAAAACATGTTGCAGCAATAGCATCAGCCCAAAAATATAAAGGTAAAGAGGCAAAACTTAGCATGGTTCGGGCCGCCTCACACAAAGATCGGTTTCGTCTTTCGACAATTCCGTTTTGTTGAGGGGTGTAGGGAGCTGAGAAGTTGTGGCTGGTTCCTTTTTCTGCCAAGAAGTCTTCGAATTCTTTATTTTTGAACTCCAGCCCATTGTCGCTCTTGATGTTGCGAACGACTTTCCTCAGCTGCACTTCAACCTGCTTGATAAACATCTTTAGCTTGAGAGTTGCTTCAGATTTGTGCTTCAGAAAGAACACCCATGTAAAACATGAAAAGTCATCAACAATGACAAGAATATACTTGCTACCGCCGATGCTTTCGATAGATGATGGACCACACAAGTCAATGTGAATTAACTCTAATGGTTCAACAACTTTAGTGTTTACAATCGATGGGTGACTTTGATGACTCTGCTTCCCTATTTCACACGCAGCACATAAATGTTCTCGATCGAATTTGAGCAATGGAAGACCTCGAACATGACCACCTGTGACAAGTTTGTTGATATCCTTGAAGCTGAGATGAGAGAGCCTTCGGTGCCACAGCCAACTTTCGTCAGATTGTGCTTTGGATAACAGGCAGATAGCTGGATTTCCTTTGATGGGTTTGAGATTCAGGGGAAACATTTCGCCTTTGCGCTCCGATTTGAGAATCACTCTTTTTGTTTTCTTCTCTATTATTTTCGAACCCTCATCGTCGAATGAGACCTTGAGACCGGTACCTCCAACGAGCTGAGATACACTGATGAGGTTGTGCTGTAGTCCTTCAACGTATGCAACCTTTCTAATTGTGAAATCTCCATTTGTTATCATTCCATAGCCTTTTATCGTGCCGAATGAGTTGTTCCCGAACTTGACATTTCCACCGTTTGAAAGAGACCGAAATTCCCTCAGCTCTTCCTTCCTTCCTGTCATGTGACGTGAGCAGCCACTGTCAATATACCATTCTTCGTCAAACTGCTCGTCACTGATAACCTGCAAAAATTAAGCAGATTTAGGAACCCAAAGTTTCTTGGGTCCACGTGAGCCTTTCACAGGAACACGAATAGTAAGAGAGATGTCAACAAGATATGTTCTTTTTATTAAAGTTGTTTCATCTTTCTTTTTAATGGTGAAAACCTTAATTTTATTGGGATTTGTTACTGTCGGTTTGGATTCAGGTTTAGGCATTCGGACATTGGGATGATTTTGATTTGTTTTGACTGAGGAAACCTTCTATTTTCCTTTCAAATTTGCTGAAGATTTTGGTTTTTGAGTATGAATAGAATTGGATTTAGAATGAGGTTGAGAAGAATTAGAAGAATTAGAATGAGAGAAGTTAGATTGGGAAGTTTGCTTGACTAGAGGTTCTAGGTGCCCTTTTTGTTTTTGATCATTAGTGGGACCGAACCTTGAACCTTGATTGCTTTTGCTTTCGGAACCGAACTTATGCTTTCGGTAGTTGGTGTTCTTTAAACCGAACCTTTCCCTTCGGTTGTTATGATCCTCAGAACCGAACCTTTCCTTTTGGTTATTATTACTTTCTTGCTGCCTACCAGCACTTTTCTCTGACTTTAAATTTCTGTCATGATAAGAGAAATGGGCGTTTTGAGATCGCCAAAAATGTTTTCATTCAGAGAGATTTTTCTTGTATCTCTGATTCCTTTGCTGCTTCTGATCCTTTACTTGCTTCGGCTGTTGGTGGTTGTTGGCTTTTTTGCTTTTGCTTCTTGTCAGCCGGTGCACTATGTACTGATGATGTTTCGCTTGAAGGAGTGACATCTTTTGCAGGAACTCCTTTTTCTTCAGGAACATCTTTTGTACCACTAGTACTTGGTATGTCAAAGTTATCAGGCTTGTTCAAAGGCTCTGGCACATATCTGCCCTTTGGTTTTCCAGGACGTCCGTTCTGACAGACCAACAGTTTCATCAACATTGTCGATGGGGGCAGACCAGAAGAACTCATCACAACCATCAGCATTATCTTCATTTACAATGGCTGTGAGTTGGGCTGTCTGATGTTCGGTTACTCCTGTGACCTTATACACCTGATTTGGAGTCGTCCTTACCTTTTGGTATACAACAACTTTTTCTTCAAGGATCGGGGATTTTTGTTGGGACAATCGAGCAAACTCCACAGAATTTTCTGAAATAAGATTTTTGTGGTTTTCGGGTTCACTCTTGACAAACTCAGAACAGTCAATTTCATCCTCTACAGAAATTTCACTCATATCATCATCCTCATTAAGCTCAGATGTATTTTCAACATCAATTTTATTTTCTGAGCTCAAGTTGGCATTCAATGAGTCAAACTTTTGTATGGTTTCGGTCCTTAGTTTCAATTTATCATTTTCATCCAAAAGATTTTTCAGCATGTCCTTATGGTCCTTGGACTTTATGAAAGATTCGATTTTGTCAAGACCATACATATACGTCGGATTTACATCCTCAGACGAAACTACACTTTCGCAATTATATGCTTCAGCGTCAATTTCATCTTCCTTAAACTCAAGAAAGGGCAAAATCATGCGATGAATTTTCTGTCCTATTTCACAATTAAGATGAAGTTGAGTGATGTTAGAATAAAGACGCTTAGCAATCAAACAAAACACATTTCTTTGTTTCAAAAGTTTTAAATTGTCTCTTTGTAAATAAATGTTTTCGTCTTTGGATTTGATCAACTCCGACTCCTTCAGCTCTATCCACATCCTTCGTTCCTCACTCTTTGAAGACACCCTGCTTAATTGGTCAGTTAGGTTAGAATTGGTGACCCGTGTTTGAGTTAAACTGCTGTCTAGATGAGAGATTCTTGAATTTACATTTTTTAATTCTTTTTCATATGAATTTTGTGGGACTTTGAATGAAACAAAAATGGATTGTACCTTCTTGATTAATTCATCAAGCTCATTAAACTGCACGCTGAGAGGTTTTGCTGTGAAGCACAAGTCCTCTCGTTCCTTCGTGTCTTCATTCCCACCGTCTGTGTTGTATCCCCTCATTTGAGATACATCTGACACCATCAAACACTTTACACCGCTTCCTTCACCTTTCGCAACGTAAGCCTTTCCATGAGATGGCTTTCTAACTTCATCATCCTCAGAGTCGGTTGACCAGACCTCCACGCCACCGAACTCATCATCCGCTACCGAACCCTGCACAATTAAAGCATTCATAGAAGGGTTAGCAGTAGTTTTCTTTCTCTTGATCTCTTCCAACTTTTTCATCAACACAGCTTCTTCATCTTTTTCTTCATCCTTTTCTGCCATTTTCTTTAGGACACAGTCTTTGGCATAGTGGTTCTTTCCTCCACAGTAGTAGCAGTTCACACCAGAATCCCCTTCAGCTTTCGGCTCTTTCTTTGCTTCTTCTGCCTTCGGTTCCTCCCTTACTTTTTCAGAACTATAGCTTCCCTGCCAATTCCAATTATTATTGGTAGGAAACCTTTTCTTAATAAACCTCTTTGGATTTGACACCATCATTGCATAGTCTTCAGAGGTAAGGTCATAGTCTTCTAAGTTAAGGTCTTCATCTTCCATCACACTTTTGCTTTTAGAAAGAAGGGCCAAGGAACCCAAGCTTGAAACCACATTTTTCTCCTGCAAGACAATCTTTTCTTGGGATTTCAAAATCCCTACCAGTTTAGCCAATGAATACGATTTGAATTGCTCATGAGCTTTAACAGTGGACACAACCGCTCTCCATTCAGATCTAAGACCATTCAAAAACGTAACCTTTTGTTCAATCAACTTCCTTTCAATATCGTGTTTAATCATCTTACTGAGAAGATGATTGAAGCGGTCGAATGTCTGAGTAACAGTTTCCTCGGGATTCTGCTTAAATTCTCCAAACTCAGATAAAAGTAGGGTCTGAATGGAATGCTCCAGACCTTCGTCTGTGGAATATAGCTCTCGTAGCCTATCCCATATTTCTTTGGCAGTGCTGCATGAACTCACTAGCCTGAAAGTATCCGATTGAAGAGCGAATCTGATTAGTCTCAATGCTTTAATATTGCACTGAAACTTATCTTTTTCGTCTTGAGCAATATCTTTTACGTCCTTCAATAGATCATTATACTCTTTCTGAGTTTTAATGATTTTAGACGTTGCTGAATGAGCGAATGGTCCAGACACGATTGCTTCCCAGATAAGATATCCATTGTCTTCAGATCCAATGACATAATCTTCAAAGTGATGTGCCCAGACTTCGTAATCCTGGGTGTAAAGGATGGGAATCTTCGTCGTTGATCCAATGCTATTTGAGATGTTTATGGGATTTGATTGTGACTCGTCCATGCTTGATCGTATAACCTATTTGAAAGATCAGACTTGTAATATATATAAGATTAGGGCAAAACAAATAAATGCTGAGTTACGTCAATTATGGGATGACGGATCAATAAATATTAGTTAATGCGGAATAACCCTAATCGCAACCTTTTTCACAGAAAAGATGTGTATGAATTACACAGCCTCCTGCTCTGATACCAATTGATAAGTTATTAAATAACTTGATGATCGATTAGATCTTTTTAACAGGTAATGCGATGAAGTAAAAACAGTAAATAACACAAGTATAGATCAAGATGTGTCGAATGATTAGATCAAACAATCCTCAGCAGAGCTCGACTAAGAACTTCCGCTGTAGAGGATTTTAGGGTTACAAGAACGATAATAATAAACTTGCTGAATAATTCTCTGATCGTTCTATTCTATCGTTTTTTTTCTAGGATGCATGCAAGCTCCTATATATACTAAACCCTACTAAACTCACGGATGGACAGGCCCATACCGGAGATACAAAATGGACTAGCTAACGAGCCCAATAGACGCAATACTTAACACAAAACACGACCCAACAATATGACCGACTGTGGATGGTTTGAATAACTTAGTTATTCAGGAAGAATAACCTAGTTATTATGGAAGTCAAAACATGCAAAGTGAAACACAAGAATAAATGAATCTAATATGGCATCAAAACCTATGAATATAAATAAAACACTTTCTATTTATCACCATACTGATTACTCATTATTCATTGTTTCAGTTTTATCAACTTTATACTTGAATTAAAAAACACTAGGTGTCCCATGCTCCAAGCATGTACACTATGTTTTTCTAAACAATAGCTTTGCCATACACCAAGTATGAACTCTATGTTTGTCTATGATCCTTTTCTTTGTGAATTAGATCAATTGAACATAATTTTAATGATTCTCTTTTCACACTCCCAATTCTTTGTCTTAAATGTAAGAATTCCAAATTCCTATCATTTATCGAAATCTGTTTAGATTTTAAACTTATATGCACTGTTCCTCTTGTAATGATTATGCACAAAGCCACAAAGGCTTGGTAACAATCATTACAGAGTATCCCAATGGAGATCAATTCCATGGAAACAATGTCTCAGATTCAAAGCGCATTGCTTTGAACATGCTTCTTGCATTAAGTTTCGTTAACCTTACACAAATTGTTTCCACCTATGAGACAACTCTATATTCCCATTTTGACTACCACTTCTGAACAAGAGTTGCCTCTTTTCAGACTATGTCAATATGGTCCTTCCAATATTAACAGTATACGTCCAACTGTCCTTGAGCAACCAATCTTTGGTAAACCTTAGATTATCCTCGACAATTGCTTAATCACTTTAGCCATATCCAATTCTAGACATTTCCTCCTTAATGCCCCCAAGGCATTTGGAAAATTCAGAAAGGATAAATATTATAGCACATGTAATCGATCTTGTACCCAAAGTAAATGGGACACGATTCATGATGTTTCACATAAAGACATGGTTCTAGACCAGTCTTTTGCCATAATAATTTTTGTTTGCCGTATTCTCAAAATTTGATTATGAAAAGGGATGTTATAATCATAATCGAATTTTGAGAACGCAATATACAGAATTTTCTTAAGTTGAACCAATCCAACATGAAATTCATATATATATATATATATATATATATATATATATATATTCTTGACTATATACGATTAAAACCTTAATCTAAGCTTTTAGATTTGAGATGAAGTATAATTTCTATATATTCTTGACTAAATACGATTAAAACCTCAATCTAAGCTTTTAGATTTGAGATGAAGTATAATTTCCTCTCCCTTAATTATAGCAAAACAACTTTTTCCCAATTAAGATCTTTTGTTTTCTATAATTAACATTGCTAACTTGCAATTCTTATCATAATTATCATGATGATTACTAGCACAACACTTATGCTCCCACTAGCTTTGACATGTATCCAGAAAATAGCTGGACCTTTAGAAGTCAATACTTTATTGACATTCTTACCAAAGTTCAGATTTCTGATACTAGATTGCTTTGATAAGACTTTATCAAAATCATACACCTTATCTTAGATAGATCACAGGTGTGTCTAAACAATTTCAGAACTATGAAAAGGGATGCCGTAATCATAGTCTCAATTGTTTAGACCTTTTTCCATTTCTCATAAGTCAATGTTAGTGTGCCGGTTAACCACGCACGCTTCACTAACGACTTTGAGAACTGCAAATATCACAATTGCTATCTACTTAAAATCTACTTAGTGAAATAGTTTCCTTAAGAGAAACCTTATGACACTTAGATTTTATGGTATATGTGTTCTTATCCACGTGAATTTGTCAAACCATAATCACAAGACTAGGTTAGTGACAAATCCTAACTCATATGGATTGAACTTGTGCACTCTTGACTTCTTGTCACCTAGTAGCTCAAGGGCCTGCCAGTGCTTCCAAGTAGCTATGCAAACAATTAAGAACATGTAGAACTCAAATGTATAACCAACTTAACTAGAATGGGCACATAAATAGAAATAAGTCAACACGATAGGTTATAATCCTCACGTCGTGTGCTAGTGTTAAACTACAGGTTTTTATTCTTGATTACTTCTTGAAACCCTTTGAGGATCTTTTAGACTCCCACTGTCTCCTTGACCTATAAGACTTTATTGCCAAATATTCAAGAGATAGTGTGGATTCTAATCAAGACAGACACTTCACACAATTGGCCTAAGTTGGTCTTTGTTTTATCCAAACATCACAACTTACCATTTTCAAATGTACAAGAGTAGGACACTTTTACTCTTACATTTGACAAGTGTTTTAAACCTTTCTTTAAGATATGTCACTCAACTTACAGTCTTGGAGTATAACTCTAAGACTTGTTTTTTGGAACGAAGTATGAATCATCTTCTTGATTTAACCACTTCAACAATTCATAACTCCTCTTCTTAACTATCAGAATGCACTTAGAGGATGAATTGTGATAAGGTCTCAAAATCATTAAGATAATCTTAAAACATGATACTAAAGTACTCTCCCATCTTTTCAGACTTGAGAAACTTTTTATCCTTCTGCCTAATTTGATTCTTCTTATTCGTTCTGTCATACATTGAAACTTTTCCAATGTCTCAGAATTATACTTAAGCTTGTAAGTATAATCATATTTACTAAACCTTAGTAAATCATGACGAATAGTCTTATCCATCTTTTGTGGTGGACTTTGACAAGTGCACAAGAAAGTGTATTTGATCCCTTAGTCCTTCTCTTGAGTCACATATACATGTGAACACGGAACTAGTCTTAATTTTCCAAAGTTAAAAATTCTCACACATCACACTCAACACCTTGTATGATTCCAAGTTTCGATCCAATTGAAACTTGGGTGATGAGAATATTTCCTTATTTGGTAAATTTAGACACTATCACAAATTAAAGAATCAAATTCATATTTCCAATATTGCTATAAACATACAAACATCAAGTTTTCATGAATGTCATTGTAAGGAAATAAAATAAAGTAAAACAAACTTTTATTTATTTTAAAATGCGGAAAAACTTTTTCCTTATAATGTAATTTGAAAAGAAAACTATGTTATTACAAGTGTCCTAGCAATCTATCATAACTCCTAAGAAGTAGCTCAAAAATCTGATCTTCAATTAAGCAATAGAAATCCATCTTCGCGGTCAGATTCAACATACTCTTTCTTTAAGTTTCCTTCATTTTTTCCTTTGATTCTTAAAACATCAACATGTGACCCAGTCACATCATGTAATAAGAATCTCAGAATAGAAACTTAATAGAGTTTGATAGTGGACCTTACGTGAAGTAGAGTCAAACTTATTGACTTTACCAGCCTTATGATCTTTTAGGTAAATTTGGCAGCTTCGCAACCAATGCCCTTTCCTTTTTGGCAATAGAAGCATATGGATCCTTTGGGAATGGTACATGGGATAATCTCAGACTTAGCCTTTCTCTTTACCATTTGGTCAACCGAGTTGACTATGGCCGATCCCTTTCCATTGGGAAGAGAATGCTTTTTCTGGATTTCCAATGTCACCATTTTCAATGTCCATAAAGTTTTCGGAAATCGATCTTCTAATCAAATTTGCTTTACTAGCCTTCTAAATAATTGATGATTCAGCAGCACCAAGCAAATAGATAAGATCATTAAGGGTCTTGTCATAGTCTGTTTCATAGGAGTCCCAAATGAACTTACTATGTGACTTAGAAAGTGATTGAACCACTAATTTTCTCAAGACTTTGACATCCAACTCTCCCGGCTTGTCAATATGTGACTTGATCTCCAAGATGTGATCACACATAGACCTCGCTTGCCAATAGGGCTTGAGTGACCTTGAACTTGTGGGTTAGGGAGAATAACTGGAGTAAGTGGAGGAAGTGAAGTTCCAAGATATTTAGGAAGATCATAGATGTCTGAACTAGACATCTTTTGGGAGATATTTAAGATAGTTGATCTAAGGTCCTTAATATAACACCCAATATGAAATATTAAGGCTAGGACCCAACACAATATTTTATAACTTGGAAGAGGGATATCGTAATCCAAGCTATGAAATGTTTGAAGGTAGGTGAATGACGATTCACCAATTTCCACCATGAAAAACGAAATATATAATTAGGTTTTAATTGGTTTTGAAACTCCTAGGTCTTTTGAGATTCATTGAATTTTTCAATGGCATGTTTCAATCTCGAGTGTGCCCTTTAGGTTTTGTGACTGGGATGCCGAGGATCACAAAACAAGGTGTGAAGTAACCATGCAAATTAGTTGGTACCCTTAAGTGTTTACCCCTCAATCGATGAGCCGATTAACCACACACGCTCCATCGATACTATGATAAACATTAAGTTTCCCTTTGCCTACCTTGTTAAATACGAGTTAGTGTGCTAGTTAACCACACACGCTCCACTAACCGACTTAAACAAAGTGCAAAGTGTAATTTCATGGATTAGCACTTTATTCACATTTTCCTAAGTAACTAAGATTGGGTATTTATAAAAGGTTTAGTTACTTAGTATTTATCATTAATACTTTTAATGAAGGGAGAATTTATAGTCTTTGTCCTACCCGTTCGGCTAACGACCCTCCACCAGTCAAGGAAGCGGTGGGTGAGAGTGGACACCCATTAAACTGCCATTTTACAGGCAGTAACCTTATACCCCCCCCCCCCCTTATAGACCGGCTTCGTAAATGAGGCCTACTAACGGTAAGACTGACTTGCTCTTATATATATATATATATATATATATATATATATATATATTAACTTATAATATTATAAAGTATAAGGGTTGAACTTTAACTTTTAAAGTTCTAAGGGCTAAACTTGGAATTAAAGTATTCATAAGAGAAAACTTTTCAAATTCCAAAACTTGAGGGCTAGTTTTGAAAGTATTCAAAACTCTTCAATTTCATAGCTTATGTGTTTAAAGTAGTTTTAATTAAAAACTCTTCAAATTCCATAACTTGAGGACAAGTTATGGAAGACTTTAAACTAATTAAGAAAGTGACTCTTCATAATTCATAACTTATGGAAGCTTTATGAGTTTAACTAAGGTTACATATATTTTATTTAATGAAGAGACTCTTGAACCTCCACAACTTGAGGACAAGTTATGGAGTCATAAAACCATTTAATGAGAACAATACTCTTTATTTTGTAACCTATGACAATTTTTATGAGTTTTAAGAAACTTAAATGTGACTTTTCATGTAACTTGAGGACAAGTTACACAAACACATTTTAGAATCAACTTTTAGATTAAAATGGATTGAAAACAAATATTCAATTAACTTTTCTATTAATCTAAGCAACTCATATGAACAAAGATAATTCACATCAAACTTTTCCATGTAATTAGCAATACTCTTACACTAATACAAAACATGAATCTATTGACAATTATCTTTGAAATTGGATTAGCATGAACATTACCACATCAAAAATAGGTTTATAAGTTCAAAAACAACTTAGGGTAATGTTCCTAGTCCATTTCTAGCCAAAACAGTCGAATATATGTTGTCTGGGGGTCCAACTTGTCGAGTGCACGAACTAACTCGGCGACTTGGATGCATTTTGTCTTGGACTCGTCGAGTCCCTTTATGGACTCGGCGAGTCTGTTGTGCAGACAGCCCCAAAATTTGATTTTTAAGCAGTTTTTGCAAGTGTAACAAGAAAACAAGCCTAGGCTCTAATACCACTATTGGGTTTTGAGCATTCTAACACTCCTATGGTGTACATGCAACCCTATAAACCTTGGATCTATGTTTTATCTATTATACATGCAAATAAGAACTTTCCAAGGCTTTAATCCTAACTAGCATATTATGAAACTCTTATACTACAAAGTACTAGTTAGACGACATACCTTTTGATGCAGCTTGATGTCTTCAAGCTTTAAGAGCTTAGCCCCAATAATGTGGAAGCCTCAAGTGGAATCACAAATCACCAAAAAACACCTTGGAAGACTTTGAGAATAAGAATACTTTGGTTCTCTCTAGTGAAATCGGCTAGCCCTCTTAGTGTACCCACTCTAGTGCCAATTTCACCAACCAAGGACATCTTTATATAGTGTGGAGACTAGGGTTAAACCCATGACCTTTCATTTCATATGATCCATGGGTTAAACACTCCATGGACTATCCATGAAAGCTTAGCCCAACCTAAATGAACTTGGCCCATTCCATATTTATAAGAGTCCATATTTAATTAATCCATTTTGATCACTTAATTAATTCTAAATTAAGTCTTGATCAATACTAATTAAATAATATGATTCCATATTAATATATTAGAACTTATAATATATTAATATAAATCATAAATATACTATTCTCAAAAGACAATCCATATAAATTGTGTCGGTGAAGTGCAGCCCAAATGGACCATGTCGGGTCGGGTCAAGTACATACCAAATATAGTTATGGACTTAAACATTAATCCAACATTTGGTGCTCCTCCTCCATCTCATAAGTCATTCTCTTGCTTGTGGTGTTTGTAAGCCATTAGAGGAGTGACACTTGTGACTCTAAGCTCTAAAGACAAGAAGATTCAAACCATTGAAGAAGAGGTAAACATCTAGATCTGCTCTTATGTGATAATTTCGAAATGTATATGCTATATTAGGGTTCTTGAGTCTTGGATGAATTGCATGTACAATAGAGAAACCTAGATCCATGCTTTAGGGTTTGCATGAGCACATAGGATGTTCATTTTGGCCCAAACCCATCAAATACAATCATCACGCTACAACATAAACTAGTGGGTCGGCCTTGGTTCCTTTGACCCACGACTACTACGAAGAAAGACTCACTACCGCCCACTAGTCCTCTAACAACATATAGTCCTGCCACCAACTAACATTGTCACAACTAGGAATTCTGATACGTTGTAAACACTTAACAAAGAATGACATTGTAGCTAAAACTTGAAAACATGTATGGTGTTTATTCGATGACAACAAAATTCCATCAAATACCCTATACAAACATTCAAATAGTCAACAAAAGGTTGGAAACCCTAAAAATCCCAGTTTAAGTCCATTGTGGACTAGGATTTCCTTATTGGGACTAATGGACCAATAAGCTTCCAATTTGACTATTATGGGCTTATAACTTTTAAATGGACCCTAATTAGACCCATTTTCATGATACTTAACATTTTGGGCCTCATAAGCCTAGAATGGACTAGTTTATCTTTAATGGGCCTTATTGGGCCATAACAAATCTAATTAGCCCTAATGGGCCATAAAACTCATACTTTGATGAATATTGGGTCGTGAACCATCTCTAAAGGCCAAATGGGCCGAAAACCATAAAATTGGGTCCGAAATATGGGCTCAAGCATAAAAAGGGCCAAGCCATCTTCTTTCTTCTCCCTCTCTCGGCGCGAGTAGAAGAAATAGGGGGGGGGGAATTAGAGGATTAAGGAGGATTAGCCACCTCCTTATTACCTATGGGATTTCCATGCAAATCTCACATGTCTCCATGCACCATCCCTTCACTTCTCTCTCTTCTCCTTCTCTTCTTATCACTCTCGACCCAAAGGAAGAACAGCACACACACAATTCACTTAAGTTTTCTCTCAAGAACACCATCATATCTCCCCTATTCTTCATCAAAAAATTTCGAGATTTAGGGCAATTCAAGGGGTTATTCCATAAGAATCATCATCATTGGTAAGTTATTGTTTAGATCCATAACCTAGTCTCTTTATTTCATCAAAACTTCTTCCTAACCCACACAATTTTCGTGATCTACTCCTTAGAAGCTTGTTAAGTTTGAAATCAACCCAAGAAAGCATGCTAGGGCCGAAAAATAGCATCAAACTCTTCCCTTTCTTCTTCAAATCAAAAACAACAAGCAAAGGTGACTTCACACCCCTCTATTTTCGGTTTTCACAAGTTTTATGGGGGAGAATACAAGTAAAATGTGTAGATCTATGTGTATGTGTATGTTATGTGTGATTTTATGTGTTTATGTGGTAAATATGTAACAAAAAGGAAAGAAATCTCAAGATCTATGGCTTAAGGAGGAAAATAAACATGATCTATGATATATTACACTAAACAAGTTAAGAAAAATTACCCTCTAAGGTTATAATAAACATATTGCAACATAAAACTCATTTTTGGGCTATATTTGTCAAATAAACAAAAGTTGGGTTGAAAGTTGTCATTCACGGTGTAACATCCGGATTCCCAGGTATTATTTTTATTCTTTTATTTTTGGGTGTTATGAGGAGACTCGGCGAGTTGGAGTCTAAACTCGCCGAGTAGGATTGCGGTTTTTGCACGCGCGTTCGCGTCTGGACTCGGCGAGTCCAAGGGTAGACTCGGCAAGTCCACGTTGTTTAATGAAACCCTAATTTCCAGGGTTTGTGGCCTATTTAAAGGGGCTTATGGCCGTCATTTGCGGCCACCAAACCCAGAGAGAAACCCTAAAGAGATCTTGAGCATTTTTGGAGAGAGAGAAGGCCATCGTTAACCTTTGAAGCATTGTTTGGCAAGGCAAAGGAGGTTCTAGCTAAGAGGAAGCAAGGGAGGTGGACATTCTTCGAATTTGGAACTCATAGTATCACTTTGGAGGTAATATTTTGGCTCCCTTTATGTTGTTATGATGAACATGGAGGTTTAGGGTTTCTTGACCTCTTTGTTGGTTAGATTTGATGTCCATTTCGTCCCTATTTGTGGTGAGACTTGGAATGGGATCCATAGAGGTCCAGAGAAGCTTTATTCCTCAAGCTTTTTGAGGATTCATGGGGGTATTGACCATGGGTTATGAGTTATGGGGCCAAAACATCATATAGGAGCAAATAGATGTTGTTTGAGCATCAAGGTTTGGACTTTACGTGATTATCATGCTTGGGGAGGCCAGATCTATGATTGAATGGAACAGATCTGACCTCAGAAGTGGTTTTGAGTTTATGCATGGCATGAACTCGCCGAGTCTGAAGAACAGACTCGGCGAGTACAATGAAGTTGCACGTAATCACTCAGTGAGTGGACTTGTCGAGTTGAGGGAACAACTCAGTGAGTCAGGGTGAGTCAGGGGGGGCTGGGTTCAAGCTGGAACTCGCCGAGTTGTTCTTGAGACTCCGCGAGTTGAGTCGTGGTGGCCCCGCGATTCTTGCCAGGTGGAACTCATCGAGTCAGGGAGGTACTCGGCGTGTCAAGAGAGGATCTAAGAAAGTCAGTGGACATGTGTAGACTCGCTGAGTCGCCCTAGTGCACTCGCAGAGTCCGGTCAAAGTTGACCGTTGACCTTGTTGACTTTTAGGGTTGAGTACAGTTGTATTTATGAGTGTATTACTTTGTGTGATTAGGCAGAGGCTAGATCACATTTATTCCGAGTCAGATATTTACCGAGACATCGAGGTGAGTCTTCTCACTATACATTACCTAGAGTGGTATACTATGTAGACCAGAGGGTCTTATCTGTTATGTATGAGATTATGTGCTATGTGTTATGTGTATGTTGTATGTTTTTATAGATCGGACCGAAGGGACCAACGATACAGACCGGGTCGGAGGGCCCAACGAACTATGACCGGACCAGAGGGTCCAACGAGCTACGGGACTGGAGGGTCCCGCTGAGACACATCGACCGGAGGGTCGTATTATAGCCTTGAGTGGCGTATGTGTTGTATGTGGTATTTTGGGGAACTCACTAAGCATTTATGCTTACAGTTGTTGTGTGATTTGTTTCAGGTACCAGCGATGAGCGCGGGAAGGCGCCGGCATGATCCGTACACACTTGAGGAGTTTATGTTTTGGATTCTGGGGAGATATTTTTGTGAAAAATACATTTGATACAATATGTTTGGTGTTATTTTGTGAGTAAATGAATGTTTTAAAAATGAAAAAAATTGTTTTGAAAATTTACGTTGTTACAAGTTGGTATCAGAGCCTTGGTTTGAGGGATTCGGATGCATCTTCGGGCGTATCTGAACTCAAACTGAGGAATTGAGGAAAACTTTTATAATGAAGTAAAATTTTTGAAAAGAGTAAAAGAGTTTTGAGACAAACAGAGCAGAGTCGTGTGTACGATCAGCCAGCGCCCGAACGACGAATTCCCCAAAAGTACCCTTACTTTATGTGTTACGAGAAATTTTATATTATGCATGCTAGAGTAGGCTAAGTATACATATTAGGACTAGAGTGGCCTGATTTGTGATGTCTTAGCCTAGGAGTTTTCTACTGTTGAGATGCTTTGAGGGCGAGTGATAGCAGTTAGGAGCTCATGAGAATAGAGTACTTGTAATCCAAGATCCAAGGAGGAGGACTTGAAGTGAATGCTGATGCGGTGTGGTCAGTAGTATTGGGCCCATACTACTGAAGACACCGGATCAGTGGGCATTTCATGTAAGAATCTTTTGGATGACGGAGGACAAGTAGGGTTGTGTCATTGTGTATGAGCATGTTTGATCAAATCTCTGATAATTTTTGTTGTATTTCAGAGGCATCATGGTTGGGACTCGACACACACCTGAGACCAGTGGTGTCAGCGACGAGGAGATCTGTCGGTTGATTCATGAGGAGGTGGTTGCTGCCATCCGGGCTGAGATTCCTGAGATGTTTGGGGACATCAAGACCACATTGATTGAGACTTTTGATGAGCGGTACGAAACATTGACTGAGGCTGCTGCAGCTACAGCTACTGCTACTGTTGCTACTGCCAGACCTCAGGGAGGTGACTCGTTGTTGTTCCGGGAGTTCAGCAACACGAAGCCACCAGAGTTCGACGGGACGCAAGACCGGATTGCCTCTATGAGATGGATCTCTAACATCGAGGGATGTTTATATATGTGCTCTTGTCCAGAGCACTTGAGGGTTCGGTTCGCCTTGAACCAGCTTCGCCTGGGAGCAAAGGATTGGTGGAAGTTCGTGACGGAGAACTTTACTTTGGATGAGATTTCTGAGGTGACCTGGGAAAGGTTCACCGCTATGTTTCGAGAGGAGTATGTTCCCTCGGTAGAGAGGGAACGGTTGATCTAGGAGTTCTTGACCCTCAAGCAGGGTACTGATTCGGTGACAGTCATCACCAGGAAGTTCCATGAGAGGGCGATGTTTTGCCCTGATCAGGTGTCGACTAAGCAGGCTCGTATGAGCCGTTATCTGGGTGTTATGAGGAGAGATATTTGGGAGTTCGTGGCGAACTCGACTTACCGAACATTTGCTGAGCTCCAGGAAAATGCCCGGAAGAGGGAGATCGAGCTGGAGACTCAGGCCAGGGACGAGGCCGAGTCTCAAAGGATGGATCGGCGGCCGGCTCAGTCTCAGCCGGCAGCTAAGCGGGCTAGACCCACTGATTCGAGATCTGGGGGCGCGAAGGGCCGTACTTGCGGGAAGTGCGGTAAGAGCCATGAGGGGTCGTGCAGGGCTGGGGTATGCTACAAGTGTGGGAAGGAGGGGCATATCGTGAGGGATTTCCCCAAGGGATTCTCGGTTTGCTTTCATTGCAACCAGACCGGCCATCGGAAAGCCGAGTGCCCGCGGCTTCTTCAGGGATCTGCGCCTGCTGCTAGGGTTACCGAGGTTCGGCCGGTGAAGGCCGAGGCCTCAAGGGCTCGTGGGAGTGCATTTCAGTTGACCGCGGAGGAGGTCCGCGCGGCGCCCGATGTTGTGGCTGGTATGTATTTTCTTTTCATCCTTTATTTGAGTTGAGATTTTATGCTTATATGATGATATATGTAGGTACTTTTCTTGTGAGTTATGTGTCTGCGTTGGTATTATTTGACTCGGGTGCGAGTCGGTCGTTTGTTTCCATAGCATTTAGTTGGCATATGAGTGTCCTTCGAGAGGCATTGGATCGGCCTCTATGAGTTTCCATAGCTGATGAGCGAGCAGTGTATGCTTCGGATGTGATTCGAGGATGTGTCCTTGAGATCTTCGGGGTGGAGTTTCCGATAGATTTGATTCCGATTGCGATGGGGGATGTGTGTGTCATAGTAGGTATGGATTGGTTGAGCCGATATGGAGCTGTGATAGACTACGAGCGTCAATTGGTGACGATTTGAGACCCTAGTGGGGGAGTTCTTACGGTGTACGGCGAGGGTACACGTACGGGGTCAACATTTTTTTCGGCCGCCCGAGAGAGACAGAGTCTACAGCAGGGCTGTAGGGGTTTTGTGGCATATGTGATGGATGCGAGGGTTGATACTGAGAGACCGAAGTCAGTTGATGAGGTCCCGATAGTGCGTGAGTTTCCGGATGTGTTTCCAGAGGACTTGTCGGGTGTGTCTCCGGAGAGGTAGGTAGTGTTCGGTATTGAGTTGGTTCCAGGAGTTTCACCTATCGCTAAGGCGCTGTATCGCCTTACGCCTCCGGAGATGCAGGAGTTGTCCTCGCAGCTTCAAGAGCTGCTGGGGAAGGGGTTTATCAGGCCTAGCAGTTCGCCTTGGGGAGCGCCTATCCTTTTTGTCAAGAAGAAGGATGGCTCGCTCTGGATGTGCATCGATTATTGTGAGCTGAATAAGCTAACGGTCAAGAACCGTTACCCGTTGCCAAGGATCGATGATTTGTTTGATCAGTTGCAGGGAGCATCTTAGTTCTCCAAGATCGATTTGAGGTCTGGGTATCATCAGGTGAGGGTGCGGGAGGAGGACGTCCAAAAGACAGCCTTCCGGACTCGTTATAGGCATTACGAATTCGTGGTGATGCCTTTCGAACTCACCAACGCACCAGCAGTGTTCATGGATCTCATGAACAGGGTGTGCAGACCAATGTTGGACCGCTCGGTGATCGTGTTTATCGACGACATTCTGGTGTATTCAAGATCCAGAGAGCAGCATGAGGAGCATTTAAGGGAGATCCTCGGAGTTCTGAGATCGGAGAGGCTTTATGCCAAGTTCTCCAAATGTGAGTTATGGTTATGAGAGGTCCAGTTTTTGGGACATCTCGTTAACCAGAAGGGGATATTGGTCGACCCGGCCAAGATTAAGGCGGTTATGAGGTGGGAGGTGTCGAGATCACCCACCGAGATCAGGAGTTTCCTAGGATTGGTCGGCTATTATCGGAGATTTATTAAGGATTTCTCCAAGATCGCTGTGCCACTCACCAAGTTGACTCGGAAGGGTGTTGCGTTTTCTTGGGGTCCAGAGCAGCAGACCTCGTTCGAGACACTTCGCAGGAAGTTATGCGAAGCCCTAGTGTTAGCCCTTCCGGAAGTGATGGAGGATTTTGTGGTTTATTGTGATGCATCGATATCCGGATTGGGAGCGGTGCTTATGCAGAGGGGGCATGTGATAGCATATGCATCGAGGCAGCTTAAGCCTCATGAGTCGAGATATCCCACTCACGATTTGGAGCTGGGAGCGGTACTGTTCGCTCTCAAGATCTGGCGACACTATCTGTACGGGGTTCGGTGTACGATATACACGGACCACAAGAGCTTGAAGCATTTGATGGATCAGCCCAACCTAAATATGCGGCAGAGGAGATGGTTGGATGTGGTCAAGGATTATGATTGTAAGATCCTGTACCACCCGGGCAAGGCTAATGTTGTAGCCGATGCACTGAGCCGTAGGGCGGAGAGTGCCCCATTGCGAGATGTATGTTTGAGATTGACGATGATGACCCCGGTTTTGGATGCTAGTCGTGGGGCCCAGGCTGAGGTTGTGCAGCCTGAGAGCCAGAAGAGGGAACGAGTTGTCGGGCTGGTATTGGAGTTCGTTACCAATAGATGGGGGCTTATGACGTTTCAGGGTCGGATTTGGGTACCGTCCGTGGGCGGAATGCGTACCATTTTGATGGAGGAGGCTCATCGATCGAAATTCTCGATCCAACCCGGGGCCACTAAGATGTTTTTGGACCTGAAAAAGGATTATTAGTGGTCATGTATGAAGAAGGATGCCGCATGGTTTGTAGAGAGATGCTTGACCTGTCACAGGGTTAAGGCCGAGCATCAGCGTCCTCATGGTAAGTTGCAGCCATTGGAGATTCCCGAGTGGAAATGGGAGCAGATTGCCATGGACTTCATCACCAAATTGCCAAGAACCGCGAGGGGTGTCGATGCAATGTGGGTGATTGTGGATAGGTTGACAAAGAGTGCTCACTTCCTACCCATCAGTGAGAGCTCTTCCGCAGAGAAGTTGGCGTAGATGTACGTGAGAGAGGTGGTATCGCGACATGGAGTACCGATTTCGATTGTCTCAGATCGAGATGTACGTTTCACTTCCAGATTCTGGAAGAAGTTTCATGAGGAATTTGGTACGAAACTGCATTTTAGTACTGCATACCACCCACAGACCGACGGGCAGAGTGAGCGGACGATTCAGACGCTCGAGGACATGCTCCGAGCATATGTGTTGGATTTCGGCGGAAGTTAGGACACGTATTTGCCCTTGGAAGAGTTCTCTTACAACAACGGCCATCATTCGAGCATTGGCATGCCGCCCTTTGAGCTGTTGTATGGGAGGAGGTGTCGGACCCCTATTTGCTGGGGAGAGGTAGGGCAGTGTGTGATGGGTAGTACCGAGATTGTGCTTCAAAAGACATAGAAGATCCAGCAGGTCAGACAGAGGTTGTTGACCGCTCAGAGTCGTCAGAAGAGTTATGCGGACAGACGCCGGTCCGAGCTTGAGTTTCAGGTCGGCGACTTTGTGCTCCTGAAGGTCTCTCCTTGGAAAGGAGTGATTCGATTAAGGAAGAGGGGCAAATTGGGGCCCGGTATATTGGTCCTTTCAGGGTGATCGCGAGGGTAGGCAGGGTATCCTATCGTTTAGAGTTGCCAGCAGAGTTGCGTCAGATTCACGACACTTTCCATGTGTCGCAGTTGCGAAAGTGCATAGCCGACGAGTCGGCAGTAGTGCTACTAGAAGATATTCAGGTGGATGCGAGCTTGAATTATGCTGAGAGACCAGTGGCGATCAAAGATCGGAAGATCAAGGTCCCGAGGAATAAAGAGGTGCCACTGGTGCAGGTCTAGTGGCAGCATCGGAAAGGGTCAGAGTTAACTTGGGAGCCAGAGCGTGAGATGCGTGAGCAGCATCCGGAGTTATTTGCAGAGTGAGACTTCGAGGGCGAACTCTGATTCTAGTGAGGGAGAATTGTAACATCCGGATTCCCTGGTATTATTTTTATTCTTTTATTTTTGGGTGTTGTGAGGAGACTCAGCGAGTTGGAGTCTAAACTCGCCGATTAGGATCGCGGTTTTTGCACGCGGGTTCGCGTCTGGACTCGGCGAGTCCACGCTGTTTAATGAAACCCTAATTTCCAGGGTTTGTGGCCTATTTAAAGGGGCTTATGGCCGTCATTTGCGGCCACCAACCCCAGAGAGAAACCCTAAAGAGATCTTGAGCATTTTGGGAGAGAGAGAGAAGGCCATTGTTAACCTTTGAAGCATTGTTTGGCAAGGCAAAAGAGGTTCTAGCTAAGAGGAAGCAAGGGAGGTGGTCATTCTTCGAATTTGGAACTCAGAGTATCACTTTGGAGGTAATATTTTGGCTCCCTTTCTGTTGTTATGATGAACATGGAGGTTTAGGGTTTCTTGGCCTCTTTGTTGGTTAGATTTGATGTCCATTTCGCCCCTATTTGTGGTGAGACTTGGAATGGGATCCATAGAGGTCCAGAGAAGCTTTATTCCTCAATCTTTTTGAGGATTCATGGGGGTATTGACCATGGGTTATGAGTTATGGGGCCAAAACATCATATAGGAGCAAATAGATGTTGTTTAAGCATCAAGGTTTGGACTTTACGTGATTATCATGCTTGGGGAGGCTAGATCTATGATTGAATGGAACAGATCTGACCTCATAAGTGGTTTTGAGTTTATGCATGGCATGAACTCGCCGAGTCTGAAGAACAAACTAGGCGAGTAGTATGAAGTTGCCCGTAATCACTTAGTGAGTGGACTTGTCGAGTTGAGGGAACGACTCATTAAGTCAGGGTGAGTCAGGGGGGGCTGGGTTCAAGCCGGAACTCGCCGAGTTGTTCTTGAGACTCGGCGAGTTGAGTCGAGGTGGCCCCGCGATTCTTGCCATGTGGAACTCGTCGAGTTAGGGAGGTACACGGCGTGTCAAGAGAGGATCTAAGAAAGTCAGTGGACACATGTAGACTCGCCGAGTCGCCCTAGTGCACTCGCCGAGTCCGGTCAAAGTTGACCGTTGACCTTGTTGACTTTTAGGGTTGAGTACAGTTGTATTTATGAGTATATTACTTTGTGTGATTAGGCGGAGGCTAGATCACATTTATTCTGAGTCAGATATTTACCGAGACATCGAGGTGAGTCTTCTCACTATGCATTACCTAGAGTGGTATATTGTGTAGACCAGAGGGTCTTATGTGTTATGTATGAGATTATGTGCTATGTGTTATGTGTATGTTGTATGTTGTTATAGACCGGACCGAAGGGTCCAACAATACAGACCGGGCCGGAGGGCCCAAAGAGCTATAACCGGACTAGAGGGTCCAATGAGCTACGGGACTGGAGGGTTCCGCTAAGACACATCGACCGGAGGGTCGTATTATAGCCTTGAGTGGCATATGTGTTGTATGTGGTATTTTGGGGAACTCACTAAGCATTTATGCTTACAGTTGTTGTGTGATGTGTTTCAGGTACCAGTGATGAGCGCAGGAAGGCGCCGACATGATCCGTACACACTTGAGGAGTTTATGTTTTGGATTCTGGGGAGATACTTTTGTGAAAAATACATTTGATACAATATGTTTGGTGTTATTTTGTGAGTAAATGAATGTTTTAAAAATGAAAAAAATTGTTTTAAAAATTTACGTTGTTACACACGGTTTTCTTAATGACCAAAAGAGTCAAAACAGTAAAAATAAAAGTTTTTATGAATATTATACTCATTAAAGGACTAGAAATGTAATTTGTAGCCTAATGGGCCAATTTTTGGGCTTTTCGGCCCATAGGCCCAAAAAATGCGAAAATATGGTTTTCAAGGAATTGAAATGGTAAATTTCTCAAAACATGGGGTAAAAAGGGTAAACAAAACTATTTCAGGGGTTAAAATGATTTTTTTTCCAAAAACGATAAAAAATGTAAAGTTTTTGGAATTTGGGTCAAAATTGTAAAAGTTGCGAAAAGTTTGGATTTTAACTGAAAAACTCCTTACTGAAAGGGTTGAAACTGCCAAAGAGTAAATTTTGAGCTAGAAACATTACTTAAACAAGTCTATGGGTCAAAAATGTCAAGAAAATGGTTTAAGGGCCTAAAATGTCTTTTTTTAAAATAAGGGACTAAGATTGTCATTTTTACTAAAGAAGGGCTGAATAGGTCAAACCAATATTTTGAGTCAATTTTTTTATTATTAAGATATTTGGGTCAAAAATACCACATTATAAATTATGAAAATAGAAGGAAGAATATACATATATTTCCAAATATCGTTATAAACAACCGACAAGTCTTGTGCCGTTGCGAATTTAACAATTGATCAATCAAACTTTCCGACAATTATACTATACCTAAAACAAGTAAATATTCAAATCGCTGGGCTTGAAAGTTTCTAATCATGCTTATTGGGCCTTCTTGACCCATTAACATGACTTTTGGGCCTAACGATAATAATAAATGTTTATTGGGCCTCATGTGACCCAATTACATGCTTAAGGGACCCTCAATGGCTTTCACATGCTATTGGACCTCAATGACCCATTAGCATTGCTAGTAAGGTCCAAATAAATCATATGCGAAATAGGCCAATGCGCCCTTCGTATACTCGACAGCCTTAGATAACATACGCGATTAATAGGACCTCGTGGTCCTCTTCTCCTTGTATGTTAGGTTTATCTTCTATTCAAGTAAACAAAAATCAGGTCGTTAATATGGAGTAATCAAATTCATTTGGATTAAGTGAGTAATAACGGGCGACACCATTGAGTGTTGGTCGTAGTCTGTAGTTATAATCAAAGTCTCATGGAGGGAGAGCGAGAGTTTGTGTATAGATCTATACGAAGGTGACTCCCCCACACCTCAGTTGTTCGCTACAGTTAGACTCGGCCAGTCTAGGGTGACAAAATCTTAAGATCAATTCCGTCGTTCACTAGAATGCCTAGACAGACGAACTAGTCATCATCATGCATGGTTATAACGACTCACAAAATAAATCCAATATTATCCGAGTAATTAAGGAAAATATAAATCATTTGTTGTGACGGTATAACAATTTGAAACAATTATATTATATTATCGGAAAACGTCAGGTTTTTCGAGGAAAATCGACACCATTAACTTGTACTTTTCAATAACTATAAGGCAAAACTTCTCATTTACATGCGCTTTGAAATCATTCATGCATAAACCTATGGATCTTCACACTTTTGTATAAACAATCGTCGTTTCATAAAATATCGGATTTTCTGGGTTTTACAAACTGCACAAAACATTTTCATAACAACCATGCTTATGAACTCATCATCATTCCATATGTTGACGTTTTCAAAATAACTTGTATTCTCAGGTAACAGGTAAGCTGAAGAGTAATACCAAGTATGTTAGGGTGTTATGCTTTGAAAACTTTCAAACAATTTATGCTATGGATATGTAATGTTTAAACAATGTACTTGATGTGAACAATGTCAGTTGTAATGTATTAATGCATGGTAAAGTTTATGTTATGTTTCATGTATATTCATTGTGATGATATTCAATTTGAGTCATGCGAGCCCTCGGACGTTTCCGCCGTCTGGTTCGGGGGTGTGACAAACATCCATAGATACGTAACCCTAAGTAACCAAAGATGAGATAGCCACCCGAACAGATGGTCATACTCTAGAGCCACAACCAAACAAGTAACAAGCAAGACATCCTAGACCAAGAGTTCTCAGGTTATCCTACATGACCATCGACAGTCCCTAAGGGCACTCCATAGATGATAACCAGCAAGTACATATAAAATACAGTGCTACAGGTTATTACCACAAAGCAACATACTCAATACCAGGAGACAGATCTAACTGATCACTACAACATAACAACATATTCGATACCAGAACACAGATCTAACAGATCACTACAACATAACAACATACTCAATACCAAAACACAGATCTATCAGATTACTACAACATAGCAACATATTAAATATCAACAATCCAAGGAGTGTGTGGCCGTATATACTCAGAGGTGAGATAGTCACCCGTATAGGTGATCCTACTCTAAAACCACAACCAAACAAGGAACAGGTAAAAGAGCTTAGATCAAAAGTCCTTAGTCTATCCTACATGACTATATACAATCCATGGGGTATCCCCCTACTAGAAGTGTCACACCCCAAACCAAGGATGGTGGAAACGTCCGGGGGTGGAGGACTTCATGTATAGTATCACAACAACGAGTATAATAGTGCTCAAAGTAAATACAACCATCATAATATAATTGAAAAAGTTACACCAAGTATATGTTTACAGTTTTCAAATCAATTACATTATGATGACAAAATGAATTGTTTGGCGATTTATCGTCTCATCCTCAAAATATTGTTGATTTTCCTGTTTCACTGATTTCCTGAGAATACAAGTAGTTTTGAAAAAGTGTCAACAATTAAGTTGGTGAGTTCATAAGAGTTTTATCTAAGAAAGAAACTGTTTTCCTTGTAAAAGCGACAAAGTATGTTTCCAGAAAATCCAATATTTCTTTATTAAGTGTGAAATGAATGCTTCTATGTTATGCGGTAATGAACCCTAGAAGGACCCATAGATTCCTTCTATAATCACTCAGCGTATATAAGTTACATAAAAATTAAGTTAAATAAACCGTTGAATATAATGGGTGCCCTAGGTCCACAACCAAACAAGGAATAGGAGATAAGGCGGGCCCACCAATTCTAAGTCGATTATGACTAGATTCTTATATAACCCTAGCATATACACTTAGCAATTATAGCTGAAGTCTAACAATTCTAGCTTTATGTAGTTTTAATAGGAATATGTTCCAAAGAAAATCCAATATTTTCCTTATAAAAGTTAGGTAGTCCTAAATCCCAGGACCGAAAATAAACAAGTATTTTTCCATACTTAAAGATATAAAAGTGATTTTAAATCGGCATAAAACAATTTTTGATATAAAAGTGTACAAGTATTTTTCCATACTTTAAGTAATTCATGTGAGTTAAATCGACATAACTCGCTAATTTAGAAGTAGAACCCGTAAATCTTATGATTTTTTAATACCACATGTGAGTTATTATAACCATGCTAAGACTCAGACGGCCTCGTAATACGACGTTCTTCAGGTGTCGCAAGTTAAATGACACTTATCACCTTAGACCTGCCGGTCTAACTGTTGCAAGAAGCTCTAGTGCGGGCTTGTCAGACCCAATATAGATCTATACACAACTATCAAGCTCTCCCTACAAGAGACTCTGGTTACAATTTACAGGACTTTTGACTTTGTTACCATGAAGGTAACACGAAGGGAATGTCTCACAAATTTATTCATTAAAAGATTTACGTGAACTGAACTGAAAACCTTTGGTAAATAAGTTTGAAATGTAAATGATACATAAACTATACTTATTATAGTTTATCCAAAATGTTTGTAATGTAAAAGAACTTTTTTATGAAAATACATTAGTGCTATGAGTCCATAAACTATGCTTATTATAGCTTATTATATGTGTTCTAAATGAATGAAGAATCTTATCATGAATGACTAAATTTCAGTTTATGATGATAAACTAACAAAAAAAACACATTTAATATTTATAACTTTTTTTATACACTTTGCTCAACATAATACAAAGTGTTATGAAAGTTATAAGCTGTTAACTAGTTTTTAACCTCTCTGCACTCATGTTAGAAAAACCATAGAAAAATCATACGAAGTCGAAAACTAAATCCGTAAATTCCGAGAGTTCATAAAATGTGTCTAGTTTGTTCATAATTTTTATTATGATTTTTGGAGGTCTTTAACTTGTGTTAAAATGTTCATATTCACAGACTGGTCCGAATTCTTTTCTGAAATGATAGACAGTTTTGTAAAAATCACCATAAATCATAGAAAAATCGTATGGAGATGTGTAAGTAGTCATTTTAAAGGTATGAACCTGATCTATTTTCATATTAAACAGTTTTGAAAGATATAAAGTTTAAGATAGTCAAAACAGTCTGTGAATAAGACACAACTTTTCTGATGAAAGTTGTTGTTTGAGTTTAGTTGTGTTCTTGGTGTTTTAACTTGTATCCCTCCCCCCCCCCTAAATATTGAAGAAAACATGAATATGTATGGGTATGAACTCACCTTGAGTGATTTCAGTAGATGGATGATGGAGAAAAGTATTGTTCAACTCAAGAACACTTAGATGATGCTTGAAGATTCGAAGATCAAGGTAGATGAAGAACTTGAAAATCAGCCTTGAAGTCTCGAAATTTAGAGAGAGAAGTGAGAGAGAATGAGTTTTTGCTTCTTGTTGAAGTATGAGTGAATGGGGGGAGAGATAAGGGTTTTTCTACCATTGAGTCAAAGTGCTTGGCTGGATAGAGGGGGAAAAGGACAATGAAATGACCAGGTATGGTGGAAGGACAAAGGCTGGTCATTGAGTGGGCATGGGTGGTTGCTTGTGTCATACACTAAAGCAAAGTCAACACTCCACCCAAAATATTCTACCCACTAATCTTGGATAAGATTTACACTAAAAAAACATGATTAATTATGAATTTAGGGGTCTTATATGTTAAAATATAATTTTGGGTGAAAATCCCACATTAAAATTATGTAAAACGGGCTTAAAATGAACTCGTGATCGAAAACCAGGTGAAAAAGGGCTTCTTGCGAGACTTCTCGGTACTGGGCCGAGGTTTGGTTCCTTCTGGTCATGGACCGAAGGAGAAAGTGGTTTGGACCCGAAATGGAGCGAAGGCGAAGGTAGAGTTCGGTCCGAGAGGACCTTCGGGTTCGGTCTATGTGAGGTTCAGGCCCGAGACTTCGGGTTCGGTTCATGGCAGCTTCGGTCCTTCAGCAGTTCGGTCCCTATAGGGACCTTCGGTTCTTAGGAGGGTTCGCTTCTTAAGGGAGGGTTTCGGCTCCTAAAGGCTATTTTACCCGTTTTTACTCCGTTTCAAGCGGTTTTTGACCTGGTTAAGGGTCGGGATGGCCCGAAAGACTATAAAAAGTTAAAGGAACTTTTGAGAGAGATTTCACATACTTGGAGAGATTTCTCATACTTAGAGAGATTTGGGAGAGATTTCACATACTTAGAGAGATTTCTCATACTTAGAGAGATTTGGGAGAGATTTCAGAGATTTGGGAGAGATTTTAGAGATTTGGGAGAGATTTCACATACTTAGAGAGATTTGGGAGAGGCTTCTTTTGTGACCGTTTTGAGTGTTTGGCTTCGCAACGCAAGGTTCGTAAACCCCTTTAAGTTGTGTTTAAGGATCTTTCACACTCCCGATGAGTATGCAACGTTGTTTTATCGGTTTGGTTCATTACTTACCACAGTTTTAGGTTAAGGAAATCTAGATATACGAACTTTTCAGTTGATGATTTCTCATTAGAATAGCGTGTTGTATAGTAATTACCTAACGTAAGCCCTAGCACACAAGGGTTAATTGAGTCGACTGATTTGACTTGTTGACTTTAGTTGACTTTGACTTGACTGGAAGTTGACGGTTGTCACAAGAAGATAACCAAAACTAGTGGACCGACATTGGTGCCTTCGACCCACGAGTACAGTGAGGCGAAACTCACCTCAATATACGCGTAGATAATCACTGTAGCAACGAAGAACTCTACCAGCTTCAACTCACTTCCAATCACCTACATGAAGATACTTGAGTCAATACTCAATCACATGTTATAGTCACTTGCAACAATGACCACCTTATATGAAATGACGATTAGGGTTTCACATAAAATGACGATTAGGGTTAAGTAAGAACACAAAACCCACTAAAGACTTAATCACTTAAGGGTATGACTGATTAAGGTTTGACTTAGTTATTCTCGGGTGTAATAATAATCCAATCAATAGCCTAATTACGCGCCCGATCATTTTCCAAACTAGAGCTTCCCGATTCTAGGGTTTCCACATAAAATGATAACTAGGGTTAGTGTTCCACACTTAACCCCTTAAGGACTTAATCCATTAATTCCAATATTGCATTAAGTTAATTTTAGGGACATTATTAAGTATTATTTACCATTTAATTAACAGCTTAAACGCGAGTCCCGACAAGTACCAAACTAAAGTTTCCAAGATTAGGGTTTTCTAAACCCTAATTAGGGTTTCTAACCCAAACACATGCCAACTAGGTCCAAGGTTAAGTTTTTAGGTTAATTAGAGTTTTAATAGATTGGGAACCACCCACTGCCACCTCGGGCGGTGGTGGTCGATGGTGGTTCACGGCAGCACCCACCACCTCACGGTGGTGGTGATGGTTTTCGAGTTAAAATCTGACCATAAGGTTCCAATACATCAACCAGTGTAGAAAAAACCTATACACATAAAATTTCAAGCACATAGCCACCTAAAACGGTGGCTGATGTTGGCAGAAGGCGGCAACAAAGTGACAGCCACCTGGGTTGGCTGCCATGGTGGTTTCCTACGTTTTCCGCCCAAAGAACCCACACACATACACACACACACACCTCACAAACACGAAAAGACACTACACAAACACACCCACAACCACCTTCGTGGTGGCAGGATTTCTTTCGATGTACGACTAAGCAAATACACACGCACACGACATGCACAAACTAGCAACAGTAGCCCACACGCCCACACTTGAGAAATACAAACACAGCCACCCACCTGGTGGTGTGTGGCAGCCGGAGGAAGACAACAGAATGGGACAGCCGCTGGAGCGGACGACGGCAACGAGTGCGAAGAAGCAACAAAAGAACGAAGTGGGTGGAAGGAAAACAGTTTGCACCGTTACTGGAGGGAACAACGGTGGCCACGACTCACGATTCCGACGACCCACTGATTCAGCGTCTACGCGACGCACTTCGTCAATTGTCGGCAGTTGCAACGCCATGTTGGCAATGGTGGTTTTCGACTTCAACAGTGGCTAGGGGGTGGCGGTGGCTGGAGGTAGGGGTATAAGGGTGGCGACTAAAGGATATGTTTAGGGTTAGGGTTTCCTTTGGGTGTTAAAGCCTTACAACGGGAACGGAAGGAGACCGGGTTCAAGTCCCGTGTCTCAATTCAAACATAAGCCCATATTTACACTTCCAGTCCTCCCCTTCAAATCCTTTTCAAACTAATCCCACTAATTACCAACAGCCCCCGACTTCCAAAATTCATTACAATTCAAGTCCTAATGTTAGAGTATAGACCCCAAACTCTAGAAATTATATCATTTGACTCCTTATGGCTAACACTGACAAAATATTACGGATTTAGGGCTAAAATAAAATAAAATATAAAATGAATCTAAGAGTTTTAGGGCTTATTAATTATTTATTTACCTATTTTATTTTATTTTATTTTAAACGGAATGTTACAATATATATATATATATATATATATATATATATATATATATATATTGTTTACATTCATAGAAACAATTTTCTAAAATACTATTTGTTTGATAAAAGAAATAATGCTTATTTTGAAATGGATTCGAGAATCCTACTTGTTGCATACATATTAGGATAGGTTAATTGTGAGATACCATGTACTCGAATTTAACTAATACTCTTTTGGTTTGTTGGGATTTGATTTGCAAATAATCCTTACATGCTCAAGCATATGTTAACTACCCCTTATGTGAATTAGAGTTGATGGTTCTCTAGATTCATTTGAACTTGGACAAAATTAGGGGGTAAGCACTCCCATGTGAGTCTAAGGCTTGAGTTAAAAGTTAAAGGGGGGGGGGGGTAACCATTCCCCTTTGAGTTTCAAGTCAAACCATTCACTTTTGAGAGTTGGACTTTATGAGAATGAAAATGGTTAAGAATAGTTGCATACATTGCATATCTATGGATATTCCTTATTTACCATTTATACCACCCATTTTGTGAACCTTTGCCAACCAAGTTTAGTTGTTTTGGAAATAAGGAATTATATTACCCCCTTTTGGTTTGATTTGGGTCCTTTGCACCCTAAATTGTTTGCAGTTTTCTCTCAAATGTTTTGGAGGTTTTATTCGAGCAAGATAGATTGTTATCTTATTATCAATGTGAATTAACCTCGAGTATCACATTAGACAATTCCATTGCTTAACTTATTTTGATGTGTACTCAGATTGATGACTTTAAAGACAAAAAGTAGAAAAGACATTACAAAATACAATTGATTGTATGGTACTTAAACTAGGTTCTAATACTACTTTGCTTAACTTTAGACCTTTACTTAATTTGTAAACATTAAGCTATTGAGGCTCTTATTTGCGTAACTTAAACTTACAACTTTTTAGGATTTAAAACAAATAATTTTTTTTAAACAAAACATCACTCCTATAATTTCTCTTTTTCCCATTTGAATCTTTATTCCCCTAACATCGTCACTACAATACCTCTATGAATCACAAATCTCATTGTTCTTATTTTATATGCCATTGTTATTCTTTTTGCTAAATTGTTCTCAACATAACAACGCTCCAGTTGCTCAACCCAACAAAGTGTTCAAAATCACAAACATCAAGATTCACATCACATTTCTTCCTAATCTCGACCGTCTCAACCACAACACGTGGAGATGGCTAATCAAGGACTCACTGGCAGACGACATATGGATTAATCTTGAAAAAAAATCGAGTTAAAAGGACACTAAAGCAATAGAACTTGATAACGAGCTCTGTAACGTATCCATGAGAGATCTTTCCATCATGGACTATTTTACAAAGATCAAAACAATGTTGTATCTCCTCGAAAACAGTGTATATTCGGTTTAAGACGATGATATATTAGTGTGAATATAATATGTATAAAGTAGATTGACAATATTATGTTTTATAATTTGCACATCTTTTTAACTCATGTCTCTCTCAGCTCACTTTGACTTATTGTTTGCTTTTTGTCTCACGTATATGTACCTGTTGTACGCACATGTTAAAGGTTATTTATATGACACAATCGTTACTGAAGATTCGACTGACCACATCTACCACTCCCCCATCTCGATATATGAGATTTTTTTATTTTTGTAAAATTTATTCATCAAGAGTAATATATCAAATAAATAGTTTAATGCATACAATTTTAAGACTACTTTTTACTTTATACAGCATGATTTTACAAAAAATTTTAAATGTTTCATTACTATATTAACCATTGCATTGCATGTATATTTTTGAAAAACATGTACCTTGATTTTGATTTTGATTAGGTAAAAATATAAACGCATAAAAAGTAATATTTCAAAAAATATGAACGAATTTCAACTTTGAAAGTTGCGTATAAAGCTGAATACAGAAACTCCACCAACCTCACTGCCATTCTCTCTCTTTTTCAAACACACACAGTTGTGTGTTTCTAGTGTGTTCTTCCAAAACTCATCAAACATTTTTCTGCAAAGTTTCTGCAAATGGCAACAATGACCAATGTAGCACTCCTCCTGATGCTGCAACTTGTCGTCTACGGCAAAGTCACGGCGGCGACATGGTGCGTCGCTAGAAACGACGCCAAAGAAGACGCGTTGCAGACAGCACTGGACTACGCCTGCGGTGCCGGAGCAGACTGCGCACCCTTACAGGACACCGGACTGTGTTTCCTTCCGAACACCATCCAGGCGCACGCTTCCTACGCATTCAACAGCTTTTACATGCACTCTTCCATGGATTCCGGCGCTTGTGACTTCTCCGGCACCGCTGCCATTGCAAAAACCGACCCAAGTTAGTGCAAATCACAGTTTTACCCCTTCCCCATGTCTCAGTAACAGCATTATGGTGTTCATAATATATATTATATTAACTTTTGGGTATTTTTGTCATTTTTAGGTTATGGAACTTGTGTTTATCCGTCTTCTCCGAGGTATGTACACTTACATCTTTTGAATCATGTATGATATTTACTTTGCATATTTAAAAAGATTTATAAGCATTTAATTAGGTATAGAAATTGTAAGATTGAATTTATATATCCTCTTTACAGATAATATGGCTGTTTATTCTTTTACAATACCTCATTATGCTGAACGATGTATTTGTTTTTTTTTTTTTTTTACAAATTAATAGTGGAATAAATTCAATAATAGTGTTTTACTGTTTTTTATTACTACAAACTAGGTTGTGATTTGTGATTTGTATATTTAAAATTTTTATATAGATAAAAAAATAATAAATGTTAAAAAAAAATATTGTCAACTTTAAATAATTATGAATTAATTTGTTAAGAACTACTTAAGCAAAATAAACATAATAATGTTATCAGAATATGATTTTGTATTTTCAAAATTTGAATTTAATTTGATTTATTACGAAAAAATAAAATAATAAAAATCATAGAAAAATACCACTTCAAAAAGACATTAAAAACCGACACATGTCATTTTTTAAATTTCATTTATTAAACGAGATAGATAAATATGGAGTAATATTTTATAAAAACTTGAAATATAAATATATAGTAGCTTCTTTGTATTTTCGAATTTTAATTCGTTAAACGAGATAGATAAATATGGAGTAATATTTTATAAAAACTTGAAATATAAATATATAGTAGCTTCTTTGTATTTTCGAATTTTAATTCGTTAAACGAGATAGATAAATATGGAGTAATATTTTATAAAAACTTGAAATATAAATATATAGTAGCTTCTTTGTATTTTCGAATTTTAATTCGTTGGGACTATCTTTTTTATACAAAAATGTACATTTTTAACAGATTGAAAAAAATATTTGAGTTTTACAAAATATTATAAGAGAGGGAGAGGTTGTGTGGGGTGGTCACGTGCGAAGGGTGTTGCCTTTTTCTGTGAGCTTGTACACGTGTCGCAATCTCACTTATGGGGCTGTATTTGAATTCTTTTCTGACTGTTCGATTGCTGTGTCCTCACTTTTTCCTTGAACACTGCCCCGCATACTGTATGACATGTCCTATCTCGATGTTTCTCTCTATAGTGTATACGTTACATATCAATACATGGGAGTTGTGTTCCAACAAACATTCGTACATATTCAAAATTTTAAATTGAAAACAAAATTGATGGACAGATTAAACAAAGGTCTTTTAACATTTTAAATAATAAGCCTTCGTACAAATTTTATATCAACTTCGGTATAGAAGATATAATTAAGAGATTCTAAATGAACTCTTCAAAATTTGTAATAAGGTGTCATATGAATTTTATATCAAATTTTAAATAAAAAAACATAATGTTTTCATACTATCTCCAATACTAAGTAATTATTGGTTGTATTTTTTACTGTTATATTATTATTATTTATATTACTAATAATTATTAAGATGTGTATGATATTACATTTTATTGTTAAATTTCATTTATAAATATTAGTAAAATGTTATATAAATGTGTGTTTTAGTAACTTTTAAGTAAATGTTCGTGTTATTTACACCCGTAATCTTTTTTTGATTTAAAATTTTTCATACAAACGTGTGGTGTATATTATACTAACAAAAGATACAAGTATGTCAACCATAGTTATATATCAAATTTATGCCATATTGGGTGTTACGTTACAATATTAAAACTTCAAGACTAACTAGTCACTAAACACAACAACAATAGTTATGTATCAATCATATGCCCTAGTGGGTGTTACATTACAATATATCAAAACTTCAAGACTAACTAGTCACTAAACACAACAACAGTGGTAAGCGGCAAGAGATTAGTGAGTAATATGTACGAATACATTTGTAATAACTTATAAATATATTGAGATAACCTCAAGTCCTCACCACAGTTGCTTGATAGCCGTGTTTCCAATAATTTGCATGTTGTCATCCTCATTTTGGACGAACATGAATACTATATCCCTATCGGATGATAGTCTCAAGTAAATTGCTTACATCTGTCCCATAATTCAACCAAATTTATAAGTCCCCACATGGAAACAACATAAGTACATCTCCACTTGCAACAAATACAAGTTGTAGGATCATAAGATTCTATATGAATGAAATCATGACTTAAATCTGATATTGAAATAACATAAGACGTAAATAAGATTTGAATTTCATTAGAGATTAAAAAGCGCTCAATTACAAGGACGTAAGAATGCTCTCTTTCTCTCTCTCTCTCTCTCTCTCTCTCTCTCTCTCTCCCACTACCTTTATATAGGTGAATATAAAGGAGTCGATTAGACTCTAACCAATGAGGTCAGGACATTGAAGCTAAGACAACCTATCAAGACAAATTAACTCAAGCTGCGAAGCCTAGACTATGAACACAAAACTTACAAGACCAAATATCCATTTCAGATACAAAACATGAAGACAAGTAATACAGTATTACATTATGAAGCCCCTTTCAGAAACCCCTTTCACATCCAGACTCAACACAACTATACAATATGTGAAACCTATCTATCCCCCTAGCCCTCCTGTGTTTAGGTGCTGCAAAGGATGTTTTCATCTTGCTTTTTCAAAAACTTCAGGAATCATTCCAAAAACCACTATACGAATTGTTATCCACCAACGAAGCATATCTCAGACACACTTAAGATGATCTTAAGTGTTTATCTTGCAAATCTCAGCTTTTGTAAGGATTCCAGTTAGCGTGACAGATTGATAGCAATGTTTATCTTGGAGAAACATCATGCAATTCTTCACATTGCGATCTTTATGAACCCATCTCACATTTCTTCAACATGACCTGGCTGATCAAATGTTGGAGTTAAGATGCAGATTTTGATTCTTCTTTCTTCAAAAGATTAAATAACATAAACTAATCATAAGGATTCATAATTGGAAGCTCAACAAACGTGAACTCAGATTCTTCATTACTTAATCCTCTCACCATAGTGAACTTGTTGTTCGTATACCCATCTACCTTTGCTTTTTCACACTTCTTAACAACAACTATCTTCTTCAGACTCCAAACTTCATATTGTGGCTTTGAATAAGTGACATAAAACTTGAAAAGATTCTTATTCACAACACTGTGAATTTGTTCAGCTCCTAATAATCGATACACATTTGAAAGGATTTGTCCTTCTTGACAAACAGAATCGGTGCTCTCTAAGATAAGAAGCATGTTCTGATACAGCTTTTTTCAAGAAGTCCCTATAGTTGGTTAGACAGTTCTTGCATTTCTGATGAAGCAAATAAGTAGGGAGATTTTGCTACTGGTGCTGCTCCTGAGACTAAGTCGATTCGAACTTGGCTTGTCGAACAGGTGGTATCCCAGGTAGATCTTCAAGGAGTACGTCAAGATAGGTCGCATAAATGAGGTATGTCTTTGACCTCCTTTCTTTCGTTCTTTTCATCTACAACGTACACCAAGAAAGTGTAGTTCTTTTTGTGTAGATACTTCCGAGCCTTTGTGTAAAGATGAGTTTGAGGTTTCGTCCTGACTTGTCTCCGTAAATTATTAGGGTTTCTCCATCAATCAAGTGGTTTGTATGACTTTCCATAACGCAATAACTTAGCGTGACATAGAGAAAAAAATCAATTTGTACCGATAATAATATCGAAACTTTCAAAATCGTAGACATAAGATCGACATAAAAAGGCGTGTTTATTATGTGCTAAGACATAATTTGTTAAGATTTCGTAAGTAGATTTCTGACGGCTCATTAATCGTCTCTACTCTACAGGTTTCCTCTTGTATACTATCCATATGTCTAAACTTAGGGGCTATAAAACTCTTATCTACATTTGAATCACTTAGTACAGTTGCATATAAGTTGTTAATAAGGAACGTATCGGTCATTACTTGATCGTTCATGGATCGTGTCTCTTACTCTAATCACAATACTCTGATCGAGCTTCATTTATTGGTTCCACAACTTTAGGCAGTCTCTCTCAAAATGCCCGACTTCACCACACTAAAAACAATCTCAGCCTCCACTAGTACCTGTTCGCATGTTTGCTTTTTACTTCATGGCAGTTGCCTTGTTTTTGCAAAAGTTGGCGATGTGCCCCTTTTAGGAGTAGCATTTGCCCGTATGCTAGTGGTTGCACCGACCACACTTTGGGTGTTTTCCTAAGTATTGTTTTCGTGTAGGGATTTTTGCAACATTAAGCTTCTTGGTGTCTTGCTTCTTCCGAGAGGATTAACTTGAGCTTCCCATGGAACTACCATCATATTTTCCTTTGCGATTCCCAGTTCTTGTGATATTCTCTTTTTTGATCAATGTTTTTTGACAGGCTAACTGGGTTGTTAGACTGATGACCTATTTCTTGGCATGGTTATATGTGTTGGGTCTAAAAGATGTAACCATCTTCTGTATATATAGGGTCGTACCTTTTATGTGTTGTTAGTATGTTATCATTTAGGGTTTAGGCTTAAGGCCCTTAGGGTTTGGGTTAGGGTTAGGGCTAGGTTAAGGGCCTTTATGTATACATATTTATATGAAGTTTAAGCCTTATTATTAATCAATCTATTCTATAACATGGTATCAAGGCCGACGTCTTGCACCATGTAGTTCAGCACATTCTTGTCTATCCTCATTAAGCCTCCGACTCTAATTCTTGTCTATCCTCATTAAGCCTCCGACTCTAAGGAGGTGCGACACGTTAATATAAGTGGCTATATATGTTGGAGTTACCTTTCTCTCTACAAAGGTTCTTTTGGAGAGACAATCTTGACAACCACATATATTTACATGGTATAAAGCCTATTCAGATAGTTTAATTTTGACTTAGATGGTTATAAACTTTTAATGAATCAAAATAGCATTTAGTTGAAAAAAATATTAATAAACACAGATGTCATAACTAATTTGTTCATTACAAATCCAAATCAAATCTAAACTCCAATCAAAGAAGTCAGATCCTCCTTTTCTTCTTATTCTTTGTTTCCTTCACTATCTTTTGCGAATCAATAAGCATCTCCATTGCCTTTTGCGGTTCGTCTTCTGTTAGAAACATGTTTGATGCCCATATTGATGAAAAGATAAGGAACATCTCTGAGACTCAACAACTTAAGCTTTACCAAGTTTTTTAGCTCTTCTTGTATATCCTCTCCATAGCCTGTGGTAAAGGAGAGGAGCCACTTGATTGTGAAGCCGCATATTTATTCACTCTTTTTAAAGAGGAATTGCTTAATGGTCGAGTCTTTTGAACAACTGTTCTTAAATTCTTCAATGAGAATAACTTGGAATTGGATTCAAATATTTTTCTAAGTTGTTTTTATGTTTTTCTTACCGTTAGAGGACTGCATAGCCATATATATTTTCTGAAGTTCCTTGCATTTTTCTTCACATAACATGACAATCTAATCTATTTCGTCTAACCTATTTCACTAGGATAACTATTCAAGGCTATAACAAACTTCATCAAGAAACCTCGATAATGAGATTTTCCTATGTCATGGTCTGGACTATTGCTGACTGTTTCTAGAAGTGATAAAAAAAAAGTTTATTCCACCGCCATTACTTTTAATGAACAAACTGATGAAGAACTATTTTTTCGCTGTCGCAGCTCCTCTCAGGACTCGTTTTTCGTCGTCTCCATGATCGCAATCGTCGTTCATTTCTTGTTATAAAAAGGAACTGTCATTGTTTGTCGCTTCCTCTCTCTTTCTCAATGTCATTACTCTCGTTCACCTCCTATCTGCCTCTCTATACTAATAAGTTAATCTTTTTTTTTAAAACGTTATATTAATTAATCACCACATGCGAGACCATACTCGCATACATTCTGATGAAAACAAAAAATAGAAGCTATGATCTTGAAGAAGAAAGCATGCGAAAAAGGACATGAAAAATAGTTTTTTCATTTGCTTGTTTAGTTTGTTCATCAAAAGTAAAGATAATGGGAAAAAACGTTTTTATCACTTCTAGAAACAGGTTGCAAACGGTCCGGAACATGACATAGGAAAACCTCATGATTGAGATTTCTAGAAGAAAAAGTTTTTCCCATTACCATTACTTTTGATGAAAAAACTGATAAGCAAGCTGATAAAGAAACTATTTTTCATGTTTTTTTCGTGCGTTTTCCTTTTCGGGATCATAACTTCTATTTCTTGTTTTCATTGGAATGTATGCGAGTATGGTTTCGTATGTGGTGATTAATTGATACGACGTTTTCAAAAAAAGATTAATTAATAAGTATACGAAGACACATAGGATGCGGACGAGAGTAATAACACTAGGAAGGAGAAAGGAAATGGCAGTTTCTTTTTATAACAAAAGAGGAATGACGACGACGATCATGGAGTCGACGAGAAAGGAGTCCAAAGAGCAACGACGATTTAAAAATAGCTTCTCATTAGCTTGTTCATCAAAAGTAATGATGGTGGGAAAAAGGTTTTTTTATCACTTCTAGAAACTGTTTGCAATAGTCTGTACCATGACATAGGAAAACCGCATTATCGAGATTTTTGGACGTAGTTCGTTGTAGCCTTAATATCATGAGGAAATATGTTAGACTGTGTTGTTGTGTGAAGAAAATTGCAAAGAACTCTACTAAATATATATGGCTATGTAGTCCTTTATTGGTAAGAAAAACATAAACATTAAACAACTTAGATAAGTATTTGAACCCCATTCCAAGTTATCCTCATTGGAGAATTTGAGAAAAATTGTGGTTTAAAAGACTCATCCATTAAAGCAATATCATAATAGAATAGGCTCTGATACCATGTAAATATATGTGGATGTCAAGATTGTCTCTCCAAAAGAGCCCTTGTAACCATTTATATCACCATATCGCACCAAAATGAGATATACTAACACTCCCCTTGGGGTTGGAGGCTCGATAAGTATAGATAGGGATGTGGGATATGCTGAACCAAGTGGTGCAAGATGCCGACTTTGATACCATGTAATAGAATAGATTGATTGATTAATAATGAGGGTTAAATCTTATATAATTTTGGATACATAAGACCCTTAACTTAACCCAAACCTTAAGGGCTTTGAGACTAAACGCTAACATACTAACATTACATAAGAGGTATGACCTTACAAATACGAGAGATGGTTACATCCTTCAGACCCAACACCTATAACCATGCCAATAAATAGGTCATCAGTCTAATAACCCAATTAGCCTGTTAAGAAACGTTGATCTAAGAAAAAGGATGTCACAAGAACTGAGAATAACAAATAAAATACGATGGTAATTCCATGGGAAGTTTAGAAGAAGCAAGACACCAAGAAAGTTAATAGGAATTTTTCCAAAGATAACCAAACCTCTCACGTCATAAAGAAAATATGATGGTAGTTCCAGAAGTTGGAACACATATGTGTAACGTACCAATCTCATCCCTCCCGGAAGGAACATATGGCCTTGTCGTATACTATGACGCGTCACATCAAGGATTGGGTGACGTGTTAAGGAATGAAGTTGTTGGCTACGCTTTCATTACAACTCAAAATATACGAAAACAACTACATTACCCATGGCCTTGAACACACCTTCGACCAAAAAGAACTTAAGGCAACGAAGATGGGTCAAACTACTGAATGATTACAAATACCTTGAGCCGAAAAGAACGAGGCAACAACCAGAAGTACCTCAGTAGAAGTAAGAGCAAGTCTTAAGAGACCTCTTAAATGAAACTACCCAAGATGCATGATGGTTTCGACAGTAATTGGGATTCAGTAGACTGACTAAGTTTGCCCACTTTCTGTCAATCAAAGAAACAAACAAGACGACAAAGCTGACTTGAACCTATCTCAAGGAAATCACCCTGCTGCACGGGGTGTCTATTTCTATCATCTCTAATAAAGATAGTAGATTTGTCTCGCGTTCAAATCTCTGTCCATGTACACATTTTCAATAGGATTATGTTTAGATCTTGGTTCCATTTACGTAATGTCCTTAGTTTCAAACTCAAAGTGCACACTTCCAAGATAAGCAAGTGTTTCATTCTATTTAAGCAAGTACATAGTAGGACCTATCACCTTATTATTCTTACTTAATTTAGGGTAAATTTAAAATATAACAATTCTTAAATCCATATTAAAACAAGTTCTCTTCCTTTGATTATCTTTCATATTTTCCAAATATCACCTCCTCATTAACTTTATCAACATAGTCCACATATGTGCATGAATGCACACCCTATAACTATAGCTAGACTCGGTACATGTGTCGTGTCGCACCACTCTTTGCAGCAAGTTGAAACATTAAACAGATTGAAAGAATTTGATCATAAACTCATTTGTTTAATTTTTGTGTCGTATTGTGTCAACCCCGTTTACTTTAAAAAAGGTTGATCAACATGTTGAAATTTCTTACCCAAACATATTTATTTTATCAAGTTTGGGGTTTATGGTTTAGACCTCGTAAACATCTCGTGTCGTGTCGCGCCAGGTTGAAACATTAACCGTGTTGAAATAGCTTAACCTTAACCTAACTTGTTTAATTTCTGTGTCGAGTTCTTTCAACCCGATTACTTAAACGGATTAAAGTTTTTTACCTAAAACCATTTATTTTGTGTCGTTTTCGTATCGGGTAGTGGGTCTTGTGAGTTTTTATCAACTCTACCCATATCAAATACACATATAACTAGTGCCCTGAATAACCCAAATCTTTGAGTAACCTAGCACAATTTAAAGTACACACACATTGTACATGAGTCAAAAGATAGTTATTTATTTCTTTTAGTTGGATTTTACTTCTTGCTAATATTGCAACATTTACTGAGCACTCTAACAATAACAAATCAACATCAAGGCCCCAATATAATCGCTTCTAATGGTTTGGCTAATACTTCACAAGATAATCATATCCCAAAAGTGTCTCTACTCATCTTAAAACACTAGTAATATATAGTAGACCGACTCTTAGGTCTTAGCATCTACTTGTACCCTCTTTCATACTCAAGGTACACTACATTAAAACACACTCATATGATTTCAAAATTTTATCATCATGTGCATACTTATTTCTTCACATTCATTTATATTTACAAATGTACCTTTAAATTTTGAGTCTCTTATAAGCCATATAAAGTTGTATGAAGTTGTCATTGTTTTCTTTTCCATCTATATACTTTTGGTAAATATACCTTATTAATTTTAAAAATTAAATGCACCAATTTGTCTATAGTGAGTGTATTAAATTGAAGAAAACATTTTCATATAGAATACAACAAACATTTAAAACGTAAGTATTCAATATTTTTCATAATATACCAATAGGTATAAACATCATATAATTAAATTATATTTATCAAGTTCCTAATCATATTAAATTTTCTTTGAATCTATACTTCCAATACCCAAAATCCCTTAATACTAAAGAAGATTATACAAAAACATTGAATCTATATAAAATATATTAAAGTAAAAAGTACTTCAGGTGATGGATGATGATTACTTAATGACAATCAGAGATTAATTAAACTACATGACATTTGATAACTATTTGTAGCACTGCTGGAGGAGGTGGAGGGATGATGACTCCAATTTTAAGCACTCCACCGCAAAATTTTACACTAATGGATGGTGGCTCAGGAGCACTAACCCCAACAGACATGGTGCCCACATTAGCAAATCCGCCTTCTTCAGAAGCCTTTTCAAAGTTTTTGATCTCAAGAATGTTGTTTATGTGCATGGTTTTGTTATTAGCATAATTGATGTGTGGTGATTCAGAAAGTAGAAGAAGATTTGGTAGAGTGATGATGCTAATGTAGACATGGATATATAATATTTGAATGCCAGTGTAGTTGTGTGGTAGTCTTTGTTTATGTTGATTGAATACCTTATCTAGTTATTGGTATGATGAGTTGCATGAAATCATGCCAACATGATATAGATTTAATATTTTGTTAATTAAACTACAAAAACTGATAGCTACTATGACTTACGGATTGCCAAAAAAAAACATCACGGTGCCTTAAAGTAGCCACATAACATTTTTAAGGGAAACTACAAAATTAGGAATCACAACAAAAATTGTTTTTTGACTTGTTATTTGGTCATATTTTGGAATTAGTTTGCCAACTAGTGGTTGTATGTCTAGCGTTTTGTTGTGGAAAATTTAAGCCTACGATATTGTATATATCGTGGAAAGTTTATGTATGTATAACCTCCTGATTTTCTTTTTCATTTTTTAACTTAATTATTTTTTATAATTAAAAAAAAAGAAAAAAGAAAATAAAACCCCTAATATCTACCGTGCCCACCCATTTCTAATATTTTTTTCACCATCCTGTTGGTCCACCATCGTCGTCAGCTACTTTCCACTGTTTGCCACCTTCTCTTCGGAAACCACCATCATTATCATCCGGAACCATTGCAATCGACGGAAACCACCAAAGTTATCACATACTCCAACAACCTTCACCAACGCCATCAAGGAGGAGTAACACCACCATTAAAGGATCTGGAACCACCACCACCTCTTGAACGTTGATGAGTTGTTACCAAATCTAGATTAGGAACTTCAACGTTGTAACTCAACGAACACGGTGGCTGAACTTCAACGCTGTAACTCAACGAACACGGTGACTGAATGTCAGAACCCTAACATTATTTGGAGCTGACATCGTCGAAAATGAAACACAAGCTCCAATTTGAACCTCTCTCCACTTCTACTCACGATCCTAGATCGAAGAGCTAACCCATTGCCATCATCTGTTGAAGGAGAAAGAGTGTCTTGGTCGGTTTTTGTATATTTGTTTTACGTAGGAGGTGGATGGCAGTGGCGCAGTGGCGGATCTGGAGGGAGGTGAACGGAGGTGGACGATAATGGATCTAGACGGAGGTGGACGACAGTAGATCTAAACATACACATATCTGGTGAAAGATGGACATCGATGGTGTCGGTTTTTGTATATTTGTTTTACGTAGGAGGTGGATGGCAGTGGCGGATCTGGAGGGAGGTGGACGATAATGGATCTAGACGGAGGTGGATGACAGTGGATCTAAACATACACAGATCTAGTGAAAGATGGACATCGATGGTGGTCCAGCAGGAAAGAAAATATATATATATATATATATATATATATATATATATATATATATATATATATATATATATGAAGTTTTTATATAAAAATAAAAATGAGTAGGTAGGGTAGGTTTTTATGGTTTTATTCTTTTTTTTTTAATTATAAAAAAATTGAATAAATAAAAGAAAATAAAAAAAATGATGAGGGCAAAATAATCTTTTCAAGTTCATTCAAATTTTCGAGAGACCAAACTTGCACAGTATTTTCAATTTTAGACCATTTGTGTGTGGAAAAATATTTGGCTCAAAACTGTACTTTTTGATAAACCACCTGGACCAATTTTGCTATTTACTTTTAAAAGAAAGTTTGAAAAAATTAAGAAAAAGTAAGTCAAACCAAAAATCCATAAAAAAATTTCTCCAAAGACATTTAAAAAGAAATAAAAAATAGAAAATTACATAATGGTTCTTGTAGTTTACTAAAAGCCATAAATTTAGTCTTTGTCACGTCATGTTGGAGAACACCACAATGTGGTCTTCACTCATCTTTTCTTCGGTTATTGCTGCTACAAAACATATTTTAAACGTAATAAGTATCTTTTGTTCCAAAATAAACATAATTGTGGCTAAAAATATTAGAAATATGTATTAAATATGTAGTTAATTACGCACATATCAAAATACCTCATACTTGGCTTTTGTTTGCCCCCAAGCAAAACTGATTTTATTATCATGTTATCAAGACTTTAGCTACCAACATCACATAAGATAATCAATTTTGAGCCTCTTCGTTACTTCAAGACCGCAATGCATGTATTTATGTCTAAATTTTCCTAAGAACTTCCCAAATCCTAAATACTCATAATCTTCATAAACACTTTTGTATTTCTTTTGAACAACACTCATTTTATGCATCCTTCTAATCCATCCCCAGAAAACTTTCTTAACCTCAAGTTATTTTGTTAAGCTCTCAAGCATACATATGGAAAAATAACCTAGAAAGAAAAATACAATAGATAATAACTTGGAAAATTTCGCCTTATTCTTGAGTCTTTGATTTATTTGAATTTTTCTTCATATTTCTTGATCTTCAAAGCTTTGTAGATTCTTATTCTCCAACTTTTGCAACTTTTTTTTCTTTTTCTCATTTTTTTCCTTTTCCTTTTCCTTTTTCTTTTTCTCACTTCTTTTTTTTTTTTCACTCAACACTAAAAACCTATAAAAACATATGCTTAAGGGAAAAACAATAGAGAAAACTAGCTGCAAAATACTTTAAATGTTTTTCCTTAAATGCATGTTTTAATAAATAAGTAGTAAGGCCTTATAACAAGAAGCATGGTCTTCGTTTAAGAGCATGGCTAGTCATGATTATGGAAGGCTTTACAAGTAACACACACCCACCCTAGGTGGTGTGTGTCCTTGGCTCTAAGACAAAAAAGGGAAAGAAAAGTCAAACACTTCTTCAACTCTTTTAGAAAAACTAAAGCCTCTTTTAGTTTACCTAAAACATATAACTTCTATAAATCATTTTATATGATTTTATTTGATACTTTTATTAGAATATTATTATTTTCTAATTACTTACAAGAAAATAAATATTTACTAAGAATCAAATCTTATATATATATATATATATATATATATATATATATATATATATATATATAATTAGGTTCAGGTGTTTAAACTAATTATTGTGTCATTGTATGCATTAATGTGGGTCAATCAAAATTAAATAAAAAATTAAATAATAAAATAAATAAATAAGGGTAATTTAATAATTTGTTTAGTAACTTACAAAAATAATCCCTATAATCATGGTATTGATTTATAATCTAAATAAATAAGCGTATCTTCCTCAATCTCCCACCCAATAAAGCCCTAGCATCCTACAGGTATTGACGCTATCGTGTTCGGAAAACCCTCGTTGATCATCCAAAAATAATCGATGGGGAAAGGTTTAATAGTGAGGGTAGCCATGGATGACGAAGAGGTGGTAGCCCTGGTGGAAGCATTGTAAGAAGCAACAGAAAATGTCGGAGGGTATTCTGTCGGGAAGTTTCGAACTGCCATGTGACCTCTCATATCGAAAGTTGCTCGATCATAAGCTTTGGCAGCCTCCTCCGCCGTGGCAAAAGTCCCCAGCCAAACCCTAACACCTTGCTTGTTAGGATCGCGGATCTCCGCTGCATACTTCCCCCATGGACGACACCTGCCACCCCTGTACCTGACCTCGTCTCCTCCACCACGACCACCCTCTTTACCATGGTCTTTAGCACCACCCCCGCCATGATTCATTCTTGATGGTTTTCTTGATCTGTAGGTGATTAAAGAGGCTGCTGTCGCATTTATAGGTGCACGAAAAGGCTTCATTGATTTGAAAAGGACTAAAAAGGTTAAAAGGTACCTAAAATTGGAATTTTTAAAGCAATTTGTGGTCCAAGATAGTGTCGAATCTAATAGGTTGAGGTCGGTATAGGCTGAGGTACAAGAAGAAGAAGAAAAGTCTTCTATTTTGCTTTGAATTTGTAAAGAAATGGGGAAATAGGAACGTGGTTATTGGAATTTGGAAGCACCGATTCGCTTTCTGGCTATAGAAAGATTTGTCTTTGTGCATCTTCTTTTATATATATATATATATATATATATATATATATATATATATAGGGTTAGGTTATTTTGTTTTTAGTAACTATTGTGTGCCAGAATGCACAGATCTGGACCATTGGATGGAATATAATCAAAGATCATGATTTGAGGGTCTATGATAGTAGAATAGAATAACATGTACCACATAATCACACAAATTTGTAAGGGCATTCTAATCAATTAACCTATATTAAAAAAGGAAATTTTCGGATTTTTAGGGATAATTAATTCATTTATTTTTAAAGATCTAAATACTTTAAATTAATTTAAAATTAAAAATCTAATTTTTATTCTGTCAGAATGATAGAATTTTAACCATAAAGTAGTAAACATATTTTTCGATTTTATTCTGTCAGAATGACAGAATATCAACCATAAACTAGTAAATATATTCTGAAAGAATACACAAAATCGATTCTTGAACTAATAATATACCAAATAATTACATTGTACGATTGTGATTCATTGAATTATAACAAAAATTCTGAAAGAATAACAAGTATAATTCTTAAAAAATAACAACATTCTAGATGTCTTGTGTATGTTTGACCTCTAAGCCAATTCTAAATATGCTAGCATTCTATGAGATTGACATTTTGTGACATTGACATTCTGTCAGAATTGTATTGCATGAGAATGATTTTATACAAGGAGTCTTTCCCATCAGGTCTTCAATCCATTCTTCAAGCCATTTATATCACAAATTCATTGCCAAATACTTTGTAGTGATACACTTGTAACAACTGCACATTAAACATATAATTAATTAACTACAAATTCTATCAGAATAAATCAATAATATTCTTATATAATAAACTATTCTTTCAGAATGGAAATATTATAAAAAGGTAAACAAGGTCAAAGCTATGATCAGCCCATATGTCTATTTGCTTCAACATCATAAACATAAGGAAAAGTCAGTTTGCTTCAACATCAAATCTATGATCAGGATAGATGTTTGCTTCAACATCATAAACATAGATTGAATCATCAATACTTCCAGCTACAAGTTCTCTGCCATCAAAGAATGGTGTCTCTGAATTTCTGAAAAAAATAAAAAATTACAAAAACCCAACTCAAAAAACTTAATCAAAGATCAATAAAGTTCATGTAAATTGGAATTCAAAATCACAAATTGAACCAAAACAATACATAGACAAATTAATTATCTTTTTAAACAATTACATAAAACATGTGTTGCTAGTAATTCTGACAGAATGCATACCACAAGGTTAAATTCTTTAGATTCTCTTTCAAGCATTTCAACAAACACTTGTTATGCATTTTCATCAAACAAGCCAAAATCCATCTAAAACAATTAATGAAGTTAGAATAATAATATGGGTGCTAGGTATGTATCAACAAAGACCATGATCCTTATAAGTAGACAAAGAAATCATCAAAAATATGTTAAAAACCAATATGCATGCAAACAGAAACATTTTAAAGAGGAAAATACAAAACATACATTTTTAATCTTACTAATAATGAATAAATTACAGAAAAATAGTAGCAAATACAAAAATCCAATTATAAAAGAGATTAGCAAAAAAATTTAACCATTTGATCGTCTAACATTACTTTTAAAGATAATGAAGACAAAAACAATTTTAAAATATTTGTCAAACTTATTTACGCATGTTCATAAACAAATCGTAATATATAATATAATTTATTTATTTCAAGAACAGGACTAATTTGTATTACCTAAAGCACATTAGAGAAATTGATTTTTGTGAAATCGAGTGCCGACAATCAAAGAACAGAGGATGTGGCTTTAAAAAAAACTGAAATTTACAGATAGAAATATTCTATAAGAGTTTAATTTTGATAAAACAAGAATTTTTGAAAAATTACCTTGTAACTACTAGATGTTCTTTTGTTTCTAACGCATAACTAACAAATTGATGGTCTTTGGATCGAGCAACAAATTGGAAGCCTTTGAATCAGCAGTAGCAAAGATGATTTGGAAGGCGGCCAATGGTGGAGATAGATCAAGAATAATCGGCTATTGTGTGAGGAAGAGAGGTCTGCTTGAAGAATCGGTTGTTGTGTGAGGAAGAAATGTCGATGACTTTCGTGATTTAGGGTTGGATTGTGAAGAAGCGGATCAGAAGATGGTCGTTCTTCCTCCTTTTATTTTGGTAATTTTAAAATCAAATCCCCCATTTATCTCAATTACCATAATTTTAGAGTCATGATTTACTAATTTACCCTTTTTAATTTATTTAATGATTAAATTATTCTTAAATTCCTATTGGTGCATTTATGCACACAATAGTTGCTAAAAACATTTGAACCTTGCTCTCTCTCTCTCTCTATATATATATATATATATATATATATATATATATATATATATATATATATATATATATAAGAGATACGTTGCATTATATGAATGTAGTTGTGAATATACAGTATACTCAAAAGGTAGTCTAGGCCTTAGAAAGGTAGTCTTTCTTTTCTTTTCATCTTCCTTAAAAGTAATTAAAGTAATTAAAGAGGGTTTGTTTGCTCCAATTATCTGAAAATATTTATGGGTTTTTGATAGATCATATTTTTATGCTAAAAGATGGTTGATTTATCATTCAAATACCTCAAAGTTGTGAAGTGTTAACACTTTTTGCAAAAAAAAATGGTTGATTTTTCATGTTCATAGCTTAAATTTGTAAAAAGTTCACATTTTTATGCATAAAGATGGTTATTTTTTATTCTGATACCTCAATAGTAAAACGAAAAAAAAGTTTCTTTTGGGATTTTGTTTGTTTGCTTGATAGAAATCGTTGGGGTGTTTGGGTTTGTTGGGATATCAATAAAAATGAAGGGAATTTGGGTTTCTTGATTCACAGAAAATGAAGAAGGAAGAAATTAGTTTTTTTTTTTTTGTGTTTTTTTTTGTTCTAGCAGCCTCTAGCTGCGTCAACTTCTGTTTCTTAGAAGTAGTGATTTGGGGGTGGTGTATGTTTTGTGTTTTGATCTACAGAACAAGAAGAAAACACCACACTAGAGTGTGTGGTCATTGCAGAAGACGAAGAAGAAGGTGGAGGTAGGGTTGTCACAGCCGGCTGCTCCATCTAAAGGTAGAGATTTTTTTTGTTGTTTTTATGATTCCTTTGTATAATTTGAGTTTGGATGGAACTAACTGCTTTTGCTTTCTTTATGTTTACTCTGCCATACAATATGTTACAGCCATACAAAATGTTACAGGAGGCCAGGTGTGTCCTGCCCCGGTGAATTTTTACTTGCATTTGGTATTTGACAATTACAGAATCTTGGAATAATGTGAACCATTTTACTATTTGCAATTAGCACCACCAACTAGAGAAGTCAAGCTCGAGTAATCGCAACAAGGTTGAATTCTGAAAAGGTATCAACTATGTTTATGTAGATGATTCAATGGATGATATTGGTGAGATTCCAATTCTATTGGAATGGAATCATGAATTCCAATTCTGTTGGAATGGAATCACGAATTCCAATTCTGTTGGAATCATAGAAGTTGATGCTTGAAGAACGAGCCACAAAATTGAAACGAGCCATATTATTCTTTTAGAATGTATTAGTCGTTGTTAGATTTTGATGTTTTCTTTCCCGTTTTGAAAGTTTTTTTAGATGTAATTCTTAACAATTGTTACCCGTATTCTATAAGAAATAATGTATTTTTTTGTTTTTATTCTTTAATTGATTGTTCAAGAATTTGTTATTCTACAAGAAGTTTTTAAATTCAAGATCAAGAAATAGGTTCAAGAATATTTTTATTATTATGGTTCAAGAATATTTTTATTTTTGAATATACTCATAGACATATTCTGTCAGAATGTCCGAATAAAAAGAATTATAATTCGTAAAATCAAAATTTTAAAATAAATAGAATTTATGATCTCTTAAAAATGCAATTTTCCTTTATTAAATCCACATTAATTGACTAAATTACCCTTGTAATTAATTAAGATGATATTTTTCAATTATATTTATTTCAATAATATATATATTAATCACTTTCTTAAAATAAGTAAATTTGATTGGCCCACATTTATGCATACAATAACACAGTAATTACTTTGAATAGAATAACCTAAGCATATATATATATATATATATATATATATATATATATATATATATATGTGACAACCCGAAATTTACATTTTGTACAAACATTATCAAGTCAATTGAAGTTAGAACAGTCGCAGTAAATTTTCAGACTTTTCCGTATAAGTTTGAGTATTTCAGGATTTACACTTCAAAGAGATATCAGGAGAGAGGATGCATTATGGTTTTGTGCAAACTCTGTTATTTCAAAAACTCTATGATATTAGAGTTCAGTTCTTGAATAAAAATATTTTCTGCCAAAAATCCCAAGACTATATATATATGATTCTAAGCCAAAATTATTCATTAGTTACATTTCCAACTAGAGAAAAACCATTTTTTCTCTCACGGATCTTTGGGTTTTCATCCCAAATCGTGAGTACCTCTCTCTAGTTCTATTATATAGCTTGTTAAGTGCTTAATAACATAGAAATCATATCAAAATAGCAAGATTTGAGAGTTTACCGCCCAAGAACACCTTGGGGAGTAAACTCTTTTATAAGGGTAAAATGATGCCTAGTCCTTTCCCCTTGATATGTAACTACCTTAGACTTGTATGTTAGTGTATATAGGACTATAAATCACCAATGAACACCAAGAGTAAGGTGTTCACGGCCCAAGAAGTTCTTGGACCGTGAACTCCAAACTCAAGGGCCAAAGAGTGCCTTAATCACTCCTAAAGCCTTGGAAAATTACCTTGATTTACTCCTAGTTAATTTAATCACCTTAAATCATCAAAAACCCATCCCCATGAGAGATTACGGCCGTAATCTCTAAGGGAAATGGTCCCAGGCCGTGAAACCCTCAAAGGAGTGTATTTAAGCCCTAAGCCCTTCCAAGGATTAATCCATCAAGTAGGAATGCTTCTAGGGATCATTTAGAACTCCAAAACACTAAAAGACATAAGACCTAGGAGCTTACGGCCATAAACTCAAGGGTTTACGACCGTAAACTCCTTGTGTGAGGTTTATTGGAAAGTAAACTCATGTATGGGGTCCTTTGGAACCCTAAACCCACTAGCCTTGTCCTACAACAACTTAGATACAATCCTTAGGGCTTATAACACTTAAATAAAGTGTTTATCATGTTGAAGGATGTCTTAACATTTTCAATTAGTAGTTTAAGACTAATTGGGTGCATATATGTGTGATTATATGTTCATTAGGATCATAGTGTGTGTACAAGTCCTCACTTGACACCTAACAATCCTACACCATTCAGTTCATCCAAACCACCATCTTCAGGTGAGTTCATACCCCTTAATCAATGTTTTAAATGATTTTAAATGCTTTAAGGGGGGGGGGGGGGGGGAATACAAGTAGAAAACAACATGTTATTAAATCAATCATATGTATTTATAACTGTGTTTTCATCCAACGGATTTCACATACTTCAAAATGTGATGCATGAAATGGTTTTCTATCTTAAAAATACCTTAGCAGCAAAAGTATTACGTTTGAAATGTTTATTAAAATGACATCAAGTCATTGTTAATTATTTTTCAAAACTCTTAAATGTCTTACAAAACCATTTTTACCTTCTTAAACAAAACTATATCTATACACTTATGTTCTTATATATATGTATTGATGTTATAGTTTTCATCCTTCATTTAGTTTCCCACACTCTTGTGTAGCAAGGGTGTATAAACCTGCTTGGACAATCAATTACCTTCCAATTAACTATTATAGGGATAGTTATGAGATACAAACCATTATTCCTATTACAAGGAATTTCACCAGAGTCAGTTCATTCATGAGTCTATACTATACATTACATGTTACATGAATACGTCTACATCGATACGCTTACATGAATACATTTACATATATACATTTATTTGTATACACTTACATGGATACTTGTACCTAGATTCACTAGGATGATTTACTAGTACATTATGTGTAAATTGTTCTGCCTATCCTAGTTCAAAAGGATAACTGGACGGGACTAACCATTCCGGAACCCACCTGTTAGCAACAGAGGTAATGAACATCTATGGATGCCTACAGTTAATACTTATATTAGGAGTACCTTTACGGGACTAACCATTCCTTAAACCTGCTGCTAGCTACAGAGGAAAATGAACAATCTACGGATGTTCAAGGTTATACCTTTCGGCAGTCGCGATGTCGAGTTGATCCTAATGCAAAAGGACAACACCTACATGATTATATTTTTCCTATTACTTTATTTTGTGATACATTCACATAAACGATGAGTTAGACTAAGTACTGTTAGTAATAGTCAAAAAAGAAGGAAAAACTATCATTGTTATAACAAAACATTCGGGTCTTGGTAGAAGACTACATTTCATACTAGTAGGAAATATGGGATTTTTTAGGGTTTTCATACTTATATCAGCTGTTTCATTCAAAGATTTTCATGGCATTCATAACAGATTTCCAAAACACGAAAAATGACACTTAAATACTTATGAATTCACATGCTTTACGCTGATACTCGCTTTCAAATAACTTGTATTCTCAGGTCACCAGTAGACAGGTACGATGGCCAGGTTTTGAGAAGACGGAGCACAGTCAAGACTCGTCTTTTATTTTGTTTACATATTTTGGTGTCTTATTACAATGAAAGAACACACATGTATTAAAACTTTACTTTTAATGCAATGGATGATGTTGTTGCTTGTTTAATACTTTACACTGTTGTGATACTGTAAATGACGTCCTCCACCACGGAACGTTTCCGCCGTTCTTGGTTTTGGGGTGTGACAGATTGGTATCAGAGCATTGTTTATAGTGAATATAGTATATCAACCCATAAAAGATATACTAACTATAAATACATTGGGATTAAAACACTCTGTCTAAGAGTTTATATTTTTAAATAATAATATATTTAAGTAAGTATATATGCCTGCATTCATACTAAAAACAGTGTCATAATGACAAGAACAAAAGTATTACGATTGTTGAATATCACAAGTAAGCCTGTGGATATATGGTCAGTCTTGGGAATGGCATAGCCTGATCAACTATGCTGGTCCAAGGAGTGATTAGCATATGCCCAAGAATGGTTTTGATGTGGCAACAAGTCTAAAAACTTACCAACACAATCTAAAAACTTACCAACACAACCATAAAGAAATACCATAGGGGTATTTGGTCTTACTGTAATTATCTTAGTCAGTTCGTCTATTTAGCTATTTCTTATATCCCTTTTCTCGCGTAGATTTTAATGGTTGGATTTCACCATGGAGATCCGTACTTCCCAAACCAAGGCAACGCTGGATGGCTAGAAGAAGAACCAGAAGATGATCACCCAATCCCTTTGGATGATCACCATGCTGAGGGTTTTTCTGATAGTTCTGACTCGGAGCCAGAAGTCAACAACCTACCCCCAGCTGCTCAAGACCCAAACCTGAACCCCCGTCCTGCATTTCAAGGACCCACACCTCTGTGAGCCACTAACTTGAATAGATAGAGTCAGGAATAGGGTCAACCCATCCCCTACAATGGAGACAGAAGCTTCTACAACCTCACTGAGGGAGGTTCTGCTGACAGGGTCCTACCCATCATGGTTCGTAGGATTTTTAGGAACACGATACTGGGTCAATCAACTATCAATCGAGTCTTGGAGATTGACGCCAACTCTGGCATTAACACCATCCGCATTCGCCAACTAGAGTCTGCTCATGAAAGGACTCTGGTCCGTAATGCAGCTCTGCAGAGGGAACTTACTGAAACTCAAGCTGAAGTTAGGGAACTTCGAGCTCAGCAAGTGAGAGCTGACATGCATATGAGGGACATGGAACTTCTACTGTCGGGATCAAGAACTCATGCTAGCAGTTCTCGTCGCCGATAGAATCTCATTGACTCATCTTTTGGATATAACCTACTTTATGTAAAAACTTTGGTCTAATTTCCTATCTTTGTAAATCTTAGACCGTTAGGTCTTGATCTAGTCATGGTTCTGTCAAAAATTTTCCTATCTTGGTTGATGTAAGGCCTGCTTCTAGGCCATTTTTCCTGAACTTGTTACATCTGTAATCCCAGTATTATTGACAAATATCTAATCATATGGAAATTATTATCCAAATGCTATCATCTTCATTTAGTTATACTATTCATTGTGTTTTTGGGCTAACGGGAGTTAGTCCATGAGTCACTCTCATTATTCATCTATTCTCATCCATGCTATCATCTTTTAAACGTATAGTTAAAGATGTCGCCACGCAGGAATCCCAGGTGTAACCCAAATAACGAAACACCGATATCACCACCTTAACCTCCTCAACCACCTTCTCCTTTAGATGCCACTATGTTCCAGGCAGCCTTCACAGCAGCAGTAGCAGCTGCTGTGTCAGCCATCAATGCTCCTGTCCCTAGTGGATCGGGAACAGGTGCACATCCCTCAAACCACGACGAAAGACATGGACATCCCCGGGAATGCACCTACAAGGACTTCACGAACGCCAAACCCCGAAGCTTCAATGGAACTGGTGGGGTTATGGTGTTAAGACAATGGATTGAAAAGATGGAATCAGTCTTTGAAATATGTGCTTGCCAGGAGGGCAACAAGGTCAAGTTTGCAACTTGTACCTTCTCTGACAGAGCACTAACATGATGGAACAGCCATGTTAAGTATCTGACTTTAGTGGTGGCATATTCCATCAGCTGGGAACACTTGAAGGACATGCTGATGAGAGAGTATTGTCCTTGAGGTGAAATACAAAAACTCGAGCAGGAACTCTGGGGTCTACAAATGGTTGGATCCGATATATCAACCTACACAAATAGGTTCTGTGATCTGGCAATCCTATGCCCTGATATGGTTGCTCTCGAGAGCAAGAAGATAGAGAGATATATCTGGGGATTGTCGCCCCAGATCCAGTCAAGTGTGTTAGCTTCCAAGCCTGTCAATTTTGATAGTGCCAAGGAGCTGGCACAATCTCTCATAGACCACGGGAAACACCGAAACCCAACAATCCCTGCCCTCGGACCACAAAAGGACAACTACAACAAGAAGGGGTGGAACAAGAGGAAAAGAGGGGCTTCGCAAGAATCCTACAAGAGACAACAACTCATGGAAATCAATGCTGCCACGGTAACTCCCGTTGTCCCTGCAAACCCCTTACCAGCAAGAAGTTATGCTGGAACTCTCCCGAAGTGCAACAAATGCAACTTCCACCTCCACGGGCCTTGCAAGGACATGCAGTGCTCTAACTGAAACAGGAAGGGGCATACAGCCCGTTTCTGCAAGGTTCCAGTACTGCAGACCGCCCAAGTTCCTAACGTCGGTATGGGCCAAGCTTGCTACGGTTGTGGCGAAGTGGGCCACTATAAGAGGAACTGCCCTAAGGCGGGGATGGTTGGAGGAGTAGGAAGAGTTATGGCCTTGGGCCATGAGGAAGCGGTAGCTGATCCTACGATAGTTACTGGTACGTTTCTCCTCGATAACTCATATGCTTGCATACTTTTCGACAGTGGAGCAGAGAAAAGTTTCATAAGTCATAAATTTGCACACCTGCTTAAACAAAAACCATGTGCATTAGATAATTCATTCACAGTAGAAATGGCTAACGGGAAAACGGAGAGTACTAACTGCATATACGTAGGTTGTACTTTAACTTTAGATGTCTATACTTTCAAGATAGACCTCATGCCGGTCCCAATTAAATGTTTTGACGTTATCATTGGCATGGATTGGTTGAGTCTTCTTCGCGCCGACATCATGTGCTTTGAAAAAGCAGTTCGTCTTAACCTTCCTAACAACGAAACCTTAGTTATCTATGGCGACAAACCTAGTATGAGCCTTCGCATCATTTCGTGCATCCAAGCCCAGAAGTGCTTGCGAAAGGAATATCATGCATTCCTCGCACACGTCGTCGATACGAGTCAAGAGGTGAAAGACATTCAGAAAATCCCCGAAGTACGCGACTTTCCCGACATCTTCCCAGTAGAACTCCCCGGATTACCACCACAACGCCAAGTCAAGTTCAGAATCGATTTAGTGCCAGGAGCTACTCCCGTAGCCAAATCTCCTTATCGTCTGGCACCGGCCGAGATGCATGAACTTTCCAGTCAGCTTAACGAACTTCTCAAGAAGGGATTCATTAGGCCCAGCTTCTCACCATGGGGAGCACCGGTCTTGTTCGTCAAGAATAAAGATGGATCGTTTCGCATGTGCATCGACTATAGGGAACTCAACAAGATTACCATTAAAAATCGTTATCCTTTGCCCCACATTGACGATTTATTTGATCAACTTCAAGGAGCCAACTACTTCTCGAAGATAGATCTACGATCTGGATATCACCAACTACGAGTGTTAGAGGAGGATGTTCCCAAGACAGCCTTCCGAACTCATTATGGACACTACGAGTTTGTGGTGATGCCGTTCAGATTAACTAACGCGCCTACAGTATTCATGGGTATGATGAATAGGGTGTGTCGTTCTTACTTGGATCAGCTCGTCATTGTTTTCATTGATGACATACTTATCTACTCTCGAAGTAAGGAGGAACATAGTCAACATCTCCGTAGAGTCTTAGAAACATTGCGACCGGAGAAGCTCTATGCGAAGTTCTCCAAGTGCGAATTTTGGATCCGACGAGTCGAATTCTTGGGCCATGTTTTTAGCGAAGAAGGAATACACGTGGACCCTTCCAAAATCAAGGCCATTGAGAACTGGTCAACACCGAAGACACCTACAAAAATTCGTCAATTTCTAGGTCTCGCTGGCTACTATCGCAGGTTCATTCAGAACTTCTCCCGCATAGCGAAACCTCTTACAACCCTGACCTAGAAAGGCGTGGCCTTTAACTGGGAAGAGAAACAAGAAAGAGCATTCCAAACGCTCAAGCGAGCCTTGTGCACCGCAAAAATACTATCCCTCCCCGAAGGGATAGAAGACTTCATTGTCTATTGCGATGCATCAAATCAAGGACTCGGATGTGTTCTGATGCAGCGAGGTAAAGTCATAGCCTATGCCTCGAGACAACTGAAGACACATGAGGTTAACTACACCACCCACGATCTTGAGCTAGGAGCAGTTGTGTTTGCTCTGAAGATCTGGAGACACTACCTGTATGGTACAAAAAGCACGATCTTTACAGACCACAAGAGTGTACAACACATTTTCGACCAGAAGGAGCTCAACATGAGACAACGACAGTGGGTCGAGCTACTCAGTGATTACTAGTGCGAAATTCGTTATCATCCGGGTAAACCCAATGTAGTAGCCGACGCCCTAAGTCGGAAAGAACATGCTGGTCGTAGAGTCAAATCTTTGACTCTAACTATCCATTCACACTTGTCCACGCAAATTAAGGAGGCTCAGCTCGACGCTTTGAAACCCGAAAACGTGGCAGGTGAATCCCTTAGAGGTATGGATAAGAACTTGGAAGTCAAGGGTGGCGGAGCCTTATACCTCATGGATCAGATCTGGACACCGAAACACGGTGGTTTCAGAGACTTGGTCATGACCGAGGCTCACAACACTCGTTATTCCGTGCACCCAGGATCAGATAAGATGTATCTGGATCTTAAAAAGTTATACTGGTGGCCTAACATGAAAGCAGAGATTGCTACCTTCGTGAGTAAATGCCTTACTTGCGCAAAGGTCAAGGTCGAATACCAGAAACCCTCCGGTCTTCTACAACAACCTAAGATACCGGAATGGAAGTGGGAGCGGATCACTATGGACTTCATAACCAAGTTTCCCAAGACTATGGGCGGACTTGATTCCATATGGGTCATCGTCGATAGACTGACCAAGTCTGCACACTTCTTGCCAATCAAAGAAATAGACAAGATGGAGAAACTTACGAGAACTTACATTAGGGAGATTGTAAGACTGCACAGTGTTCCCTTATCTATTATCTCGGACAGAGATAGTAGATTCACTTTGAGGTTCTGGCAGTCACTACAAAATTCTCTAGGAACTAGGCTGGACATGAGTACAGCCTACCATCCACAGACCGACGGACAAAGTGAGAGAACTATCCAAACCTTAGAAGATATGTTGCGAGCCTGTGTGATTGACTTTGGGAAAGCATGGGATACTTATTTACCCTTTATCGAATTTTCCTACAACAACAGTTATCACACGAGCATAAAGGCAGCTCCATTCGAGGCCCTCTATGGCCGAAAGTACAGATCCCCTCTGTGCTGGACTGAGGTGGGTGATACCCAGTTAGCTAAGGGATGAGTTCCCGAAAGCACTCTCACGGGTCCGGAGATCATTCGGGAAACGACAGAGAAGATCGTTCAAATTCGTGAATGATTGAAAGCCTCTAGAGACCGACAGAAAAGCTACGCTGACAAACGAAGGAAATCGTTGGAATTCCAAGTGGGCGACCGAGTTCTACTAAAGGTCTCACCCTGAAAGGGCTTGATACGCTTTGGAAAGCATGGAAAGCTCAATCCAAGATACATAGGTCCTTTCGAGATCCTTGCCCGAATCGGCCCCGTAGCTTACAACCTCAATATACAACGCGAACTCAGTAACATACATCCTACCTTCCACGTCTCGAACTTGAAAAAGTGTCTGTCCGACGAGACTCTTGTTATTCCACTCGATGAGATCGAGATCAACGAGAGCTTCAACTTTGTGGAGGAACTAGTAGAGATCATGGAGCGAGAGGTCAAGCAAACAAAGCAGAGTCGTATCCCGATAGTGAAGGTTTGCTGGAACGCCAAACGAGGACCTGAATTCACTTGGGAACGAGAGGATCAGATGAAACTAAAATATCCTCATCTTTTCGCTTAGTTATTTGTAACTTCTTATTTGCTTAAATTCTAATTTCGGGACGAAATTCCTTCTAACGGGGGGATGATGTGACAACCCGAAATTTCCATTTTGTACAAACATTATCAAGTCAATAGAAGTTAGAACAGTCGCAGTAAATTTTCAGACTTTTCCATATAAGTTTAAATATTTCAGGATTTACACTTAAAAGAGATATCAGGAGAGAGGATGCACTATGGTTTTGTGCAAACTCTGTTATTTAAAAAACTCTATGATATTAGAGTTCAGTTCTTGAATAAAAATATTTTCTGCCAAAAATCCCAGGACTATATATATGATTCTGAGCCAAAATTATTCATCAGTTACATTTCCAACTAGAGAAAAGCCATTTTCTCTCTCACGGATCTTCGGGTTTTCATCCCAAATCGTGAGTACCTCTCTCTAGTTGTATTATATAGCTTGTTAAGTGCTTTATAACATAGAAATCATATCAAAACTAGAGATTTGAGAGTTTACCGCTCAAGAACACCTTGGGGAGTAAACTCTTTTATAAGGGTAAAATGATGCCTAGTCCTTTCCCCTTGATATGTAACTACCTTAGACTTGTATGTTAGTGTATATAGGACTATAAATCACCAATGAACACCAAGAGTAAGGTCTTCATGGCCCAAGAAGTTCTTGGACCGTGAACTCCAAACTCAAGGGCCAAAGAGTGCCTTAATCACTCCTAAAGCCTTGGACAATTACCTTGATTGACTCCTAGTTAATTTAAGCACCTTAAATCATCAAAAACCCATCCCCATGAGAGATTATGGCCGTAATCTCTAAGGGAAATGGTCCCAGCAGGGCCGTGAACCCCTCAAAGGAGTGTATTTAAGCTCTAAACCCTTCAAAGGATTAATCCATCAAGTAGGAATGCTTCTAGGGATCATTTAGAACTCCAAAACACCAAAAGACATAAAGCCTATGAGCTTACGGCCATAAAATCAAGGGTTTACGACCGTAAACTCCTTGTGTGAGGTTTATTGGAGAGTAAACTCATGTATGGGATCGTTTGGAACCCTAAACCCACTAGCCTTGTCCTACAACAACTTAGATACAATCCTTAGGGTTTATAACACTTAAATAAAGTGTTTATCATGTTGTAGGATGTCTTAACATTTTCAATTAGTAGTTTAAGACTAATTGGGTGCATATATGTGTGATTATATGTTCATTAGGATCATAGTGTGTGTACAAGTCCTCACTTGACACCTAACAATCCTACACCGTTCAGTTCATCCAAACCACCATCTTCAGGTGAGTTCATACCCCTTAATCAATGTTTTAAATGATTTTAAATGCTTTAATGGGGGGGGGGGAATACAAGTAGAAAACAACATGTTATTAAATCAATCATATGTATTTATAACTGTCTTTTCATCCAGCAAATTTCACATACTTCAAAATGTGATGCATGAAATGGTTTTCTATCTTAAAAATACCTTAGTAGCAAAAGTATTACGTTTGAAATGTTTATTAAAATTACATCAAGTCATTGTTAATTATTGTTCAAAACTCTTAAATGTCTTACAAAACCATTTTTACCTTCTTAAACAAAACTATATCTATACACTTATGTTCTTATATATGTATTGATGTTATAGTTTTCATCCTTCATTTAGTTTCCCACACTCTTGTGTAGCAAGGGTGTATAAACCTGCTTGGACAATCAATTACCTTCCAGTTAACTATTATAGGGATAGTTATGAGATACAAACCATTATTCCTATTACAAGGAATTTCACCAGAGTCAGTTCATTCATGATTCTATACTATACATTACATGTTACATGAATACGTCTACATCGATACGCTTACATGAATACATTTACGTATATACATTCATTTGTATACACTTACATGGATACTTGTACCTAGATTCACTAGGATGTTTTACTAGTACATTATGTGTAAATTGTTCTGCCTATCCAAGTTCAAAAGGATAACTGGACGGGACTAACCATTCCGGAACCCACCTGTTAGCAATAGAGGTAATGAACATCTACGGATGCCTACGGTTAATACTTATATTAGGAGTACCTTTACAGGACTAACCATTCCTGAAACCTGCTGCTAGCTACATAGGAAAATGAACAATCTACGGATGTTCAAGGTTATACCTTTCGGCAATCGCGATGTCGAGTTGATCCTAATGCAAAAGGACAACACCTACATGATTATATTTTTCCTATTACTTTATTTTGTGATACATCACATACACGATGAGTTAGAGTAAGTACTGTTAGTAATAGTCAAAAAAGAAGGAAAACTATCATTGTTATAACAAAACATTCAGGTCTTGGTAGAAGACTACATTTCATACTAGTAGGAAATATGAGATTTTCTAGGGTTTTCATACTTATATCAACTGTTTCATTCAAAGATTTTCATGGCATTCATAACAGATTTCCAAAACACGAAAAATGACACTTAAATACTTATGAATTCCCCTGCTTTACGTTGATACTCGCTTTCAAAATAACTTGTATTCTCAGGTCACCAGTAGACAGGTACGATGGCCAGGTTTTGAGAAGACGGAGCACAGTCAAGACTCGTCTTTTATTTTGTTTACATATTTTGGTGTCTTATTACAATGAAAGAACACACATGTATTAAAACTTTACTTTTAATGTAATGGATGATGTTGTTGCTTGTTTACTACTTTACACTGTTGTGATACTGTATATGACGTCCTCCACACCGGAACGTTTCCGCCGTTCTTGGTTTTGGGGCGTGACAATATATAAGTATTTATTAAGAACCAAATTCTTATAAATAATATTTCATCATCAACTTGTTAGTGTGAACCTTTTAAGATCATATATTGTCTAGAAATATCATTTTATAATGTCTCTTGGGCATAAAGATCTTTCAGGACGGAGATCAAATTTATATAGGGGTGGGGGACTGTAAAAGAAATAGAGTAAAGATTATATATGTAATAAAATTTAAACGAAATGGTTAAAAGCATAATAAATGGGAAAACAAGGATAACCCCACACAAAATTAAATAGGAAGACAACCACTGAGGTGGATTGCTAGAGGTGAGAATTTGGACCTATGGATCAGATTGGAGCGGAAACTGATGGGTTTTGAGTATAACAACATCCTATGGTGTACATGTAACCCTAGTTGCTTTCGATCTTGGGTCTTCTAATTTGAACATACAACATTGAATACCAAAGCAATAACCCTACGACTACCATACATACTTCGAAATTGACATATGATTAGGGTTAGAAACTTTACCTCTCTTGTTATGTAGTAATAACAAGTTTAATCCTTCTTGATCTCGACTTCTGAAAGCCTAGTGCCTCAAGTGTTACACCTCTAATGGAGTCACAAACACTCAATGCAAGGGGATGACTTAGGAGAGATGTGAAATCGGCTAGGGGCAACTCAAAGAAGACATAGAGTCGAATTCCACATTTTAAGGGGTTTATTTATAGTTGAGGCTATTATGGTTTTAAGGTGGAAACCCTAATTTCCTTGCTTAGGCCTTAAGCAATCCATGGAGCCCTTTTAGAAGGCCCCTTTGGACGAAATCTTTATGGGTTTCCATAGATTTCATCCAATCCCTTCTATTAGGAATTCATAGCCCAACTAGCAACTATTAAATAATTGCAATATCAGTCTCCTTAATTTAATCAGTCTCTTTTGATAACCAAATTAATTCCAAATTAATTTCTTATCAATACTAATTAAATAATATGATTTCCAAATAATAAATTAATCTTGTAATATATTAACAAAACCATTTTGAGTACCAATTTATTATTCATATAATAAATTCTACTCTCTTTGCTCTTGTCATCCTATCAAGTTGCATGAATGAAGGCAACCCAAAAGGACTATGTTCATAATCAAATCAAGTACATACCAAAAATAGTTATGGGCTTAGACACATAATCCAACAGTCTCCCACTTGGATAAGTATAATAACTATTATTGCAAGTACGACTACAAAATCTGATTAGCAATTTTAGCTTTCAAAAGCCATTGTCAACTCTGATCTTATCAGTAATGCATCCTTTAGATAAGGGATCATATATTCCTCCATTCTAGATATCGTATGAACTGAGACATGTATTATAATCATTCTCTCTGTTCATGTATTGTTTCCCAATTTTTGATTTATGATGACTGACTAATTGAACAGATCAAATCAGTCCAGGCTTGGCCAAGCGCTTAGGGGTGTCATCACTAAATCATCGAGGGGCCCACATATATCGATTTTGTCCCACATTGGGTAAAAAGAAATGGATAAACTTCGACTCATATGCTAGCACTATTTACTCATCAAATCACACACAACAATACGTTTTATAACACCAAGTTATTGGTGCGTCTACGTATTATCAATGTGCAACCGGCTTGTAAACAAAAACTCATATCTCTCCGTTTCAAGAATATAAGATATTGTCGTCTCATAATTACTCGTGATAAAATCCATGAAGTGATTCACGTGAGCGTGTGTTTAATCTAATACTCAAATCTTATTTCATGAGCACTTGTGAACGTTGCAACAAACTTTTGCTATGTCTAAATGCTTTAGACAATCTACAAGCCAATTCATGACAGTCTTGCCTCAGTACCTACTTCCAATGTATGATCAACTATGGATTGTTGAATAATCTTATTATTCGGTAAGTCAAAACATGCGAAGTCAAACACAAGAATAATCGAATCCATATGGTCTCAACACATTTGAATGTAAATAAAACACCTTTTGTTGAACCACCATATTGATTGCACATTACTCATTGTATAATGTTTCGAGTAATCAACTTAGTACTTAAGTTATAACAATATTTATCCCATGCTCTAAGCTTGCACACTATGTTTACATATGGTCCTTACTTGGCAAAATAGATCAATTGAACACATTTTCAATGACGCTTATTTCACATTTCCTAATCCTTAAGTGTAAGAATATTAAATTCTTGCCACTATTAGAATGTGTTAGATTCTAAACTTATCATGCAATTGTCCTTTTGTAATATTAAGGCACCAAAGTCACAGAGACTTGGACAATGATATTACAAAGTATTCCACTGGAGATTGTCACAAGGCAATTCCATAGATACGAAGTCTCACATTCAAAGTACATTCCTTTGAACATCCTTCTTGCATAAAAGTTTCTATCCTACACATAGATTCTTAATATCCAACTCCCATTATGGAAACATTTCCATATTTTCTATATGACAACTCGTTCTTAATAGAATCCTATCTATTCATAATAATGTCAATATGGTCCATCCATTACTATACTTCCAACTACAAGCGATAAATCCTTAGCGAATCGATCGCCCTTGATATTTGTTTAACAATTTTAGTCATATCCGGTTCTGGTCCTTTTTCCATCTTAATTCCCTAGGAATTTGAAATATACAGAACGGTTAAATATTACAGCATATGCAATCGATCCTATATCCAAATCGTAAGGGATATGATTCATAAAGACACGATACCTTACCAGTCTCTTGCCATAATATTTCCTTATATAGAATTCTCAATGTTGAAACATTGCAACACGATATTCATATACGTTCATGACTAAGTTTAATTAAAATCTCAATCTAAGCTTTTAGATTTGAAATGAAGTATAAGTATCATCTCCCTTAATTATAGTAAAACAACTTTTCAAACTCCGCAACTTTGCGAATTGAAACTTTTGTTTTCTATAATTATCATTGCTAACTCGTAACAATTAACATAATAATTATGCTCCCTCTAGCCTAATAATTAACTTTTACTAGCAAAACACTTATGCTCTCACTAGCTTCGAAATGTATCCAGAAATTAGTTGGACTTCTAGAAATCAATACTTTTTTTACTTTCTTACCAAAGTTTAGATTTCTGAAACGAGATGATTTGATAAGTCTTTACCTAGACTTCTCAATCTCATACACTTTTATTATAAAGCTCATATATGTGTCTAAACAATTTCAGAACTTACAACAATAAGTCTTAATTGTTCAAACTATTTGCCATTTTCACAATTCGAACTATGAAGAGGGATGTCGTAATCGTACTCAAATTTGAGAATGCAAATATCACAATTGTTATATCCCTAAACCATTTGAAAAAAATCATTTTAAAATCTTTTCCTCAGTTTGAGACTGGAGACACATGCGTGTTTCCTCCAATTCACTCAAACCAAGGCTCTAATACCAACTTGTAACACTCATAAAAAATCATGCCAATTTAAAAGTTTTTAAAACAATCCATAAACCTTTAGTTATTACAAATTATTTTCAAAAAGAGATTCATATTAGAGTTTCCCAGAATCAAATCATAAAACCATAAGGAGGTGGACGATCATGCGTTCGCGTTCCCGCGATAATCAGAAGTACCTAAAACAATAATCGATAAATGTAAGCTCGAAGGCTTAGTGAGCTACCCCCAAAATACCAACACCATACGATCATAATCATATCATATAAACAAACAACATCCATAATGAGCCTTCAGCCTAACTGGACCACCCTCACTAGGGCCTAAAGCCTATCTGGACCGCTCCCGAGCCTTCAGCACGTCTGGACCGCCTCGCAGGGCCTTCGGCCTATCCAGACCGCTCGTCGGGCCTTCGGCCTGAATGGTTTGCCCTACCCGGGCCTGCAGTGTATCCGGTTCGCCCTGGGTATCTTGGCCTACAACACACAGCAGGACCTGCCTCAACCCATTCCCCCAAACCAACAAACATGTGCACATAAATATCATATGCTAGCATATATACGGTCAAACCGATCTAATAGATCAAATAGCATAATAACATCCTATACCTAGGATACAGACCTAACCGATCACTAACATAGCATTATCCTATGTACCAGGATACTGACCTACCAGGTCACTAAGCATATCACCATCCTAACTACCAGGATGTAAATCAATAAGCATATCAAATAATAAACCCGGATACAAATCCGAAGGGATCGGGCTTAATGTCGTAGACCCTGTTGATATAGTGAGGATGACTCACCTCACAAGTAGCTTGAGATGATACTGTAAACATTTCTAAATGCAACTCCACACACCGACACCTATATCCACCAATAGTCCATTCCCATCAATTCCCAAATTACCAAAATGCCCCCAAAAGTCAACTAGTCAATCCTTGGTCAAAGTCAAATTCAATGGTCAAGGTCAACAATCCATGTTGACCCAACACGTCGAGTACATATGCTGACTCACCGAGTTCCTTTGAAACTCACAGAACCTTGAAAACCCTAGTCGACCCGTCGAGTTTCCAGACAACTCGTCGAGTACATGAAATGTCCAGATGTCGGGGAAATCCCTAACTGACTCGTCGAGTCACCTCATTGACTTGTCGAGTCCATGTAGAACTCGAAACGGGAAAACCCTCCCCAACTCGCCGAGTTGGTTTATCCGACTTGTCGAGTTCATGCAATCCAATTCATGTCCAAGCGATTCAAAGCTATTCCAAAGCTCCAAGTAGTAGATCTATCCTCCTAGGGCACATTTATCACGTAAAGTTGCAAACTTTACGTGCATGCAAGGCCCTACTCATCAAAACCAAGCTAGATAAGGGGTTTAAGGGATGGAGAAATGCCATGACTTGTCACCTTTGATTCCTTTAGGACAATACGGACTTAGGGGAATCCAGATCTGAAGTTACAACTTCAAATCTTACCCCAATACCCGAAATGATTCCCAAACATGTTAAAGTTGGCATTAAACCTAAGAAGAAGAAGATCTAGCTAATGAAAAGCCAAGGTAATGACTTGTTACCTCCAAAATGATGCTAAGATGAAGTAGGAATCAAATCCACAACCACACTTTTCTCTAAGCTCTTGTACTTCAAGCTCTTCTCACCACAATCCAACTTCCAAGCTTAAAATCACACAAGATGAAGGGTAAGCTGCGATTTATGGTTTCTGGTCTTAAAAGAGGTTGTAAGGGAGGCTATGGGGGTAAATGACCCTTTAAATAGGGTGAAAACACCAGGGATTATGGTTTCTCATTCCAGCTCCAACTCGTCGAGTTGGTCACTTAAACCATGTGGCCAAATCCGTCCCTACATGACGAGTAGGGGCACCAACTCGTCGAGTAGATCTTCTTAGATGAACATAAAAGTTGTAAAATTATATACATGGGAGTCGGGGTGTTACACTACCATAAATAACATAATCAAGAATCAAATCCACTTTTCATATAAAACCAACTCAATCCAACCCATCACCCTGTGACCGACCTCGCCCCAATAGATTGGGGTAGGACATCTCCGTCCATACAACAACTCATAAGGTGGAGCACCAATGCTTGAGTGAAAGTTGTTGTTATAGGAGAACTCTGCAAGGGGTAGGTAGGAGTCCCAACTCCCACCTAAGTCAATAATACAGGCTCTCAGCATATCCTCGAGGGTTTGTATGGTCTGCTCACTCTGTCCGTCAGTCTGCGGATGATACGCGGTGCTAAAATGTAGTCGTGTGCCTAACTCCTCATGGAACTTTTGCCAAAAACGGGAAGTAAATCAAACATCACAGTCTGACACAATGGAGACCGGTACCCCGTGACGAGCAACGATCTCGCGAATATAAACTTCGGCCAATTTCTCGGCCGATGAGCTCTCCTGGATAGCAAGAAAATGGGCGCTCTTGGTCAATCGATCCATGATGACTTATATGGCATCGTAACCCCTCGACGTCCTCGGTAGCTTGGTGATAAAATCCATTGTGATATGCTCCCATTTCCACATGGGAACCTCAAGAGGCTTTAGCTTGCCATGCGGCATATGATGTTTGGCGTTGACCATACTGCTGGTCAAGCACCTCTCAACGTACCAAGTGATCTCCTGCTTCATGCAAGGCCACCGATAGCTCAATCTCAGATCCCGATACATTTTGGTGGCCCCGGGTGAATAGAGAAGTGAGACTTATGAGCCTCCTCTAATACAATCTGTTTGACCCCTCCAGACATTGGTACCTAGACCCGACCGCACCGGGTCAACAACTCGCGACTATCTTGCGCAAACCGGGTGATCTCACCCATAATCCTCTGCAGTTTCCAGTTCTCCTGTCGTACACCCTCGGCCTGAGCTTCTCTGATCAAGTTCACAAGTGGAAAATCTACGGATATCCTCATACATGCCACTGGGGTAGATGATCTAGCCGACTTGCGGCGCAGAGCGTCCGCAACCACATTCGCTTTATCTGGGTGGTAAAGGATCTCACAGTCGTAGTCCTTGACTACATTCAACCACCTGTGTTGTCTCATATTCAGGTTCGGTTGATCCATAATGTGTCTCAAACTCTTGTGATCCGTGTAGATGGTACAACGGACCCCGAAGAGGTAATATCACCATATCTTGAGAGCGGATACCACCGCTCCCAACTCCAGATCATGAGTAGGGTATCTCGTCTCATGTGGCTTCAGTTGTCACGACGCGTAGGCTATCACACGTCCTCTCTGCATGAGAACCGCCCCCAATCCTGTGATGGATGCATCACAGAATACCACAAAATCCTTAACTCCCTCTGGAAGAGTCAAGACTGGAGCCTCGCAAAGTCGTTGTAAGAGGGTCTCAAATGCCCACTGTTGTTCAGGACCCCATCGGAAATCCCACCCCTTCCTCGTCAGACGAGTGAGGGGTACTGCACTCTTGGAGAAATCTTGTATGAATCTCTAGTAGTACCCTGCGAATCCTAAGAAGCTCTTGATATCCGAAGGAGTCTTTGGAACCTCCCACTGCATAACTGCCTCGATTTTGGCCGGATCGACCAAAATCCCCTCCTGGTAACGACATGTCCAAGGAACTGAACTTATCGCAACTAAAACTCACACATCGAGAACTTGGCATAGAGTCGTTCTCGTCTCAAAACTCCCAATAACTCCCGTAAATGCTCCTCATGCTGCTCTCTGGTCTTGGAATACACCAAGATGTCATCTATGAACACGATGACTGAGCGATCGAGCATCGGTCTGCATACCCGATTCATTAGGTCCATGAATATCATCGGTACATTGGTTCTCCCAAATGGCATCACCACGAACTCGTAATGCCTATAACGAGTCTGAAATGCAGTCTTATCCACGTCCTCCTCCTTCACCTTAACCTGGTGATACCCAGATCTCAGATCAATCTTGGAGAACCAAGATGCTCCCTGCAACTGATCAAATAAGTCATCTATCCACGGGAGTGGATAACGGTTCTTCATCGTTAACTTGTTCAACTACCTGTAGTCAATGCACATCCGGTGCAAACCATCCTTCTTCTTGACGAAAAGGATCGGTGCCCCCCCTCGGAGAACTGCTCGGACGAATGAACTGATTGCCCAACAATTCCTACAGCTGTGATGACAGCTCCTGCATCTCTACTGGTGCCAAATGGTATGACACCTTGGTGATAGGGGCCGCACCCACCACTATGTTGATCTTGAACTCGACCTGCCTCTCCGGAGGCACTCTGGGTAACTCCTCCGGAAACACATCCGTGAACTCCCTGAAAACTGGAACATCCGCAACCAAAACCTGATCCCGAACTCGTGTATCCACCATATACGCTAAATAACCTGCACACCCTTGCTGAATGTACTACCGAGCCCTAGCAGCTGAACAAAATCCCAAACCTGACCTAGTGCCCTCGACATAAACCACCAGTTCTCCCCCACTTGGGATTCAAAATACTACCCGTTGACCCACGCAGTCGATATGACACCAAACTGACTAAGCCAGTCCATACCTACAATCACACATACATCCCCCATGGGAATCGAAATCAACTCTATCGGGAAAGATACCCTGAAGATCTCTAACACGCAACCACGATAGATTGAAGAAGCAGAATACCTGTGTTCGTTGGCGATAGAGACGCGCATCGGACACTCCAGCTCTTTGACTGACACACTGAACTCCATGCTAAAAGTATAAGAGACAAACGACCGACTCGCACCCGAATCGAATAATACAAGAGCAGGTAAGGAGTTCACTAGTAACGTACCTAATCACAGGTACAAACATATAAGCATAAAACATCTATAATTAGTGAGATAAAGGATAAGAACACACCAGCAACCACGTCTGGTGCTGCCCCGGCCTCCTCTATCGTAAGCTAGAAAGCACGTCCTTGAACCCTTGGCGGTGCAGCTCTACCCTGACTCTCGTCCGTAATCCTCAATGTAGTCGGCGTTGGAGCCTATGCCAGCCTGACAGCTAGCTGTGGTGTAACATCCTGAGATTCAGGTATATCCGTTTAACCCTTCCTTCTTTCTAATTTGTCTTGTTTAGCCCTTAAAATTGAACCAAGAAAATTGAGTATGTTGGGCGTACTAAGGAGTACGCTGCGTGTACTCAAAGGCGTGTTTTGGACGCAGACTCCACCCAGTACGCTGGGCGTACCTTGAGTTATGCAGGGCGTAGCGGGTCCAGACTCAAAACCCTAATTTAGACTTGAGCCCTATATAATGAAGGCTATGGCCTTATCCTCAGCCACCATTTGAGAGAGTGAAACCCTAAAAGAGAGCAAACCTTCGTTCTAAGCTTGTGTGAGTGTTTTTGGAGCTAAAAGTGCCTTTGTGTGTTAGTAAAGAAGAGGAGGAGATTCTTGTGAAGGCTAGAAGTTGGAGTGCAAGCTTGGATCTAAGTTCTACAGAGGGAGAAGCTTCACTTGGAGGTAAAAAGCTCAGAACTTTCCTTGTTGTTAGTGTTGTGTGCTTCTTGGACCAATTTTTAGGGTTTTTGGTCCCAAGGTGGAGACTTTATGAGCAAAAGGTCTCCATAAGCCTAGATCTTCTATATTTCAGAGTATTATGAGTTGTGGGTTCATAAAAATCCAAACTTGGACATGGATCTTAAGTTATGCATGAGATCTAAGCTTTATGAGGAAAGAGGAGAGGTGTTAGAGTGATTAGTGACTTTTACAGCCATGCAAAGGCTTAAAGGTTCTGACTTTATGGAATAAGAGGCTAAGGGGAAGTCAGATCTGAAAGTTCGATGAGTGTCTTAACCGTTTAAGACGCAAAGATCAAAAGAGCATAAAACTGGGAATTACACAGGGCGTAATCCCAGTACGTGCAGCATAAGGGGCCGCATACCCCGATTTTGTGAGTGGCCGGGTATGCCCAGCGTACAGTTTTGGTACACACAACATAACCCAGAGGGTTGACTTTTGGTTGACTTTTAGGGTTTAGTCAATGGTTGGATCTTTGAGTCATAAGAGGGGTAAAATGGTCTTTTACCCTTCTAAGAGAACTATAGAGATGAGACTATGAGGGAGTATTGATCAGGAATGTTATTTGAATGATAGGAGAAGGCTAGGTCGGGACTTTGAGCACGAGAGCTTATCCGACTTCATTTGAGGTGAGTCTTCTCACTATACTGTACCTGGAAGGGTACCTATGTGTGACCGGAAGGTCTTATATGCTATGAGATGTATGTGCTATATGCTGATATGTGATATGTATGTGTTATGTATGTTATGTATGATAAGGACCAAAAGGTCAAGATGATATGGGCCGGAAGGTTAAGATGACATGGACCGGAAGGTCGATACGCGTAGGACCGGATGGTCTACCGGGATTCGGGACGGAAGTCCCCTGAGACACTTGGACCGGAAGGTTCCACAGAGTTATGGCGTGGAAAGGCGTATGTGTTGTATGTGGTATTTGGGGAACTCACTAAGCATTTATGCTTACAGTTGTTGTGTTATGTGTTTCAGGTACTAGCGAGGATCGTGGGAAGTTTCCAGCATGATCCGTACACACTCATAGAGATTATGTTTGGGATTCTGGGAATTTTTTTGTTATGATAACATTGGATACATTATGTTTTGATATTGTTTTTGATGATTAAAAGTATAATTTAAAAATGAAAAATTGTTTGAAATTTTATATCGTTACAAGTTGGTATCAGAGCCTTGGTTTGAGGGATTCAGGTGTATCTTCGGGTGTATTCGAACTCAGACTGCGGATTTGAGAAAGTTTTTCATAACATAATTTTTTTTCTAAAGAAGTAAAAGAATTTGAGAAAAGCAGAAAGAAGCAGTGTGTACGATCAGCCATCACCGAATGGTGATTTCCCAAAATACCCTTACATTATCTGTTATGAGATATGTTATGATATGTTATGCTAAAGTAGGCTAGGTATTCATATTAGGACTAGAGTGGCCTGATTTTGTGATGCCTTAGCCTAGGAAGATTTATGCTGCTATGAGATGCTTAAGAGTGAGTAGGTAGCAGTGAGGAGCTTATGAGAGGCCTACCGAAGGGTAGCCTATGCTAGCGAGATGTAGAGTACTTGTGATCTAGGATCCAAGGAGGAGGACTTGGAGTGAATACTGATGCGGTGTGGACGGTAGTATAAGGCCCGTACTACTGAAGACACCGGATTAGTGCGCAGCCCAAGTAAGAATCCTTAGGATGCTAGGGAACAAGTAGGGTTGAGTTATTGAGTGGGAGTATGTTCGAGCGAGTATCTGATATTTTTATGTTGTATTTCAGAGACATCATGGTTGGGACATGCCACAAACCTGAGACGAGCGGCATGAGTGACGAGGAGCTTCGTCAGATGATCCACGATGAGGTGGAGGCCGCGATTCGAGTCGTGATTCCAGAGATGTTTGGATCTATCAAGACCACATTGATTGAGACTTTTGATGAGCGGTACACCGCGGTTACTAAGGTTGCGGCTGCTGCAGCTACCGCAGCTGTGGCTGCTGCTAGACCTCAGGGAGGTGACTCGTTGTTGTTTCGGGAGTTCAGCAACACGAAGCCACAAGAGTTTGATGGTACACAGGATCCGATCGCTGCGATGAGATGGATGATATCGATGGATACTTCTATACGTGTTCATGTCCGGAGCATCTGAGGGTATGGTGCGCGCTGAACCAGCTCCGCTTGGGATCGAAGGATTGGTGGAAGTTCGTGACGGCGAACTTCACTCTTAAAGAGCTTTCAGAGGTGACCTGGGAGAGGTTCACCACCATGTTCAAAGATGTGTATGTTCCCCCGGTGGAGAGGGAAAGATTGGCCCACGAGTTTTTGACCCTCAAGCAGGGTACTGAGTCTGTTACTACGATTACCAGGATGTTTCATGAGAGGGCGATGGTATGCCCTGAGCAGGTGTCTTCTGAGCAGGCACGCATGAGTCGTTATTTGGGCATACTGAGGAGGGATATTCGGGAGTTCGTGTCAAACTCGACTTACCAGATATTTGCTGAGCACCAGGAAAATGCCCGAAAGAGGGAGATTGAGTTGGATACTCGGGCCAGGGAGGAGGCCGAGTCTCAGGGGAAGGATCGGCGGCCGACACAGTCTCAACCAGCAGCTAAGCGGGCAAAGCCCGCCGATTCAAGATCTGGGGGCCAAAAGGGCCGCACTTGCGAGAAGTGCGGCAAGGGACATGATGGGGTTTGTTGATCGGGTGCTTGCTACAAATGTGGCAAGGAGGGGCATATAGCCAAGGATTTCCCCAAGGGATTCATGGTTTGATTTCATTGCAACCAGACGGGCCATTGGAAGGCCGAGTGTCCACAGCTGCTACAGGGGTCAGCGCAGGGGTCTGTGCGAGTTACTGAGGGACGGCCAGTGAAGGCCGAGGCACCGAAAGCTCGCGGGAGAACTTTCAAGTTGTCAGCGGAGGAGGTCCGCGCAGCGCCCGATGTCGTGGTTGGTACGTATTCTTTCATTTATTTATGCTGAGTTATGATATGGTGCTTATTTTACGATATGCATAAGTACTTTTCTTGGGAATTTTGTACCTGCTTTGGTGTTATTTGACTCGGGTGCGAGTCGGTCATTTGTTTCTTTAGCGTTTAGTCAGCATATCAGAATCCGGCGAGAGGCGTTGAGTCAAGCTCTACGAGTTTCTATAGCTGACGAGCGAGCGGTATATGCTACGGATGTGATTCAAGGATGTGTACTCGAGATTTTCGGTGTTGAGTTTCCGATAGATTTGGTCCCGATTTCGATGGGGGACGTGTGTGTCATAGTGGCATGGATTGGTTGAGCCGATTTGGGCTGTTATAGACTGCGAGCGATAGTTAGTGACAATACGAGACCCTAGTGGGGGAGTACTTACAGTGTACGGAGAGGGTATCCAATGTGAGTCAGCATTTTGTTCGGTGGCCAGAGTGAGACAGAGTTTACAGTAGGGCTGCAGCGGGTTTGTAGCCTATATGATGGATACACGAGTGGCCGCTGGGAAGCCAAGTTCGATTGATGATGTTCCGATAGTGCACGAGTTCCCGGATGTTTTTTCCCGAGGAGTTTTCGGGTGTGCCTCCCGAGAGGCAGGTAGAGTTCCGCGTCGATTTGGTTCCGGGGGCAGCGCCTATCTCCAAGGCGCCTTATCGCCTTGTGTTGCCAGAGATGCAGGAGTTATCCTCCCAGCTTCAGGAGCTGCTGGGGAAGGGGTTTATTAGACCGAGTTGCTCACCGTGGGGAGCGCCGATCCGTTTTGTCAAGAAAATGGATGGTTCACACTAGATGTGCATTGATTACCGGGAGTTGAACAAGTTGACGGTCAAGAACCGCTATCCATTACTGAGGATCGACGACCTGTTCGATCAGTTTCAGGGAGCGTCTTGGTTTACCAAGATAGACTTGAGGTCTGGATATCATCAGATGAGAGTGTGGGATGAAGATATCCAGAAGACAGCGTTCAGAACTCGTTATGGGCATTACGAGTTCGTGGTGATACCTTTTGGGCTAACCAATACACCGGCAGCGTTCATGGACCTCATGAATAGGGTGTGCAGGCCGATGCTGGATCGGTCGGTGATCGTGTTCATTGACGATATTCTGGTATACTCGAGATCTAGAGAGCAGCATGAGGAGCATCTGAGAGAGATTCTCGGGGTATTGAGGACGGAGAGACTTTTCACCAAATTCTCCAAGTGTGATTTTTGGTTACGAGAGGTCCAGTTCTTGGGAAACCTTGTTAACCAGAATGGGATATTGGTCGACCCGGCCAAAATTGGGGAGGTTATGAGGTGGGAAGTGCTGAGATCACCCACCGAGATCAGGAGCTTTCTAGGATTGGTCGGCTACTATCAGAGATTTATCAAGGATTTCTCCAAGATCGCCGTGCCTCTCACCAGGTTAACCCGGAAGGGTGTTGCTTTTTCGTGGGGTCCGGAGTAGCAGACTTCGTTCAAGACACTCCGCCAGAGATTATGCGAGGCCCCGGTGTTAGCCTTCCCGGAAGGGATGGAGGATTTTGTGGTGTATTGTAACACATCGATATCGGGGTTGGATGCATTACTTATGTAGAGGGGGCATGTGATAGCGTATGCATCGAGGCAGCTGAAGCATCATGAGGCGAGGTATCCCACCCACGATCTGGAGTTGGGGGCAGTTGTGTTCGCACTTAAGATCTGGCGTCACTATATGTATGGTGTTTGGTGTACCATATACACGGACCACAAGAGCTTGAAGTGTTTGATGGATCAGCCCAACCTGAATATGCGCCAAAGGAGATGGTTGGACGTGGTAAAGGATTACGATTGTGAGATCCTGTACCACCCGGGCAAAGCTAATGTTGTAGCTGATGCCCTAAGCCGAAGGGCGAAGAGTGCCCCGATTCGATACATTTGTATACGGTTGACAATGATGACTCTGGTGTTGGACACCATTCGAGAGGCCCAGGCAGAGGCCATGATACCAGAGAACCGCAAGAGAAAGCGGGTGATCGGGCAGGTACCTGAGTTCGTTACCGATAGCCGCAGACTTATGACCTTTCAGGGTCAGATTTGGGTGATGTATGCAGGCGGGGCACGTACTAGTTTGATGGAGGAGGCACACAAATCGAGGTTCACGATCCATCCTGGGGCCACTAAGATGTATTTGGATCTGAAGAAAGATTATCGGTGGCCCTGTATGAAGAGGGATGTCACATGGTTTGTTGAGAGGTGCTTGACCTGTCGCAGGGTTAAGGCTGAGCACCAGCGTCCGCACGACAAGTTGCATCCACTTGAGGTTCCCCAGTGGAAGTAGGAACAGATTTCCATGGATTTTATCACCAAATTGCTAAGGACCACGAGGGGTGTCGATGCAATTTGGGTGATTGTCGACTGGCTGACGAAGAGCGCTCACTTCCTTGCTATCAGTGAGATCTCTTCTGCAGAGAGACTGGCAGAGTTGTATGTGAGGGAGGTGGTATCGCGGCATGGAGTACCGATCTAGATTGTGTCATATCGAGATGTACGTTTCACTTCCAAGTTATGGAAGAAGTTCCACGAGGAGTTGGGCACGAGGCTGCATTTCAGTACCGCTTACCACCCACAGACAGACGGATAGAGTGAGCGGATGATTCAGACGCTCAAGGACATGTTTCGGGCATGTGTTTTGGACTTCGGAGGGATTTGGGACACATATTTTCCGTTGGCTGAGTTTTCCTATAACAACAGCCACCATTCGAGTATCGACATGACTTTTTTCGAGTTATTGTATGGGAGGAGGTGTCAGACTCCCATTTGCTGGGGAGAGGTAGGGCAGCAAGTAATGGGCAGCACTGAGATAGTGCTTTAGAAGACAAAGCAGATACAACAGGTCATACAGAGGTTGTTGACAGCTTAGAGTCACCAGAAGAGTAACGCGGATAGGCGACGATCCGAGCTCGAGTTTCAAGTTGGAGATTTCGTGTTCTTGAAGGTATCTACTTGGAAAGGAGGTATTCGATTTAGGAAGAGGGGCAAGCTGAGACCCCGGTACATTGGTCCTTTCAGGGTGACTGCTAGGGTAGGGAGGGTAGCATACCGTTTGGAGCTACCTGCAGAGCTGAGCCAGATTCATGATACCTTCCACGTGTCTCAGTTGAGGAAGTGTATTGCCGACAAGACGGCAGTGGTACCGCTAGAGTACATTCAGGCGGATGCGAGCCTGAATTATATTGAGAGGCCAATCGCAATTGTGGATCTAAACATTAAGGTTCTGAGGAACAAGGAGGTGCCCCTGGTTCAGGTCCAGTGGCAACATCAGAGAGGGTCCGAGATGACTTGGGAGCCAGATTCAGAGATGCGGAAGCAACATCGGGAGTTGTTTGCTGCATGAGACTTCGAGGGCGAAGTCTGGTTCTAGTGGGGGAAAATTGTAACATCCTGAGATTCAGGTATATCCGTTTAACCCTTCCTTCTTTATAAGTTGTCTTGTTTATCCCTAAAAAGTGAACCAAGAAAATTAAGTACGCTGTGCGTACTAAGGAGTACGTTGTGCGTACTCAAGGGCGTGTTTTAGACGCGGACTCCACCCGGTACGCTGGGCATAGCAGGTCCAGACTCAAAACCCTAATTTAGACTTGAGCCCTATACAAAGAAGGCTATGGCCTTATCCTCAGCCACCATTTGAGAGAGTGAAACCCTAAAAGAGAGCCGACCTTCGTTCTAAGCTTGTGTGAGTGTTTTTGGAGCTAAAAGTGCCTTTGTGTGTTAGTAAAGAAGAGGAGGAGATTCTTGTGAAGGCTAGAAGTTGAAATGCAAGCTTGGATCTGAGTTCTACAGAGGGAGAAGCTTCACTTGGAGGTAAAAAGCTCAGAAATTTCCTTATTGTTAGTGTTGTGTGCTTCTTGGACCAATTTTTAGGGTTTTTGGTCCTAAGGTGGAGACTTTATGAGCAAAAGGTCTCCCTAAGCCTAGATCTTCTATATTTCAGAGTATTATGAGTTGTGGGTTCATAAAAATCCAAACTTGGACATGGATCTTAAGTCATGCATGAGATCTAAGCTTTATGAGGATAGAGGAGAGGTGTTAGAGTGATTAGTGACCTTTACAGCCATGCAAAGGAATAAAGGTTTTGACTTTATGGAATAAGAGGCTTAAGGGAAGTCAGATCTGAAAGTTGGATGAGTGTCTTAACCGTTTAAGACCCAAACTTGGACTGGGAATTACGCCGGGCGTAATCCCAGTACGCACAGCGTAAGGGGCTGCGTACCCCGATTCTATGAGTGTCCAGGTATGCCCAACGTACAGTTTTGGTACGCGCAGCGTAACCCGGAGGGTTGACTTTTGGTTGACTTTTAGGGTTTAGTCAATGGTTGGATCTTTGAGTCATAAGAGGGGTAAAATGGACTTTTACCCTTCTAAGAGAACTTTAGAGATGAGACTATGAGGGATTATTGATCGGGAATGTTATTTGAATGATAGGAGAAGGCTAGGTCGGGACGTTGAGCATGAGAGTTTATCCGACTTCATTTGAGGTGAGTCTCCTCACTATATTGTACCTGGAAGGGTACCTATGTGTGACCGGAAGGTCTTATATGCTATGAGATGTATATGCTATATGCTGATATGTGATATGTATGTTATGTATGATAGGGACCGGAAGGTCAAGATGATATGGACCGGAAGGTCAAGATGACATGGACCGGAAGATCAGGAGGTTACGGACCGGAAGGTCGATACGGGTAGGACCGGAAGGTCTACCAAGATTCTGGATGGAAGTCCCTTGAGAAACTTGGACCGGAAGGTCCCACAGAGTTATGGCCTGGAAAGGCGTATGTGTTGTATGTGGTATTTAGGGAACTCACTAAGCATTTATGCTTACAGTTGTTGTGTTATGTGTTTCAGGTACTAGCGAGGATCGCGGGAAGGTGCCGACATGATCCATACACATTCATAGAGATTATGTTTGAGATTCTGGGAATTGTTTGTTATGATAACAGTGGATACGTTATGTTTTGATATTGTTTTTGATGATTAAAAGTATAATTTAAAAATGAAAAATTGCTTGAAATTTTATGTCGTTACATGTGGACAGATGGTCGTCACTTGACCAACCTAATGACCATGGTAGCAAATCCTTATATCCTGAATCAGGGCTAGCTGGCGACAATCCTTCACATAGTGCCCCTCCTGGCCGCATTTGCGGCGCGCGCTACCTGATCTGCAAACCCCGAAGTGACCCTTCCCGCAGTTGGCACAAGTATGGCCACACTTGCCTCCTTATCTAGAATCAGCGGTGTTAGACCGCTTCGGCGTCAGTTGTGACTGTGTCGGGGCCTGTCGCTGCTCCCTCAACTGCAACTCAACTCTAACTCACGCCGCCTAGCGGCCTCCTGTAACTCCAACAAGGTACCACATCGCTGGGTAGCGACAAACTTACGAATGTCAGTCTTGAGCATGCTCAGACAACGTGTCATCTGAGGCCGCTCAGTAGCAAACTTCGGGCATAAGATTTCCTCTCCGTGAACATACGAGTGATCTCCGTCACTATCTAACCATCCAGTATCAACTCCAAGAACTCCTGAGCTAACTGTTCCCGCTCGACCTGCAGAATGTAGCGAGTGCGGATCATATCCCGGAACTGCTCCATGTAACTGCAGCTCTCTGATCATCAGTGTATGACCCAGTCATCAACCTTCATCAGTCCTTTGCCCCAGACCTCAGCAGGTTCGGGGCACACCTGACCTTCAGGTCAGTAGGACATGAGTATGTGAAGAAACACCCCTCCACGTCAGACAGCCACCTCATGGCACTGATGGGATCCTGAGTCCCATCGAATGTCGGGGGCTTCATGTTATCGAAGTCCCGGTATTGGAAAGCTCGACCAGCTCCTCTCCCTGTCGCTGTTACAACGGATGTCGCTGCAACCGCAGCCGTCTCAGCAAGGGCTGCGTAATGCTCGTAAAAGTACTCAACCATGGCGGTCTTGGTATATCCAAACATCTCCGGCAACTGTGCCCGGAACAGAGCAGCAACCTCGTCATGCAGGATCTCTCAGATCCTGGTGTCCAACTCATCCATCCTCATCTGACCAATGACCTCGGGCTCTGCTGGTCCCTCCTGCCCGCCATCTCCCGATCCTGATCCGAATCCTGTCACAAAGCGTCTCGTAGTCACCATTCTGAAAATAAACCAGAAAGGTATCAGATAATCCATATAATAACAGGGAACCAACTCTCGACCAAAACCCTAGGGGTTGTGACTTCCTTGATACGCATATGGGTCATGTGCTTTCGGTAGTACGGGCCCATACTACCTTCCACACCTACCCATATTTGTCTCGAGTATCATCACAACGTCCTAACAATATACATAGACATGGCGAACGCTCAATCCTCACTCCTAGAGGAATGCTAAATATCTCACAACTGGCCTACCAGCATCACACAACCTACCCATGAAACTTCCATCAACCCTGCAGCACTCGTGTATGCTAACCATACATAACGTTGGACCCCATAGACTTTCGAATACCTGATCCTACCTTAAGCCCTTCATCGGACAAGAACACGAAATAAAGCCAAACCAAACATTCTCAGGCTATAATATCTTAATTATGTACGACCGTGATGCATACACTAAGCAACTACAGTAATGATGTCAATTTCATATAAGGGAAAACCTAGGCTATCAGGCATCATATAATTAGTCAATTCTATCATGAAATTATTGTAGATCCTTAGCCTAATACTAGCATGTTGTTTTATCATCTCACAAAATCAAATAATCCGTAAGGTATTTTGGGGTCTATTCGCGAGCTCCGACTGATCCTACACTTACATCCTCCTTTAATATTTTGAAAAAACCATTTGAAAAAAATCATTTTAAAATTTTGTCCTCAGTTTGATACTAGAGACACATGCATGTTTCCTCCAATTCACTCAAACCAAGGCTCTGATACCAACTTGTAACAACCATAAAAAAAATCATGCCAATTTAAAACTTTTTAGAACAATCCATAAACCTTTAGTTATTACAAATTATTTTCAAAAGAGTTTCATATCATAGTTTCCCATAATCAAATCATAAAATCATAAGGAGGTGCACGATCACTCCTTCGCTTTCCTACGATCATCAGATGTACCTAAAACAATAATCGATAAATGTAAGCTCGAAGGCTTAGTGAGTTAGCCCCAAAATACCAACACCATACGATCATAATCATATCATATAAACAAACAACATGCATAATGAGCCTTCAGCCTGACTGGACCACCCTCACCAGGGCCTATAGCCTATCTGGACCGCTCCCAAGCCTTCAGCACGTCTGGACCACCTCGCAGGGCCTTCAGCCTATCTGGACAGCTCGTCAGGCCTTCGGCCTGACAGGTTTTACCTACCCAGGCCTGCAGTCTATCCGATTCGCCCTGGGTATCTTGGCCTACAACACATAGCAGGACCCGCCTCAACCCATTCCCACAAACCAACAAACATGTGCACATAAATATCATATTCTAGCATATATACGGTCAAACCGATCTAATAGATCAAATAGCATAATAACATCCTATAACCCGGATACAGAACTAACCGGTCACTAACATAGCATTATCTTATGTACCAGGATTCTGACCTACCAGGTCACTAAGCATATCACCATCCTAACTACCAGGATGCAAATCGATAAGCATATCATATAATAAACCCAGATACAAATCCGAAGGGATCGGCCTTAATATCGTAGACCCTGTTGATATACTGAGGATGACTCACCTCATAAGTAGCTCGAGATGATAATGTCAACACCTCCAAATGCATCTCCACACACCGACACCTATAACCACCAATGGTCCATTCCCATCATTTCCCAAATTACCAAAATACCCCCATAAGTCAACTGGCTAATCCTCGGTCAAAGTCAAAGTCAACGGTCAAGGTCAGCAGTCCATGTTGACCCAACACGTCAAGTACATGTGCTGACTCACCGAGTTCCTTCGGAACGCACAGAACCTTGATGTAACATCCCAAAATTCAAGACCGAAAATTTTATTTGTAATTAAATTTTTATGATACCAAATAGTATAGTAACATCCATAATAACATCCTCTGACAAAACCAAAGTGTAAATAATCAAAACATATTATTATAAACCAATATCAGAGTGTAATTCCGAAGATCTCGTGTGCGGAAAACATAATGTGATGCGCTGCGATCAAGCCGACTCCTTTCCTTTGAAAATGAAGTACCTGAAACCAAAACTGAAAACCATAAGCACGAATCTTAGTGAGTTCCCCCATCATACCCCATACCATACAACACACATACTACCATGCATATCAGGGTGCTAGTTGTGACATCCCCTAATTTCTCGGCCAGAAAAGACCGATTTAATTTATGCTTTTTAAAATAAAATCAGAGAAATCCTTTTAAAAGATGTTGCAGAATTGGTCCCCAAAACAAAACATGATACAAGTTTAGCAAAACCTTTCTTTAAGAAATGTATAGTATCATTTCATATCAAAACCTCGGGATGTCATGTTCCGATACAGATCAAAAGCATTAACAAGACATTATAAGCCTTTCTACAGTTATTTGCAACTACTGGCCTATAATCCAAAAATCTATCGTCGTCCTCCGACTATGCTCGGGGTCCACTACCTGTAACATAAAAAGCAGAGTGGGTCAGGCTTAGGAGCCTGGTGAGCATATAGGGTTTTCAACCCACAGTAATAATAAACTTATTAAGTTCACCAATCAACAATAACCCTGATTACCTATTCCCGTTATCCTCACTTTATGTCCTTAAACACTTATCACAAGGGACCTAGCCTAAAGAATATCATCGGGATGGACACTACTGCTAACTGGTATCCTCAGCCATACATGTCTTAAAGGAAACCATGAGGGGGATGGAGTACAGCGAATGAACACTCTTAGTTCATTACACCTACAGGTTGCGGGCCTGCCAGTGTTCCATTGGGCAGTCTAGAAAGTTTGTGGTCGTCATCCAAACTCCGCTAGATGACTGGATCTCAAATCACATCGAGGCCTCTCATCACTTTTATTTTATCACACATCACTATCTACCCATGTTTTACCCAACATATTTGTTGATAAAAATACATATACAGTTTAAAACTTGTATAAAACATCAATTCAACAGTCACCTCAGTTAAACAATTAATATAATTACACGTAGCATGTATTTCATGTAAAATACTTCATATCTAGGTGTAAGATGAATGTGACTATACACTCACATGATTAGATGATAATCGGGCAGCAATTCATTTCCTAAAATGATCGTTTCTAATAAAACCGCAAGTTTTATTAAGAAACCGGGCTCTGCAAAGGTCGGGCTACGAAACCGAAAAGATAAATTTTTCGGGCTTCTCGGGCACTTCGTGGAGTCTTCTAGGGCTTATAATTGATACCAGGGCTTTGGGGGATGTTAAAATGAAGAAAATATGAAGAAAGGGGCTAAATATGGAAAAACTCCAAAAGTAACCGAGAAGGCTCGCATACCCCTTGTATTTATAGGGGTTCTGAAGTCGGATTAAGGAGGAAAGGAGTCAGCATGCAAGGCAGGTGGCATCAGGAGCAAAGGCCACGCGGCAGAAACTGGGCTAGGGTGCGCAGCTGGCTCGCACGTCATCTGCACATGCGAGGGGCTCGTTGTCGCCTCCTGATTGGACCACAGTCTAGTCGAGGCTTCGGACGTGGCTCCTCCTGCGAGGCTTGGACACAAGGAATGGAACACGCGTCGGACTTCTAGTGGACCGGACTTCGGATGCAAGGGCAGGCGACACGTCTCGCCAGCTGGCTTCGGTGACTTAGCCACTTTCTGGACACGCGTCGGATGCAAAGCGAGGACACGTGGCCGAAGCCCACGTGTGCGAAATTCCTCAGTTTTGGGGATTTTTCTCGTTTTTCGCACCAAAACTTCTAAAATCCATAACTTTCGCATACGAGCTCCGTTTTTGACGTTCTTTATATGCACGCGTAGGTAAAATTACGCTCTACAACTTTCGTTTAGACTTCGTCAGCTAATTTTGACTATAATTTTTATATTATTATTTTTAACAGACCGGGACAGGAAATCCGTTAAAAATTCATAACTTCTTCATTCGACGTCCGTTTTCGTCAGACTTTTTACCGTTGTGCTACTAATGACGAGACCTTCAATTCCCGTTTAGGTTGTGTCAGCTAAAAATCACTCGATCTAAAATTCAAGTTGTTAGTTGTCAACTGCTAAGCTGAAACTTCGAAAAATCAAAACTTCCTCATACGAAGTCAGATTTGGGTGTTCTTTTTATCGAACTTCTCGGTTTAACGAACACTACGAGTTTCGTTTAGATTACTAAGGCTAAAAAGTAGTTTATCGAAAACTCACTTTTTACGACATTCAGCGTCGTGCCGGTTTTGTCACGAAACTTCGACACGTCATAACTTCTTAGTTATAACTTGGATCTTGGTATTCTTTATATCCCCAAAATCCTTGTTTCGACAACTACAACTTTATGTAAAGATATCGGATTTATCTAAAATTTATTTTTGACGCTCATTTTTATTCTTAATTAATTAAACCCTAATAATTAAGCATAAAACACACAGAATTCACATAATTCCTTTTTCATTTCTTCAAAATGAGTTACAAAGGTTAACCTGGACTATCACCTTAATATTAATGCCTAGGCTAGAAACACGAGTGTTACACTGGCCTACGCCTTCGGTATCTTTCAACCGGTAACTGCCTTCGATATCTTTCAACCGGTAACTGCCTTCGATATCTTTCAACCGGTATGTGCCTTCGATATCTTTCAACCGGTAACTGGGTACTAATACACCCCCTACTACAATTACATAATAACATAACAGAAACATACTGCCAGGCATGCATGGGTTTTGACTACCCCTTCGGTATCTTTCATCCGGTAACTGCCTTCGGTATCTTTCAACCGGTAACTGGGGACTATTACACCCCCTACCACTATCACATAATAACATAACATAAACATAACCATACTATTAGGCATTCATGGGTTCTGACGACCGCTTCGGTATCTTTCAACCGGCATTCGGGAACTATTTCCCCTACTACTACTATCATATATAACAGAGCATCCTAGCACATACATAACACATAACAGCATACCAGATAATTTTCACAAAGACAATCATCTATCCAACAAGTCCTGCTAGTGGGCCGGCATTGTGGCCTTAGACCCACTTCTACTGGAAGGTAACTCACCTCGCATTGCTGAAGTCCCACATGCAAAAACCCTGGCTGCTGGATGATAGGTTCCTGAACTGTCAATCATCAAAATAACATCCAATTAATAATTGGGTTCCAACACATATCCATAAGTCCATGCTCAGGGTAAAAGACTACCCTAACCCAAACTTAGCTTGACTGAAGCCCAAGGCCCAATCCAAAAGCCCAACAATCAACTATGAGTCAAAGCCCACACATATGGCCTAATTTTCCAAATTGGGCCCAAACCTTTAGATGCTCTAACCCTGAGGCCCAACCATTTATTCTAGTCCAAACATTTAGCATTCTAATGGCCCAATATCATATAATCATCAACGCCCAAACTATGGCCTATCTATGGCCCAATTTTCCAAATTGGGCCCAAATCCTCACATCGGCCTTACCCTAAAGCACATTAACTTATTCTAGTCCATTTGATAGTTCTTGGATGGCCCAATATTAGCCCAATCACCAAAGCCCAATAGAATAGCCTAACTTAAGGCCCAAGTGAAATTAGGGTTTCCACATAAAATGACGATTAGGGTTAAGTGTTTCTTACTTAACCCATTAAGGACTTAATCCATTAAGTCCCTTACTCAACTAGATAAATCATATGGTGTAGTTTGGCTTAATACATAATACAATTCCAATGGCCCAAAATGCGGGTCCCGATAAGTCCAAGCCCATAATTCCAAATTAGGGTTTTCTAAACCCTAATTAGGGTTTCCAACCCAATCATAGCCCAATAGGCCCAAAACTAAGTCCTTAGATCAGTTAGATCTTTATCAGGCCCATTAGGGTTTCGTTAGTCAGGTACCACCCACTACCACCTCGGGTAGTGGTGGTCAACAACGGCTTGCGGCGGCGGCCACCACCTCAAGGTGGTGGTTAGGGTTCTAGTCCAATCGAGTCCAAGCATCCCAAAAGTAATCCAAACACATGAAAAGCACATCGCCACCCAACACGGCGGCCGGTGGTGGTTTTGAGTATTCTTTTGATTATTCCTACCCGATTACAATTTTACAATGCAAAATCTCAAATAACACACACACACACACACTAAGCTAAGCTAAGCTAAACACACACACATAGCCACCCTTGTGTTGGCCGGCGGTGGTAGATGGCGGCAGCCACCATGGCAGGCGGCCATGGTGGGTATCTTTTCTGTTTTTCGGCCATCAAACACCATCTACAATTACACACACGATTCCGATTTGTTTAAAAGGTCCAGCCACCCACCTAGTGGCTCACGACAACGGCAACGGCTGATTCACGATGGCAGCCACCACCTCACGGTGGTGGCGGTGGTTTCTTTTGGCTCCCAATCATGCAACAACACACACCAGTAAGCAGAAACCCACGAATCGGTGACAACTCATCATTAACGGAAACAACAACAACAACGCCATCCGTCGGAGATAGGCAACAACTCACAATGAAAGGTGGTCGGAATAGCTCTGACGACTGTCCTGAAGAATCTATGGATGACGGAGGAAGGCAGAAAAAGAAGAAAACACAGAGGGACGGTGGAAGCGGCACAAACGGAGGCAATGCAGCGGTAGAAGAATGGACCCGCTGGTGGTCCTTGTCGTCGCCGGAAAGGAAGAATGGTCGATCCGCATCGACCGCAGCAGTGCTTAACGTCCGACGGCTCATCATCTCTAGCGGTTGCAGCGGCAGCAAGTTCGTGGTGGTGGCTTCGGTACCGGAAGTCGAAGAAGGAGGGTGGCGGCCAGTGGAGGGGATATAAGGTGGGTTGGCGGCTGACTAAAGGTTCCTAGGGTTAGGGTTTGGATGAAAGATAAATACTCAATGCCCTACAAAACTCATTCCCATAATGGCAGGAATGGTCCCTCTCTAGAAACATCTTTTCAAATGAAGCCTATAATTTACCTTTTTAACACCGCCTTCTGAGATCCTTTACAAATCAAGTCCAAATTTTACCAATCAGCCCCTCCCTCTACAAATTAATTCCAATTGAAGTCCTTATGTTACCAAATGGCCCCTCCCTTATAAAACCTTTTCAACTTAGGTCCAAATGATACCAAACACTCCTTGTCTTCTAAAAATCTTTACGAAACCAATCCGAAACTTACACATTTAACCCCCGACTTCTAAAATTGTAACAATTAGCTCCCCGAGACCAACACCTTGCTATATAATTATTGATTTTAGGGCTACTATACATTCATTCGTTAAATTATTTATTTATTTAATAAACGGGGTGTTACAACTCTCCCCCACTTAAATTAGATTACGTCCTCGAAATCATTCCTTACCATTCCTTACACGCCCAACCACTATAGTAACATGGTCACCATCCCGACCTCACCCTAGCATTCCCAGGGTAGTTGTGACCAATCGTCGCAAAGCCCAAAAATCCGCAGGTGAACGAGTTCCTTGGAATAAGATCACATCTACTCCGTCTGAAATCTGCAGTCTTGAGGTGGTCTAACTCCCTAATAGACCGCTCATACTCAATCATTATTGTTGAACCCTGTCCACTTATCCCTCAACTAACTACTCAACTCCTAATAACTCGAGGTTCCCACTATAAAACAGGATCACATACCTATTTATCCTTTGCAGATCACTTATACTTGGCCAAGCTCAGATAATCCCACTGTGAGTGACTAAGCATGACCCAAGCAAGCAGTTACTCCATCCGTACCTGAAATTCTAAAACACTAATACTAATACTGCCAAAATACTAAAACTGCCCGAAACAGCATGCTGCCACATGGCTGCTTTCCAAAATCTACTGAGACCTTCCGGATCTCCAACCGACCGGGTCTATGCGTCGAATCCTGACATCACCAAATCCAAGGATAAAAATGATTTCTACCTGACCGATGGTAGCCTTATATCACAAACGACCTTATGCAATCCATTGCTTCCTTGATCTCATAAATGTAGTGGCGTTACTAAAGTCTTATCACTGGCTCAACTAGGTCTAATCCCTTTGGGGAAATCCATAAACCAATCTATGGATTTCCATATCCTCACTATTGCACCCGAGCAGGTGGGTAATACTGTTCCTTCCGCAATCTAATAACACTCTCATGCTATCTACTAACCTAGTGAAGGCTATGGGTACACCTATAATCTTACAACACTTTCCATATTGATCGAACACGCACTCGACCTAACACTCAATTGAAATTGAGTCCTAACTGGAGCTCTAACCTGGTTCCCGAGACTCGCTATCTAATGCCAAGGAAAAGCACGAACCAAAAGTTGGAACGTTTTCTAAACTCCCAACTCACCTAATCCTCAAACTAGACGGCCACTCGCCCGCCTTCCATTCTGATGAGGGTGCGAATCTCATCCTAGTTTCACACCTTTTACCGCTCCTAAGTACATGGTCGATTCTCCCCCACTTAGATTCAGCTAAGTCTTCACAGCACGTGAGAGTTGAAGGATTCCCAATCCTTATCGCTTTCTAATATCCCACTGATGACAACCTGAACATACCAATGCTAGCGATGAATCACTAGTTAGACCCTAAGATCACCCATCCTCTGAATCTTGAAGAGTGTTGTTGAGTTATGGTCCAGTCCGACACCTCAATCCATCTCTCATGCTAACAACTGGAGGCCTGAATCTTCACCCTAGTTGACGAATCCTCATTCCCACTTCCAATCTCGCAGCTCCACTAAACTCTAACCGAACACAGTCAATGCGAAAGTACGTTTCTCTTAAACATCCAATGACCGAACACTTATGCATCTAACACCCTCAACTAACACTACCATCTTCATGCTACCAATCCTTTCCTAGCAACGGTGGTGCCTCGAACTCCAAAGTTCTTCCATAGACAGCTGACGAGCATACCCGAACAATGATAGAACCACCAAACTCTAACTTCCCCGGAGAACTATCGCTCTAATCCTGACCCAATATCCTTTAATTAATACTTGTGCACAGATCCCGACAACAAACCGGAATGATAATGGTACACGCGGAACCCACTTCGCAAGATATATCCCTCTATAGGTTCATCAAGGAGTTTTTGGCATGCAGAATGGCATATAACAATCCTTAATAACCCAGACAATAGCAGAGAACCGATCTAAGATCTGACTTGTCCAAACTCACTCACAATTCCAAAGAGATATAGATTCCCGACATCTACCTAGTAGCAGTAGAAGATGGCATACCCGTAACATCTAGAGGAATCCTGATCACCTTCTCTAGAGAAACTTCGACCATCTTGAGATCATGGTGCAAAACTCCCTTCCGATCCCGATGACAAGAGCTAACAATATGATCGCCCTTCCTAAAGGATTCTAAGGATCCATAGACCTTGGGTTTTAGATGAACCCCTAACTGCCCTGCGACAATTTTGTCCAGAAAGGCCTCGAGACGACTACCGAGAACTCCCAAAGTCCCTTCCTTGGATGAATGAAAGACCACCAAGGTCCATTCCCAAAAATCTGTGAGTAATCTCCGATGAGATGAACTTTCACGATCGCACATCGATTAACTCAGACCCTGCTCCTTAACTGGAACCAAAACATGACTCCCATTCTTGAGTGCTCTACACCATACCGAACTAACATTCCATATATCCAAAAATACTCAAGAATCCTTATCCCACAGGCTTCCTGGACTCTCTACGACTCTCCCCGATTTGAGTATGGATCATGTGCTTTCAGTAGTACAGGCCCAATACTATCTACCACGCTTATCCATACTTTCCTCAAGAATCATCCCGAATCCTCCAAGTCGCCTTCTTAACTAATATACCCATGTCTCACTAAACCTCACTGCTAACCCATTGAAGCGTATCCTAGGCTTTCCTAGGTTCCCAAACCCACCCAGTGCTTAGCTACTAAAAGATTCCCAGGTATGTCAACTAGCTACCTTATGAACATAGCCAAATGAAACAGAGATCAGATAATCCTTTGAGTAAAAGATTCATCCCTAGAACGGTTAGACTCAAACGAGAGTTGCACAATAGGGTCAAATCTATCACTCTGAGATTATCCAGCCTGTGCCACATGTGACTTAGTATATTCACTTAATAACTAGCTCACATTACTAAGAGTCCCACAAAGCACAAAGCAAGCAACATTCAGACAATGGAAAGTCTAACTAACATATTCTAATCAAATCATTCTATCCTCTTATCAGGAATCTATACTGGCATAAGATCCTAAGGCTCACACAATCAGGCATAACCTAAACAGGCTATCCTATCACTGACTGATTAGTACTATCATGCAGCTCAACAAGCACATACAGCAGGAATATAAGGCATCTTCCTAGATCCTCAACCCTAATCTAGCATGCATTTCTCATACACATACTATAGGCATATAAGGCATCCTTCCTAGATCCTTAGCCCTAATCTAGCATGCATTTCTCATAATCATATCATATAATAACATAACATGTATGGGTATCTTGGGGAAAACTTACTTGAGCTCGCCTGATTGCACGCACCACATACCTCGTTCTTTTCAAAGTTCTTTTCTGTATTCAAATTCTTTTATAAAAATGATTTTTCTTTTGAAAATTTTCATACCAAGTTTTAAGTCCAGACACACCCGAGAGCGTGCATGAATCCCTCAAACCAAGGCTCTGATACCAAGTTTTATGAATCCAAATAGTATAGTAACATCCATAATAACATCCCATGACAAAACTAAAGTGTAAATAATCAAAAAATATTATTATAAACCAATATCAGAGTGTAATCCCAAAGATCTCGTGTGCGGAAAACATAGTGTGATGCATTGCAATAAAGCCGGCTCTTTTCCTTTGAAAGTGAAGTACCTGAAACCAAAACTGATAACTGTAAGCACGAAGCTTAGTGAATTCCCCCATACCATACAACACACATACTTCAAGGCATATTAGGGTGATGGCCTACCCATTCGGTATCTTTCAACCGGTAACTACCTTCGATATCTTTCAACCGGTAACTGCCTTCGGTATCTTTCAACCGGTATCTGCCTTCGGTATCTTTCAACCGGTAACTGAGGACTAATACACCCCTACTACTATTACATAATAACATAACATAAACATACTGCTAGGCATGCATGGGTTTTGACTACTCCTTCGGTATCTTTCAACCGGCAACTGCCTTCGGTATCTTTCAACCGATAACTGGAGACTATTACACCCCTACCACTATCACATAATAACATAACATAAACATAATCATCCTGCTACGCATGCATGTGTTCCGACGCCCCCCTTCGGTATCTTTCAACCGGTATCCGGGAACTATTTGCCCCTACTACTATTGTCATATATAACAGAGCATCCTAGTACACACATAACACATAACAACATACCAGATAATTTTCACAAAGAAAATCATCTATACAACAAGTCTTGCTAGTGGGCCGACATTTTGGCCTTAGACCCACTTCTACTGGAAGGTAACTCACCTCGAACTACTGAAGTCCCATAGGCAAAAACCCTAGCTGCTGGATGACTGGTTCCCGAACTGTCAATCATCAAAATAACACCCAATTAATAATTGGGTTCCAACACATATCCATAAGTCCATGCTCGGGATAAAAGATTACCCTACCCCCAACTTAGCTTGACTGAAGCCCAAGGCCCAATCCAAAGGCCCAAAAGTCAACTATGAGTCAAAGCCCAACATATGGCCTAATTTTCCAAATTGCGCCCAAACCTTTACATGGTCTAACCCTGAGGCCCAACCATTTATTCCAGTCCAAACATTTGGCATTCTAATGGCCCAAAATCATATAATTATCAAGGCCCAAACTATGGCCTATCTATGGCCTAATTTTCCAAATTGGGCCCAAACCCTCACATGGGCTTACCCTAAAGCCCATTAAATTATTATAGTCCATTTGATTGTTCTTGGATGGCCCATTATTGGCCCAATCACCAAAGCTCAATAGAAAGGCCCAAGTGAAAATTAGGGTTTCCACATAAAATGACGATTAGGGTTAAGTGTTTCTCACTTAACCCATTAAGGACGTAATCCATTAAGTCCCTTACTCTACTAGATATATCATATGGTGTAGTCAGGCTTAATACATAATCCAATTCCAATGGCCCAAAATGCGGGTCCCGATAAGTCCAAGCTTATAATTCCAAATTAGGGTTTTCTAAACCCTAATTAGGGTTTCCAACCCAATCATAGACCAATAGGCCCAAAACTAAGTCCTTAGATCAGTTAGGGCTTTATCAGACCCAATAGGGTTTCACTAGGCCCATTAAGGCTTCGTTAGTCGGGCACCACCCACTACCACCTCGGTTAGTGGTGGTCAACGGCGGCTCAGGGTGGCGGCCTCAACCTCACGATGGTGGTTAGGGTTCTAGTCCAATCGAGTCCAAGCATCCCAAAAGTAATCCAAACACATGCAAAGCACACCGCCACCCAACACGGCGGCCAATGGCGGCAGCCACCACCCTACGGTGGTGGTTTTTAGTATTCTTTTGATTATTCCTACCCGATTACAATTTTACAATGCAAAATCTCAAATAACACACACACACTACACACATAACCACCCTTGTGGTGGCCGACAATGGTAGATGGCGGCAGCCACCATGGCTGGCGGTCGTGGTGGTATCTATTCTATTTTTCAACCATCAAACACCATCTATAATTACACACACACGATTCTGATTTGTTCAAAGGTCCAGCCACCCACCTGTTGGCTCACGGCGGCGGCAGCGGCTGATTCACAGTGGTGGCGGTGGTTTTTTTAGCTCCCAATCACGCATCAACACACACCAGCAAGCAGAAACCCATGAACCAGTGACAACTCTTCATAAACGGAAATAGCAGTAGCAGCACCATTCGCCGGAGATAGGCAACAACTCACAACAAAAGATGGTCAAAATAGCTTCGACGATTGTCGCGAAGCATCTATGGATGGAGGCAAAAGGCAGAAGAAGAAGTAGACACGGAAGGATGGTGGCAGCGGCACAAAATGGAGGCAATGCAGCGGTAGAAGAATGGACCCAATGGTGGTCCTTGTCGTCACTGGCAAGGAACAATGGTCGATCCGCAGCAACTGTAGCAGCGCTTAACGTCTGGCTGCTCATCATCTCTAGCGGTTGCGGTGACAGCAGGTTCATGGTGGTGGCTTTGGCCCCGAAAGTCAAAGAATGAGGGTGGCGGCCGGTGGAGGGATATAAGGTGGGTTGACGGCTGACTAAAGGTTCCTAGGGTCAAGGTTTGGACGAAAGATAAATACCCGATGCCCTACAAAACTCATTGCCTTAATGGTAGGAATGGTCCCACTCCAGAAACATCTTTACTAATGAAGCCTATAATTTACCTTTTTAACCCCGCCTTTTGAGATCCTTTACAAATCAATTCCGAATTTTACCAATCAACGCCTCCTCTAGAAACTAATTCCAGTTGAAGTCCTTATGTTACCAAATTGTCCCTCCCCTATAAAACCTTTTCAACTTAGGTCCAAATGATACCAAACACCCCCTGTCTTTTAAAAATATTTACGAAACCAATCTGAAACTTACACTTCCCCGACTTCTAAAATTATGACAATTAGCTCCCCGAGACCAACACCTTGCTATTATTGATTTTAGTGCTACTATTCATTCATTAATTTATTCATTTATTTAATAAATGGGGTGTTATACTTGAAAACCCTGGTCGACTCGTCGAGTTTCCATACAAGTCTTCGAATACACGAAATGTCCAGATGTCTGGGAAATCCCTAACTGACTCGTCGAGTCGCCTCTCTAACTCGCCGAGTCCATGTAGAACTCAAAATGGGAAAACCCTCCCTAACTCGCCGATTTGGTTTATCCGATTCGTCAAGTTCATGCAATCCAATTCATGTACAGGCGATCTAAGGTATTCCAAAGCTCTAAACAGTAGATCCATCATCCTAGGGAACGTTTGTCACGTAAAGTTGCAAACTTTATGTGCATGCAAGGCCCTACTCATCAAAACCAAGCTAGATAAGGGGTTTAAGGGATGGAGAAAGGACAAGACTTCTTACCTTTGATTCCTTTATGACAATAGGGACTTAGGGGAGTCCAGATCTGAAGTTACAACTTCAGATCTTACGCCAATACCCGAAATGATTCCCAACATGTTAAATGTGACATCCCCTAAAATCTCGGCCAGAAAAGACCGATTTTCATTTATGCTTTTAAAATAATTTCAGAGTAAATCCTTTTGATTTGAAAGAGTTGCGGAATTTTTTTCCTAAAAACAAAGTATGATAAAATAATATTTACCAAAGCATTTCATCAAGAAATGTATTTTCATTATATAATCAAAACTCGGGATGTCATGTTCCGATACAGACCATAAAGCATAAACGATAACATTACAAGTCGTTCAACAAATATATACATATATAGACTTGTAAACAAAACAACTTGATGATTCATCCATCTTATGTCCTTGCGCCACTTCCTGTAATACAAATAAAACTGAGTGGGTCAGGCTTGGGAGCCTGGTGAGCATATAGGGTTTTCAACCCACAATAAGTAATTAACTTTATTTTCATTAACCAACAATAGCCCAATTACCCATTCCCGTTATTCTCACTTTATGTCCCTAAAACAACAACACAAGGGACCTAGTCTAAGAATATTTCATCGGGGCGACAACACATGCTTCGGGGGTTCCTCAACAATATAAGTCAAATAAGGCAACCATGAGGGGGATGGAGTACAGCGAATGAACACCCAAGTTCATTAACACCTACAGGTGGCGAACCTGCTAGCGTTCCACAAGACTGTCTAGAAAAGTATGTGGTCGTCATCTAAACTCCGCTAGATGACTGAATCAGCAACAACAAAGAGACCTCTCATCTGTTTATCACACATCAACTATCTACCCATGTTCTACCCAACATATTAGTAGATAAAAATATATATTTTTATACAGAGTTTAAACCTGTATAGCATTCTCATTCAATACATATTCCAAACAACAAATGAGACACATACACATAACACGTATTTCATAGAGAATAAATCATATCTATGAGATAAAAAAAGTGAATATACATTCACACATATAACAACAAAATATACACATAACACGTATTTCGTATAAAATACTTCATAATTATGCATTAAAAGAAAGTAACTGCACACTCACTTGATCAGAAGACGATCAGATAGCACTACGGCTTGTAATGGTAGTATTCTTCGGTGAAACCGGGATCACTTCGCACACCAGGCTTCTCGCGGGCAGAGCTTCGGCTCGGAAACTCTTTTCTTCGCGGGATCTTCGAGCTTCAGGACTTGCTTCGGGTCTCGGGATGAACACCGGGGCTTCGGGGGGTTAAAAAAGGGCTTAGAGAGAGTATCGGAAGTGGGAGAGAAGAGATGGAGCAACCAAAATCGGCTGCCCCTTGAATTCTATTTATAGGGCAAAAATTTCAGGCTCACCTCGTGAGTTTTTAATTCTCACCTCGTGAGTTTTGCAATTCTCACCTCGTGAGCTCGACATGTCATTGCGTTCGTCATGGCCATTTTCCCTAGAAGACGTCCGTCAACTACTCACCTCGTGAGTTTTGCAATTCTCACCACGTGAGCTCTGACACCACCTTGGGTTTTGCACCCCGAACTTCAGAAATTCATAACTTTCGCATACGACCTCCGTTTTTGACGTTCTTTATATCCACGTGTAGGTGAGATTATGCTCTAAAACTCTCGTTTAGACTCCATTGTCTAATTTCGACTTTAATTTTAATATATTATTAATATATTACTTTTAATAGGCCGGGACAGGAAAACTCTGTTAGAAAATCATAACTTCTTCATCCGACGTCCGTTTTCGCCTATCTTTTTATCGTTTCACTACTGTCGATGAGATCTTCGATTCTCATTTAGATTGTTTCGGCTAAAAATCACTCGATCTCAAATCGAGGATTCGGGCTGCATACTGCTATGTCGAAACTTCGGAAAATCATAACTTCCTCATACGAAGTCAGATTTGGGCGTTCTTTTTATGCATGCTTAATATTTAACGAACTCTAAAAATTCCGTTTAGATCACTAAGGCTAGATATCGCTCTATCTTAAATTCATATTTTACGTCATTCAGCGTCGTGTCGGTTCTGTCGCGAAACTTCGACAAGTCATAACTTCTTCGTTATAACTCGGATTTCGGTGTTCTTTATATCCCCGGAACCCTTGTTTCGACCACTACAGCTTTATGTAAAGATACAGGGCTTACCTCACACTTTAATTTTGACGTTTATTTTTATCCTTTATTAATTATATCTTTATAATAAAGTACTAAGCACACAAATACACATAATTCACATAATACTCAAATATTTCATCATTAATACTTCAAAAAGAGCTACAAGGGTTAACCTAGACTATTACATCAACGAAAATGCCTAGCCTGGAAACGCGGGCGTTACAATTCTCTCCCCCTTAGGATGATTCCGTCCCCGGAATCACACATCAACAAACAAATGCGGATAGCGACTCAACATGTCACTCTCCGTTTCCATGGTGAGATTTGGCCCATTCGAATGTTTCCAACGGACAAGCACTAAATCGACCATCTTGCGTCGAAGCTTCTTAGTCTTTCGGTCAACAATTTCCTCTGGTTCCTCAATTAACCTCTTGTTTTCATCAATTCTCAATTCAGAAATTGGAATTATGTCAGGAACTTGTCCCGTGAACTTCCTCAAATGACACACATTAAAAGTGTTATGAATTCCATTCAGTTCTTCTGGTAGTTCTAGCTTGTATGCTTGGTTCCCAATTCTCTGAAGAACTTTAAACGGTCCAATAAACCTTGGACTCAACTTTCCCCTTTTACCAAATCTTATAAGTCCCTTCCATGGTAAGACTTTAAGTAAAACCGAATCACCAACTTCAAAAGTCATCGGTCTTCGCTTCTTGTCAGCATAGCTCTTTTGACGATCTTGAGCTGCTAACATTCTTTCCTTGATCACTTTCAACTTCTCAGCAGTTTCATGGACCATCTCGGGTCCCATAAAATGCTTTTCTCCAGCCTCAAGCCAACAAGACGGCGTACGACACTTCTGTCCGTATAAAGCTTGATAAGGTGCCATCTTTATGCTCGAGTGGAAACTATTATTGTAGGAAAATTTTACCAAAGGTAAATGCTCATCCCAATTACCTAGGAATTCTAGGGTACATGCTCTCAGCATATCTTCAAGTGTTTGTATTGTTCTTTCACTCTGACCATCAGTCTGTGGATGGTAAGTTGTACTTAAACACAACTTAGTACCCATTTCCTCTTGTAGACTTTTCCAAAACCTTGAGGTGAAACGGATATCACGATCCGATACAATCGTTAACGGAACACCGTGAAGCCTGACAATTACCTTCACATAAGAATTCGCGAGCTTATCCATAGACCATTTCTCATTGGCTGCTATGAAATGCGCACTCTTAATGAATCGATCAACGACCACCCAAATCATGTCGTGACCACTTTTCGTTCTGGGTAGTTTAGTGACAAAATCCATAGTAATGTCTTCCCACTTACCCGTAGGTACAGGTAAAGGTTTTAAACTCCCATATGGTTTTTGATATTGTGTCTTGACTCTCGCACAAGCCACACACTCGGCCACATACTTTGCAACATCAAGCTTCATTGTTGGCCACCAGTAGTAGGGTTTCAGGTCCCTATACATTTTAGTGCTGCCAGGATGAATCGAGTACATGGTTTTGTGAGCTTCTTCCATCAGAAGATCTCTAATTCCTCCGGACTTAGGTACCCAAATACGATCTTGGAATACCTTCAGTCCATGACCGTTTGTACCAAACACCAACATTTTGCCCAAACGTTCCTCCTTTCGGTCATTTTTCCTAGAAGCTTCTTCTTGATCTTTCTTTATACTCTCCACAATTGTCGAGACAACTTGTATTCTCAACGCTCTTGGCCTTTTTCTCTCCACATTGACTTTCCGACTGAGAGCATCAGCAACAACATTAGCTTTACCGGGGGTGGTAAAGTATCTCACAGTCGTAGTCCTTGAGTAACTCTAGCCAGCGTCGTTGCCTCATATTTAACTCTTTATGATAAAAGAGATATTGGAGACTCTTATGATCAGTGAAAAGTTTGCACTTTGTGCCATAGAGGTAATGCCTCCATATTTTCAGAGCAAAAACTACCGCTGCCAACTCCAAATCATGAGTAGGGCAGTTCTTTTCATGCTCCTTCAGTTGTCGAGACACATATGCTATCACCTTTTCTCTTTGGGTCAAAACACAACCCAACCCAACACCAGATGCATCACTATAAACAGCAAAGTCTTCAACTCCATTGGGTAGAGAAAGAATCAGTGTCTCGCATAGCTTCTTCTTTAGCTTCTCGAATGTTTCCTTATGCTTCTCGCTCCAAGCATAAGTTGCTCCTTTGTGGGTCAAAGCTATTAATGGAGTAGCAATAGAAGAAAACCTTGGATAAACCTTCGGTAATATTTGGCTAATCCAAAAAAGCTTCGGATCTCCGTGGGACTTTTTGGTTGTTCCCACTTCATCACAGCTTCAATCTTTGCTGGATCAACCATTATCCCTTCTTGGTTGACCACGTGACCCAAGAATTGGACTTCTCGAATCCAAAAATCACATTTGGGGAACTTTGCATACAGCTTCTCCTTCTTCAAGACTTCTAACATTTCTCACAAGTGTCTGCCATGCTCCCCTTGACTTTTCGAGTAAATCAGAATGTCATCTATGAACACTATCACGGATTTATCAAGGAACGGATTACAAATCCTATTCATTAAATCCATGAATGTTGCTGGAGCATTGGTCAGTCCAAACGACATAACCAAGAACTCGTAGTGTCCATATCTAATTCTGAATGCAGTCTTCTCGATATCTTGTTCTCTTACCTTCAACTGATGATATCCTGACCTTAGATCGATCTTCGAGAAATAGCTCAAACCTTACAATTGATCAAATAGGTCATCAATCCTTGGCAACGAGTATCTATTCTTTATTGTTGCCTTATTCAGCTCTCTATAATCAATGCACATTCTCATGCTCCCGTCTTTCTTCTTTACAAATAACATCGGAGCTCCCCAGGGTGATGAACTAGGTCTAATGAAACCTTTGTCCAATAACTCCTGAAGTTGCATCATCAGCTCTTTCATCTCCGTCGGTGCTAATCGATACGGTGCTTTTGCTATTGGTGTGGTTCCTGGTAGTAAGTCTATTCTAAACTCCACTTGTCTATCAGTTGGTAATCCAGGAAGATCTTCGGGAAATACTTCCGGATAATCACACACCACTAGAATACTCTGCATCACCTTCTTTTCCTTCTTAGCATCGATCACGAATGCTAAATATGATGTACATCCCTTGGTCAAACACTTTCTAGCTTTCATTAGGGAAATGATTCCAGAATTTATTCGCCGTTTGTCCCCGTACACCATAAATGACTCTTTCCCTGGCGGGTTTACTTTTACTATCTTCTTTCTGCACAATATTTCGGCATCATTGGCGCTAAGCCAATCCATTCCCAGAACGATGTCGAAACCATTAAGTTCGATAGGCAATAATTCCTCGTGAAACTTATTTCCATTAAGGCCGATTAAGATGTTTTTCATATGATGGCTAACAGGTACAAACTTGCCACTAACAACTTCGACTAATAAAGCATTATCTAGTCTATCAACAAGCAAAGCTAGTTTTCTACCAAACTCATGCGAAATAAAGGAGTAGTTGGCTCCAGAATCAAACAAAATTTGAGCAGGTAATTCATTTACGAGAAAGGTACCTGAAGCGACATCAGCTTCATCCTTCGCAGCCTCAAGTGTCATCTGGAAGGCTCTTTCCTTCGACTTTGGTGGAATGTTGGGCTTAGCTGCCTCCTTCTTCTTCGGACAGTCTTTCAAAATGTGCCCCTCTTCATTACAACCAAAACACATCCTTTTGTTGGACGGACACTCATTGGCAAAATGCCCAATTTTTCCACACTTGTAGCGGGTTACATCCTCACTACATTTCCCAAAGTGCTTTTTCTTGCACTTCTCGCACCATTTTGCTTCGCCTCCTTTTCCTCCAAACTTTTTCGAATCAAACTTCGAAAATTTGCTTTTCTTATTGGAACCTGAAGTTCCTTCAAACTTTCTCTTCTCGCCAACTTCAACCTTGTTGGCGGTTCTTCCCTTGATCATGTCCTCAACAGACTTAGCAGCCCAAATAGCTGACTCTAGAGTAGGTACCTGACACACTGGCACCGCATACTCCCATGGGAGTCCCTTTGTATACCGGTCAACTTTAGTCAGCTCGTCTGGGACGATGCACAAAGCAAACTCCATCTTGTTTGTGAAGTTGTTAGTATATTCGTCGACTCACATGTTGCCCTTTGTCAATGTCAGAAACTTGTTCTCCAACTCCAACAGATTTTGAGCCGAGCAGAACTTGCGCTTGAACTGCGCCAAGAACTCTGCCCATGTCAATTGCAGTGGCTCAATAGGGCTTAGGGTCTTCCCTAAAGTGTTCCACCAACGAACAGCTCCACCCCTGAACTGGCGTACTACAAAAGTGGTCTGCAACTTGCGTCTGCAGCCACACGTCATGAAGGCTAGCTCCATTTATGATATCCAATCCATGACTCCGATCGGATCCTCCTTTCCAGTGAAGGTCGATGGTTTGCAAGTCAGAAAGTCCTTGTACTTGCATCCCATTCCATCATTCCTTTCATCCTGATTGTTTTGCCTAACTATCGGTGGGTTGGCTTGACCAACAGATCCACTGAAGTTTCCACCTTCTGAGTGCCCTTCATTTAATTCGGGCTCTTCAACTTGAATTGACAGTTCTTCACGATTCTGTTGAAGAAACCGCCTAGTCTCCTCCATTTGACGATCCAACATTGTTTGAATCATCATTTGTACACCAGCCATTGTTATCGGCTCAGGTGCTGCTGCTACGACATGTATTTGCTCAATCACTGGTGGTTGATTCCTGTTTTCATCAGCATTTCCAACACCTCTCCTCGTTCTCACCATTTTTGATCTATACACCGAATAATGTGAAATTAGATCCTCATTCACGATAGATATTCAAATCATCCTTATCACTCCGAAACGTTTACATGCTAGTTCTAATATCGTAGACGTACGCTTAGAATCCTACACACATAAGGTTTCCAGATCCGGTCGGCAACAGACCATAGATACGAACAAATAATATCATATATGGCAAACATATAACATTTAGCACATAAAAGCATTTTAGGCAATTTTCCTAAAATAAACTAGTGCTCGTGTCAAAAATATAACAGACACACATCTCAAAATTTCACTTAGCATTCTAAGTTTAAGTCTAGAAATCCTACAAATTCCTATTTCGCTTAAACTAATGCTCTGATACCAACTGTGACATCCCCTAAAATCTCGCCCAGAAAAGACCGATTTTCATTTATGCTTTTAAAATAATTTCAGAGTAAATCCCTTTGATTTGAAAGAGTTGCGGAATTTGTTCCCAAAAACAAAGTATGATAAAATAATATTTACCAAAGCATTTCATCAAGAAATGTATTTTCATTATATAATCAAAACTCGGGATGTCATGTTCCGATACAGACCATAAAGCATAAACGATAACATTACAACTCGTTCAACATATATATATATATATATATATATATATATATATATATATATAGAGAGAGAGAGAGAGAGACTTGTAAACAAAACAACTTGATGATTCATCCATCTTATGCCCTTGCGCCACTTCCTGTAATACAAATAAAACTGAGTGGGTCAGGCTTGGGAGCCTGGTGAGCATATAGGGTTTTCAACCCACAATAAGTAATTAACTTTATTTTCATTAACCAACAATAACCCAATTACCCATTCCCGTTATTCTCACTTTATGTCCCTAAAACAACTAATACAAGGCACCTAGTATAAGAATATTTCATCGGGGCGACAACACATGCTTCGGGGGTTCCTCAACAATATAAGTCAAATAAGGCAACCATGAGGGGGATGGAGTACAGCGAATGAACACCCAAGTTCATTAACACCTACAGGTGGCGAACCTGCTAGCGTTCCACAAGACTGTCTAGAAAAGTATGTGGTCGTCATCTAAACTCCGCTAGATGAATGAATCAGCAACAACAAAGAGACCTCTCATCTATTTATCACACATCAACTATCTACCCATGTTCTACCCAACATATTAGTAGATAAAAATATATATTTTTATACAGAGTTTAAACCTGTATAGCATTCTCATTCAATACATATTCCAAACAACAGATGAGACACATACACATAACACGTATTTCATAGAGAATAAATCATATCTATGAGATAAAAAAAAGTGAATATACATTCACACATATAACAACAAAATATACACATAACACGTATTTCGTATAAAATACTTCATAATTATGCGTTAGAAGAAAGTAACTGCACACTCACTTGATCAGAAGACGATCAAATAGCACTACGGCTTGCAATGGTAGTATTCTTCGGTGAAACCGGGATCACTTCGCACACCAGGCTTCTCGCGGGCAGAGCTTCGGCTCGGAAACTCTTTTCTTCACGGGATCTTCGAGCTTCGGGACTTGCTTCGGGTCTCGGGATGAACACCGGGGCTTCGGGGGGTTAACATAGGGCTGAGAGAGAGTATCGGGAGTGGGAGAGAAGAGATGGAGCAACCAAAATCGGCTGCCCCTTGAATTCTATTTATAAGGCAAAAATTTCAGGCTCACTTCGTGAGTTTTTAATTCTCACCTCGTGAGTTTTGCAATTCTTACCTCGTGAGCTTTGCAATTCTCACCTCGTGAGCTCGACATGTCATTGCGTTCGTCATGGCCACTTGCCCCGGAAGACGTCCGTCAACTACTCACCTCGTGAGTTTTGCAATTCTCACCTCGTGAGCTCTGACACCACCTTGGGTTTCGCACCCCGAACTTCAGAAATTCATAACACTCGCATACGACCTCCGTTTTTGACGTTCTTTATATCCACGCGTAGGTGAGATTATGCTATACAACTCTCGTTTAGACTCCATTGGCTAATTTCGAATTTAATTTTAATATATTATTAATATATTATTTTTAATAGGCCGGGACAGGAAAACTCCGTTAGAAAATCATAACTTCTTCATCCGACGTCCGTTTTCGCCTATCTTTTTATCATTTCACTACTGTCGATGAGATATTCGATTCTCATTTAGATTGTTTCGGCTAAAAATCACTCGATCTCAAATCGAGGATCCGGGCTGCATATTGCTAAGTCGAAACTTCGGAAAATCATAACTTCCTCATACGAAGTCAGATTTGGGGGTTCTTTTTATGCACGCTCAATGTTTAACGAAATCTACAACTTCCGTTTAGATCAATAAGGCTAGATATCGATCTATCTTAAATTCATATTTTACGTCATTCAGCGTTGTGTCGGTTCTGTCGCGAAACTTCGACAAGTCATAACTTCTTCGTTATAACTCGGATTTCGGTGTTCTTTATATCCCCGGAATCCTTGTTTCGACCACTACAACTTTATGTAAAGATATCGGGCTTATCTCACACTTTAATTTTGACGCTTATTTTTATCCTTTATTAATTATATCTTTATGATTAAGTACTAAGCACACAAATACACATAATTCACATAATACTCAAATATTTCATCATTAATACTTCAAAAATAGCTACAAGGGTTAACCTAGACTATTACATCAATGAAAATGCCTAGCCTGGAAACACGGGCGTTACAATTCTCTCCCCCTTAGGATGATTTCGTCCCCGGAATCACACATCAACAAACAAATGCGGATAGCGACTCAACATGTCACTCTCCGTTTCCCAGGTGAGATTTGGCCAATTCGAATGTTTCCAACGGACTAGCACTAAATCGACCATCTTGCGTCGAAGCTTCTTAGTCTTTCGGTCAACAATTGTCTCTGGTTCCTCAATTAACCTCTTGTTTTCATCAATTCTCAATTCAGAAATTGGAATTATTTCAGGAACTTCTCCCGTGAACTTCCTCAAATAACACTCATGAAAAGTGTTATGAATTCCATTCAGTTCTTCTGGTAGTTCTAGCTTGTAAGCTTGGTTCCCAATTCTCTGAAGAACTTTAAACGGTCCAATAAACCTTGGACTCAACTTTCCCCTTTTACCAAATCTTATAAGTCCCTTCCACGGTAAGACTTTAAGTAAAACTGAATCACCAACTTCAAAATTCATCGGTCTTCGCTTCTTGTCAGCATAGCTCTTTTGACGGTCTTGAGCTGCTAACATTCTTTCCCTGATCACTTTCAACTTCTCAGCAGTTTGATGGACCATCTCGGGTCCCATAAAATGCTTTTCTCCAGCCTCAAGCCAACAAGACGGCGTACGACACTTCTGTCCGTACAAAGCTTGATAAGGTGCCATCTTTATGCTCGAGTGGAAACTATTATTGTAGGAAAATTCTACCAAAGGTAAATGCTCATCCCAATTACCTAGGAGTTATAGGGTACATGCTCTCAGCATATCTTCAAGTGTTTGTATTATTCTTTCACTCTGACCATCATTCTGTGGATGGTAAGCTGTACTTAAACACAACGTAGTACCCATTTCCTCTTGTAGACTTTTCCAAAACCTTGAGGTGAAACGGCTATCACGATCTGATACAATCGTTAACGGAACCCCGTGAAGCCTGACAATTTCCTTCACATAAGAATTCGCGAGCTTATCCATAGACCATTTCTCATTGGCTGCTATGAAATGCCCACTCTTAGTGAATCGATCAACGACCACCCAAATCATGTCGTGACCACTTTTCGTTCTGGGCAGTTTAGTGACAAAATACATAGTAATGTCTTCCCACTTACCCGTAGGTACAGGTAAAGGTTTTAAACTCCCATATGGTTTCTGATATTGTGTCTTGACTCTCGCACAAGCCACACACTCGGCCACATACTTTGCAACATCAAGCTTCATTGTTGGCCACCAGTAGTAGGGTTTCAGGTCCCTATACATTTTAGTGCTGCCAGGATGAATCGAGTACATGGTTTTGTGAGCTTCTTCCATCAGAAGATCTCTAATTCCTCCGGACTTAGGTACCCAAATACGATCTTGGAATACCTTCAGTCCATGACCGTTTGTACCAAACACCAACATTTTGCCCAAACGTTCCTCCTTTCGGTCATTTTTCCTAGAAGCTTCTTCTTGATCTTTCTTTATACTCTCCACAATTGTCGAGACAACTTCTATTCTCAACGCTCTTGGCCTTTTTCTCTCCACATTGACTTTCCGACTGAGAGCATCAGCAACAACATTAGCTTTACCGGGGGTGGTAAAGTATCTCACAGTCGTAGTCCTTGAGTAACTCTAGCCAGCGTCGTTGCCTCATATTTAACTCTTTATGATTAAATAGATATTGGAGACTCTTATGATCAGTGAAAAGTTTGCACTTTGTGCCATAGACGTAATGCCTCCATATTTTCAGAGCAAAAACTACCGCTGCCAACTCCAAATCATGAGTAGGGCAGTTCTTTTCATGCTCCTTCAGTTGTCGAGACACATATGCTATCACCTTTTCTCTTTGGGTCAAAACACAACCCAACCCAACACCAGATGCATCACTATAAACAGCAAAGTCTTCAACTCCATTGGGTAGAGAAAGAATCAGTGCCTCGCATAGCTTCTTCTTTAGCTTCTCGAATGTTTCCTTATGCTTCTCGCTCCAAGCATAAGTTGCTCCTTTGTGGGTCAAAGCTATTAATGGAGTAGCAATAGAAGAAAACCTTGGATAAACCTTCGGTAATATTTGGCTAATCCAAAAAAGCTTCGGATCTCCGTGGGACTTTTCGGTTGTTCCCACTTCATCACAGCTTCAATCTTTGCTGGATTAACCATTATCCCTTCTTGGTTGACCACGTGACCCAAGAATTGGACTTCTCGAATCCAAAAATCACATTTAGAGAACTTTGCATACAACTTCTCCATCTTCAAGACTTCTAACATTTCTCACAAGTGTCTGCCATGCTCCCCTTGACTTTTCGAGTAAATAAGAATGTCATCTATGAACACTATCACGGATTTATCAAGGAACGGATTACAAACCCTATTCATTAAATCCATGAATTCTGCTGGAGCATTGGTTAGTCCAAACGACATAACCAAGAACTTGTATTGTCCATATCTAATTCTGAATGCAGTCTTCTCGATATCTTGTTCTCTTACCTTCAGCTGATGATATCCTGACCTTAGATCGATCTTCGAGAAATAGCTCAAACCTTACAATTGATCAAACAGGTCATCAATCCTTGGCAACGGGTATCTATTCTTTATTGTTGCCTTATTCAGCTCTCTATAATCAATGCACATTCTCATGCTCCCATCTTTCTTCTTTACGAATAACACCGGAGCTCCCCAGGGCGATGAACTAGGTCTTATGAAACCTTTGTCCAATAACTCCTGAAGTTGCATCATCAGCTCTTTCATCTCCGTCGGTGCTAATCCAATAATCATATGATGGGCCTTTTGGACTAACTCTTCATGGACTCTCACACATATTTAGTCCATACCTAATCAACATGGATCATTGGCCCAAACTATAAATATTACTAATTGACTTAATCAATCCCCGTTAATTTAATTAGTCTCTTTTGATCACTAAATTAATTCCAAATTAATTCTTGATCAATACTAATTAAATAATATGATTTGTCAATTAATATATTATACTTATAATATATTAATAAACCACAAATAACCTCTTTCTCAAATATCCATCCTATCAAATTGTCCTGGTGAAGACAACCCAAAATGGACCATGCTACTCTCGGGTCAAGTACATACAAATTATAGTAATGGGCTTAGACACCTAATCCAAGACCTATGACTATCATACATATTTCAAAATTTTCATATGATTAGGGTTAAAAACATTACCTCTCTTGTTATGTAGCAATAACAAGTTTAATCCTTATTGATCTCTACTTCTGAAAGCCTAGTGCCCCAAGTGTTGCACCTCTAATGGAGTCACAAACACTCAATGAAAGGAGATGACTTAGGAGAGAGGTGAAATCGGCTAGGGGCGATTCAAAGAAGACATAGAGCCGAATTCCACATGCTAAGGGGTTTATTTATAGTTGAGGCTATTAAAAATCCATTGTCGAACTCTGACGCGTCCATTAGATAAGGGATCATATATTCCTTAATTCTTCAAGATATCATAGGAAATGGGACATTAATTATAATCATTCTCTCTGTTCATGTGTTGTTGCCCAATTTCCGATTTATGATGATTGACTAATTGAACAAATCAAATCAGTCCAGACTTGGCCAAGAGCTTAGAGTGTCATCACTAAATCATCGAGGGGCCACATATATAGTTTTTATACCCTTAGGGTAAAAGGAACGTGTCACACCCCCGAACCAGACGGCGGAAACGTCTGGGGGATTGGGTGACTTCATTTTTTTGTAGTATGATCATAGAGTATATAATTGAAACATAACATCATCATCATTACACATGTAATATTACAACATTCATTGTTTACATCAAGTATTGGATTTCAATATTACATGCAAAAATATTCAAAGTAAGATGAAAAACAAAACATAACAAAATATCCATGTAATCTTGCTGACCAATCTGCTCAACGGTTTCCTGAGAATACAAGTTAATTTAAAAAGGTCAACATAAATATGTCGGTGAGTTCATATGCATGTTTGAGTAAAACGTTTTGTATTGCTCGGTAAACACCAAAAAATATGATATTTTTGGAAAAACAGTTTGAAATATTTGAAATGTTTGTGCCCGATCTTGTATTAATGGATGTGTGTTAATGTTTGTGAGAGTATAAAGAGAATAATTCAGACAACCCGATGTTGTCTGCTTATGAGAATGCCGAAATCTCAACACCCGAGTTTGAGTACCAGCGTGAGTATATTGTCGTGTTATAAAAAAAAAAGATGGTTTCCCGTAAATTTATAACATTAATTTCTCTAAGTGAGTCGTTATAACCATACTAGATAATGACAATTTCGCCTGTCATGGCGTTTTTGGATGCCGACGGAATAAGGTAAGGTTTTTGTCACCCTAGATTGGCCTAGTTTAACTGTAGCGAACAGCTCAGTTGTGGGGTGTCACCCTCGTATAGATCTATACACATACTCCCGCTCTCCCTTTTGGAAACTTTGGTTATAACTACAGAATACGATTGTACACTCAATAGATGTCAACCGACACATCTCACTAGATCCTTAATCAAATTTACGTGAAAGAGAAAACATATAAGGTATATTCCAGGCCCAATAAACATGTAAGTGGACACTAAGGCCCACTAAGCATGTGAATTATTTCCAAGCTCAAAAGGAATGAGAATATATATATATATATATATATATATATATATATATATATATATATGTGTGTGTGTGTCCCGGGCCCAATATACATGAAAAAAAGGGACAACTAAGGCCCATTTAACATGTATATTATTTCCAGTCCCAATAAGGATGTGAATACCGAAATCGATTCGTGGTTCGTTACGTTGGTTGTTTAAGCTATGTTATTTACCAATGTGACATAAAGAGTTCACCTTTTTGTAAAAGGTCATTTTTGGTCCTATAAACCAAAAATTTACATCTATGGCACATTTGTGGTAAAAATGACAATTTAGGTCCTTTAAGGACAAAAATTGCATTTTAGGCTAGTTTTAAGTAGAAATAACATTTTTAACTCACTTTTGTCAAAAATATCATTTTTGACTTGGTTTTATGAAAATGTGCATTTTTGGACCATTTAAAAATAAATTCATCTTTTTGGCCCAAATTTTAATAAATTTATATTTTTCGTTCCTCTTATCAAAAATTTACATTTTTGGCACAACTTTGTTGAAAATGACATTTAAGCCCACAAAAGTCCAAAATTTTACAAACTTGCTCCAAATCTTCGTAAAAGCCCAAAAGAAGCCCATTTATGAATTTTTACACTCCTAGCCCTTTTTAAGATCATAAATATCATAAAGATTCATATTTATCAAAATACATCCTTTTTGGTCCCTTAAAAACCGTGAGTTATATAAAATTACCCCATTTTTGGTTATTTTGTCATTTTTGACCCTCTTATGCAAATTTTATAGTTTAAATAACTTAGATGTATTTTTAAACCTTTTCTTTGCATAATAAGTTGAAATGAGTGTTATGTTCTACAAAGATCATCACATTTTAGTAGGTCTTCAAGTTCATGGAGTTTATAACACATAATCACACATATATCATGAAAAACACACAAAATCATGCATACACAGATAGATATACACAAAACAACTTGTATTCTCCCACAATACTTAGTAAAACCAAAAATAGGGGTATAAACTCACTTTGCTTTGATGATTTCGATTTGATGAAGAGTTTGAAGGAGATTTCAACCCTAGATGCTTCCTTGAGTTGATTTTTTTGATTTATGGAGTTCTAAGAAGCAAGAATCATGAAAACATATGTTTATGAAGAGTAATCTAGCTTAAAAATAAAGTAATCAACTTGAATTTTTAATGATCTTACCACAAGTGTGAAGCTTGAATGATTTTCTTGAAAACACACACAATACTCACGAATTTTTGGAGGTGAAGATGAGAGAATTTTTGATGGCTTTGAGAGTAATTTTGTAGGGTTTGAAGTTGGAATGAAGAGTGATGAGTGAGGACAAGTTTGGCAAAAAAATAAGAAGAGAAGGAAGAGAAGAGAAAGATGTGATGGATTATGCATGGAAACATGAGATTTTCTTGATACTTGAGGGATAAATTGCCTAGATAACCTCTAGTTCATATTGAGGTGTCTTCATTAGAAATATCCCATATTATCCCCCCCCCCCTTTTTTTACAAAGTGTATATATATATATATATATATATATATATATATATATATATATATCTAACCGAGAATGGAGAAAAGAGGAAGAGAAAAGAATTTGTTTGGGCCATTAGTGAATATATTCGAATGTTATAGGGTCTAATATGGAAATTTCGGCCCATTGGGCCCTTATGAGAGTCTACGGCCCAATAATAATAAGGAAAGGGAGTTACGGCCCATTACGGTTTAAGAAATCATTTACAACGCATTAGGGCCCACGACAACAAGGTGAGACATTTTAGGCCCAATAAGGCCCAAATGCTATGGTTTGACGAATGCGGGTCCAATTAGAGCCCAAATGGGGTTCTTTGGCCCCAAATCATCAAATGCAAGGTTTACTGGCCCATTAGGCCCAATAAGACGATCCTGGTCTATACTAAGTTTGAACCGGGACATTAGGGTTTCAAACCCAAATTTTAGTATCTGAGATGTTTTAAATTAGGTTTTGGACTTCACTTAGGAGTTTCGATTCAAATGGATGTTTTTGATTGAGCATAGTACGTGATATCCACTTAGATTACAAGTTTTTCAAGAGTTGATGTTTACATGAAAAACAAAATTTCCTAGCTAAAAATGCTAGTTGTGACATCATCCCCCCGTTAGAGGAAAATTTCGTCCCGAAATTATTTTGAAAGATAGAGCTATGAACGAGAGAACAGGTGAGGGTACTTCTACTTCATCTAGTCTTTGTGTTCCCATGTGAATTTCGGCCCACACTTAGCGTTCCATCGAACCTTCACAATCAGAATGCAACTCTATTTCATTCGCTTTACTTCCTTATCCATTATCTCGACTGGTTCTTCGACGAACAGTAGATTCTCGTTTATTTCGATCTCTTCCAAAGGAATGATAAGAGTTTCATTTGATAAGCACTTTTTTAGATTTGAGACGTGGAATACGGGGTGTATGTTGCTGAGCTCCGCAGGTAACTGCAGCTAATATGCCATCAGACCAACTCGAGCTAGAATCTCGAACGGCCCGATGTATCACAGATTTAGTTTTACCCGTTTCCCAAAACAGATCATCCCTTTCCAGGGAGAGACCTTTAATAACACCCTATCTCTGACTTCGAATTCCAGAGGCTTTCGTCGTTTGTCAGCATAACTCTTTTGTCGGTCTCGCGATGCTTGGAGTCGGGCTTTGATTTGGATTATCTTTTCTGTCGTTTCTCGAATGATTTATGGTCATGTAAGAGTGTTGCTCGGTGACTGCCTTTTTCCAACTGGGTGTCACCCACCTCAGCCCAACAGAGAGGCGATCTGCATTTGCGACCATATAAAGCCTCAAAAGGAGCAACCCTTATACTTGTGTGATAGTTGTTGTTGTACGAGAATTCATTCAAGGGCAAGTGGGTATCCCATGATTTGATGAAATCGATCACACAGGCTCGGAGCATGTCTTCAAGTGTTTGGATGGTTCGTTCGCTCTGGCCATTAGTTTGAGGGTGGTAAGTAGTGCTCATGTCTAGTTGTGTTCAGATTTCCTTTTGGAGCGACTACCAAAATCGTGAAGTAAATCTACTATCCCGATCCGAGATAATAGATACTGGCACCCCATGAAGTCTCACGATCTCCTTTATATAGGTTCATGTTAATCTTTCCATCTTGTACAATTCTTTTATTGGCAGGAAATGGGCGGATTTGGTTAACTTATCAACAGTCACCCAGATAGCATCCAATTCGTCTGTTGTCTTAGGTAATTTGGTTATGAAGTCCATGGTAATCCTTTCCCATTTCCACTTAGGTATCACTAGTTGTTGTAATAATCCCGAGGGCTTTTGATACTCCACTTTTACTTTGGCACAAGTGAGACACTTTCCCATGTAAGTGGCGATCTCTGCGTTCATATTTGGCCACCAATAATGTTGTTTAATATCCAGGTACATCTTATCCAAACTTGGATGGACGGAATATTGCGTTCTATGAGCCTCTTTCATGACTATCTCTCTAAATCCCCCAAATTTAGGGACCCAGATTCTATTCATGAAGTAGTAAGCTCCGTCCTCTCTGACTTCATGGTTTTTATCCATCCCACGCAACGTTTCATTTGTGGCGTTCTCCGGTTTCAATGCATCGGATTGGGCTCCCTTAATCTGCGAGGTTAGGTGGGAGTGGATGGTTATCAATAACGTCTTCACCCGGCGACCTGAATATTCTTTCCTGCTCAGGGCATCAGCTACCACGTTAGCCTTTCCTGGGTGGTACTTGATCTCGCATTCGTAATCATTTAGCAGCTCAATCCACCTTCGCCGCCTCATGTTCAAATCCGTTTGGTTTAGAATATGCTGGAGGCTCTTGTGATCCGTGAAGATGGTGCACTTCGTACCGTATAGGTAGTGACTCCAAATCTTTAGAGCGAAGACCACAGCTCCCAACTCGAGATCATGGGTGGTGTAGTTTACTTCATGCGTCTTCAATTGTCTGGATACGTAAGCTATCACCATTGCATGCTGCATGAGGACACAACCTAAACCTTGGTTCAAAGCATCACAGTATACTATGAAATCTTCGGTTCCCTCCGGTAAGGATAGCACTGGTGCACTATAGTGGGCTCGCTTCAAGGTTTGGAAGGCAGCTTCTTGCTTTTCCGTCTAGTTGAAAGATACACATTTTTGTGTCAAGGCGGTAAAGGGCTTGGCTATCTTGGAAAAGTTCTATATAAATTTTCGGTAGTAGCCTACATGACCCAAGAATTGTCGAATTTATGTTGGTGTCTTCGGAATTGCCTAGCCTTCAATGGCCTTGATTTTGGAAGGATCTACATGAATCCCATTCTCACTGACTACATGATCGAAGAAGTTTACACTGCGTATCCACAACTCGCATTAGGAGATCTTTGCATATAGCCTTTAAGCCCTTAGAATTTCCAAGATTTGACAGAGATGTTGACTGTGCTCCTCCTTGCTTCGGGAGTATATGAGAATGTCATCGATGAAGACGATTACGAACTTATCGAGGAATGAGTGGTAGACTCGATTCATGAGGTCCATGAATGTTGCATGGGCATTTGTTAGACCAAAGGGCATCACGACGAATTCGTAATGGCCATACCGAGTTCGGAAAGTAGTTTTTGGAATGTCCTCTTCACGGACTCAAAGCTGGTGATAACCAGATCTTAGATCTATTTTGGAGAAGTAAATAGCTCCTTGAAGTTGGTCGAATAGATCGTCAATCCGAGGGAGTGGGTATCGATTTTTGACAGTGAGCTTATTCAGTTCTCTATAATCGATGCACATCCTAAAGGATCCGTCTTTATTCTTGACAAACAAGACCGGAGCTCCATAGGGTGAGAAGTTTGGTCTGATGAATCCTTTGCTCAATAATTCGCTTAATTGACTGGATAACTCCTGCATTTCGGTGGGAGCTAACCTATAGGGTGATTTGGCAATTTATGTGGCTCCTGGTATGAGGTCGATTCGGAATTCAACCTGTCTTTGTGGGGGTATTCCCGGAAGGTCTTCAGGAAATACATCCGGAAAGTCACATGCCATTGGGATGTATTTAAGGTTTACTTCTTCTTTGGCCTTATCCACAACATGAGCGAGGAAAGCATAATTTTTCTTGTATAGACACTTCTGTGCCTTGATGCATGAGATAAGACGAAGATTGGTGCCAGTTTTGTCACCATAGATTATTAGGGTTTCGTGATTGGGGAGGTGAAGGTGAACGGCCTTCTCGCGACACATAATATTAGCATGGTGGGGGCTTAACCAATCCATTCTGATTATCACATCAAAACTCCTAATATTTACTGGCATCAAATCTATTTGAAATGAATGATTGTTTAGTGTTAATGTGCACCCTACATAAACATCTTTGGTTGTTTCAGTTTTCCTGTTAGTCATCTCCACCGTGAAGGCTTCGTTGAGTTTCTGGGGTTGTTGATTTAGTAAGTGTTTGAATTTGTTACTAACGAAGCTTTGCTCGGCTCCGCTATAGAATAAAATGCATGTGTAAGTGTTGTTAAGTGGGAACGTACCAGTAACAACCGTCGGGTCTTGAACTGCTTCACCTTGACCCAACATCAATACCCTTCTTGATCCTCTTGTCCCTCAACGTTAATATGAAACTGTGATTACAAAAAACCCCTTTGATAGTGGTAACACCTAGAAACTAATGGTGCTAAATCATTAACAAAAGAAAACTAAGTAAAAGTTATATGTTAAAAACTACAAGTTTTATATGAGAGTCAACATTTTCATTTTGAACAATTAGAAGTTACAACCCCAAAATAATGAATACCAGTCTCTTTGAAAAAAAAAATATGCAAAACAACTATCATCGCATTGAACATAATAATAACAATAATAATAATAACTTTAAATTGCTTCTATACCACTGCATAGTCCAGAAAAGTCAAATGGGGTAACTTCTGAATTATGATAACAAAGACCTTTCATCTATTCCAGCTTCCATATTTTTCACCAATGGATTTTGGTAATCAACATTTTTCACCTGTGTATTATCTTGCCAGTGGTCCAAATCTGTCAAAAAAAACATACAGTTAGATTATTAACTTCCTAAACCTTACATCACCTATTTACATATTAATAATCTCCATACAAGTACAACTTATCAAATCATTAAGCTCATGATTGGTTCCAAAGAGGCTAAAATGGTCATAAACTCCAGCCTTGCTGATTTGCGTTACAGCAAGCTAATCTGCATTGTCTATGTTGACCTGAATAATGTCGATAAGAGGATCACCCACTATTTTTTAATTTCTTTTGGCCAAGTGGACGTATACATGACACTTTGTCTGTGAGGAGGTATTTCATCTATAATCTTCCTTATTTGAGGTTCAAAACCTATATCAAGCATCCTATCAGCCTCTTCATGCATAAAACTCTGAAAGGGTCTGATGTTATCATTTCTTCAGTTGTATTTGGAAATATCTCTGTGAATGTAAAACCAAAATCAAAGACTAATAAAAGAAAACAAGCTAATATGTGGAAATATCTCTAGAAGGTAAAACCGAAGATGATTCATGATGGACAGTTACTTTGGGTTATGACGCTGAAAGAGATGCCAATAATAGAGTTATGGGAAGTAGAGCATTGGAGTCATCGTCGCTTGAGGAGTCGGAGTCGAGCAGGGGAGGAGTGATTACTTGTGTAAAAACCACATCCTCCTACATAAATTAGGTACTAGTTAATCAATGTGAACAATCTGATTCTTTTCAAAAAGTTGAAACTGTAAAACAGATAATCTTTGTGAATGTAAAAGAGCTAACCTTTGCAAAAGACGAAGTCTGATTTCGGAGGGATTTTGGAGGATCGGAGGATGTCGGAGGAGAATGAACGACGGCTGAGGATGTCGAAGGAGAAGGAGCAACGACGCAACCTAGCACCGACTGGACTGCGACGATGACCTTAGAAGGCAACGAAAAGCTTGGGCCTTGGAAGGCGGCGACCTACCAGAGAAAATTATAGACGGAATGCTTGGAAGAAGAAGAAATCGTTGTTTTTTTAGTAGAGAGAGAGAGAAAGAGAGAGAGAGATCATTGAAACTGATAATGTGATTGAGTTAGAATGAGTAAGAGGAAACGAACCCTAGCAATGGTTTGACGATTTTGCCCCTGAAATGTTTTGAATTTTAGCATTTGACCGATCAGGGCACCCAACTCCGCCTAGCTCCAATTAGGTCTGACTTTGACCGAATTTGACCCACAATGATTATATAGGCCAATTAGGCATAAACGTAATCGGTTGGCCACCGCCTAGCGCCTAGGCACCGATTAATCGGTCGCCTTGGTTGATTTTTACAACACTGGTTTTACTCTTGATTAGTTCTTGAAACTTTTCAAGATCTTTAAGACTCCCACCAACCTCTTGACATATAAGATTCACTTGTCAAGAAACATTTTGTAACGACTTAAATTTTCAAACAAATTTTTCATTTTAAAATCATATAAATTTCATAACGCATTTCTCAAAATCTCATTTTTTTTAGTTTACAAAACATATCCTCATAATTGTTTGATTAATAATCCACGATCCTCAAAACATAACTCCTTCTCTGGTGTGTAAAATCGAGTCGATGCCTTCCCGCGATCTTGAGAAAACCTAAAACACATAATACATAACACGGTAAGCACGAAGCTTAGTGAGTTCCCCAAAATACAACACATTAGCCACTCGAGGTTATAACTCTGTAAGACCCTCCGGCCAATGTGTCTCAGTAGGACCCTCCAGTCCCACAACTCCGATGGACCCTCTTTTCCTAACTATGTGGACCCTTCGGTCCTAACTCTGTAAACTCTGAGTAATACACAACACAAATCATAAAGAAATAATGCAGGATATCACGATACACAGATAAGCACATAAGACATCTCTATCACACAAAATACCACTCATGGTAAAGTATAGTGAGAAGACTCACCTCGGATGATGAACAACCCCTATAATACTGTTTCTATGCATCGGCCTTTAACTTTGTGCCAAACCCACAATTAACTCAATTAGTAACTAAGTCCAAACTCTCACTCATTAGGAAAAAGGCAATCCACTAACTAGCCCATTAACACCCTGAAACTCATTTGGCCCAACAAGGCCCAATATTGAATGGGATCTCCTGAGGCCCAAGTCTCAAGTCCAAGTGACCATCCCTACTCAAGGGCCCAATGCATAATTATAATATTTTCCCTGCTCATAGTCTCCAACACCCAAGCCCAAAGATTCAAGACCACCCTAAAGGCCCAACATAAGATCTAGCCCAAAAGCCCACAGAGGAGTTACGTGGGGCATACCTCTCTTGGTACTCTCAGCGTACTCACACATTCATGAAACTGATCGGGACATCAACCCAATACGTGGGGCATACTGGATCTTACGTTGGGCATACGCTCAGTTGGTTTTAGACCATTCCCTTGGTCTTAACTCGTTAATTCCTTAGCTCATTTATCAAAACTGGACTCCCTAATGTCTCTCAATCCATAAAGTTAGTGACTTTAAGCCGTTGCATGGCTGATTAGGTCACAAACACTCAAAACACCCATCCTCTTTCCTTATGAAGCTCATAACTCATGCATGGCTTACTCCTAACATCTAAGATTGGATTTTTATGACTCTACTCTACAAAATACACTAAAAAGGGGTAGATCAAGGTCTCTGGAGCTCCTTATATCATAAAGTCTCCATCTTTTGGGATAAAACCCTAAAATGGACCATTAAATGAACTATTCAAAATAAGGGCAAAGTTTAGAGGTATCATGATACCTCTGAATGATGCTCTGTCCTCAAGGAAACTCAGATCCAAAAGCTTGAATGACAACTCTTCTTCCTTCAAGTTCCTTCTTCTCAAAAGAATCCCATAAGATCACTTCATAAGCCTCCAATGCTCACACAAGATAAGAAACGAGATTTAGGGTTTTGAGGGGAGTAAGATGCTGGAAATGGTGGCTGAATATGAAGGCATAATGTTCCTTAAATAGGAGTACTCCAACACGTTAGGGTTTTCTTCCAAGACCTAGTACGCCTAGCGTACCCTCTGGTATGCCCAGCATACTAGGTGGCCTTCACGTCCCTTCCACGCATATGAGTACACCGAGCGTACACATAATTACACCCTGTGTACTCAACTACCACACATTTCAAAATAAGGACTAAACTTGCCTAAACTTCAAATTGTAGTAGCTTCTTCGTTACAAGTCCGTTTCCAACGAACTTTATATCCCCAGAAAGGTGGTGAGAAGCCCTACGCTTCTAGTAACTCATCACAACCTCAAAGTTCCACGAATAATACTCAAATTTCATAAATGATCAATCAGGATGTTACATATTTCTTGATAAACAAATATTCAAGAGTTAGTGTGGTTTCTTATCAAGATAAACACTTCACACAATTGGTCTTAGTTGGTCTTTGTCTTATCTAAGACATCACAACTTACCAATTTTAAATATACAAGAGTAAGAAACATTTTACTCTACATTTTGATAAGTGTTATAAACCCTTCTTAAGATTATGTCACTCAAGGCTCGATCTTGGAGTGTCACTCTAAGACTCGATTTTGGAACGAAGTATGATTCACCTTTTGATTTAACCGTTTCAACAATTCATGATTCTTCTTCTTAGCCGTACAAATGCACTAAGATGTCCTTAGAGGATCAATTATGATATGGTTTCATAATCACTAAGATAATCATAAAACACGATACTCAAGTACTCTCCCTTCCTTTCAGATTGGAGAAACTTTTATCTTTCTACCTAATTTGATTCTTCTCATTCGTTCTGCTATACATTGAAACTTTTTCAACGATTCAGAATTATACCTAATCTTGTAAGTATAACCATATTTACTAAACTTTTAGTAAAACATGACGAATAGTATTATCGTTCTTTGTGGTGGACCTAACAAGTGCACAACCAAGTGTACCCGATCCCCTAGTGATTCACTTGACTCACATATACATGTGAACAAGGAAGTAGTCTTTATTTCCTAAAGATGATGGTTCTCATTTATCACACACTACAGGTCGCATGATTCCAAGTTTCTATCCAACTGAAACTTGGGTGATGAGAATCTTTCCTTATTTGATAAATTTTGACACTACCACAAATGAAAGAATCAAATCCATTTTCCAATATTGCTTAATAATGCAAACATAAATTTTCACAAAAGCCATTGCAAGAAAATATAAAACAAGATAAAATCAAAATTTTCTTTATTTATAAAATTACGGAAAAACTTTTCCTTACAATGCAATTACAAATGATAACTATATTATTACATATTCCAAAGCAATCTATCATAACTTCTAAGTAGCAGCTCAAAAAATCTTATCAACGAACCATGCGATCGAAATCCATCTCTTCACGATCAGACTCAACTTACTCTTACTTTAAGCTTCTCTTCTTTTTCTTCAATCCTAGAAAACATCAAAATGGAATCTCATCACATCATGGATTAAGAATCTACAAATAGGAACTTAATAGAGTTGGATAGTGGACTTACTTGAAGCAGAGTCAAACATTTTGACTTTATCATCCTTGCGATCTTTCAGATAAATATGGCAGCCTCGCAACCAATGCCCCTTTTCTTGGAAATAGAAAAAAACAGACTCGTTTGGGATGGCACACGAGACAATCTCAGACCTAGCCTTTCTCTTTACCATTTTGTCAAATGACTTGACCATGGTCGATCCCTTTCCATTGGGAAGAGAAGACTTTTCTGTACTTCCATTGTTGCCATTGTCAGTGTCCATGGAAGTTTGGGAAATTGATATTCCAATCAAATTTGCTTGACCAGTGCACCAAATCATTGTTGATTCAACATCAATTAGCAAATAGGTAAGATCGATAAGGGTCATGTCGCGGTCTGTCATATAGTAATCTTTAATGAAATCACTATATGACTCAGGTAGTGATTGAAGAACATAATCAACAACCAAATTCCTCGAGACAACGACACCCAACATCCTGAGCCTATCAATATGCAACTTCATCTCCAAGACGTGAGCACATATAGACTTTCCATCTTGGTGTTTGCTAGCCAATAGGGCTTGAGTGACCTTGAACTTTCAAGTATTTGAACTTGTGGGTCAGGGAGAATTATTGGAGGAGGTAGAGGAAGTGAGTATGATTTCTATTTCCACAATCCAAACGTGGAACATCATCTTCATGAGGAAAGCTTTTTCCAAAAGATTTGGGAAGACCATAGTTGTCAGAGCTAGACATATATACGGGAGAAATTCAAGTTAGTTGATTTAGGTCCTTAATATAACACCCAAAATGAAATAATAAGGCTAGGACCCAACACAATATTTTACGATTCGGAAGAGGGATGTCATAATCCAATTGCAAAATATTTGAAGGTAGGTAAATGACGATTTACCAATTTCCACCATGAAAAATGAAAATGAACATTAGGTTTTAAATGAATTGAAATTCCTAGATCTTTGAGATTCATTGAACTTTTCAATGGCATTTTAATCTCGATTATGTCCTTCAAGTTTGTGACTGGGATACCGAGGATCACAAACAAGGTGTGAATAACCATGCAAATATGCTTGGTACTCTCAATGTTACAAATCACCTAATCAATGTGTCGGTTAACCACACATGTTCCATTGATCCATGATTAACATCAAGCTACCCTTTGCCACCCTTGTTAGTCCCAAATTAGTGTGCCGGTTAACCACACACACTCCACTAATCCATAATTAACATCAAGATACCCTTTGCCACCCTTGTTAGTCCCAAATTAATGTGTCGGTTAACCACACACACTCCACTAATGACTTAGCAAGGTGCAAAGTGCAGTTTCATGGAATAGCCCCAAATTCACATTTTTCCTAAAGTAACTAAGATTGGGAATTTATAAAAGTTTAGTTACTTTATATTTCATTATACTTTTAATGAGGATTTAAATGTCCTGTCAAACCCGTTCAGCTAACGACCCTCCACTGGTCAAGGGTGCGATGGGTAAGAGTGTATACCCAATGACGGTCATATTATAGGCCGCTTACTTAAACACCACTTATAGACCAGCTTCGTGAATGAGGCCTACTAACGGTAAGACTGACTTTTAACTTATAAATATATAATATATTAGACTTTTAATTTTATATAGTATAAGGGTGTATTTTAAACATTTAAAATACTAGGTGGTTAAATTAATTAATTAAACTAGACTTTTAATTTAATTAAACTCGAACCATATAATTATGGATTTATTAATACCCTTTTAATTAATCTTTTAACTAATTATCAACAAAACCATAATTAAAACTTTTAATTCTCAACTTAAGTTATGAAACCAACAGGTTTAGTATTTAATATTTCACAATTAAAACCTTTTTAATCAATTTTTAAATTCCAAAACTGGAGAGCAAGTTTTGTAACTCTTTAGAACTTTTAGAATTCCAAAACTTGATTGCCAGTTTTGTAACTCTCCAATTTCCATAAAAGAGACTTTCCAAGTTCCATAACTTGAGGGCAAATTATGAAACTCTTCAAAGCCATTTAGATCAAATTTTGTAACCTTTCAAGACTCTTGGAATTCATAACTTAAGGATTTAATTTGTTTTATGAATGAGACTTTTCATATGCATAACTTATGGAGGTTTCATAAACTCTTAAGATCAAACTTTTAAAGTAATAAAATAATCAAATAATTTTATTTTTAACTAATTTGACCTAATTCAACTCATATAGCAAAATGATCCAAATTTCTACAAATAATTAGTTTTTCACAAAATCAAGTAATTATATAAAAATTTAACAATCATCATGTTATTGGATGGGGATAAACATTAACATATCATTAAAATCGAATTTTATGAACCAAAACAGTTTGTGGTAATGATCATAATCCAAAACAGGCCAAAAACTCGAAAATTCTGTCATCTGATGATCCAACTCGTCGAGCCAGGCAATGGACTCGTCGAGTTCATGGCCAAATTCATCCAACTCGTCGAGTCCCTCTTAGGACTCATCGAGCTCATGAGCCAGACAACAAAATCTTTTTTTTCAACTTTGAAAATCAAACATTTGCATCAATATAATAGAAAACTACCCATGGCTTTGATACCACTGTTGGGTTTTGAGTACTATAACACTCCTATGGTGCACATACAACCCTAAAGCTTTGGATCTAAGTTTTCTTTAATTATACATGCAATATTCATTTCCTAAGCTTGAAACCTAACTAGCATGCAATTTGACATAAACAACATAAAACTAGTTAGAAGATTACCTCTTTGTTGTAGCTTGTAGAACTTGGCCTTTTAAGAGCTTAGAACCCCAAGTGTTGTGCCTCAAACAAGTCACAAACACCATGAACAATTGGATGAATACGAGAGAGATTTAGGAGCTCAAAAATCGGCTAGGCAATAACCTTGGAGTCATAGGGACGATTTTAGCAAGCTAAGGGTTCATTTTATAGTTTGGAATTCCTAAGGTTTATATTGTAAATCCTAGCCCATTTACGTAAGCCTTTAAGCAATCCAGTAATCATATGATGGGCCTTTTGGACTAACTCTTCATGGACTCTCACACATATTTAGTCCATACCTAATCAACATGGATCATTGGCCCAAACTATAAATATTACTAATTGACTTAATCAATCTCCATTAATTTAATTAGTCTCTTTTGATCACTAAATTAATTCCAAATTAATTCTTGATCAATTCTAATTAAATAATATGATTTGTCAATTAATATATTATACTTATAATATATTAATAAACCACAAATAACCTCTTTCTCAAATATCCATCCTATCAAAATGTCTTGGTGAAGGCAACCCGAAATGGACCATGCTACTCTCGGGTCAAGTACATACAAATTATAGTTATGGGCTTAGACACCTAATCCAACACCTATGACTATCATACATATTTCAAAATTGACATATGATTAGGGTTAAAAACTTTACCTCTCTTGTTATGTAGCAATAATAAGTTTAATCCTTCTTGATCTTGACTTCTGAAAGCCTAGTGCCCCAAGTGTTGCACCTCTAATGGAGTCACAAACACTTAATGCAAGGAGATGACTTAGGAGATAGGTGAAATCGGCTAGGGGCAACTCAAAGAAGACATAGAGCCGAATTCCACATGCTAAGGGTTTTATTTATAGTTGAGGCAATTAGGGTTTTAAGGTGGAAACCCTAATTTATTTGCTTAGGCCTTAAGCAATCCATGGAGCCCTTTTAGAAGTCCCCCATGGATGAAATCTTTATGGGCTTCCATAGATTTCGTCCAATCCCTTCTATTAGGAATCCATAGCCCAACTAGCAACTATCAGATAAATGCAATATCAGTCCCCTTAATTTAATCAGTCTCTTTTGATCACCAAATTAATTCCAAATTAATTTATGATCAATACTAATTAAATAATATGATTTCCAAATAATATATTAATCTTGCAATATATTAACAAAACCATTTTGAGTACCAATTTATTATTCATATAATAAATTCTACTTTTTCACCTCTTGTCACCCTATCAAGTTGCATGAGTGAAGGCAACCTAAAAGGACCATGTTCATAATCAAATCAAGTACATACCAAAAATAGTTATGGGCTTAGACACCTAATCCAACAGAAACCAAACATGGACCCGAACCAGTTGTTTAGAGCAGGTCTGGTTCTCAGTTCTTTGAATCATGCAAAATCAATTCGGGTACAAAATCGGGTATCTACGGTCCAGGTCCAGGTCCGGTCAAATAGGTATTCATTTTAAAGTAATGGATAAACTACCTTCGGTAGGACTTCAACTAGTTGTAGCATATGCAACTAAAGTTGTAGAGGTCCAACGAGTACAAGAACCAGAAAACTTGGACCTGGACTTGAACCCGAAAAGCTTCAATAGATCCGGTTTGTGGTCCACTAATTTTTGACAAACTGGTTCGATCCAAGAACTGGTCCAAATACTCACCCCTAAGGTGGACAATTTTTTTTAAATGCATCATACTTATATAAACACTAATACAACATGTACAAAAATTTTAAGTAGTTAGATTCAAATTTATCATCTCATTGAAGTTAATGAAATGCCTTACAATAGGCCAATGCGCCTTTTGTTTATTAGTGGCATAAATATTTTATAAATAATATGCATGGTATATAATGCAAATACGAAATTCCCCCGTTCACTACAAAGATGTCAAATATATTTAAAACTGGAAGGTTTGTGTAAACATAATCTTACAACAATATTCAATCCTTCAAACAAATTATTTCTTACCCCAAATTGAGTTCACCGAACAAATAATTCGTATCTCTTGTGTCGGAGGGTCGTGGCCCACAATCAACGACGTTAATTAGCATATTAGCCAAATATAATAAATTATGGTTTAGGTTTTCCCTCTGAAATAAATATATTGAAGAGATCAAATGCTAGTTTCTAAATGATACTCTTTTGCAAAATTTGATTTAGCATACAATCTATTCAAGTGATCCTAAACTTCATTTGTTGTGTCATACTTTGCCAAGTGAGTCCCAATTGACTGAATAACTGAATTATTTATCCAAGTGATAATCTTGGAATTACCAATTTTCCATGAATCCAATAAAGTTATATAATTTGCACCCTACTCATTTGTTCGTCTACATTTCCCACCGATAACAATACCCTACACATTTTTACCACAAAAACTCTTCATCACGTAACTCCATTAGACATAACTTTGGCCACTAATTTAAGTACTAATGGACTAATGGAATCATGTCTAAGAGGCATATTTCCAATAACAGGCAAACAAACAATCTAATACTAACATAATATAAAAAAATGAATCCAACAACAAACAAACAAACTATATAGGCAACAATAATGAACAAACTAACAAGATTAAGCAAATCACACTCAACAAAAGACAAAAACTAACAAGCAAATCATATCAATAAGTGATAAAAGGTTTCGGATAAAGCTTTGATACCACCTCAACTAATAAAACAAGATAAATAAATATTGCTAAGGTTTCCTTACACACACACACACACGTATATATATATATATATATATATATATATATATATATATATATCAAAAGGAATGGAAAAGACAACAATAAATAGAAAAAACAATCCAAGGGTTAACCTAGTTAAATAGATAAACAAAAGGACCAGTAAACTTATTTGGGTAGAGGGTGTCGACAACTAGTTAGGGTTTTGGGTTGGCGGTACCAACGATACTTTTGAATTAATGTTTCTAAGCTCATGTGACAATCGTCAATTTTCAGTCAAGTCAAAGTCAACTAAAGTCAACAAGTCAAACCGGTCAACTCAAGTTGCCATGAGTACTAGAGTTACGTTATGTAAATTCTAAACAACTCTCTATTCAAATGAGAGATCATAAATCGAAAAGTGTGTTCACCTAGATCTCCTTAACCTAAAACGGTGGTACGTGGAGAGCCAAACCGATAAAACAATGTTACATACTCACCGGGAGTATGCAAGATCCCTAATCAAGGCTTAACGGGGTTTAAGGACCTTGCAGTGCGTAGCCGGTCACTCAAAAAGGTCACCAATGAAATCTCTCCCACATATCTCTAAGTATGTGAAACTTCTCCCACATATCTCTAAGTATGTGAAACCTCTCCCACATATCTCTAAGTATGTGAAACCTCTCCCACATATCTCTAAGTATGTGAAACCTCTCCCACATATCTCTAAGTATGTGAAACCTCTCCCACATATCTCTAAGTATGTGAAACCTCTCCCACAAGTATGTGAAATCTCTCCCACATATCTCTAAGTATGTGAAACCTCTCCCACATATCTCTAAGTATGTGAAACCTCTCCCAAATCTCTCCAAGAATGTCAAATCTCTCCCAAATCTCCCTAAGTATGTGAAATCTCTCCCAAATCTCTCTCCGTATGTGAAATCTCTCCAAGTATGTCAAATCTCTCCCAAATCTCCCTAAGTATGTGAAATCTCTCCCAAATCTCTCTCTGTATGTGAAATCTCTCCAAGTATGTCAAATCTCTCCCAAATCTCCCTAAGTATGTGAAATCTCTCCCAAATCTCTCTCCGTATGTGAAACCTCTCCAAGTACGTCAAATCTCTCCCAAATCTCTCTGAGAACGAGGAATCTCTCTCAAATCTCTCTCGAAATCTCTCCCCGACTTTCTATAATCACTCGGGGCATCCCGACCCTCGAATTTGGCGAAAAATAGCCCAAGAACGGAAGTCTACGCGAAAAACGGACTTAAGGAAACGAACCCTCTGAACCGAAAGTACTATTCATGAACCGAACCGAAAGCACTATTCATGAGCTGAACCGAAAGTACTGTTCATGAGCTGAACCGAAAGTACTGTTCATGAGCTGAACCGAAACCACTGTTCATCCGAACCGAACCCAGCTTAGAAAGAAGGTCCGAACCGAACCCAACTTGGAAGGAAGGTCCGAACCGAAGCTACTGTTCATTACTGTTCACTACAGTACCTTCGGTTCTGGCTTCCCTTCGGACCGAACCAACCGCCTGCACTTCTCGCCTTCGCTTCGGACAACTACTTCTCGGACCGAGCCTCGTTTTCGCCTCCCGCCTTCTGACTCAGCCTAGCGCGTCCGAACCAGGCACCATCCGACCGAACTTCGGCCCAGAGAACCGAGCCTCGGCCGAGATCCGAAGGGTCTCGCTGGGCAGCTCGGATTTCGCCTATTTTTGCATATTTTTGCATTTTAAACCCATTTTTAATTATTTTAACATAGGATTTTCACCCAAAACTTTATTTTAAAATATAAGACCCCTAAATTAATAATTTAATCATATTTTAAGGGTAAAATCTTATCCAAATAAGGTTAGGTAAAGTACAAAGGTAGAGTGTTGACTTTACCTTATTGTATGACACAAGCAACCCCATACCCACTCCATGATTAACCCACACTCCTCCCCACCATACCTTGTACTTTTTACCACCCTCACAAGCCATCTCCATGTTTTGAGAGCTGGATATCCATCCTCTCTCCTCATTTTCTTTCATTTGTTCTCATTTCACAAGAAGATCAAACTCCTTTCTCTCTCACTTTCTCTCTCTAGAAACCCGAGATTCAAGGGCTGATCTTGAGAGTTTCCTCCACCTTTGGTAAGCATAATCCATTTCCTTTAATATTACCTCAATTATTTCCACTCAAATCATGAGTATCTTACACAAACTCCATTATATTTGTGTTAGAGCTTCGAATCTTCAAGCGACTCTTCAAGTGTTCTTGGGTTGGACACTTCTCTTCTTCAATACTTATCTACTGAAATCACACAAGGTGAGTTCATACCCCTACATTTTCATGTTTTCTTAAGTTTTTAGGGGGGGGAATACAAGTGAAAACACCAAGAACATAACTAAAATTTTCTAACAGCTTTCATCAGAAAAGTTGGACTCCATTCACGGACTGTTTTGGACACCTTAAACATTTTAGTTTTCAAAACTGTTTTAGGTGCATGTAGTTCCACTTCTTAGCTTTAAAATGACTACTTGCACGTCTCCGTACGATTTTTCTACAAATTATGGTGATTTTTACAAAACTGCCTATCATTTCAAACACCAATCCGGACCAGTCTGTGAATATGGACTTTTTCACCTAAGTTACAGGTCATTAAAAATCATGTTTAAAAATTATGAGTAAACTAGACACATTTTGGGAACTCCCAGAATTTACGGATTTAGTTTTCGACTTCGTATGATTTTTCTATGAATTTTCAAAAACAGTGTAGAAAGGCTGAAAATTTGTTAACAGCTTGTAATATTTTTTTTTTTACAACACTTTGTATTATGTTGAGCAAAGTGTATAATGTCAAGTTCTAAGTATTGAATGTGATATGTTGTAAACTTTATCATCTTAAACTGGAAATAAGTCATTCATGATAAGATTATTCATTCATTTAGAACACGTGCATATATATAATCTATAATAAGTATAGTTTAATGGATTTTATAATCCTAACGCTTTTTCATAAAAGAGTTCTTATATATTACAAACATTTTGGATAAAACTATAATAGGTATAGTTTTCAATACATCACATAACACACACGTACGAAAAGGGTACATTCATATAGAAAGGTTTTACACTCCCGCATACAACTTGTAAACTTGTTAACCTAAATTGTGAGACATTCTCTTTCCGTACGTCCGAGTGCGGAATATAAAATCCTGTACGTTATAATCAGAGTCTCCTGGAGGGAGAACGTGATAGTTGTATATAGATCTATATTGGGCTTGACACCCCACACCTTGCTGCTAGCTACAGTTGGACCTGCAGGTCTACGGGTGATAATTGTCATTTTAGTTATTCGACGCCTGAGAAACGTCGTGGCAGGTTCATTTCGTCTTAAGTATGATTATAGCGGCTCACATAAGGATATAACAATACATAAAGTTTACGGGATTTTTATAAAACTTTAATGGGTTTTTATGTCGGTTTTAAAATCACTTTTATCTCAATAAGTGCCGATATTACTGTCTACATTCGGTTTTTGGTATTTATGACTACACATCATTTGAAACCACATTTATAGCTTTAAGTATAGGCGATACTTGTTATTTTCTCGGTCCTGAGACTTAGGACTACATATACATTAAGTATTAACAAACATAAGAATTTGCGGGAACATCATTTAATTCAAGTGTGTTTATGTCAATTTAAGCACATTTTATTTTCCTTTAATAAGAAAGGTTACTTATACATTTTGGTCGTCGGTTATGAGACTACATTACATAAACTTTATAAAGAAAATATCGGATTTTCTGAATACATATCATATCATTTTTACAAGGAAAACGGTCTATTTCTCCAATAAAATCTCTTATGAACTCACCAACCTTTGTGTTGACACTTTTCAAAACTACTTGTATTCTCAGGAATTCAGTGAAAACAGGAAACCAACAACGTTTTGAGGATGGGACGATAAATCGTCAAATATTTCATTTTGTTTCATAATGTAATTGATTCGAATCATGTAAACATATACATTGGTGTAACTTTTTCAGTTATATTTATGATGGTTGTATTTACTTTGAGCACTATTATACTCATTGTTGTGATACTCTACATGAAGTCCTCCACCCTCGAACGTTTCCGCCATCCTTGGTTTGGGGGTGTGACAGATTGGTATCAGAGCATTGTTTATAGTGAACTCAGTATATCGAACCACATAAGATATACAAACTATAAATGCATAGGGGCTAGAGTCTCTGATTTTATGTTTTCAAAACAACTATACTTTTAGAAATAAGTAGTTTCTTATTAAAAGTATACACGCATGCATACATACTAGGGTCACGTCGTTCTAGAACAAAACAAAAGTAATGATTGTTGGATATCACAGGTAAGCTCGGGGATGTATGGTCAGTCTTGGGATTGGCATAGCCTGATCAACTATGCCCGTCCGAGGAGTGATTAGCACATGCCCAAGAATGGTTGTGATATGACAACAAGTCTAAAAACTTACCAACACTACCACAATGAAATACCATAGGGGTATTTGGTGTTATTATAATTACTTATCTGAGAACTAAATAGATTTTTATCAATAGGTCAATAATTGCTTAGTGAGTACATTAAAATTTTATGTACCCAGGACGTCATAGACTTAGAATCTGTGGATCTTTGCTTTACTTCCTGTTCTCGTTGGATTGGGGATTTAGAGTTAGGGTCGCTTATTCGAAGGTCTATCCTGTCCCAAATACATATGACTAGTATGCACTAAACAATGTATTGAAGTACCTGATAAAGATCATCTTATAATTATCTAATTAGTACATCTACTTAGTTATTTCTTCTTATATCCCCATTTCTCGCGAAGATATCATGGCCGGATCTCATCCCCACGACGACCCGTACTACCCTAACCACAACAATACTGAATGGATCGGAGAGGAGCCAGAGAATGATCACCCAATCCCTGTGGATGGTCACCAAGCTGAAGGCCTTGCTGACGGTTCCGACTCCGAACCTGAAATGGTGAACCTATCCTCGATGACTCGTGTTCCAAATCCCAACCCTCGACCGGCTTTTCAGGGCCCGATGCCTCCTTGGGTAGAGTGTTTGGAAATCTGGAGCGAAGAGCAAGACCAACCTATGTCGTTCGATGGAGATCGAAGCTTCTACAACATAAACGAAGGAACCCCAGCAGATAGAATTTTTCCAATCCTGGTCCGTAGAGTTGCCCGAGACGAGATTCAGGGCAGAACAACTCCCCATAGTATCGCAGAGGTTGATGCAAATGCAAGAATAGATACAATCCGCACCAATCGCCTTGATCACACTCGTGAAAAGTCTGCGAAAGACTATGAAACCCTGCTGCAAGCACTGGCTGAATCACGAACCGATGTCATAAAACTCCGAGTACGCCAGAGGGTGTACGAAAGGCACATGCATGATATGGAGCGGCAGCTAGCTGAACTGAGAGATCACAAGAAAAATGACCGCCGCCAATAGTAAATGCCTTACTTCATTTCATGTTAAAAAGGAATCGTTATCCCTATCTATGCCCTATGAGGTATTTCCTATGAAACTATCTTGTACTGTAGGTACCTTTAGTGAGGCCTTTAGGCGGCCAAGACACCCCTGCTTGATATGATATAAGACCCTCTACAAGGTCAATCTTCCCTAATTTGTTACATCTTAAACATCAATGGCGTATCAACCAGCCGAGTTCTGTGTCACCCTTTTGTTCAAACACTCCCATCATGCTGCGATAGGAGCCTGCCTAAAACCCACTCTATTCAAGTTGTAAGAATAGAGTAATCTAGCTCCGGAATCGTTCCTGATCTTCTCTCCAAGGTTGGATCATGTTATTCACCAACCAATGGAACCCGGTTTCAAACAACCAACATCAAAAGATCACTACCTGAACTTACTTCTACTCTGCATTAGGACTGCATCATAGGGATGCAGGTCAAATCTTCGAGAACATGCTCCAATCAATCGTAATAAGGACCTAGCCTGGGTCAACTATAAGGCTCCACTTGGATGCAGAACTACTAAAAAAAAAAAAATTCATGGGTTACCATATAAAGACTCCCGTTATGAATTGTTGTCAGAACGCCCTTAACGACCAAATTACGTTACAAATCAATATAAGATAAAGCTTAGTTAGAAACTCACGACGTGTAGCCATTCTAAAAAAACTCAATATCATCTCACCCTTAATCATTTTGTTGAGAAGTTCCTTCATCATAGACTCATGGTTGCAAATCATACCAGCACTAATGCACCGGATCCCATCAGAACTCCCCAGCCAAGCGTGTTTGGACACACATGATTCTAAGATGGGTAAAGCTTGACGCCCGTGTGAAACCTACCCTACCCACTGCTGTAACCCTATTTCAAGAATGTTAGCGGAAACACTAGGAGTAGTACAGTAATGTGCAAAAATTTATATGCGTTAATATAAATTGAAAGGATGCACTTAAGATAATCATTTCCACTGACGAAGATGTTTTTCATCGTGAAACAGAACTATGTCTTCACCAAGAGGAAACCAACCAACTAGCAAGGTGCCAACTCTGCAGATAGACGCTGCTACTTTTCAGGCTGCAGTCACGGCAGCCGTGGCAGCCGTCATGGCACAGTTCAATGCTAACAACGCCAGCAGAAATGGAAGCGGTGCTGACAATACAGATAATGGTAATATTCAGGAACACCAGCGGGTGTCCGCCAGCAAAAATACCTCAGGTCTCAAACCTACGAACAAGAAGAGAAAGTTTTGGAACATGAAAGAGCGCCACCAATCACAAAAATCCATTAAAAGACAACAACCTATGGCCACCCCTACCATCACAACAGCAGTCACGACGCAAGCCCCGATACTAGCCACAGGATCTACCACCCAAACGTCGGCCATACCATATGAGGGATCTCTCCCAAAGTGTGTCAAGTGCAGTTTCCATCACACAGGAGCTTGCCGAATCTTAAAATGTGATAACTGCAACAGGAAAGGACATACCACCCGTTTCTGTAAAGTCCCGACCCAGTATCTCCCTTCAACCACCAGCATCAGGGCAGACCCAGTATGCTACTCATGCGGTGAAATGGGACACTTCAAGAGAAAGTGTCCAACCAAGAAGAATGACGGAGGAGCCGGAGGAATGTAACAAACGAACCGGCAGGATCAGTAGGAAACCATATTAGGACTTTTGTAATGTTTCCCAACGACAAAAACGTTTAAGTACTATATGTTTGTAATGAAATTGTTATGCTTGCTAAAGTCACCGTCTTTCTAAAAGTAGTTAAAATACTCTCTCGTTTAAATCAAACCAAATACATTCATATATGATCTAAAGATCATTACCTCTAAGATGTGATGACTTTGTACATACATCGGGGTTAATTTATAATCGAAATACTAAAGTTTTGAAACAAATAATTTCATCCCGACTCCTAATCCGTGTCTAATAGTAAGAGTTGAGTGGGGCCACCCACTCGACGATTCCCCAACATCAGATCACATACGACGTTCATATACCATTCGATCATAGGGAGACCTGTCAGGGGTCATGATGTCAAATATCATTACTAATTCTCGAAACACACCTGCCGCCAGTACTAGGCACTGTGGTATAAATCATCTACGATAATGATAACATCAAACAAAGTTTATCACCCTAAAAAGAAACACAAGATACTCTATCACTCTAGTGATCTCTTCTTGCGAATACAGCTTAACTCGTTTAATTTAAAAAGATATTGCTGTCATCATCCAATTTTCATTGATATAGCCCTTATCTTCCCAATTTAACATCTACAAAAGGACCTTTCACCTAACCCCTCCAAACATCGAAACCTTCGCCTCTCATAAACATCCAGCTCGAACCTATGGATTATCTTTTGCTACGGAACCCCAAAACACACATCAGAGGAGTGTTATACTTCCGAAACCTTATCACAAGTGCTTACAGGAGACCCTTGGGAATGTCACGCATGTAGCAGACAAGGTCCAAGCACAGAAGCTTGGGAAAGACATGGCACGAGTTCTGCCATGAACTTCGGGCCAAGGTAGCCCAAGAGGGCGAGTAAATGTCCTACCATCTAAGAAGGCCTAATCGTGTAAACCAAACCCACATGCTTCCTACAGAGCTACAAGAACTCTTAGGTCAAACCTGTCGAACTATTCAACAATAAAATTGAAGAACCAAGCTTTTCACCCTGGAAGGCTCAGTTCCTATTCTTCAAATAGAAAGGCAAATTGCTCATAGTTCCATTAACTTCATAGGCCCTGACAATATCTCCAGTAGAAACCTTCACTATAAGCCTCACTTAAACGAATAGGCCGACCAACCACAAGGAACGAGGTACCCTTTAGGAATCAGACCTGAGATCTGAATATCACCAGTCGCGAGTATTGGATAAGGATGTCCGAGGACAACCCTCCAAATTCGATGCGGACGCTGCAAGTCTGTAGTGATACCCCTCGGATACGAACAACCCGTTCGCAGTATTCATAGGGTGTGCCATTCTTCCCAGGATCAGTTCATCGTTGTCGTTGTAAGTGACTTGCTTATCTACCCTCGTAGTAAGGAGAATTACTAAGTTATTTGTTATGATTTCCTCACTTATACATTCCCCAGTTATATATAACGAATACCTGGTAGATAATAGCATGTGAGAATTCTGACTTAGTTTCTTTTCCTCGTTGGGATGTGAAACTGAAGTAGAATCACACATCTTACTATCCGCCCAGTATTGGTTATATCATAATGTGTATGAGCTAAGATTTCGTGTATAATAACTCATCTCTTAGTCAGAATCAACATAATGTAGAGCCGACCTTAGTCACTTATAAACTCCTTGCCTAAATTCAAATTTCGGGACGAAATTCCCTCTAACGGGGGGATGATGTGACAATCGTCAATTTTCAGTCAAGTCAAAGTCAACTAAAGTCAACAAGTCAAACCGGTCAACTCAAGTTGCCATGAGTACTAGAGTTACGTTATGTAAATTCTAAACAACTCTCTATTCAAATGAGAGATCATAAATCGAAAAGTGTGTTCACCTAGATCTCCTTAACCTAAAACGGTGGTACGTGGAGAGCCAAACCGATAAAACAATGTTACATACTCACCGGGAGTATGCAAGATCCCTAATCAAGGCTTAACGGGGTTTAAGGACCTTGCAGTGCGTAGCCGGTCACTCAAAAAGGTCACCAATGAAATCTCTCCCACATATCTCTAAGTATGTGAAACTTCTCCCACATATCTCTAAGTATGTGAAACCTCTCCCACATATCTCTAAGTATGTGAAACCTCTCCCACATATCTCTAAGTATGTGAAACCTCTCCCACATATCTCTAAGTATGTGAAACCTCTCCCACATATCTCTAAGTATGTGAAACCTCTCCCACAAGTATGTGAAATCTCTCCCACATATCTCTAAGTATGTGAAACCTCTCCCACATATCTCTAAGTATGTGAAACCTCTCCCAAATCTCTCCAAGAATGTCAAATCTCTCCCAAATCTCCCTAAGTATGTGAAATCTCTCCCAAATCTCTCTCCGTATGTGAAATCTCTCCAAGTATGTCAAATCTCTCCCAAATCTCCCTAAGTATGTGAAATCTCTCCCAAATCTCTCTCTGTATGTGAAATCTCTCCAAGTATGTCAAATCTCTCCCAAATCTCCCTAAGTATGTGAAATCTCTCCCAAATCTCTCTCCGTATGTGAAACCTCTCCAAGTACGTCAAATCTCTCCCAAATCTCTCTGAGAACGAGGAATCTCTCTCAAATCTCTCTCGAAATCTCTCCCCGACTTTCTATAATCACTCGGGGCATCCCGACCCTCGAATTTGGCGAAAAATAGCCCAAGAACGGAAGTCTACGCGAAAAACGGACTTAAGGAAACGAACCCTCTGAACCGAAAGTACTATTCATGAACCGAACCGAAAGCACTATTCATGAGCTGAACCGAAAGTACTGTTCATGAGCTGAACCGAAAGTACTGTTCATGAGCTGAACCGAAACCACTGTTCATCCGAACCGAACCCAGCTTAGAAAGAAGGTCCGAACCGAACCCAACTTGGAAGGAAGGTCCGAACCGAAGCTACTGTTCATTACTGTTCACTACAGTACCTTCGGTTCTGGCTTCCCTTCGGACCGAACCAACCGCCTGCACTTCTCGCCTTCGCTTCGGACAACTACTTCTCGGACCGAGCCTCGTTTTCGCCTCCCGCCTTCTGACTCAGCCTAGCGCGTCCGAACCAGGCACCATCCGACCGAACTTCGGCCCAGAGAACCGAGCCTCGGCCGAGATCCGAAGGGTCTCGCTGGGCAGCTCGGATTTCGCCTATTTTTGCATATTTTTGCATTTTAAACCCATTTTTAATTATTTTAACATAGGATTTTCACCCAAAACTTTATTTTAAAATATAAGACCCCTAAATTAATAATTTAATCATATTTTAAGGGTAAAATCTTATCCAAATAAGGTTAGGTAAAGTACAAAGGTAGAGTGTTGACTTTACCTTATTGTATGACACAAGCAACCCCATACCCACTCCATGATTAACCCACACTCCTCCCCACCATACCTTGTACTTTTTACCACCCTCACAAGCCATCTCCATGTTTTGAGAGCTGGATATCCATCCTCTCTCCTCATTTTCTTTCATTTGTTCTCATTTCACAAGAAGATCAAACTCCTTTCTCTCTCACTTTCTCTCTCTAGAAACCCGAGATTCAAGGGCTGATCTTGAGATTTTCCTCCACCTTTGGTAAGCATAATCCATTTCCTTTAATATTACCTCAATTATTTCCACTCAAATCATGAGTATCTTACACAAACTCCATTATATTTGTGTTAGAGCTTCGAATCTTCAAGCGACTCTTCAAGTGTTCTTGGGTTGGACACTTCTCTTCTTCAATACTTATCTACTGAAATCACACAAGGTGAGTTCATACCCCTACATTTTCATGTTTTCTTAAGTTTTTAGGGGGGGAATACAAGTTAAAACACCAAGAACATAACTAAAATTTTCTAACAGCTTTCATCAGAAAAGTTGGACTCCATTCACGGACTGTTTTGGACACCTTAAACATTTTAGTTTTCAAAACTGTTTTAGGTGCATGTAGTTCCACTTCTTAGCTTTAAAATGACTACTTGCACGTCTCCGTACGATTTTTCTACAAATTATGGTGATTTTTACAAAACTGCCTATCATTTCAAACACCAATCCGGACCAGTCTGTGAATATGGACTTTTTCACCTAAGTTACAGGTCACTAAAAATCATGTTTAAAAATTATGAGTAAACTAGACACATTTTGGGAACTCCCAGAATTTACGGATTTAGTTTTCGACTTCGTATGATTTTTCTATGAATTTTCAAAAACAGTGTAGAAAGGCTGAAAATTTGTTAACAGCTTGTAATATTTTTTTTTTTACAACACTTTGTATTATGTTGAGCAAAGTGTATAATGTCAAGTTCTAAGTATTGAATGTGATATGTTGTAAACTTTATCATCTTAAACTGGAAATAAGTCATTCATGATAAGATTATTCATTCATTTAGAACACGTGCATATATATAATCTATAATAAGTATAGTTTAATGGATTTTATAATCCTAACGCTTTTTCATAAAAGAGTTCTTATATATTACAAACATTTTGGATAAAACTATAATAGGTATAGTTTTCAATACATCACATAACACACACGTACGAAAAGGGTACATTCATATAGAAAGGTTTTACACTCCCGCATACAACTTGTAAACTTGTTAACCTAAATTGTGAGACATTCTCTTTCCGTACGTCCGAGTGCGGAATATAAAATCCTGTACGTTATAATCAGAGTCTCCTGGAGGGAGAACGTGATAGTTGTATATAGATCTATATTGGGCTTGACACCCCACACCTTGCTGCTAGCTACAGTTGGACCTGCAGGTCTACGGGTGATAATTGTCATTTTAGTTATTCGACGCCTGAGAAACGTCGTGGCAGGTTCATTTCGTCTTAAGTATGATTATAGCGGCTCACATAAGGATATAACAATACATAAAGTTTACGGGATTTTTATAAAACTTTAATGGGTTTTTATGTCGGTTTTAAAATCACTTTTATCTCAATAAGTGCCGATATTACTGTCTACATTCGGTTTTTGGTATTTATGACTACACATCATTTGAAACCACATTTATAGCTTTAAGTATAGGCGATACTTGTTATTTTCTCGGTCCTGAGACTTAGGACTACATATACATTAAGTATTAACAAACATAAGAATTTGCGGGAACATCATTTAATTCAAGTGCGTTTATGTCAATTTAAGCACATTTTATTTTCCTTTAATAAGAAAGGTTACTTATACATTTTGGTCGTCGGTTATGAGACTACATTACATAAACTTTATAAAGAAAATATCGGATTTTCTGAATACATATCATATCATTTTTACAAGGAAAACGGTCTATTTCTCCAATAAAATCTCTTATGAACTCACCAACCTTTATGTTGACACTTTTCAAAACTACTTGTATTCTCAGGAATTCAGTGAAAACAGGAAACCAACAACGTTTTGAGGATGGGACGATAAATCGTCAAATATTTCATTTTGTTTCATAATGTAATTGATTCGAATCATGTAAACATATACATTGGTGTAACTTTTTCAGTTATATTTATGATGGTTGTATTTACTTTGAGCACTATTATACTCATTGTTGTGATACTCTACATGAAGTCCTCCACCCTCGAACGTTTCCGCCATCCTTGGTTTGGGGGTGTGACAGCTCATAACTAAATTAGTTTAAACTTGCAAATAGAAGCAAAGTCCTTTTTGGCTTTCCCTCATAACCAGAAATAACTAGAAATGATATTAGGAGAGAGATAAATAATTTGTTAATATATTATGTGATATATTAATTGGAAATAGATAATTGATTTGTTAATTTTTTATGTGATTAATAAATTAACATGAGATCAATAGTTAAATAATTGACTTATTAATTGATAAGTTTTTTTTTATTTGAAGTTAATTTGTGACTAATTGGAATTAATTAAAGGTGCAAGAGGTGACTTGTAGTTTTTCAATAGTTGAACAAAAGAAGAAAATTTTAGAACCATCCAAAGGTGGACGATTTTGAGGTTCTTCTAGGGTTTCTGGAAGCCTCCTGGATGCAGATAATGAAAGGATTTGAATAGGGATTAAATCTATTATGTAAATTTGGCTTTAATTGCAAGTTACCTAAATTAGAAATAGGACCATAAGACCAAAAAATTTCATTCATACATTTTCTTATAGGCTTATCCGTCTCTTCTCTCTCCTCTTCATTCTAGCGTTTCTAGGAGTTTGGGTGTGAGCCAATACATGCATCATATTTTTATGCTTGCTTTCTAAAGACACAAAGGAAGGGATTCAAGGTGTTGTTTAAAATAACATTTCTAAGGTATGTAAACCCTAACATTTGTATGATTTTCGAAATTATTAGGGTTTCATTAGGTTTCTTAATATTCATAGTACGTTGCTATTAATTAGAGAAAACATAGATCTTTATAGGTTGCATGTGCACTCAAGTGTTAAGAGATTTTTTCATGTACATGTTTTATTTATGACCTATAAAACTCATCTGTGGTATCAGAGCCATTGTTTTCTATTGGATATGCACGAGGTGAATTGATCAAGGTTAGGGTTTATCGAAAATAAATACCAGCCTCTTATAAATTTCGAAAAATTGATAGGGTTTCTTGAAACCCTATCCCCCATGCCTTGTTTTTGAAAATTATAGGGTTACCTTAGGGTTTTCTAGTTTCCTTATTAATTATTTTAAATTCCTTAATATTTAACTAATTAAAACCTGATAACCCTAAACCCTAATTTCGAAAATTAGTAGGATGTTTGATAAGGATTAATGTAACATCCCCCTCTAGCACGTTTCACAATATTGTCTGCTTTGGGCTCCCAGCACGAAAACTTCCCAACGGGTCACCCATCCCTGGATTGCTCTCGCCCTAGCATACTTAACCGTAGAGTTCTTATGATATCAGAGCCATTGTTTTCTATTGAATATGCATGAGGTGAATTGATCAAGATTAGGGTTTATCGAAAATAAACCCCAACCTCTTACAAATTTCAAAAAATTGATAGGGTTTCTTGAAACCCTAGCCCCCATGCCTTGTTTTCGAAAATTATAGGGTTACCTTAGGGTTCTCTAGTTTCATTGTTTATTATTTTAAATGCCTTAAAATTTAACTAATTAAAATTTGATAACCCTAAACCTTAATTTCGAAAATTAGAAGGGTTTTTGATTAGGATTAATGTAACATCCCCTCTGGCACATATCACAATATTGTCAGCTTTGGGCTCCCAGCACGAAAACTTCCAAAGGGGGTCACCCACCCCTGGATTGCTATCGCCCGGGCACGTTTAATTGTAGAGTTCTTATGGGATCTGCTGCTCTCATGGCTTTAAAACGTGTTGTGTTAGGGAAGGTATCGACACCCCTTATAAAGAATGCTTTGTTCTCATTCCAAGCCGATGTGGGATCAGGTGCAACCCACCTTTACCCCCCATTATAGGTTCGACGTCCCTGTCGAACATATCGACCCGTGCCCCAGCTCTGATACTATTTGTAACATCCCCATCTGGCACGTATCACAATATTGTCTGCTTTGGGCTCCCAACACAAAAACTTCCCAGAGGATCACCCATCCCTGGATTGCTCTCTCCCGGGCACACTTAACTGTAGAGTTTTTATGGGATCCGCTGCCCTCAGGGCTTTAAAGCACGTTATGTTAAGGAAGGTATCCACACCCCTTATAAGGAATGCTTAGTTCTCCTTCCCAGTCGATGTGGGATCGGGCGCAACTAATTAGACAAATAGGCTAGTATGTTATTTTTTCCTGATGATCGCCTAATTGTTTGATTGTATGATATGTTGATATGTTATGTTAAGGGGTTAATGGTGGAACAACACTACAACTATGAACCTATAATATCGTCGATTGATGGTAGAACAACACGAGAGTTATGAGCCTAGATATCCACCATTGATGACTAGTCTGACGCTAGATCCATTGTGACGTTAAGTGGATCAACATGAGAGACGAGATACTTGTTTGTATGTGGATCAACATGAGAGCCGAAATACTTGTTTTTATGCAGATCGACACGAGATCCGAAAGACTTTTTTTTGTATGCATTATATGTGTATTGTAGTGTGTGGTATATTAAGGAAACCACTAAGATTTATGCTTATAGTTGTTGATTCAATGTTTCCCAGTGGCTTTGTGAGAGAGAGAGAGAGAGGGATGGGGAAAGCTTAACTGTACTGCAAGCACATCGCTAAGGATTCTAAGATTTAGACTTCCGCTATTTTTATTATTCTGATATAATTTATGATTTGAATCTATGATTTTAAAAAAGTTGATACTTGGGTTTAAAAGAAATGGTTGGGGTTGATGACTTGTAAGGGCAATGAACTTTGTTTCGTGTACACATTTAGTCACTTAAGTTTTTTTGTACATGTCTTACCATTTAATTTATTTATGATGTTCAAAATATATCATTATGATTGGATCAACTTTTTCACTTCTTATGGTATCTCTGGTTATCTTCTTCGATGAATATCCGACGTACACACAAATTGTGTGAAATCGGTTCTTGAACACACAAATACATGGGTTTAAACACATGGACATAAATACGTACACACACTTGATATATGGAATCTAAAAAACATACACACACTCAAAATTTAGAATCTGATATGGGTATTCATCTAGTTCTGGGGATGAACTCACATACGAAAACTCAAGATCTAAAAATTATGTTCATTTTCTAAGAACTTCATAACTCACAAATAAAAAATTATGTTTATGGATTTCATTTCTGATAAACAAACCCTAGATTTTATGGCTTTGTTTTTTTTTTTTTTGGGATTTCACAAGAAAACAATTTTACATTAACTTGAAGCTAATGAACAATCACTTAAGGGATTTTGCTTTTGGAATTTCAGAAAAAAAACATAATTTTATAAGAACTTGAAGCTCAAGAGATTTCATTTATGGAATTTTAGATTTTTAGGTTTGGGATTGTATGTTCTTCAACTAGCAAATTGATTCTTACGTGTCTAAATATGTACAAGAAATCTTTTTATAAAACAAACACTCAAAAAAAAAAAAGATTTATGAGTGTGTATATTTGTGTTTGAGCCTATATTTTTTGGTGTGTATATTCATCTTGACCGAAAAATTCATAGTTTTCTTTGGAAAATTCATTTTATTTACTATAAATTTCATTTTGACCGGTTAGATATTCAAGATTCGGTCATAAAATTATTTTTTGAACATCATAAACAAAATCAATGATAAAACATATATAAAAATAAACATAAATAATTAAATATATACATAAAAAAAGTTGATTGCCGTTACAAATAATTATCCCAAGTCATTATTTGCTCTAAATTTTGTACAAGGGCTTTATAAATAAATGTAAACCTTTATTTATGTTTAAATGAGAAAAAAAGAAAAATATGATATTATCATAGAGAAGCCCATCTTCAAATCCGAACCATGAAAAGAAACCCGACCCGTTTTTGTCGTTCTCTAACTACGTTTCCAGGGGTTTTACTTTCGCCCTTGAAGAAAGAGAAACAGGCAGCGAAGAAGAACCTGATTTTTGTCTGCTTGGATCAGCCGGGGAGATCTGTTCTATAAACATCTTTTCCAAGCAGATCTGTTCCAGTTTCTCATCAATTACATTCTTCTTCCTTCATTTACTCGAGTGTTCATCGATCCATAGACAACAGCAACGATGAATATATTCAGACTTGCAGGAGACATGACTCATCTCGCCAGCGTCCTCGTCTTGCTGCTAAAGATACACACCATCAAATCCTGCGCTGGTTTGCCCCCATTTTCACCATACTTCTGTTGCGCTTTTTGCAGATTTATACTGTTTGTAGTATACGAAATTTGGGAATTCTTAGCTCCATGACTTTCTCGTTTACTCAAAATGCTGTTTTGGGTTAATTTGGAGCCGATTTGATGATGTCGTTAGTCTGTTTGGAGAAATAGTTGTTTCTCGATTGCTCGTTAATGGACTCTCAACTTGTTTTATCTTATCTGTTCGTGTAATTTTGATTTCTACAAACATCAAGTGGATTTCTCGACAATTTTGCGTGTGGCATTTAGGGTTTATGATATCGTGCAAATTGTAACTGATTTGCTAGATGTTTTGGAATTCGAAAGAGTATTCTGCATAACTGTTAGCCATAGCCATGGATTCCACAAGTGATTAGTCCTTCTTCCTTCTTCCTGATCAACATGACATCTTTCGTCTTTTTCACTTTCCGATTTACACTTCTTCTAAGTTATATAATCACAAATTGTTCATACTATCAATAACACCAATGTTTCATGCAGGGGTTTCTCTGAAGACTCAAGAGCTCTATGCACTGGTGTTTGCTACTCGTTACTTGGATATATTCACAGACTTCATCTCATTATACAACACAACCATGAAATTAATATTTCTTGGAAGCTCTTTCTCTATAGTCTGGTATATAAGGCGCCACAAAATTGTCAGAAGATCCTATGATAAAGATCAAGACACCTTTCGCCATTATTTTCTTGTGCTTCCTTGTTTGCTTTTAGCCCTACTTATTCATGAAAAGTTCACTTTCAAAGAGGTATGTGTTTCTTTATGAGCAATATATGTTGGTTTAAATTATATCTGTTTAATTGTGACTTTTTTTGAGTAGATAATGTGGACATTTTCTTTATACTTGGAAGCTGTTGCAATACTTCCTCAACTGGTTTTGCTTCAAAGAACAAGAAATATCGATAATTTGACTGGTCAATATGTATTTCTTCTAGGGTAATGCATTTCTCCTTTACACTTTTATTCATATATTCATAATATAATGTGATGGAAAACTATTGAATAATAATTTAATGTTTTTAATTTTTCTTGTGTAGAGCATATCGTGGATTGTATATTTTCAACTGGATCTATCGTTACTTTACCGAGACTCATTATGTCCATTGGATCAGTATGTTTTTTTTCCTATATTCTTAATGAAAAAATTACAAAGAAAAGATTTTTTTTTTTTTTTAAATCCTTTTATGTTATATTAAAAACATATGAATTGTGGTAAAAAAAATTTGTTACATATCTTGCAGCTTGGATAGCAGGACTAGTTCAGACATTGCTGTATGCTGATTTCTTCTACTACTATTTTGAAAGGTAATATGCGTTTTAATTAGTTTTTTTTATTAAATTTGGATGAAAATGTAAATATTGAAATGTTTATTTATTTTTGTATGAACACAGCTGGAAGAACAATGTAAAACTTCAATTACCAGCTTGAGGGCATGATAATATGATAGAGGCAGGAGATACCTGATAGTGTTCTAAGAATCGTTACCTTATTATATACTTTGTTTTTACTTTTTATTACACTTTTTGTACTCAACTCTTTATAATGAGACTGTAAACATCCCCCCCCCCTTTTTTTTTCTTCCCAAATAGCAGATCATTTATATTAGAGATTATATGATGATTCCAAAATCAATCCACAAGTAACACTTGTTTGGTCCTTAAACCGGTTAAAAATAGTATTTTGTAAAAAAAATAAAAAATAGAGTAAATTACACGATTGGTTCTTCATCCAAATGTCAAATTTCGTTCTCTCTACTTCACCAGATATGTTTTTCCGGCACCACCACCACCACCACCAACCAACAAACATCGGAGATGATGAAGAGTTTCGGCCACCACCTACCTTCAACCACTGGCCACCTCCAGTCACCTCTTATATCATTTTCATCTCTCTTTCTCTCCATTATCCTCTTTTTTAGCTCCAACAAACACCACTTGTCACCATCAACATCCCCTTTCACCTCTTGCAACCACCACCACCTCGGGAGGGAAAGAGATGGAAAAGAGAAATGAATTGTTTATGGAGTGTAGATTAACACGCGCGTGCACACACACACACACACACAGAGAGATGTATATAAAGTGTAGATTTGTAAACCCTAGATGGCGTGGTGATGCGGACACTAATCGAACGGAGAAGATCTATGGCGTAGGCGGTGATAGTTGAATGTAGAAGATGTTTGACCTGCAAATTAGAGACAATAGGGTAAAAGATAATGGTGGTGTAATTTTGAGAAGAACGAGTTGTTGGAATACTGATCCATGTTGACACTGGTGAGAGATATCTTCCAGCAAAAACGGTTATGGTGGTTACAACGATCCTTCTCTCTCTAGCTCCGACGGCCCATCTCTCAAATAGAAAATGAATTGCTTAAGAATTGAAGGGTGTGGGTTAGATTAAGGGAAATGATAAATGTTTGTGCCTTTGGGGTGGTGCCCTCAATTTTTTTGGTTTTCTTTTAAATTGTTAATAACAAAAGATCAAAAATATATCAAAAAAGAAATAGAAAAGGTAAAATTGTCATTTTATGTTGGTCAGGATGAGAAAAAAACATTATAGAAAGTCAGAATTAACTTTTAAAAAGAAAAACTAAATATACAATTTGCCAGGGAAAAATTGTCAAATTTACCCAAAAGTATATTTTCGTTCTAAAACCTAAGTTCAGTTTATTAAATACTATACTACTATGTTAATATGAAAAGAGGGTATGAGAATGAGATCAAATGGTGATAGACGTTTGAACTTGATTTCTAAATTTTAACGACATTTTTTTAATGCGTAAAGTTAATATTGTGAATATATATTAATTTTTTCTACATGATTTTCAATTTTTTTATTAAATTTCTTTCTCTTTGATTCTCACAATAATGCTTTAAAACTGAAACAAATAAAATATGGGAAAATGACACATACGCCCTATGAAGTTTCTAGGACCGACCCTTTTAGTCACTTAAGTTTTTTCGTGGTTTTATGAGGGAACCAACTTGTGGACAACCTGTTCTTTTAGTCCCCTTTACTTGTTTTAGCCTATTTAGAGGACACATAGACAAAACTTGGGGCCCACCTCTCTCTCTCTCTCTCTCTCACACACACACACACACACACACACACACACACACACACACACACACACACACACACACACACACACACACACACACACACACCAGAAAAAACCCAGCAACAACCAAAGTTGTTGTCTTCTTCAACCCATCCTCTCGTCTTTCTTCTATTTTGATGGCAGACTGATCCAATCACCACCAAACCATCGCCATGGCCAGTTGAAGCAAGCCTCCGACCGCAAACAGGATCACCGCCACTGTTCACCGGAGAAGAAAAACCGATGAGAATCACCATTTTCCCTCATGTCTTCATCTCTTTTCGACCATCAAGCAGCTTCCAATCATTTTTCCTTACTCCTCCATCAATCTTAGGTAACCCTTTTTCTTTTTTGTTCAGAACTCATTCAAAAATCTCCAAGAACAGTCAACACCTACCATGGTGGCCGGTGACATGAACAGTTCCGACCGTATAGTCCCGGTGATGGGTTCGGTCCTAAACATATATGTAGTTCCTCATTGGCAGTACTCTCTTCTGGTCGTCACCTGTTAGAGCCAAGAACAGCAGAAGTAATGAGTGTTGAATATCACCGGTGATAATGGGTACCACCCACCACAGCGGCGACGAGTGGTTGTAGCACAAGAGCTCCACTGCTTCCGCCTTCCTAATCCAGCTTTGATCGAATAGAAAAGAAGGTGCACATATCAGGGTTGTTGGGAGTGGGGCTGTGGTGGTTTTATGGCGGACGATGGTGGTTTCCAGTGAGGAAGAAGGTGATGACAATGGTGGAGAGAGAGAGAGAGAGAGAGAGAGAGAGAGATGTCATTGGACCTTTTAGTTTTTTTAATTTATTAAAATATAAAAATAAGTGAAGTGGCATAAGGGGGTAACCGGTTTACCCCTTCGTTTTCTCAAAAAGGACATGTTGGAACCGACAAAACTAAATTTGTTCCCTTAAAAAGCCACTTAAAAAGTTAAATGACCAAAAGAGTAAACCCTAGAAACTTCATAGGGTGTAGTTGTCATTTTCCTAATAAAATATTGAACATTTTATATATATTTTCACTTTCCAAGTTATACTTGTAGTTTGTAACTATAAACTGTATAAATAATAATAATAATATTTTGTTCCAAAGTTTTTTTTTGAATTTGTAGTAATTACTAGAGAAATTGTTAGAAAAGTCCAAATACTTTCGGAAAAGTTATACTTCAGTTCCATTTTTTTTAAACATAAAAGTCCCGACTATTTCAATTTGGCTCGAATTTACAAAAAAAATCATTTTTTTATTTTAATAGGAAATGACATATTATCATGTAAAATCAAATAATCGAGACCTATTGCTCAAATAAAAAATTGGTACTCAAATATAACTTTTCCAAAAATATTAAGACTTTTCTGACAATTTCCCTAGTTACTAATTGAATATGTACGAGATTGTTCAAAAAAGTGACTAAAATTTGAATATTTTTGGGCCAAAAAAATCCATAAAGATGAAAAAGAACCAACCAAGTAGAATGCTCAATGCTGATCTTAAATATATATTATATATATTTATACAAAATGCTCATTAATCACAATCTCACTATAAATGTAATATCAACTTATCAAGGAACAAATGAGAGAACCCATTTGTTCTTTTTCTCTCCACTCATTACTCAAATACACGAATTACACATTTACACCTCAATGAATAAAAACAATTTAGTAAAAAATGTAAAAACACAAAGAAACCATTTCTTTATGAATTAATATATTCGTGGGAAAGAATGTTATTTAGCAGCTCTCTGAAATTTGCCAACACATGACGTGGCCCTAAACTTTCAACCCCAATGAAGTTTAACAACTGCTCTAAATCCTACACAGATTCACATGTCATCATCAGGTTAATTTTAGCCCCATAATTTAAATATAAATATTAAAGAAAAAACAAAGTAAAACCTTATTAAGTAGGAATACTGCATAAGCTGATCTTGTCGTTTCTTTCCCTTCCAAAAACAGAGGAAATTCAATCGGCTTTGTTGATGTGAATTCAGATATAGATTCAACTAAAGGAGGAGTATAATCACATATATATGTTCTAGAAGCTCCCAATCGTATTGGATACCTCAAAGGAACTTTTATATATAACGCAAGTAATGAAACAGCCTACAAGAAAACCACTTATTTCATATGATTATACCAAAAAAACATTTTATTAAATCATGTGTAGAAAATTTGAGTCAAATGTTGCAATTATTTTAGGAAAGAAAGAACACGGACATGAGCAATATAACCGAGCGCAGTTGCCGAACTCAAGGCCTCCTTTTTGTCGGTTAAAAAATTCATCTTCGTAAAAGGGTGCACACTCAAATGCCCTAAAATAGTCATTGATGTTGCATCTAGGGATTTTTGTACATCATGTTTCCCTATCAAATTTAACAAAAATATAAAATTAATAAGAAAAAAAATTATGACCCTTATATAGTGACAGAAACAGAAATCATAGGTTGTACTGTGTTTGACATGCATTGGACATACTGATGTCAAAGATGCTGATAGTGACCGATAGTGGTAAGTGACATGACACATAACAGGTTATACTGCGTTTGATATTCATTGGACTGCGTTTGACATTTATTGGACTGAGAGTGATGTTAAAGGAAAAATTATGAACTTAATAACGGCCGAAACAAAAACATGTTGTACCGTCCGAAACAGAAAATAAGTTGTACTGTGTTTGGCATGTGACAGAACACATAACAGGTTATACTGTGTTTGACATACATTAGACGGATACGGATTTTAAAAAGGGTATATACATGATAAATTGATAATGAGAATGAGAATAAATATAAATCAAGTTGTAGCTCTCACGTGTATGCCCAATCACAACTTTCACAGGATACAGCAATGAAATCTGTGACACCATAAATTGTTGCTGCATTCTCAACAATTTCTGCAAATTCTGAAGGTGATGAGCATAACCTTTTTCTCCTCGCAAGGACTTATTTGCTTCCTGAATCCAACACCAAATTCATATTTCTTTATTGTTTTTAAACCAAGAAGAACAAAAGAAAGAATTTGAATGATGAAAACATGGGGTTAATACTTAATTGATTACCTGCAATCGACTAGTAGCTACAGAGAGAGCAGAACCAACCATTAGAAGAGATCGAATCTCAGAGTTAAGTTGTTCTTCCTGTTTCTTCGTTTTCTCTCGTACAGCTTTTGATCGCATTGACATGTTTCCCATTAACAGTTTTCGAGCTTCTAATTTCTCCCGCATCTCGTCAAGCTCATTTGACCATTTTATCGATTCTGCTTCTAACTGCGCAACATTGAATCAATTTCACGATTCTGATTAACCTGATTTCACATCGCCTTTTTTACCGTAAAATTAAAACCTTGATCCTAAATTCCTAATTCCTACCTGTAAAAAGGAGTTGAGCTTCTCTCGGATTATGGATTTCTTCTGATTAGCTTCGTCAAGGGCGGAGGAAAGACTGGAAAGACGAGCAAGCTCTTGTTGGAAATCTTCCCATGGAATGATTTTCGATTTCTCCTCCTTGTTATTGTTTGTTTCTTCTAGCGGTTTCTTCTTCGATTCCATCTATAGCTGCAGTAATCGATGATGATGAGAATTGAGGATCAAAAGTAGTAAATCAGTGTGAACCCACCTCATCATCTTTTTTAAGAAATTAGGGAAAATATTAGGGATTGAAGATCATCGTCATTGCTTGATTCGTTCAACGTTGAGGAATTGATGGTAGCTTCCAAGAGAAGCAACAAACTTCCCTTTGACTTATGTACGAAATTGTTGACCCCAATCATGTGGGAGTGTAGGACCTATAATTTTGTTTTTCTCCACGATTTTCTATTTCAGGGAGATTACTATTTACTAATCTTGCACTTATCAAATAATAGTTAAAAAATAGGGAGAATTTCCTTTTTAAATATCAAAATATCATATTTACCCAATTTAATTTCTAAATATCATATTTATCCTTTATAAAATTTCTAAATATCATATATATCATTTTTAAACATTAAAATATCATATATGTCATTCTTAAATATCAAAATATCGTATATGTCCTTGTTAAACATCAAAATGTCAATGATAATATCTAAAATATCTTCCATCTACAACATGATAATAATCATCAACAACAAAAACTAAACAATCAAAATATACATTCCATTGAGAGGGTTGAAGATGAATCTTTTTGTTTGTCAAGGAGGCGACATCCCAACAATTTAGAAGTAGACATAAGGATAATATGGTTAAAAATTTTAATTATTATAATAATTCTAAGGTATAAAAATGATTATAAAATATTAAAAAACAATATAAAAAAGGATTTGGGCAAATATGATATTTTGAAGGTTTATGAAGGGTAAATATGATATTGAGAAATTAAGCTGAGCAAATATGATATTTTGAGGTTTAAGAAGGGCATATATGAAATTCTCCCTAAAAAATACATCTTAGCCAAAAATAACCGGGATAACGACTTAAAATGAAAATATATTCTTTGATGTGTACACATTTGGTCACTGAGTTTATTTTTTGTTCATATTTATCCATTCAACTTGTTAAACTGTACACATTCAGTCTTTATGACCGGTTATTACAGGTTAACCGGTAAAAATGTTTTAATAGGGTAATATATTTATCATTTTATACACATTTAGTCCTTAATATTTTTATACACATTTAGTTCTTAATTTTTTTGTTGCAAAATAATTTATTTTTGTTTTTGTACTCATTCAATACTTATGAATGTTTTCTTTAAGTTTTTCTCACAACATCTTACATGAAACAATCATTAACGAGGTGTTTTAGGCTTTTGATGTTTATGTCTATCGCGATCTCGACTATTTGGTTGCTTAGGTCATGTGTTGTTAACGTCATAACTTTTTTATACTATCTCGGATTTTAACGATCTTTATATCTATGCGTTTGTATTTTAATCTACTACAACTTTCGTTTATATTACTCCCGTTAAAAAGTAATATATTTTTTATTACGATCTTTATATCCACACATTTTTTATGAATGCATATATGAATGTTTTTTTTATAAAATCGTAAGTAAAAACATATTATTTTTTAACGAGAGTAATCTTAACGAAAGTTATAGCAGACTTAAAAAACGAACACGTAGATATAAAGATCGTTAAAATCAAATATCGTATGAAGAAGTTACGACGTTCGAAATACAAAACCTAAAACAAACCACAAGACATATGCAACCAATCAGTCGAGGCTGTGATGGGCATAAGCATCAACAGCCCCACACACCTCATCAATCAGGGACGGACGCAGGATTTGGTAGTAGGTGTTGTCGGTAAGTAGAGAAAAGAAAAAAAATCGAAAAACATCGAAAAATTTACAATGCGTATAGAAAGACAAAAAATGACTTATTTTGAAACAAAAAAATATTAAGGACTACATCTATACAAAAATATTAAGGACTAAATGTGTACAAAATGAGAAATATATTACCCTAATAAGTCATTTTTCCCGGCTAACCTGGAGTAACCGGTCATAAGGACTGGATGTGTACAGTTTAACAAGTTGAAAGGGTAAATGTGAACGAAAAAAAACTCAGTGACCAAATTGAAAAATATATTACCATTTTAAGTCATTATCCCAAAATAACCCATAAAAGTGCAGTCAACGGGTATTAACTACTGTTTTGTTTGAAATCTACTATTTCGTGGTAATGGACTACTGTTTTACGGCCCGTTTATTTTTTTCGTGACCCATTAGCCCAAAGTATATAATGTTTAATTTTTCAGATTAGGTCATTTTTCACTAATGTTTTATTGGTTTGCCTTTTTTTTTTTATCTCAATGGAGCACCCGAAAAACAACTAGGTTTGTCTACTTTTCATCAAAATTTTACCCTGTTCGTGATTAAGAGTAGGTTTTGTATATGGGGTTAAGTTTTATTTCAAAAAAATCAAAAAAATAAATAAATCAAACCGTAGATTTCATACGAAACCTACGGTGTACAAGTGCCTAATGCACAGATTGTGTAGTTTCGACTTGTACACCTACGGTTTCGTAAGAACCGTACGTAATTTTTTTTTGTGTATTTTTTTTTTTAAATTTGATCCAACATGACCGAAATTTTATATATAGTATTATTTCATGATTTTTTTATAAAACTAAAAAATAGCGAAAGCGTAGTTTTTTTTTCGGTTTTTTTATTAAAAAAATTATAACCAATAAACATTTGTATATATTGTCAATTCTATGGTTTTTATTTTGAAAAAAAGAAGAAGCGGTAGGTTTCATAAAACATACGGTTATATATATATATATATATATATATATATATATATATATATATATATATATATATATATATATTTATTTTTAATCAAAAAAAATTGTTTCTACGGAATTTTAATGATTGTATATATGTTATGATTCAATGTTTGCATTTTATGAAAAAGTATGTTATTTTCTATGTCTCGATTATAGCATACAATAGCAATGCACTATCTATTTGAAGAAGTTTTTATGTTTATAATGTGTAGATACTTTGAAGTATAATGTATTGATAAAATAACATTTTGTTTTGGTTGTTTCGGGTTTGTTATAAAATATGTTATTGTCACACCTACTGCTGAAATGGACGAAACTTAACGTCTACATTTTAGGTTTTCTAGACGTACATTATCATTTGGGCCCGAGGAGTTTTGTATTGTGTTCGGAATTTACATGGGCCGTGTCCTAGATCAAGGATCGAATTTTCAACAATGTATAAACATGGATACGGTGAAAATGCATTTCGGTCCAGAGTCTTCCCATATCGCACGAACACTAGTTTACTTGTAGAAGATTTAGAACTCCTTATTTTGAATCAACGATTCGATGAAATATCGACTCACGACGGTATCCGTTCCATTTTGCTAAATATTCTGAATCAAGGTTTTTTTGGGAAAAGATCTCAATGATAAAGTCACCAAGGAATTTTTGTGGGTGGTGGGGAACCTAGATGGATGGAATATGTATTTTTCAATTTAATATTTTTAATAAAATACTAATTTTTATACGTTTAACTAATATTTTTGTTTTTAAATATAAGTTCTATTGGGGGGGGGGGGGGGTATCTATGGAGTAAAATATACCCTAAATTGTCGGGTATGTTTAAAATTTTTGAGGATCATATGTCCAAACATCCAACAAAACCTTATGTGTATACATTATCGGATTTTGTTATTCTTTTGAGGTATATTTAATTAATTAAAAAATATATTTATAAAATTTTACGTCTTTATTTTTTGATAATTTTATTTATTGCTAACACTTATAAATTAATGTATATTTATTACAAGATATGGATATGGGAGATGTCCCCAATAGTTCGAGGAAATGCTGCGATACGACGAAATAATTTATATCCTCGTATTTTGCAATGGTTTCATATTAGGATGTTGACTTGGGAGAAAATTTGTGATGTTTTCGATGTTGACCAGGACGAGGCGCATCAACACAAAAAAATGATTGCCTCTGATGCCAAGTCCTCTACCACACATTATTTGTCATATATTACTAGTTTGAATTGTGAATCGTCTGAAGTCTCTTCTTCTGTACGCTACAACTTTAGAAAATATGTAAGTAAAATGGTAAAAGTAGAATCTAGTATATTAATATTTTTCAACTATTATTGATAAATCAAATAATTTATGTAGGGGGTATCTTCGTTTGATCCATCCTGTGGAATCAGCCAATCTACCCAGTCCACCGAACAAACTCATACAGTGTGAATTAACAAAAGAACAACCCGATAAATACTGGCAAAACTTCAATATTTGGAGGAAGAAATCCGAGGAATGAAAAATAAATAGGGATTTCGAGAAGAGGATGAGTTGGGAGAATTTTTTAACGAAACTTTTGAGGTGAAATAATTAATTTTAGAAATTTACTATCAATTTTTAACATAGTTTTTGAGGTAAAATAATTAATTGTTAATTTTTATTTGTTTTTTTATTAATTATTTTTTGATTAAATGTAGGGGAATGAGAATGTGGATGTTAATTATCGGATGCCAAGCCCGATGGGCCAACAATTCGGTAGTCCACGGATATCAAATCGAGTAAACAAGGATGATGATGTTGATAATCAACAAGAGTTTGATTGTAGAAAACAAAAACAAATCGTGAAGGAGGTTATAATTTTTTTTTTTTTGTATATTAATTCTTGGGAGAATTTCATATATACCCTTCCTAAACATCAAAATATCATATTTACCCAACTTAATTTCTAAATATCATATTTACCCTTTATAAAATTTCTAAATATCATATTTACCCTTCATAATATTTCAAAATATCATATATATCCTTTTAAAACATCAAAATATCATATATACCCTTTTTTAAATATTAAAATATTGTATATGTACATTTTAAACATTAAAATATTAATGGTAATATCTAAAATAACATGTATCTACAACATGATAATAATAATCAACAACAAAAACTAGACAATCAAAATATATATTCTATATAAAGGGTTGAAGATGAATCTTTTTGTTTGTCAAAAGAGCGATATTCTTACAATTTAGAAGTTCACATTCCATTATCATAGACGTAAGGATAATATGGTTAATATTTTTAATTATTATAATAATTCTAAGGTATAAAGAATGATTATAAAATATTAAAAACATTATAAAAAAGGATTTGGGCAAATATGATATTTTGAAGGTTTATGAAGGGTAAATATGATATTGAGAAATTAAGTTGGGCAAATATGATATTTTGAAGTTTAAGAGGGGCATATATGAAATTCTCCCTTAATTCTTTTATTTTTTGAAAGTATATTAAAAAAATTAATATTTTTTTGTAGATGCGAAAATCATATACTCGGGCCTCTTATTGCAAAACCAAGTCGTCTGGTTAGGCTATTGAAACCTTCTCAATATCTTAGCTCTCCATACGTTACGGTAAGTATGTTAAAAATTATATTTACTAAAATTTTATTACTATATGGATAGTTATTGACAACGTATATAATGTAGGTTCAAAATGCCCCCTGATATTGTTGGGTGCAAAGTTATTCATGATTGACTTTGTAAATGTTTGACTTTTGTAAAACCCACTTGCATGTGGAGTATTTGCCTTTTGACACATGTGTAAATGAGAGTGAGAGAGAGACATGTAAACACCTCTATATAAGGTGGGTTTGTCCACTTGTAGATGTGTGCTTGAGAGATGTAGTCATAATGATTAGTGAGTGAGATATTTATGAAGCTCTAGACTAGATCCTTTTTTGTACTCATTTACTATGATCGAATATATCTTTTACACTAGGTAGGCTTTCCATGCCCGCTAGTGGCCCATTAATGGCCTAATTTGCCAAATTAGGCCCAAATCCACTAATGGGCTTTACCCTAAGCCCGAGCATCTCCTTGGCCCACATTATCTGACTTTTGATGGCCAATTAAGGCCCAAAGAACCAAAATCCCTTGCATGGCCCAAACTGAGGCCCAAAACGGCCAAAACCCATATATGATTGGTACGCTGGGCGTACTCCTATGTACGCTAAGCGTACAAGCCAAATGGTGAGTACGCTGGGCGTACCTTCATCTACGATCAGCATAATCCCCCTGTTACGTCACTTTCCCATTAAGTGCTTAATACTCTACTCCAGAAGCTACAATTACAGATCCAAGTCCTTATTGACGTCTTAAACCATAAAGTTGCTTACTTGATGGCTTTGCATGACCCATATAAGCTCAAACTCAAAAAATAACACTCTACTTCCATGGAAATGGTCTTAACTCATGCATGAACCCATTAGTACATCAAAGGTGGCAACTTTCTGCCTTAGGGACTCATTTAACACTGAGAGTGGCAACTTTAAGTCTTAGAAATCGGATTGACCCACAAAGCTTCCACCTTTAGACCAAAATGGTCCAAACCCCACTCTAAGAGATCTAAGAGGATAAATGATCAAGATCAAAGCTTTATACCTTCATCAAGCTGAGAATGAGTTGGGATTGACTTTTGATCAAATTCGGTTTTCGAGAAATCAGTACAGTTGTTCCGTCTCATGATTATCATAATGTAAGATCTCGACCTTGACAACCTTGATAACAAAATTTTAATGAAAAATGGCCGTTTTAGTGGTTTTATAACAAAATTTGGTGCAAAAACGACATTAGGAATAACTTTAGGGGAGAATCGACGTTTTATTTCAACAAACCACAAGCATTTGGTCCGACATTACGAGTCTAGCAATACGCCCCAACCTCCAATCCTCCTCCGGCGAACGGTGGCCAGCAGCAGTATATCCGACGGTATATCTAACGCTCCATGCGGTTAGTTTCTTCATCATTATTTCTACATATTTCCTTTGAATTTTCGATACGATTTAATTATTGACTTCAAAACGAACATTGATTTTAAACTCTTTAAAGTAGGCGTTTCAAACAGATTTTGTATTGCTACAAATTACATATATTCGCTGTTAATCTGGAAACGACCTCAATGCGGAATTTATATCCGGAAAGTTCTGTGATTGACATCCAAATCTAAAGTTTCTCAGGTTAATCGGATCTTTTGATTTGACTGCAAACCCTAATAGTTTTTACTGCTTAAATTGAACCAGAATAGGCTATTTTGAGTAAGAAAAGAGGGAAAATTACAGTAGATATTGATTTGAATCAAGAGGATGGGTTCTGGTGAAGCTTTAAAAGCTGCAAAGGTTTACAGAGAGCTAATGAAAGCAGTGAAGAAACACATTGGGAAGGAAGAACACAAAACCCATTTCAGAGACTTCATAAAGTCGGAATTCAAGAAAAATGGAGATGGGTTAGAGACATCATTCATCCAGCAAAAAATCAAACTTGCCCATGATTATACTTTCCTTATAAACAGTGTCCATCATCACCAGGTAAACATTTTCCATCTTGATCTTGCAAAATCATGTTACAATCCCGTGTTAATGGAAGTTTCATGATGCTTGTGAATTGTGATGTTGTAGGAGTTACTATTTTCATACAACATTGCTGTTGATAGAACAGATGAAATGAAGAGAATACTTGGAAAATCTGCTGCAAGTGTGGGTCTCCAGCTTCCTGATGTTTATCAACCTTGAAATTTGGAAAGCATGAATGATAATTGATAAAGCTCATAAATTTACTTCATGAATAAATTTGGGTTTTTAATTGGCAAGATTATAGACTAAATTGGCTAGTTTTCTTTCTGAATCTTGTTTAAGAGTTTGAGATGTCTTGGACACTTCACAGTTTTGGCCTTCATTGTCTTTTTCTAATTTGCTTTGAATTTTCTAAAATGGTCATTTTGTGTTGGGAAATTGATTACTTAGAACTTTACATATCAATGTTTAAAAAAACGTTACATTTTTTTTTCTTTGTACTTGTTCTTGATGATTATGAGGGACTTACATATGATGCAAACAAGCTGTGTCTATATGAACTTCAAACAATAGCATGTTGCTTTTATTTAAGTCGACTGTAGTACCAACCATTTCAACTTACTCCTCTAGTGTTGCACTAACCCTACGTGCTTCTTCGATTCTTTCCATTGAGTTGAAAAACTTTTGTATATCTTCAGACATTATAAATAACTTTTATAATATGTTATAAAAAGCTAGCTTTTTCTTCGCTTAGCGACTGCTGAAGGTGGTAATGAGATTTCCAATGTTAACAATCGTTTTTTCATACGGTGAAAATCATGAATCATTTATAACATAATCCTATCAGCAAGTCACCGTTGTCTAACATGCATACCGACTAATCTAACATGAATCATTTTTAAGGGTTCTTGGGCTACACACAAGTTACTAACATGCCTACCGACTAATCTAACAAAAAAATGTTTTTTTTACCAAAAAGTTGAAAATCAAATATTTGCATCCCGGACATGCTCTTCGCATTCCAAATACACTATTTATAATCTAGACCGGCACTTTAAACATATGAACATAAAATCCAAACAAATAAACATGTAATACTAACATGGTTCCTGAAATCCATGTTTTTCTTCAAAGAAAAACTTCAATGTTTGAGTTTGATTATTTTTTTTTTCTTTAAATTTTCTGAAATCACATTACAATATGAGATCTGAACAACACTTAGACCATCCGTTACACCTAACACTAACCACTATAGTGGTGGGTATAACGTCATAGCCACTAACCACTGACCACCATTAAAATGTTGGTATACCCACCACTATATCTCTTTTATTTTTTGATTTTAAATAAAAAAATATATATATTTTATTGTAGAGAGAGATAGAGAGAAAAAGAGAGAAGAAGAAATCTGATTGGACGTGCTCTTCGTTCTCCCCATCAGAAAGCACAACGACCACTAAGAACCACTAAGGTCTGGGGTGGTGTACACTAACTACGGTCGTGACCACCTAGACTACGAACCATTTCGTGGTATCCATACCCCGACAATCTTATAGGACCCAAGGCTGGTCCGTTTATTTTTAAGACTTTTTTGCAGAGAAGTAAAAAATTGGGTCCATAAAATTTCGGACTAGCGATGGATTAGTAACAAATTTATGACAGAGAACGAAATATTAGTGACGGATTAACGTTGAAATCCGAACAGATAAAATTTTGGACTACATTTACATAAATGAGAGCCTTTGAGGAAGTTGATCATTTTTTTAAGGTTATATTTAAAAAAATATTTAACTAAAAGTTTGATTGGTTTATTTAATGTCTATATAATAAGATGAGACCATAGATAACTCTAAAGTTTTTGATTTAATCTAGATGAAATTGTTTTGGATTAATCCCCTCAAAAACTCTACAATTAAAGATGTGGCAAGAAACGTGGGGCACAGCACTGATTGGAAGCAATATGGCGGTTCCACGAGGAAGACGATGACAACACACGGCCGGAGACACAGCTGTAACAATTTCCAAAGACGAGACAAACAACACACATACAAATACAACACGCACTCACCACTGTGTGAATCAAAATCAAACCCTCATTCACAGAACCAGAATCTGCAGAATCATGGTGAAGAAACGCCTTCCTGATTGGCTCAACAGCCCCATGTGGTCTTCTCCCACAGTTACCACATCTCCACCACCGAAATCACGATCGCTATCGCCGCCGCCTCCGCCTCCTTCGTCGTCGAACGATGATCGATATGGTATCGGTAGTTACCCTTCCAAATCTTCCTCCGTCACGTCATCCGATTCTTCTCTGAATGAACCGCATGTTCCGTTGCCACCTCCTACTTCAATCAAACAGGAACCGACTCCGAAGACGAGAATTAGGGATTCATCGACCCGTAGCGTGAACAGTGATAACGACGTTAGTTCCTCCATTGAAGATGTTTCACGTCAGGCACAGTTATTAGAAGAGGTTAGACATCTGAATTTACATAATCAGAAGATTTTCATGCTTCTAATTTCTAGAATACGATCAATCAAGGTTTTCACTGAACGAAAAACATTTTCTAGCGAAAACAGTTGGTTCCCAAGTAATAACCGAAATTCAAATACTAGTAATGATAACAAACGCAATCATTAGTCTCTACACCTCTTTTTTCGTTGATTTCTGTTGAATGTAGCTATCGAGGAAGATTATAAACATTGGAGAACTGCGACAACTCTGTTTGTTGGGTATTCCAGATGCTGCTGGCATCCGTTCCACTGTATGGAAGGTGAGTAACAAAATGCGACCTGTGTAGAGTGTTGAGCTCTATGTGTTTGAAACTTGAAATAGATTCATTTGTGATTCTTCCATTACATACTTTCAGTTGTTGTTGGCATATCTTCCAACTGATAAAGGGCTTTGGTCATCAGAATTGGCTAAGAAGAGAGCTCAGTACAAACAGTTCAAAGAGAACCTTTTGATGAATCCAGTAAGTTTTTAGTTCATATAATTCCTTAGTAGACTTCTTTCTTGCTCCATGATTCTGAATGTTTCTGTGGCTAGTCAGTCAGAAATCACCAGGACATTGGAAGTCTCTGCATCTCTTAAAAATGGTGATCTAAGTGAGGGAAAAGGGTTACTGGAAAGGTCAAAAATACCTCATGGGGAGCATCCATTAAGCCTAGGGAAGACTAGCATTTGGAACCAATTCTTTCAGGTATGATTCCACTCTCACACAAGAAAGAATGATTTTTGGATTCAATTCTTAAATCAAATACTTTGTAGGACTCTGAGATCATTGAGCAGATAGATCGTGATGTGAAACGAACTCATCAAGACATACCTTTTTTCTCTGGTGACTCAGCATCTTCAAAAGCCAATCAAGAATCTTTAAAAAACATACTCATCATATTTGCAAAACTGAACCAAGGGATAAGATATGTGCAAGGGATGAATGAACTTTTGGCACCTTTGTTCTATGTTTTCAGAAATGACCCTAATGAGGATTCTTTTGTAAGTGAATAAAATAACATTGATTTGTCATTATATCAAATCATGATTTTTGTTTAGTTGATATTGATTTGTTTATACAGGTTAATGCTGAAGCAGATACTTTCTTTTGCTTTGTTGAGTTAATAAGTGGTTTTAGAGATAATTTTTGTCAGCAACTTGATAATAGTATTGTTGGCATTCGATCCACAATTTCAAGATTATCACAGCTTTTAAAGCAACATGATGAAGAGCTATGGCGTCATCTTGAGGTCACAACAAAAGTAAGAAAAATCGCTTTAGATAGAAGGGTAAAATGGTCATTTACATTTACTCTCGTTCAGACAGTTTATTCAGTCCAAAAAGAAACTGTATGTGTTCATACATTACTTAAAACAGAAAGACATTTATCCATTGATCTCTTTTATCCATACAACAATTTTGATAGAAAAAAGGGTAAAGATGTCATTTACTCATGAGATGATTCATGGAGTCCAAAAAAGAAAAAGTATTTGTCAATACAACAAAGACAAACATCAACTATCCATTGAGCACTTTATCCATGCAACAATTTCATTTTATAACAGTTCACAAATAAGCAGTCTTTTTTATTCAAATTTACTTCTAGATAGAAGGGTAAGATGGTCATTTACTCTCATTGAGACAGGTTCAGTCCAAAAGAAGTAGTTTTTTTTTTCAATACAACAGACATCATCTATCCATACAGCAGTTTCACTTTATAATAGTTAGTTTTCAAATAGTCGGTCTTTTTTTAGATAGAAGGGTAAAATGGTCATTTACTCTGTCCAAAGAACAAAAAGGTCTTTGTTCAAAGTTCATACAACACTTGCTGCAAAAAAAAAAAAAAAAAAAAGAACATGCGCCAAGATTCCTTCTTGTCTAAAAGTAAACGGAAATTCATTTTTTTTACATCAAGTGAATGTCGCTGAAAAGACTAAAATGCCCTTCTTGTAATGACAGGTAAACCCACAGTTCTACGCATTTAGATGGATCACACTTTTACTGACTCAGGAGTTTAACTTTTCTGATAGTCTTCACATTTGGGATGCACTCTTAAGCGACCCTGAGGGACCTCAAGTGAGTCAACTCAACCAACATTTCTATATTGTCTAGATACAAGGGTAAAATGGTCATTTACTCTCTCGTTCTATTACATCTACAGGAGACTCTCCTTCGGGTTTGCTGTGCAATGCTGATTCTGGTTAGGAGGCGTTTGCTTGCTGGAGATTTCACAGCAAATCTCAAGTTATTACAAAGTTACCCTTCTACAAATGTTAGTCAATTGCTTTATCTTTCCAACAAGTTGAGGTCTTGTTAAAATTAAATTCATTGATTTTGTAGGGTTTTTTTTTTTTTTGGATGGGTAAATTTATAATCACAAAAGTTAGGTTTCTTTATTTTTGTTAGTAGGTTTAATGTCAGTTAAAAAGTGTTAGTTTTTTTTCCTGCTTCACTTGGTTTATGGAAATCGAACTTCAAAAGATGTAATGTAAACTGATGTACATTTTACACCATTGTTTATAGAATGTTTAATGTTAGAGAAATTCCGGGAAAATAGCAACACATTTTTTCTTTTATTACTAATATATTGGCAATGTACTTTAAATTTTACATATGATAGTAATGTAATATTAGTTTTTGAATGATTGACATTCTGTCTTTTTGCTTATGTGGCATCCAACCGATGTTGATGTGGCAATATAAATACCAAATTATTAGCCAATGATTGGGATTTGATTCCTTTTAAGGTTGGAGGGTATGGTCATGTTTTACCTTTCACATTTTTCGTGCGACCTAAGCGTCATTTTATTTGTCAATCACTCTTTTTAAAATCCAAAAAATAATCACATTTTATTTCATCTTACTTTTTTACAATTTGAAAAACTGTAATTTAATAAATAAGTATAATTAGTTCAAGACAAATCTTCCCATGTGGTTTGCCAAAATTTGGGCTTTAGTTCCTAATTATTTTATTTTATTATTATTATTTTTTTGTTATGGAAAGTCCATGTGGTTTTCAATTTATATCGTGGTTCCATTGTGTATAGAAAATATATAAAATGACTTTTGTACCGTTTTAAATTTCTTTTAGTTTTTTCTTTCTGGTTAATTAGAATTTAAATTAATATTTATATTATTATTAACTCATAATTTAGAAAAAGTCTACACCCTCACCCTTTTTCCTCTCTCTTCTTTTGCCACCGACAACCACCACCATCTTCCAACACCATTACCACCAGAAAAGGCTTCCACCATTATCACCACCATGGTACTATCTTCTCCATCCACCCTTTTCTCTCTCCCTTCTTCCACCACCACCACAGAAGGGAGGTTCCTGTAATTTATGTTATGGATGAGCGCGGTGCAGTTTGGTGCGGTTATTGGCCAAAATCTTATTGCTAACAGCAAATACGGTTAATCCATTTTCAAAACCGCTTGGTGCGACTATTTTTGCGGTGTGGTTTTTTTTTTTTTTTTTTTTTTTTTTTTGTGTGTGTGTGTTTCGGTTATTAACCGCATAGATTTGGTGTGGTTTTTAACCGCAATTTAGAGTTCAAACGGTTTTATGAGTTCAAACATATTACTTGTAATAATAATAAATAAAATAAGGTATCAGACAATTAACTTAAATCATAAACAACTAATAGCTTAAAAACGTGAAATCACTAGTAATTAACAATAAATATCTTAAAATTGTGAAATTTCACCATTTTCCAAATTTAAACATAACAAAAAACTAACACTTTTGTCCTCTATAATTTTTTTCTTCTTTCATCCATGAAACTTGTCTTATTTTTAATATTTAATATATTAATAATTAATAAAAAAAATTGTATATAATATATACGGGGGCTAATGTCATAAAAACCCTCAACTTTTCAGGGTTCTGTCGGTTTTGCCCAAAGTTGAATTTTATATCCGTTTTTACCCTAACATTTTCCAGAAAATGTTCAGTTTTACCCTTTTACTGGTGATAACAGGTTACCATTATATTAACTTCGTAAAAACCCTTAAATTTATAGGGTTTTTTTTTTTTTTTTTTTATTAAATTTTTTTTTACGTTTTTACCCTTAAGTTTATAATTTTTTTTTTACACTTTTACCCTATGTATTTTTTTTTCATATTATACGTATTTAAGCAGAAAAATCATATTTACATATGAAATGTTTTTAATTAAATATTGTATTTACATTTTTTTAATGTTATTTCTTTACATATATATATATATATATATATATATATATATGTATGTGTGTGTGTATGAGTTTTTTTTTCTTGGATAAACCATTTAAGATGTATAAAAAACAAATTAATATGTTGTTAGAACTACAAATACGTATTTTTATGTATTTAAAAATATAAATATCAATAAAAAACTTGTTCATTTATAAACATGTTTATATAAATATATATATATATATATATATATATATATATATACATATATTTTTAGAAGTATAGATACATATTAACATATAAAAAACTAAAAATATGTATTTATACTTCTACAAACTATATCTATAAAACACATATTCATAATTCCAAAAATATTATTTATCTTTTTAAATGGTATAACCATGAAAAAACACACACAAAAACAAATATATATATATATATATATATATATATATATATATATATATATATATATATAATTAAAAAATTATAAATACAATACTTAATTAAATATTTTTCGTATATAAATACGATTTTCTGCATGAATATGTATATTATGAAAAAAATATACTTAGGGTAAAAGTGTAAAAAAATTATAAACTTAAGGGTAAAAACGCAAATAAATGGTAAACTTAAGGGTTTTTTTGCGAATTTAATATAATGGTAACCTGGAAAACCTGCTATCACCGGTAAAATGATAAAACTGAACATTTTTTCGAAAATGTTTGGGTAAAAACGGACATAAATTTCAACTTTGGGCAAAACCGACAAAACCCTAAAAACTTGATGGTTTTTACGACATTAACCCTATATACGGCGCGGTGCAGGTTTTTTTGCGGTTTTTGAAAATTAATAACCGCACCGCACCGCAAATTTGCGGTTTTTGAAAAACTGAAAACCTCACAATCAGTTTTTATTGCGGTTGCGATTTATGCGATTAATTTTAGTTGCGGTGCGGTTTTTGCTCACCAATAAATTCTCTGTCATGATTTGTCTTTAACCTATAGAAAAAAAACAATTATACATTTTTTAATTTATTTTAAATTTTTCTTTATGGTTAAGAGATTTAAAAAAATAGAAAGATTAAACAAATACCACCCTTTCAACTCCTCTCTCATCAATGTCAGCTAACACAACCACTGCCACCGTCCCGTCAACCGTCACCACCATACGTCCAATCTTTGATTTTAACCATAAGAATGTCGTCTCCTCTTGCTCTTTCCCATACATACTTTAACCTTAACCTTCGTGTTCCTCCCTTATAGGCGACGACAACTAGGGTTTCAACAGTTGAAATTTCGACGACTTGCCACATGGGTTTGCTTAGAGGGGGTTTGTTGTGCACCTCTTAGTGATTCTAGTGGTAGTTTCAGTTTTGAAAATGGGTGGCTAGAAGTAGCCAAAATAGGCGGAGATGGTCACGGTGGTCGTTGAAGGTAGCTCCGACGGTTGTTCGAGGTTGGGGTTGGTTGGAGTTTTGTCTACACACCGAGGGTAGTCCAATGGAGGTCATTTCAAAAACAACCAATGCCTAGACCTCCATTATTCTTTGGTTTGATTACAATATCCCAATCAAACCACTTTATTTTCCTCTTGTCATCATCACCTTCCCAAAGGAATCGACTTCTAATACAATCTAGCGTATAGATAATCTTCCTCGGAGCACGAAACAAAGAAAATTAGTAGAGGGGAAGAATATACAAAATCAAACAAACAAAAGTTAGGCGACCTACAAAAGATAAGGATTTAGCTTTCCACTTAGAAAGCCTAACTTTAAACTTTTCAACCATCAGAGCTTAATTCTCAACAAGCTTTATGTTCATACCTACCAGTAAGCCAAGATAAGCAAAAGGAAAAGAAGCGGCTTCACATTTAAGAATGCTAGCAAGTTTATCAATTTCTAAGCTATTAACACTAAAACCTATTGTGATATGTCATCGGCTTGACTTCGTCTTTCCGAGGAGTGGAAATGATGAGCCTGAGAATCACAACAAAGAAAATATGATCGTCAGTCGTCGTCCGAGAGGTTGTCCCGGAACGAGGCTCCGACGATCAAGTCAGTGAGAGTCTGAGAGAGAGAGAGAGAGAGTGTGGGTTTAAAGCGTAAAGAGAGTGTTAAAGGGTTTTTGATCTTGGTCTCTTCTCTTGGGGGAGAAGGGTGCCTTTTAGACATGTGGCAAGGAAGGAGAGATCCCAGACAATACTTTATGCTTTTTCAGATTTTGTCAGAGCCAGGTGAACTCTGATTAGTGAACCGTGTTTCGCAAGCGGTTGTCTGCCATTGGCGTAGGTTTTCCAGGTGTGATGCTTTAGGGACCGCACCTGTCGCCATGCGAGTGGGTTGGTACTGTTTTGTCTCGAATCTGGCCTTGATTCTTGGGTGCTAAGGAATAAGCATGGGAGCGTGAGGGAAGGAGCTAGAGCGAGGATTAGTTTGTCGAACTGACGGCTCCGTTGTATTTGATGGATTCCCGGTGGGGTACGTCAACAAGTCACCTAGGCTAGTAGACATCAACGTTTGATAAAGGTAGCTGAGTAGTTATAGATAAGTCTGGACATGCGTTGGATGGGAGCGATTCACGAGGTGTTTCCATCTTAATAGAGCCGTTTGTCGAAAGAGTGTCGTTTCAGTTATTTCTCTCTTTTCTTCTTTTTGAAAGGTTTATAAAGGTCCCCTGTTTCTAGGAACGGTTATGTGCTTCTTCGCTCCATAATCTGTCGTCTCAACCTTCTTCTTCATTTCTCTTTTCTCCTACATTTTTCCTTTCTGATTTTCGATGGCTTCCATCAGATCTGGAATTGTCCCTACACCCAAGGAGTTTGAGACTCTTCAGTTCCGGTTTGGGTTTATGCCTGAGCATGGGGTCCCTTTCCCATTGGAGGGATCTACTATTTATCAATCTCCGACCGGAAATGTCGGTATTCCGGTGGCGATTTTCGAGGTCGGGTTCCGTCTTCCCGTTTTCGACTTCTTTAATGATGTCATGCAGGAGTATGGTTTTTCTGTTCATGATCTGACCCCGAACGCCGTGAACAAGATAGTTGGGTTCGAGTTGGGGTGCCGGGTGTTGGGTGTAGTTCCTCATTTTCAATCGTTCCAGTCTTTCTTTAATTAGTTGACTCATTCAGGTGTTCACAATTTTTCTCAACGCCGCAACACACATTCCTTGATAGTTAACTAGAAAGCACCACGGAAAAACTGGCAGGATCGATGGTTGTGGGTCAACAATGATTTGGTTTGTGCAGGCTATCCTCGTGTGACCATGGCTTCGAATAGGGAGCCCCATCTATCGGGTGTTGGTTTATCTGTGGCCCGCACACTGAGGGGAATTTGTTTTGACGGCAAGGACTATCCAGACTGCATATTGGCGGCAGCCGGGATGAGCGCTGCTTGGAGTTCGCATGGGAAGATGCCTCAGTTTTTTGTGAGTAACGGTGGTAAGTGTTACCTTCCTCCCCCCTCTTTGTTTGTCGTCATGTTTCTCCCTCTTTTTTCTTTATTTTTCATTTTGAAGCAGGTCTTGCGTTGTGGTTGTTGTAGGTGACAAGAAGCTTTTGTCTCTCTAACTAGTAATACGGGGGAATTTTGGGGGTGATCTCTAGTATCACGAGGTTCCCCTGGTGGAGGAGCTACTTGCTCCGACTACTATCGGGCTTGTTCCCAAATGCGAGGCCTCTCCTTCCGTAGCGAGAGTCGAGGCCAAGGTCATCTCTCGTCGTTGGTACGCTGTTGCAGATTCTGCACTTGGGGAGGATGTTGGTGGTGATACTATTGGCCGACGCTTATGCTGGAAACACAACATCGAACCTTTTCATGCTAAGTCACCTATTGTTGTCGAGATTGCTGATGGTGATGAGTCATCAACGGCAGAGGCGATTTGTTCACACCGTCGAGGGAAAACAAATTGTTGCGGGAGTTTGCTCTACCTCACCCTCGGCTTCGAATGACGTCCCGTCGAAGGTGGGGCCTTCCTCTTTGGGCGCCCCCTGGTGTGTATCTCCCAGGGTGGAACCTTACACCTAGTTCTTTTCTATCGGAACAGGGTCCTGCCATCATGCATTTCCTTCTGCTACCCTGGAGGCCCTTGATGCCCTTTCTTATTATCATGTGGCAGATGATCTTCAGTACGCCGTTGCTCAGGTGGATCCTTATTGGGTGGTGGCTGTCGGCCATCTCCGTTACATCGGGGCTGACCGGGCAGAGTTGGATCTCGTTATATCGGAGCATCACGAGCTCGCAGAGAAGGTCTGGCTCCTTGTGACATCCCTATTTTACGGCCAGAAAAGACCGATTTTGTTTATGCTTTTTAATAAAGATCAAAGTAACTTCTTAAGAAAAGTATTGCGGAATTTGTTCCCAAAACAAAATATGATATAAATTTATCAAAGCATTTCTTAAAGAAATATATTTTCATTATATTACAAAAACTTGGGATGTCAATCATCGATACAGACCATAAGCATAAACTAAAAAGAAATAAACATCTTAGGCCACACGAACATAATCCGGCCTCAATTCCATAATCTCTCGTCATGTCATCCAACTATGCTTTTGCCACTACCTGTAATACAAGAAACTGAGTGGGTCAGGCTGGGGAGCCTGGTGGGCATATAGGGTTTTCAACCCACAATAAATAAGTTTGTTATTTTCAACTATCATTAAACCCGATTACCCGTTCCCGTTATCCTCATCTTATGGACACTACTGCTAAGGGGATTCCTTAGCCACACATGTCCGTAAGGCAACCATGGGGGGGGGGGGGATGGAGTACACCGGTGAACACTTCGTTCACAAACACCTACAAGTTGCGAGCCTGGTAGCGTTCCACTGGCCTTCCTAGAAAAATCCGTGGTCGTCATCCATACTCCGCTAGATGACTGGAACAACGTCAACATTGAGGCCTCTCATAATTTTATTTCACCACACACCAACTATTTTATCTACCCATGTTCTACCCAACATATTTGTAGATATAAAATACATACATGGTCCGGATCTGTAAAACAAAGCTTACATCTTTTATCCAACATAACTTTCAAAGCATAAAATACATATACAGTCTAGATCTAAAGAAAGAGTTCAGATCTGAAGGAAAGAAGTTCAAATCTTTCATCCAACATAGATCTCAATGTACACAGTTTAGATCTGCAGAAAAAGTTTAGATCTGAGATGAGAAAGTGTAGATGTGAAGGAAAAAGTTTCAGATTTGAAAGAAAGAAGTATAGATCTTTCATCCAGCAACACCTCAGGTAAACGGATAACATATATATACATATAACACATAATTTATATAAAATACTTCATATGTATGTGTAAGATGAAAGTGACTATACCAAGGTTCTAAATGGCGTGAGGCGTGGCGTGGCGGCAAGGTCAAGCCTCAAGCTTAACGAGCCATGGCGAGCCATGACGTTTTTCAAGGCGTGATGTAAGGCGGCGATTTTGTATAATTTAAAATTATATTACCACATAAATATAAATTTATATTAAATATAACTACTTTTTAGAAGTGTTAGATCAATAACTAGTAACAAAAATTTAACAAAAACCACAATACTTGTATCTCCGATTAGAAAAGACATAACCAAGAGCAAAAAACCGTATCTCAAACGAAAAAACACGCACCATAACACGCCATAACGCACCATGGCGCGCCATATCACGCCTTGCCACACGGCACGCCTAACAGCAACGTTATGAGGCTTTTCGTAACGGCGGAGCCACACCTCACGCCATGGCGCGCCTTTTAGAACACTAGATTATACACTCACCTGATATGGAGTGATTTGGATAGCACCTCGCTTCTAAAAATAACCTTCTTTGATGAAACCGAGAAGTTTGCTTGAAAACCGGGCTCTGTGCGGGCAGAGTTTCAGACTGAAAAACTCTTTTTCTCGGAGACTCCGAGCTCTCCGAGGCTTTCTTCTAGTGCTAGGAAGTTTTCCTAGGCTTTAGTGGGGTTTAGGGATCTTAGAGAGAGAAAATAGTGAAAGAAAGATGGGAGAAATGAGTGCTTTCTTCGGCAGCCTTCACATCCCTTTTATAGAGCGAGGCCTCAGACGTACGTTGGGTGTAGTCCTCGGCTACACGGGGTGTAACTCGGATAAGACCGATACGTGGCGAACTTCGGATGGTGGTGCATGGATCGTTTTGGTCCGCAAAAGGCAGTTGTACGCTGCGCGTATTTACCTCGTATGCAGGGCGTACTTCAGTACGCCTGGCGTTCGAAGCTACGCTCGGCGTACCCTCCTCACACAGCTTCGTAAATTGCACCTCCGACTTCTAAAATTCATATCTTTCACATACGAGCTCCGTTTTCGACGTTATTTTTTATCCACACATAGGCCCCACCATACTCTATGAATTTCGTTTAGACTTTGTCGGCTAATTCTCGACCCATTCTAAATTTAATTGTATGAGAAGATTACACTGTTTAACGATCACGTAAAACTCATAACTTCTACATATGGACTCCGTTTTTGTTTGTCTTTTTACCGTTGAGCTCCTATTAATGAGATCTTCGATTCTCTTTTAGGTTGTGTCGGCTAAATAACCGCTCGATCTAATATTCGAACTACGGGATGTACACTGCTGATCCGAAACTTAGAAAAATCATAACTTCCTCATACCAAGTCAGATTTGGGCGTTCTTTCTATGCACGCTCTCGGTTTAACGAACACTATGGCTTTCGTGTAGATCACCAAGGCTAAGAAGTCCTCTATCATAAATTCACTATTAACTTCACTCAGTGTCGTGTCGGTTCTGTCGTGAAACTTCGATAAGCCATAACTTCTTCATTATAACTCGGATTTCGGCGCTCTTTATAGGTCCGGAATCCTTGTCATGACCACTACAACTTTCTTCATAGATATCGGGTTTATCTAACATTTTATTTTTGACGCTTATTTTTATCCTGTATTTATTATATTATTATAAACAAGTAATAAGCACACGGAAGCACATAATTAACATAATATTCAAGTAATTCATCTTTATTACTTTAAAATGGGTTACAATGGTTGAACTAGACTATTACATCATCACATCAATGCTTAGCCTCGAAACACGGGCGTTAAATTTCTCTCCTCCTTAGGATGATTCCGTCCCAGAATCATGCATCAGCAAACAGATGTGGATAACGACTCATCATGTCACTCTCCGTTTCCTAGGTGAGATTTGACCCATTCAAATGTTTCCATAGCACAAGCACTAAGTCGACCATCTTGCGTCGCAACTTCTTCGTCTTATGGTTAACAATCGCCTCGGGCTCTTCGATTAGTCTCTTATTCTCATCCATCTGTTAGGTCCAGTTAGTGTTGCGTCTTTGGGCTCATTAGCTAGTCCAAGTTTTGTCTCCGGTATGGGCCTGTCCATCCGTGAGTTCTGTGTAGGGTTTATTTTATATAGATGCTTGCATGCATTCTTTAACGTAATGATTAGATAAGATTTGATAGAGTTTTACAGCGTATTCATCATTCTTATTTTTGTAACCCTAGAATCCTCTACAACGGAAGTTCTTAATCGAGCTCTGCTGAGGATTGAGTTAATCAAATCATTCGACACATTCAGATCCATACTTGTGTTTTTATCTCACTGTTTTTTACATTCTTAATTTACCTGTTATAAAGATCTAATCGATCAAAGAGTTCTATAAACTCATCAATTGGTATCAGAGCAGGAGGCTGTGTAATTCATACACATCTCTTCTGTGAAAGAAGCGATTAGGGTTATTCCGCATTAACTGATATTTATTGAGCCGTCACTCCATAATTGACGTATCTCATTATTTATTCATTTTGCCCTAATTTTATATATTACAAGTTTGATCTTTCAAACAGGTTAAACGATCAAGCATGGACGATTCTCAAACTAATCCTATCAACATCTCAAACAACATTGGATCGACAACAAAGATTCCTATTCTTTACACCCAAGATTACGAAGTTTGGGCTCTGTTAAAGGATGTAAAAGACGTTACTCAAGACGAAAAGGAGAAGTTTCAGTGCAACATCAAAACATTGGGACTGATTTGATTCGCTCTTCAGTCTGACACGTTTAGGTTGGTGAGTTCCTGCAGTACCGCTAAAGAGATCTGGGATCGGCTGCGAGAGCTGTATTCCACAGATGAAGATTTAGAGCACTCTATTCAGACCTTGCTTTTGTCTGAGTTTGGTGAATTCAAGCGAAATCCCGATGAGTCTGTTACACAGACGTTTGATCGCTTCAATCATCTTCTTAGCAAGATGATTAAACATGACATTGAAAGGAAGCTGATTGAACAGAAGGTGACCTTTTTGAATGGCTTAAGATCCGAATGGAGAGCTGTTGTGTCTACAGTTAAAGCTCATGAGCAGTTCAAGTCTTATTCGCTGGCAAAGCTGGTGGGAATTTTGAAATCCCAAGAAAAGATTGTGATGCAGGAGAAGAATGTTGTCTCAAGTTTGGGGTCCTTGGCCCTCCTGTCTAAAAGCAAGAGTGTAGTAGAAGATGAAGATCTGAACCTGGAGGACTACGATCTTACTTCAGAAGATTATGCAATGATGGTGTCTAATCCAAAAAGGTTCATCAAGAAGAGGTTTCCCACTAATAAAAACAGAAATTGGCAGGGGAGCTATAGTTCTGAAAAGGTAAGGGAGGAGCCGAAGACAGAGGAACCAAAGAAAGAGGCGAAGGTTGAAGGAGATTCTGGTGTAAGCTGCTATTACTGTGGAGGAAAGAACCATTATGCCAAAGATTGTGTTCTGAAGAAAATGGCAGAGAAAGACGAGGAGAAAGATGAAGAGGAAATCCTGATGAAAAAGCTGGAAGAGATTAAGAGGAAGAAAGCTGCTACTAACCCTTCTATGAATGCTCTTATTGTACAGGGTTCGGCAGAGGATGACGAGTTCGGTGGCGTGCAGGTGTGGTCAACCGACTCAGAGGATGATGAGGTGAGAAAGCCTTCACATGGAAAGGCCTATGTAGCTAGAGGCGGTGAAAGCAGTGGGAAGTGTTTGATGGTAACTGATGTATCTCACAAGAGGGGATAATATACTGATGGTGGAAAAGAGGACACCAAGGAGCGAGAGGACTTATGCTTCATAGCAAAACCTCTCAGTGTGCAGATCAATGAGCTTGATGAATTGATCAAGAAGGTACAATCTCTTTTTATCTCGTTCAAAGTTCCACAAAAATCATATGAAAAAGAATTAAATAACTTAAATTCAAGAATCTCAAATCTGGATAGTTGTTTAACTCAAACACGGGTCACCAATTCTAACCTAACTGACCAAATAAGCAGGGTGTCATCCAAGAGTGAGGAGCGAAGGATGTGGATTAGGCAAAAGGAGTCGGAGCTGATCAAGTCGAAGGATGAAAACATTTATTTACAAAGAGACAATTTGAAACTTTTAAAACAAAGAAATGTTTTTTGTTTGATTGTTAAAAGACTTTATGCTAACATTACTCAACTGCATCTGAATTGTGAAATAGGGCAGAAAATACATCGCATGATTTTACCCTTCCTTGAGTTTAAGGAGGATGAAATTGATGCTGAAGCATACAACTGTGAAAGTGTTGTATCGTCTGATGATGTGAATCCCACTTATATGTATGGTCTGGACAAAATTGAATCTTTTATAAAGTCCAAGGACCATAAGGACATGCTGAAAAATCTTTTGGATGAAAACGATAAGCTGAAACTAAGGACCAAAACCATACAAAAATTTGACTCATTGAATGCCAATTTAAGTTCAGAAAATAAAATTGATGTTGAAAACGCATTTGAACTTAATGAGGACGATGATATGAGTGAAATTTCTGTAGAGGATGAAGTCGACTGTTCTGAGTTTGTCAAGAGCGAACCCGAAAACCACAAAAATCTAATTTCTGAAAATTCTGTGGAGTTTGCTCGTTTGTCCCAAAATAAGTCCCCGATTCTTGAAGAAAAGGCTGTTGTGTACCAAAAGGTGAGAACTACACCAAATCAAGTATATAAGGTCATAGGAGTTACCGAGCATCAAACAGCCGAACTCAATGCCATAGTGAACGAAGACAACGCAGATGGCTGTGATGAGTTTTTCTGGTCTGCTCCCATATATAATGCCAACGAAACTGTTGGTCTGTCAGAGCAAACGTCCTGGAAAACTAAAGGAAGATATGTACTAGAGCCGCTAAATAAGCCTGACAACTTTGACGTGCCAAGCATAAGTGGCACAAAAAAAATACCTGTAGAAGAAGTCACTTCCACAAGCGAAACCTCATCTGTGAAAAGCGAACCAACTGACAAGAAGCTGAAACAAAAGGCTAACATCCACAAACAGCCGAAACAAGTGAAAAATCAAAAGCAGCAGAGGAATCTGAGATACAAAAAGAATCTCTCAGAACGAAAGCAGTTTTGGCAATCTCAAAATGCCCATTTCTCCTATCATGACAAAAATTCAAAGTCAGAGAAAAAGGATTTCAGGCCGCATGAAAGCAACAACAACAGAAAGGACAGGTTCGGTCCTGAAAGCTATAGCAACCGAAAGGATAGGTTTGGTTCCGAAAGCAACAGCTACCGAAGATCCAGGTTCGGTCCCTCTAATGACCATAAACAAAAGGGTCACTTAGAACCTCAAGTCAGGAAAAACTCCCAGTCTAAATTCTCTCATTCCGATTCCTCTCATTCTCAATCCTTTTCTAAACCTAATTCTGTTCCTGCTCAAAATCCAAAATCATCAACGAACTTGAAAGGAAAATCGAAGGTTTCCTCAGTCAAGGATGATCGAAAGCAGTCCAAGGTCCAAACGCCAAAACCTGAAACCAAAAAGACTGTAACAAATCCTAACAAAATCAAAGTATTCACTATTAAGAAGAAAGATGAAACAACATTAATAAAAAGAACATATCTTGTTGATGTTTCTCTTACTATTCCTGTTCCTGTGAAAGGCTCACGTGGACCCAAGAAACTTTGGGTTCCTAAATCTGCTTAATTTTTGCAGGTTATCAGTGACGAGCAGTTCGACGAAGAATGGTACATTGACAGTGGCTGCTCACGTCACATGACAGGAAGGAAGGAAGAGCTAAGGGAATTTCGATCTCTTCATAATGGTGGAAATGTCAAGTTCGGCAACAACTCTTATGGAACGATAAAGGGTTATGGGATGATAACCAATGGAGACTTCACAATAAGAAAGGTGGCGTACGTTGAAGGGCTACAACATAATCTCATCAGTGTGTCTCAACTGGTAGGAGGTACCGGGCTCAAGGTTTCATTTGACGATGAAGGTTCAGAAATCATAGAGAAGAAATCAAAAAGGGTGATTCTCAAATCAGAGCGGAAAGGCGAAATGTTTCCTCTCAATCTCAAACCAATCAAAGGAAATCCAGCAATATGTCTCTTATCCAAAGCTCATTCTGACGAAAGTTGGTTGTGGCACCGAAGGCTCTCACATCTCAACTTTAAAGACATCAACAAGCTTGTCACAGGAGGTCATGTTAGGGGTCTCCCATTGCTCAAGTTTGATCGAGAACATTTATGCGCTGCATGTGAAATGGGGAGGAAAAGTCGTCAAAGTCACCCATCCATTATAAACACAAAAGTTGTTGAACCACTTGAGTTGCTTCACATTGACTTGTGTGGTCCATCATCAATCGAAAGCATTGGCGGTAGCAAGTATATATTCTTGTTATTGTTGATGATTTCTCACGTTTTACATGGGTGTTCTTTTTGAAGCACAAATCTGAGGCTACTCTTAAGCTAAAGATGTTTATCAAGCAGGTTGAAGTGCAACTGAGAAAAGTTGTTCGCAACATCAGGAGCGACAATGGACTGGAGTTCAAGAACAAAGAATTTGAAGACTTTTTGGCAGAAAAAGGAACCAGTCACAACTTCTCAGCCCCCTACACACCTCAACAGAACGGAATTGTCGAAAGACGAAACCGATCCTTGTGTGAGGCGGCCCGAACCATGATAAGTTTCGCTTGTCTACCTTTATATTTCTGGGCTGATGCTATTGCTGCAGCATGTTTTACGCTTTTTTTTTGATCTGAATGTGTTGAATGATTTGATTAACTCAATCCTCAGCAGAGCTCGATTAAGAACTTCCAATGTAGAGGATTCTAGGGTTACAAAATTAAGAACAATGAATACGCTGTAAAACTCTATCAAATCTTATCTAATCATTTCGTTAAAGAATGCGTGCAAGCATTTATATATAATAAACCCTACACAAAACTCACGGATGGACAGGCCCATACCGGAGACAAAACTTGGACTAGCTAACGAGCCCAAAGACGCAACACTAAATGGACCTAACAATCTCCCCCTTTGCATCAATTTGGAGCGAGACTATCATTTCTTCTTGCTTGGACCAGCTGCCGGAACCTTCTTGGTAGTATCAAACAGACGAGGGATAAGCGCGAGGATTGTCTGTCTGAAGCGAATGTACCATTGAATCATATCATCAAAGTACTTCTTATCACCAGTTGAGTTTTGCTTGCACCGATGAATGATCCCTAAGACATGTTCCAGGCATGCAGTGGTATAGAGATGCTTGTCTGCCAAAGCGAACAGGCATTTTTGGCCTTCGTTTCTGGTAAACATAACGAAATTTCTCTTCGGGTCTATCTTCCCCATCTGCATCATGTTGAGATCACTTGCAGAGCCAACAAGAGATATAGTAGGCTTTTTCTTGAATACGCTCACTATCTCCTGATCCATCTTGGCAACTTCCATGATGTAGCAGACAAGCATCCTCTTGAAGTGGTCAATGATCGGACCATATTCTGCTTCATTTGTAAGAAGGATGTTGTGCAAAATTATCCAGTCATGTGGATTCAAGTTGGGAAGATCAGCAAGCGAGATGGCATGTTTGGTCTTGGCAGATCCTCTCAGCACCTTAAACCGAACGTTGGTGAAGTTTCCTTCCCTATACGGCTTTAGAACCCGAACATTGATAATCTTCTGAGTGCTCCATGTTTGATACTGTGGTTGAGCGGCCCTCAGATAGAATTCGACTAAGTCCCTGTCAAACTTTGGATGAGGATGAGGGAACTCAACAATGTTGTCAAAGGCATGGAAGATGAAAGCCTTTCGGGTCAGTGGCATGTCGAACTGAGAATCGATAGTATTACAACGATCTAGAGAGATCACTGGTTCGAGCCACAATATGCTTGGAGTATCAATAGCTTCTTTTATCAACTTCTCAAGAGTCCAAGGAGGAAAAAGAGTTTTCCTACTCTCGAGAAGGTCGTGAGCTTCTTTATGTTTTGTTTCAGCCTCTTCAGCCTCTCTAGAAACACGAGCGCTGATATCGACATCTTTGTCTCTGCCTTGCTTCTTCAAAAGATCGGCAATGGTCTCTTTATCTTCATCGCTCTCTTCAGCAATTTTCTTGCCCTTGTCTTTGACACCCGAACCTGAGGCTTGGCCTGTAGGAGGAGGTTCGGTTGTTTTGGTTGCTGTTGAAGTAGGAGGCGGTTGTTTTGGTTGCTGTTGAACGGAATTGTCGAAAGACGAAACCGATCCTTGTGTGAGGCGGCCCGAACCATGCTAAGTTTCGCTTCTCTACCTTTATATTTCTGGGCTGATGCTATTGCTGCAGCATGTTTTACGCAGAACAGGTCTTATCTCAACAAGCGTTTCTCTCTTACTCCTTATGAGATCATCGATAACCGAAAGCCGAACGTAAAATTCTTCCATGTATTCGGTTCGCGATGCTTCATCTTCAACTCCAAAGAACATCGTAACAAGTTTGACGTTAAAGCTGATGAAGGAATTTTTCTGGGATACTCTCTTACTTCAAAAGTTTACCGGGTTTTAAATAAGCGTTCCAGAAAGATTGAAGAAACGTATTATCTGACTTTCGATGACAACTACGTAAAGAAGCTAAAGGCCACTGAAGAAGCAGTTGGAGAGATTTTCTACCAAATAGGTCAAGTCACGGCCTCGATTGCTAATCTGTTCGATCAGTTTGTGGAATTATTTGATGAACCTGAGAAAGCTACTCTCTCAGAAGCCAAGGCAGTAGACAACAAAGTCGACCATCTGAAGCAAATCGTCGAAGATGCCTCCAAACGAATGGGTGAAGGAGAAAAAGTTCCAAACGAACCTCCTCAGCAAGGCGCTTCAGTTGAGGGGGAGAATCCATCTTCTTCAAAACAGCCGAGCTCACAAGTTGAGGGGGGAGAACTCTATTCCAGTTGCACCCAAAAGCTCAACTACACCCGAAGGTATTGTAGCACCCGAAAGCTCTACTACACCCGAAGGTACTGTAGCACCTGAAATCTCAACAGCACTCGAAAGTCCTGTAGCACCAGAAAGTCCAGCTACACCTGAAAGCTCATCAGTCGAGGGGGAGAATTCCGATTTATTCTACGATGACGATAGTCAATCTGAATTGGAAGAAATGGTCAATGCTGAACTGGATCCATCTTATGATCCAAATTACCCTCCTTTTGTTAAATGGACCAGAGATCATTCTGTATCTCAAATAGTGGGTAATGTCTCTGAAAAGGTCCTGACCCGATCTCAACTAAAGGCAATGCAATCATCTCTATTCTCTAAAGTAGAGTTCTGCATGTATAACTCTTTCGTATCAAAAGTTGAACCGAAGACAGTAAACACTGCTCTTGATCATTCTAACTGGGTTCAAGCTATGCAAGATGAACTCAACGAGTTCGAAAGAAACAAGGTATGGCGCCTTATTCCAACTCCTAAAGATGCCTCAGTTGTTGGTCTCAAATGGGTATTCAGAAACAAAATGGACAAGGAAGGTAATGTGATTCGAAACAAAGCTCGAATCGTGGTGAAAGGATACTGCCAGGAAGAAGGAATTGATTACGAGGAAACTTTTGCTCCGGTAGCTAGGCTGGAATCAGTTCGAATATTTCTTTCCTACGCTGCACACAAGAACTTCGAGGTCTACCAAATGGATGTTAAATGCGCCTTTCTGATTGGAGAACTTGAAGAAACGGTTTACGTGGAGCAACCTCTGGGTTTTGTTAATGAAAAGTACCCCAATCACTGTTATATTCTGGACAAGGCAGTTTACGGTCTGAAACAAGCACCTAGGGCATGGTATGAAACGCTAACCAAGTTCTTAAAGATGTCCAAATTCAAACAAGGTTCAGTTGACCCAACCTTCTTTCGTAAGAAGGAAGGTAACCACCTTATGATTGTTCAAATCTACGTCGATGATATCATCTTTGGCTCAACGAATCCTAGCTTAACAGCTGAATTCAGAAAGCTGATGGAGACTAAATTTGAAATGAGCTCAATGGGTCCGATTATTTTTTTCCGTGGTTTAAATATTAGACAGGGACCCGAAGGCATCTTTATCAATCAGGAAGCATACACCAAGACTCTTCTTGCTAAATTTGGCATGATGGGAGATTCAAAGGTCAAAGATCCAATGGCATTCGGCACCAAGCTCACACCATCCTTGGAAAAACCGACAGTCGATATTACGTTATATCGTCAAATGATTGGTTCTTTAATGTACCTTACTGCTAGCAGGCCTGATATAATGTTTTCTGTGTGTTACTGTGCTAGATTTCAGGTGAATCCTCGTGAACCACATATGCTTGCAGTGAAAAACATACTCCGGTATCTGAAACGAACCACCTCTCTTGGTTTATGGTATCCATCAAAATTAGGTTTCTTCGTTCAAGCCTACTCAGATGCAGACCTTGGAGGTTGTGGTTTAGACAGGAAAAGCACCACTGGAGGATGCCAATTCCTAGACGGGAAATTGGTTAGCTGGCAATCAAAGAAACAGACATGTGTTTCTCTGTCTACAGCCGAAGCAGAGTACATCGCAACTGCCTCCTGTACATCTCAAGTGATTTGGATCCAAAGCCAGCTCCGGGACTATGGACTCAATATGAAAAAGATCCCACTATATTGCGATTCAGAAAGTGCAATTAGGATCTGTCATAACCCAGTGCAACATTCCAAGACCAAGCATATAGCACTGAGGTATCACTTTATTAAGGATCATGTGGAAGATGGGAACATCGAAATTCACTTTGTTCGAACCACTGATCAACTGGCTAACATCTTTACCAAAGCTCTTCCTGAAGCATCTTTCAACAAAATTCTACAAGGGCTAGGAATGATGGAATCGGAGTCAGTACCAAAGACTACTTCTCAAAATTAAAAGTCGGAAGCGAAACGTACCGAATGTTTGGGTTCGGGTCACATATGTGCCGAAATGAACCGAACGCTCGGGTTCGGTCCTGTTCTGGTATGCTGAAATGAACCGAACGCTCGGGTTCGGTCCTATTATCTGATCTTCGCTTATTACTCAAAGGTAGTTTCTTTGGTTGTAAACCTTTTGTATCCTTTTCTCAAATTCATCTCTCTTATTTTCAAAGTTCTTTTCTTTTTCAAACTTATTTTTTTAGCAACCGAAATAGACCGAACGCTCGGGTTCGGTTCCAAATTTTTTTAACCGAAATAGACCGAACGCTCGGGTTCGGTTCCAAATTTTCTTGTGTCTCATTTTTTTATTATTTTTTTTTTTTTATTTTTCTTTTAAATCAAAAATTCCAAAATCCTTTTATTTTTTTGAAATCAAAAACTCCAAAAATATTTTTTTTTATTGTTTGTTCGATAATTTTTTTTGTTTTGTTTTGTGTCTCATATTTTTGTGTGGATATTTGTGGGGAAATTATTTCATTAGTTAAGTGTCCCTAGAAGCATGCTACTGTATGTGTCCAAAGCCTCACCTGATTCTGAATAATAGCCTTACTGACTTGGTATATACAAACCTTGTCTTCCCAATTAGGCTCTCATATTTATTCTAATCATGAGCTACCTAACTCTCTTCTCACACGAGATAAGAGTTTTCTGCTTGGTCTTTATTTTAACAGCAGAGGTACTTTGGTTTCTTTACACCATCTACACTATTTTTCTCCATCTCATTCGCTTCATAAAAGTAACCCTTGAGACTCTCAGATATTACCACCGAGGTTTATGGTTACACAATTACTGTGTTCATGATCTTAGCTTCGTGTCACTACGTGCTAAGTGAAACCCACAATTCAATACCTACTATGCATTGACGGTGAACAATCAATTTTGCTCTAGCATTCACTAACGAATTTACGGACTTATCCATGGGGATACAATGTGAAATCTCTAATTTCCTTTTGTGTGATTCCTATGAAATTGTTAAATCCCATAACATTTCTTCCCTTGGAATCCAGTTTTAATTTTTTTTGAGATTTTACATAAACTATTTTACATTGCCACTTAAATAATCTCAAACCTACTTGTTCAACAGACTACATTGGTCTCACAAGTACTTCGTTCGATTTCTGTCTTATATTAAGATCAGGAATTCTAAACTTAAGCGAAAGCTACCCACATTAGCCTAATTCAAAGAAGCCTTTCAACACTTCTCAATAGGTGTCTGATCGTTATTCAATGGGAAACCACACAAACACTTTAAAGTCTCTCTTGACTTTGAAGAAAGAGATTCGTGCCCGGGATCCATTGTTTCGTGTCTTTACTGACATCACAAATTCCCTCATATGTGTTGCTTTATTTCTTTTTCTTTTACACACTAAGAACGAAAATCTTTTTGATTTTCCAAAATTCTGGTTTCGTTAGTTACAAGGCATTTTTTTTAATGGGATTTGAAGTTATAAAAGTGTTGTGGTTCAAATTGATCCACGTGGTTAATTTTGCTGTAAGATGACGATTGCTCTAAAGGGATAAGATGCTGACTCAGGTGGGAGTCCAATCGATTTGATTTTCAAACGACACTTGAAGGACGGCGTGCGAAGTGGAACCGTTTCGTTTAAAAGCGGCGCCTGATGGGAAGGCGTGTGAATCGGAACTGTTATTCTCTCTCATGCGTAATCATCGATGCTACCAACTGTCACACATCAATCACCTCCGAAAAACCCTTCGTATTTCCCTCGAAGATTTGGGAACAGATTCTTCTCTCTCTTCTCACAACGGTATAAAAGGTGAACTCGATTCTTATTTACCTCTTTACTGCATCCAAAATTCAGAGAGCAAGAAAAGCTTTAAGAGTTCTACTGTTCATCATCTCTCCCAACCCTCTTCACTACAATGATTGATTCATCATCTGTTCATGCCACTTCTCACATCTTGCCGATTCGTCCTCAACAGAGTCTAATCATCGATCTCACTCCACATGCATACGATGCCTTCATGTTCCTGATCATTGAGTGCCTCAAGTATTCATCGCTTGCTCCTGCACTCACCAAAGCTGAAACTGTTCCTATGGAGTTCTTATCCCAGATTTTCGCCACTACTCATTACGACAAGTCAGTCGATAGGATCTTCTTCGACGTACTTGATCACAAGGCGTCAATCTCCAAGCATAGATTCTGCTCACTATTAGGGTTTGAACCTGATTCATCTAGGGTTAACCCTGAATCCATTCCAATGGGTCATCTGTTTTCTATGTTCTACAATATGGAGTATACTGAGGTGCTGACAACGGTCACGAAGTTCAAGAAATCGTGCCTGCCTCCTCAGTGGAATGGGTTATTTACAGTGCTGTTCAAGGGGTTGTCTGAACGCAGTGCTGGATCGGACAGAGCGAGTCGTCTGTTCATATCGATTATGTATGGGGTCTACAATGGTATTAACCTGGACTATGGGCCGGTCCTTTGGCAACAGTTGATTCAGAGTCTGGCCTCTACATCTCGGCATTCCGAGATCTCCTATGCTCGTTTCTGGACTCTCGTCACAAAATGGGTGATGGACAAGTACCACATCCCCATTGTTGCTGGTTCTCCAATGTCTTCGATTGGTACTTTCCATACCACGAAGATAATAGTCTCCGATGCATCCAAGTTTCAATTCAATGGTTCAATCCCTGAATCGATGTATGGCGACGTCCCAAGCGACAGCCGTATCATCCGAACCTACAAGGAGTTTCGTCTCTCTGGTCCTAGAGAGCTTACTCCTGAGATGCTCAAGTCCATTCATGAAGCTGACAAGCCTGCTCCAAGAGGAAAGAAGACTGACAAGGGCAAAGACAAGCAGGTTGCCAAGGGAGCAAAAGGCCCTTCTCCCAAGAAACGTAAACCTACCAGGGCAGTCCAATCTCCTCTGCTGAAGAAGAGAAAAACCCAACCAAGGCGAAAGCTGATAATCGCTTCCTCCTCAAGCGAATCTGAGGAAGAGAGTTCTGACTCTGACGGGTCCCCTCATGGTAACACTCCTCCACGATCGCCTACTCCAGAAGTTCATTTTTCCAATTCACCTATCTCTTCTCCACCTGTCACCATTCCTATTTCCATTCCCCCCATAACCTCCACCACTCAAATACCACCTACCTCTATCCCACTACCCCCTCCCATTTTTACAGAAGCAACCACCACAACCGCAGAAGTAAGAACCAACGTATCTGATACGGGGGCTCCTACTGACGCACCTAAACCTACCTCAACACCCGAACCCACTCCCACTACCGAACATACCTCCCAACTCGAACCTACTTTCACTACCGAGCCTCCACCCTCATCTCCTGCTCAACCAGCAGAGAGTGAAGAACCATTCCTTGGAGGAGAGGACATGACCTTTGATTCAGTCTATTACAGTCCGTATCAGGTACAAAGTGATGACGATGATGATGCTCCCGTCACCAAAAGGCATCTCAAGGAGCTTCACGAGAAGATCGATTCGCTCATTGCCTCCTCTTCTTCATCACAGTCTACTATTTCTGAAGCTGCCATTCAGAAGATTGTTGATGCTTTTTCCAAAGCTCATCAAGTCTCTCTAGACTCAGCTACTGCTGCAATCGATGCATCCACCAAAGCCTGTGAGGCAGCGACCGAAAAAGTCGAAAAACTATTTACTGATGCTTCCTCTTTGTTACAATCTTTACAGGAAACTACCGAAGCCACCAAAATGAAGCTGGAACCCATTGTTAACCAGCTGGCTACCTCAGTTGCCTCGGAACTGAAGTCTTTTGCTTCTCTTCGTCAAACTCTCTCAGACGACAACTCCGTTTTTAAGACGACCATTGAGGAGCGCCTCACCAAGCTTCAAGAAGATCTAGCTACTGAGAACTCCCTCATGGACGCTCTTGCTAGAAAGACCACTGCTCTTAAGGTCAAGAATATTCAACTCTCCAATTCTCAAAAGGAGATTGAATCTCTTCGATCTGAACGAGAGATAGTTTCTTCGTGTGTTTCGGATGTCCACTCAGCCATTTCAAACATCCTGGAAGCACATGACCCGATCCTAAACTATTCTGTGAGGCGTGATCTTGCAGAAAAGCTTGCTCCTGCCCTCTCTCTCCTGAGCAAGATTGAAGGGCTCCTTGATTTCGTGTCCATTCCGAAACAAGGGGGAGAAAATGAAAATGTGTCTCAACCGCCTCCTACTTCAACAGCAACCAAAACAACCGAACCTCCTCCTACAGGCCAAGCCTCAGGTTCGGGTGTCAAAGACAAGGGCAAGAAAATTGCTGAAGAGAGCGATGAAGATAAAGAGACCATTGCCGATCTTTTGAAGAAGCAAGGCAGAGACAAAGATGCCGATATCAGCGCTCGTGTTGCTAGAGAGGCTGAAGAGGCTGAAACAAAATATAAAGAAGCTCACGACCTTCTAGAGAGTAGGAAAACTCTTTTTCCTCCTTGGACTCTTGAGAAGTTGATAAAATAAGCTATTGATACTCCAAGCATCTTGTGGCTCAAACCAGTGATCTCTCTAGATCGCTGTAATACTATCGATTCTCAGTTTGACATGCCACTGACCCGAAAGGCTTTCATCTTCCATGCCTTTGACAACATTGCTGAGTTCCCTCATCCTCACCCAAAGGTTGACAGGGACTTAGTCGAATTCTATCTGAGGGCCGCTCAACCACAGTATCAAACATGGAGTGCTCAGAAGATTATCAATGTTCGGGTTCTAAAGCCGTATAGGGAAGGAAACTTCACCAACGTTCAATTTAAGGTGCTGAGAGGATCTGCCAAGACCGAACATGCCATCTCGCTTGCTGATCTTCCCAAATTGAATCCACATGACTGGATAATTTTGCACAACATCCTTCTTACAAATGAAGCAGAATATGGTCCGATCATTGACCACTTCAAGAGGATGCTTGTCTGCTACATCATGGAAGTTGCCAAGATGGATCAGGAGATAGTGAGCGTATTCAAGAAAAAGCCTACTATATCTCTTGTTGGCTCTGCAAGTGATCTCAACATGATGCAGATGGGGAAGATAGACCCGAAGAGAAATTTCGTTATGTTTACCAGAAACGAAGGCCAAAAATGCCTGTTCGCTTTGGCAGACAAGCATCTCTATACCACTGCATGCCTGGAACATGTCTTAGGGATCATTCATCGGTGCAAGCAAAACTCAACTGGTGATAAGAAGTACTTTGATGATATGATTCAATGGTACATTCGCTTCAGACAGACAATCCTCGCGCTTATCCCTCGTCTGTTTGATACTACCAAGAAGGTTCCGGCAGCTGGTCCAAGCAAGAAGAAATGATAGTCTCGCTCCAAATTGACGCAAAGGGGGAGATTGTTAGGTCCAGTTAGTGTTGCGTCTTTGGGCTCGTTAGCTAGTCCAAGTTTTGTCTCCGGTATGGGCCTGTCCATCCGTGAGTTCTGTGTAGGGTTTATTTTATATAGATGCTTGCATGCATTCTTTAACGTAATGATTAAATAAGATTTGATAGAGTTTTACAGCGTATTCATCGTTCTTATTTTTGTAACCCTAGAATCCTCTACAGCGGAAGTTCTTAATCGAGCTCTGCTGAGGATTGAGTTAATCAAATCATTCGACACATTCAGATGCATACTTGTGTTTTTATCTCACTGTTTTTTACGTTCTTAATTTACCTGTTATAAAGATCTAATCGATCAAAGAGTTCTATAAACTCATCACCATCCTTATCTCTGAAATCAGAATTATGTCGGGAACTTCTCCAATGAATTTCCTCAAATAACACACATGGAATGTGTTATGAATACCATCTAGTTCTTCGGGTAATTCAAGCTTGTAAGCTTGGTTCCCAATCCTTTGAAGAACTTTGAACGGTCCAATAAACCGTGGACTCAACTTTCCTCGTTTCCTAAATCTTATGAGTCCCTTCCATGGTGAGACTTTGAGCAAAACTGAATCCCCAACTTCGAATGTCACCGGTCGCCTCTTCTTGTCAGCATAGCTCTTTTGACGATCCTGAGCTGCTAACATCCTTTCCTTAATCACTTTCAGCTTTTTAGCAGTCCAATGGACTATCTCGGGGCCCATAAACTACTTTTCTCCGGCTTCAAGCCAACAAGACAGCGTACAACACTTTTATCCATATAAGACTTGATAAAGTGCCATCTTGATGCTCGAATGGTAACTATTGTTGTAGGAAAATTCTACCTGAGGCAAATGTTCATCCCAGTTACCTTGAAATTCCAGGGTACATGCTCTTAGCATATCCTCCAACCTTTGGATTGTTCTTTCGCTCTGACCATTAGTCTGTGGATGGTAAGCTGTACTTAAACACAATTTCGTACCCAACTCCTCTTGTAGACTTCTCCAAAATCTTGACATGAAACGACTATCACAGTCTGATACTATCGTTAAAGGAACACCGTGAGGTCTTACTACTTCCTTCACGTAAGCCTTAGCAAGCTTATCCATAGACCATATTTCTTTGTGTCACACCCCAAAACCGGAACGGCGGAAACATTCTGGGGTGGATGATGTCATGTCAAGTATCACAACATATGCAGTATAGTAATCAAAGTACAACAACCATTGCATTAATAGTAATAGTTTTACATAAGTTACATTTCACAGAAACTAGTAAAGATGCAGCTCGGTTCTAGGTTGGCTTCACAAAAGCTCCCGGGATGTACCTGTCTAATGTTGACCTGAGAATACAAGTTATTTTGAAAGCGAGTATCAGCATTTTTATAAATGCTGGTGAGTTCATAAGTATTTAGTGTCGTTTGTGTAAGTAAGCATTTTATCCAAAAATAACTTTATAAAAAGTAGTAGTTTAGAGTTTGTAGTGTATTAGAGTCCTTTCTAGAAAATCCTATATTTTCTAATTAAAAGCAGTCTTCTACCAAGACTCGACAATGTTATGTTTTAGAGAGAAGTTTTCCCTGAAATACTATCATTACCAAAATACGGTATTTGATTTTAAAGGAAGTAGGAGAATATCACTAGTAAAAAATACCAGGGGAAAATAACATATGCCTCAGCAGAAAAATACTGCTGACTAAGGCAAAAGAAATCATAGACTCCATGAGAGTATCAAATGAATGATACGCCTGGCTCAGTCTAACAAAAGGAAACACAGACCCCAGACGGTATCAAATGTACGATACGGCTAGTAAGGTCTAAAACAAAGAAACACAGACCCCAGACAGCATCAAATGAAAGATACAGCTAGCAAGGTCTAAAACAAAGAAACACAGACCCCAGACAGTATCAAATGAAAGATACAGCTAGCAAGGTCTAAAACAAAGAAACACAGACCCCAGACAATATCAAATGAAGGATACAGTAGCAAGGTCTAAAACAAAGAGACACAGACCCCAGACAGTATCAAATGAAAGATACAGCTAGCAAGGTCTAAAACAAAGAGTGATCCTAAGAGTGCTGTTTCAGAAATACAGTGTTAATTCTCATTACCTTAAGCCCATGAATTATAAGGTAAACATGGAGATACTCGTAACCATACTGATCGACACTAGATTACTTGACGCCCTGCAAGCTTCTAAATAAACATGACATTTGTCACCCCTTGGCTTGGTAGGCCGTGGACTGTAGCTAGCAGTCAGGGTGTGGGGGTGTCAATCCCGTATAGATCTATACACACAATGCCCGCTCTCCCTACAGGAGACTTTGGTTACCAACTTGACAACGGGGAGATCCGCGTCTTGAAGATGCATCTCATATAGTGAATTCTGATGTAAGTGCTGGACTAACGATAGAGGCTCACAACTGAACCGACTCCTTTGGAATTTGCATACTAGAAAGAGTGAATAGAGCTTCCTAACTATTCCTATAATAGTTACTAGTGTCTCTGATCCTTGAGTGACGAGTGGGAGGATACCCTTGCTACCCAAGGGAAATGAACTGATCGATGTAAACCTTCATGTCTATACATGTATACATGATATATAATTAATGGTTAAACGACCTTCAGACGGATATCCGATCCCACCAGACCTAATCAAAACGAGGAAAAGGAAATAGGGCGAACTAGCCTTCCTAAGTCCTTTAAACATTATTTATATAACTATACAAGTAAATGCATGCATTTAACGAAGTAGAAGCGTTTAACGAAGTAGAAGCGTTTGACGAAGTAGTAGCATTTAGAGAAGTAGAATCATAGAAGCATGGAAGGAAACTTTGATGAAAACTTTGGAAAACCTTTACACTTAAGAAAATCATGACTTGGTATCCTTTTGTAAAATAAGTTTGAAGACCTTTAGAAATCCTTGAAAATCTTTCATAAACAAGTTTTGAATATAAATTTGATAAAACAATATAAGTAAAGAAAAACCTTTGTTTCAAATACTGATGTAACTGGTTTTGAAGTAAAACATACAGCGCGAGAGTCAAGTAAAGACGTTTTGGAAAACCATTTATAGTACCATACTTGGTAAAACAGTTGACAGTGTAATAAATCCTTGTGCATGCGGGTTATCAATCACATATGATTGATATGATAACTAGCATGTTTTAACTTGTATTCCCCCCATAAAATCATGTAAAAACATTTAAAAAGGTTAATTCATGGGTATGAACTCACCTGTTGTAAGTGGATCGGATGGAGGTGCCGGTTGGGTGCTCGGTGTCAAGTAAAGACTTGAACACACTTAGTGACCTATTAACATATGATGACATATGTTTACATACAATTAGTAATTATAGGCACTTAAACAGCTTGGAAAGGTGTTTACGGCGGTAAACTCATGTTAGTCCATGAATCATATGATTTGGTGCATCAAATGAAGGATTACAAGGCTCTAGGCACTCGAGGAAGCCTTTGGGGGTGTTTAAGGTGTAGTTTAACACTTAAATAAGTGTTTATGGTCCATGAAGATGGGTTTACGGTCTAAGGATGCTCTTAGACCGTAAACTCTTGTTTACTCCCCAAAATGCAAGTTTTTGGTGTTCTAAGTTCGTGTGTGTAAGTCCACAAGCCGTATCTAAGCTCCGTAAGTGGCTTGGAAGGGCTTTTGAGCATTAAAACCCCATTTATGAGTGTTTACGGTCCATGAAGGTGTTCCTGGACCGTAAACTCATTTTCTTGAGGGTTTTGGGTAATTTAAACACGAATTTGCAAGCTAGATAAGATGAACAACAAGCTAGGAAGGCTTACTTACCGATTTGAAGCTCGAAGGGGAGATTTTTGACCAAAACCCGGTTCGTAGAGAGAGAAAGTAGAGAGAGAGAGAGAGAGTCTAAGGTGGGAAAAAGGTGGGAATGAAACCCACTCAACCCTTATATAGGGTGGAGTTTATGGCCTGGTTGGGGGGTTCACCAGACACCAACCGCGAACGGGGTTTTTCACGACTACTGTTAAACACGGCAAATTTTTAAAATTATACCACCTTAATTTTGGTTCGCTTGACGAATATTATTTAAAATATTCCAACGGGTTTAAATCCGGTAAAAAATATTTTCGGGATAAATTTGGCTAATTTTGACGTAATTAATTTCGACGTTAAAACTAACGGAAATGTTTGGGTTGTCACACTTTGGCTGCTATGAAGTGTGCACTCTTAGTGAATCGATCAGCGACCACCCAAATCATGTCGTGACCGTCCCTTGTTCTGGGCAGTTTAGTGCAAAATCCATGGTGATGTCTTCCCATTTACCCATGGGTATAGGTAAAGGTTCTAAACTCCCATACGATTTCTGATGTTGTGCCTTAACTCTCGCACATGTCACATACTCGGCCACATACTGCGCAACATTGAGCTTCATCGTCGACCACCAGTAGTAGGATTTCAGATCCCTATACACTTTTGTGCTGCCAGGATGAATCGAGTACATGGTCTTGTGAGCTTCTTCCATCAGATGATCTCTTATTCCTCCCGTCTTAGGTACCCAAATCCTATCTTGGAATACCTTTAATCCTTGATTGTTCGTACCGAACATTAGCGTTTTGCCCAAACGCTCTTCTTTTCGGTCATTTTTATCTGAAGCTTCTTCTTGAGCTTTCTTAATACTTTCCACGATCGTTGAGACAACTTCAATTCTTAACGCTCTTGGCCTTCTCCTTTCTAGGCTCACTTTTCGGCTCAAGGCATCAGCTACGCCATTTGCTTTACTAGGGTGGTAAAGTATCTTGCAATCGTAATCCTTAAGCAACTCTAGCCAGCGTCGTTGCCTCATATTCAACTCTTTTTGATCAAAGAGATACTGAAGACTCTTATGATCAATGAAAAGCTTTCACTTCGTGCCGTAAAGATAATGTCTCCATATCTTTAGTGCAAATACTACCGCCGCCAACTCCAGATCGTGAGTGGGGTAGTTCTTTTCGTGTTCTTTCAATTGTCTCGATGCATATGCTATCACCTTATCCCTTTGGGTCAGAACACAACCTAACCCAATTCCAGATGCATCGCTATAAACTGTGAAGTCTTCAACTCCATCGGGTAGAGAACGAAACGGTGCTTCACTTAACTTCTTCTTTAACTTCTCAAATGCTTCTTTGTGCTTCTCACTCCAGGTATATGTTGCTCCTTTATGGGTCAAAGCTGTCAATGGAGCAGCTATCGAAGAAAATCCTTGGATAAACCTTCGGTAATATCCGGCTAAGCCCAGAAAGCTTCGAATCTCCGTGGGACTTTTCGGTCGCTCCCACTTCATTACATCTTCAATCTTGGCTGGGTCAACCATGATCCCTTCTTGGTTAACCACATGACCCAAGAATTGGACTTCTCGAATCCAAAAATCATATTTGGAGAACTTTGCATAGAAATTCTCCTTCTTCAAAACTTCTAGCACTTCTCGTAGATGCTTTCCATGCTCCTGCTCGCTTTATGAGTAAACCAGAATGTCATCTATGAACACTATCACAGATTTATCGAGGAATGGTTTACAAAACCTATTCATTAAATCCATGAATGTTGCTGAAGCATTGGTCAGTCCAAACGACATAACCAAGAACTCATAGTGTCCGTATCTTGTTCTGAACGTGGTTTTCTCAATATCTTGTTCTCGCACCTTCAGCTGATGATACCCTGACCTAAGATCGATCTTGGAGAAAAAACTCGAACCTTACAGCTGATCGAAAAGGTCATCAATCCTCGGTAATGGGTATTTGTTCTTCACCATTGCCTTGTTCAGCTCTCTATAATCTATAAACATCCTCATGCTTTCATCTTTCTTCTTCTTCACGAATAACACCGGAGCTCCCCAGGGTGATGAACTAGGTCTAATGAAACCGTTGTCCAACAAATCCTGAAGTTGCATCATAAGTTCCTTCATCTCCGTCGGTGCTAATCGGTATGGTGCTTTTGCTATTGGTGTTGTTCCTGGTAACAAGTCTATTTAGAACTCCACTTGTTTATCAGGGGGTAATTCAGGAAGATCTTCGAGAAAGACTTCCGGATAGTCACACACCACTGGTATATTTTGCATCTCCTTCTTCTCTTTCTTAGCATCGATCACAAATGCCAAGTATGATGTGCATACTTTGGACAAACATTTTTTGGATTTCATTAGGGAAATGATTCCAGAATTCACTCTACGTTTGTCCCCATAGACCGCAGATGACTCCTTCCCAGGAGGGTTCACTCTTACTATCCTCTTCTTGCACAATATCTCAGCATCATTGGCACCAAGCCAATCCATTCCCAATACGATATTGAAACCATTTAGCTCAATAGGCAACAAATCCTCGTGGAATTCGTTTCCATTCAGGTCGATGACGATATTCCTAATGCAATTGCTAATAGGTATGAATTTGCCACTGGAAACTTCTACAGGCAATGCTAGTCTTCCACCAAATTTATGTGATATAAAGGAGTAATTTTGTCACACCCCCAAACCAGAACGGCGGAAACGTTCGGGGGCGGAGGACGTCATGTTCAGTATCATAACAGTTTATAGAAAGGAAAGTACACACCACCATATATAAAGGTTTTTAAAAATGTTTACATCATTGTATTTATTACATGTCCAAAAGATAAATGCATAAACATCTTTCAAAAGAAGTAAATAATGCCCGCGCGTTATTCACCAAAAGTTGATTTCCAAACCTGCTTAACGATTCCCTGAGAATACAAGTTATTTCAAAGAAAAAGTGTCAACAATTAAGTTGGTGAGTTCATAAGTGATTTAGAAACATTGAATGCCATTCAAAAATGAGTGTATATTTTCCAAGAAAATCCCATATTTCCTTATAAAAGTGTGAAATGCATGAGAATGTTGGTATTGAAAAGCGTAGATAGTTGAACCAAGAAAATCCCTTATTTCCCTAATAGTTGTTTGTTTAATGTCTAAGACTAACATTTTGAAGCAATCCACATGCTTTAGAAGAGTTTTAAACATATATTTAAATAATAAACCTATTAGAAGATTTCAGTTTGTTAGATAATGAATAACTGTAGTAACTACTCATTCATTATTCAAAAGTACTATAATAGTTGTATATCCGATGAGTTTTATAACCATACTGAACATAATATGCCTGTAGCGACGTTCTTCAGGCGTCGTAGCGTTATGACAAACTGTCACCCCAAAAGACGGACTGTAGCTAACAGTCAGGGCGCGGGATCATGACTTCCCGTATAGATCTATACACATTTGACACGTTCTTCGAACGGGAGACTCTGGTTATAGACAGGACTTGTAGCGATACCTTTTATCTAAAAGGCAGTGTTTGAAGATATACACGTCTCATGGATTCTCAACTAAGTCTGTATTAAAGTGATAGTTTTGTATGCAAAGTTTATCCTTTTTCACAATGTTTGACCAACATAAATTATAAGTTTTTAGAATATATGAAACGGTTTTAACAACAAAAGATGCTTTGGTGTTACTAAAAACTTTGTATAAAACTATTGCATGTAAAGTATAACAAGAGTTTCCGCATAATAGAACTAAATCACAAGTGATTCATTTGATAGAAATGAGTAAATGAGATTTTACACGATAATAACGGTATGTTTACTTGTATTCCTCCCCGAAAAGAGTATAAAAGAATTTAAAATGTATTTAAAGAGTGTTCGAAGGGGGATATGAACTCACTTGATAGTTTGAAGATAGCGAGATGGAAAACCGGGCAGAGTTTCGCCTCGGGAAACGGACTTTTCTCGGGATTCTCTGGAATCTCGGGAGTAAAATCGACCCTCGGTACTTGAGCAAAAATGACCAGGGCTTCCGGTTTGAACGGGCACGAAAATCGAGGCAAGATCGTGAGAGAAAGGAGAGAATTGAGCATTTTTTTCGGAAAGCCTCGCATTCTATTTATAGGGGGGTCTGAGAAGCCTCGTACGCGGGGCGTATGCAGCGCGTACGCGTACGTCATGCATTACCGAAGCCTCGACTGCCTCGGCTTCGGATGGGACGGCGGGTCGGTAGCCTCGCATAGGGCGACATGGACGATCCGAGGCCAATGTCCTCGGGTACGCAGGGCGTACAAGGGTACACGGCGCGTACCTCGGATGAGGACGCTGACTCCTCTTCGGATAATACTTGATTTTTGAATTAAATAAATATATAATTTATTTAATAAACTTCAAAAATTCATATCTTCTTCATACGAACTCCGTTTTCGATGGTCTTTATATCCACACGTAGGTGAGACTACGCTCTACAACTTTCGTTTAGACTCCGTTGGCAAATTCCGAAATCATTTTTATTATTTATTTTATAACTCATCGTGTTTAAGAAATTTCTTCAAAAATTCATAACTTCTTTATCTGACGTCGGTTTTTGCCAGACTTTTTACCGCTAAAATACCATTGTCGAGACCTTCGATTCTCGTTTAGGTCATTCCGGCCAAAAGTCGTTCGATCTCCGATTCGAGTTTTTAGCTGTCTGCTGCTAAGCCGAACATGGAAAAAAATCTTAATTTCAATATACGAAGCCGGATTTGAGCATTCTTTTTAAGTATGATCCCGGTTTAATGACATTACACATAATAGGAATTTAAATAGATACTTTTTGGGGCATTTTATTCTCAAAGTAAATTTTATTACCCCAAGATGGTTACAATACTTGACTTTTTAGGTCAATACAAAGAGTTGAAATATCGGGTTGTTACAAATTTGCTCCAGAATCAAAAAATATATTGGCAGGCAATCCATTTACAAGAAAGGTACCTGAAGCAACGTCCGCTGCTTCCTTCGCGGCTTCCAGTGTCATCTGGAAAGCTCTGGCTTTTGGCTTCGGTGGGACATTAGGCCTTATTGCCTCCTTCTTCTTCGGGCAGTACCTTAAAAGGTGCCCTTCCTTGTTGCAACCATAACAAACATTCTTGTTGAACATACAGTCATTGGCATAGTGCCCAGGCTTCTCACATTTAAAACAAGTGACCTCCCCGTCACATTTCCGATGATGTTTCTTTTTTCACTTTTCACACCCTTTCGCTTCGCCTCCTCCTCCTCTCGAACCAGACTTCAAGGATTTACTTTTCTTGTTGGATTTCGAAGATCCCTCGAAATTCCTCTTCTCACCCACCTCAGTTCTTTCCAGACCCCTTTCCTTTAACCGGGTCTCAACATTCTTGGCTGCTCTAACGGCCGCCTTCAACATGCTTGCCATTTTGACTGCTGGGCCAAAGTCTGATGGCAATCCGTTAGCAAATTTTTCTATCTTAGCGAGCTCAGTTGGCACCAGGTATGGAAATAACTTCATCTTCTCGGTAAACGCAGTAGCATAGTCATCAATGCTCATTTCCCTTTCTTTAAGTTTTGGAACTCATTGTTTAGATCGATCAGATCTATCTCGGAACAGTACTGCATCTTCAACTGCTCCAGGAATGCTTCCCAAGACATCTTCAAAGCTTCTCCTCGTGGCATCGTATCTGCCAACAATTTCCACCAGCTCAAAACTCCGGTCTTCAGTTGTCGAACCGCAAAGACGGTTTTCCACTTATCACGACAGTTGCAACTTTCAAATACCATCTCCATTTTGGAGATCCAGTCCATTATCTCCACAGACTTTGGGTTTCCGGAAAGACTTGGTGATTTGGCACCCAAGAAGTTCTTATACATACGTCTATCTCGATCGATTTCCCTTTCTGGGTCATTCCTTCTCACCAATGGGGGTTCCATTTGACTGACAGTGCGGCTGTTATTGCCTTCTTCGAACTCTCCGTCATTCAGTTCTGGTTGTTCAACAGGCATTGACGGTTCATTTCTGTTATTCTGCAATAGTTGTCTCATTTCTTCCCTCTGTTCAGCCATCACAACCCGAATCATGGCTTGAACTCCAGCCATTGTGGATGGTTCGGGTGCAGCTTCTACGATTGGCACTTGCTCAATCCCTTGGGGTTGAGGCTGTTGATTCCTGTTTCCATTTGCATTTCCAACTCCACTTCGGGTTCTTTCCATCTCGATCTATACACCAAATTAGGTGAATTTAGATCTTTATTCACGATAGAGGTTTAAATTCCCCTTATCACTCCGAAACGTTACATGCTAGTTCTCATATCGTAATCGAACGCTTAGAATCCTAAACACATAAGGTTTTCGGATCCGTTCGGCAACATACCATAGATCCAAACAATAATAGCACATAAGGAAAGCATAAAGCATTTAGCACATAAAAGCATTTTAGGCATCTTTCCTAAAATAAACTAGTGCTCGTGTCTAAAATATGGAAGACACTCATCTCACGATCATCGCTTAACATTCTAAGTCTAAGTCTAGAAATCCAACAAATTCCTAGTTCGCTTAAACTAATGCTCTGATACCAACTGTGACATCCCCATTTTTACGGCAAGAAAAGACCGATTTCGTTTATGCATTTTAATAAAGATCAGAGTAACTTCTTAAGAAAAGTATTGCGGAATTTGTTTCCAAAACAAAATATGATATAAATTTATCAAAGCATTTCTTAAAGATATGTATTTTCATTACATTACAAAAACTCGGGATGTCAATCATCGATACAGACCATAAGCATAAACCAAAAAGAAATAAACATTTTAGGCCACAAAACATAATCCGACCTCAATTCCATAATCTCTCGTCAAGTCATCCAACTATGCTTTTGCCACTACCTGTAATACAAGAAACTGAGTGGGTCAGGTTGGGGAGCCTGGTGAGCATATAGGGTTTTCATCCCACAATAAATAAGTATGTTATTTTCAACAATCATTAAACCCGATTACCCGTTCCCGTTATCCTCACCTTACGTCCCTAAAGCATCTCTCATAAGGGACCTATCCTAATAAATTTCATCGGGATGGACACTACTGCTAAGGGGATTCCTCAACCACACATGTTCGTAAGGCAACCATGGGGGGATGGAGTACACTGGTAACACTTCGTTCACAAACACCGACAGGTTACGAGCTTGGTAACGTTCCACTGGACTTCCTAGAAAAGTCTGTTGTCGTCATCCATACTCCGCGATATGACTGGAACAACGTCAACATTGAGGCCTCTCATCATTTTATTTCACCACACACCAACTATTTTATCTACCCATGTTCTACCCAACATATTTATAGATATAAAATACGTACATGGTCCAGATCTATAAAACAAAGCTTACATCTTTTATCCAACATAACTTTCAAAGCATAAAATACATATACAGTCTAGATCTGAAGAAAGAGTTCAGATATGAAGGAAAGAAGTTCAGATCTTTCATCCAACATAGATCTCAATGTATACAGTTTAGATCTGAAGAAAAAGTTTAGACCTGAGATGAGAAAGTGTAGATCTGAAGGAAAAAGTTTCAGATTTAGAAGAAAAAAGTATAAATCTTTCATCCAACAACATCTCAGGTAAACGTATAACATATATATACACATAACACATAATTTTTATAAAATACTTCATATATATATGTAAGATGAAAGTGCCTATACACTCACCTGATACGGAGTGATTTGGACAACACCTAGCTTCTAAAAATAACCTTCTTTGATGAAACCGGGAAGTTTGCTTGAAAACAAGGCTCTTTAAGGGCATTGTTTCAGACCGAAAAACTCTTTTTCTCGGAGACTCCGGGCTCTCCGAGGCTTTCTTCTAGTGCTAGGAGGTTTTCCTAGGCTTTAGGGGGGGGGGGGTTAGGGATCTTAGAGAGAGAAAATAGTGAGAGAAAGATGGGAGAAATGAGTGCTTTCTTCGACAGCCTTCGCAGCCCTTTTATAGAGCGAGGCCTTGGACGTACGTTGGGCGTAGTCCTCGGCTACGCGGGCGTAACTCGGATAAGACCGATACATGGCGAACTTCGGATGGTGGTGCATGGCTCGTTTTGGTCCGTAGAAGGCAGTTGTACGCTGCGCATAGTTACCTCGTACGTAGGGCGTACTTCAGTAAATTGCTACGTTGGGCGCACCTTCCTCGCACAGCTTCGTAAATTGCACCTCCGACTTCTAAAATTCATATCTTTCGAATACGAGCTCCATTTTTGATGTTCTTTATATCCACGCGTAGGCGGGACCGTACTCTACGACTTTCGTTTAGACTTTTTCGGCTAATTCTTGACCGATTCTAAATTAAATAGTAAAAGAAGATTAAAACTGTTTAACAATCGTGTAAAACTCATAACTTCTACATATGGACTTCGTTTCCGTCTGTATTTTTACCGTTGAGCTCCTATTAATGAGATCTTTGATTCTTGTTTAGGTTGTGTCAGCTAAAAAACTGCTTGATCTAATATTCGAATTTCGGGCTGTACAATGCTCATCCGAAACTTAGAAAAATCATAACTTCCTCATACGAAGTCAGATTTGGGCGTTCATTCTATGCAAGCTCTTGGTTTAACAAAGACTACGACTTTCATGTAGATCACAAAGGCTTTCATGTAGACCATAACTTATTCGTTATAACTTGGATTTCGACGCTCTTTATAGGTCCAGAATTCTTGTCACGACCACTACAACTTTCTTCATAGATACCGGGTTTATCTAACATTTTATTTTTGACGCTTATTTTTATCCTTTATTTATTATATTATTATAAACAAGTAATAAGCACACAGAAGCACATAATTCACATAATATTCAAGTAATTCATCTTTATTACTTTAAAATGGGTTACAATGGTTGACCTAGACTATTACATCATCACATCAATTCTTAGCCTCGAAACACGGGTGTTACACTCCTCGAGGAGGAGAGGCATAAGTTCGATGAACGTTACCTTGTGCTATTTGGGGAGAAAACCGATGTTAAGGCTCAAGTGGTGACTCTGGATGGGGAGGTCGACTGCCTATCTCAACAGGTCTAGGATTTGGCTACGGAGAAACTGACATTAGTGGAACATTTAGCGCTGCGAGGCAGTGAGCTCGCAGCCGAGTTCTCGAGGGGGAAAGTCCTGGAGACTGATTTGTCTTGGGTAATTCGAAAGGGGGTGGTCCGTGTAGTGGACTGTGTTGTCGAGAGCAGCGAGTTTGCACTTGGGATTCGCCGCGTGAAGGATGTGTGTGCGGCTGATGGTGTGGAGAGGGGAAAACAGGCAGTGCTGGTGTTGTCCTCTGGTAGCGGCTTTGACCCATCCGAACCGGGCGTCGTTGCTCGGTCTACTGACGCCATGCATGCTGCCATTAGGGCTTTCACTGAGACGGACTTCACATCTTATCTTAGACTGGGCGAGCTTGGTCTTGCTGATCTCCACCAATTGTGTTATGAGGAGGAGGACATTGTTCCAGACGGCGACGTTGAGGGCAGCGTGTGAACGCAATCTTGTTAGGGTTGATGTTTTACTGGATGTTTTTTGTACACTTGTTGTTGTTATTTGTTGTTTGTTTGACACCACAAGATGATTTCAGTGTTTAATGTTTCTATGTTTTTGAAATGTCATCATGTTTGCCTTTATTTCGGGGAAGCGTCTCCCCGGAGAGTATTTTGTAGGCTTGGACTTCGGCCCTGATCCGGGTGACCTACTACATTCCTTTTGTGGTCACTTAAGGTGAGCCGAGGTTGTCACCTTGAGGCTCCATGGACCCGCATCTGTTAGAGTTTTATTTTTAGGGGAAGGTTATGATCCTTCATACCCTTTGAATATGTCTGGTTCAAGAGCTTAGAGGCCTTGTTGTGTGGCCGAACCAATGTGTCCCCTGAGGAATCATCTCTTTTCGAGATTTGTGGTTGCATGTCGGAAATTTGGTCCGCCTAAATGGTGTGGGTGATCACCCCATGATTCCGTTTGGTGAATTCGCACAACCCTTCTTTTTTGTTTTTGGTTTTTATATTCGCATTTGCATGCATATGAGTATATGTTGATGAGTAAAATTGGTCCTATTTTCTTGCAAGACTTTACTAATTGGAAAGTGCTTGGAGAAATTCTCGAAGGTTTACGTGTTGTCACTTTGACTTGGGTGCAGCCCCGAGGCTAAAAGTTCGAGCGACATCGTCCCCCCTTCTTTTGTTTTTGCTATACTATTTGCCAGTTGTTTTATAAGTAAAAGTGGCGTAGGGTGCGTGCGTTCCATGTTCGGGGTATTGGTCTTCCGTCTTGTGCTTCCAGTGTGTATGCTCCGTCTCGGTGCGTATCCACTACTTTGTAAGGGCATTCCCAGGTCGCGCTCAGCTTGCCCTGCGGCTCCGAGTGACTGGCCTTGTTCTTTCTCATCACCCATTCTCCGATTTTGAAGTTTTTTGCTCGCACCCGTTTACTGTAGAAGTTTTTCGTGTGGGCTTTATAGGTTGCTTGTCGCAACTATGCTGCCTGACACTTCTCGTCTAGCATATACAGGTCTTGCCATCTCTCTTCCTTGTTTGAGTTTGTGTCAAAGTGCGTCACCCTTATGGATTCGCTCAGAATCTCGAGCAGGAGCACCGCTTCCATGCCGAATGTTAGAATGAAGCGTGTTTCTCCAGTTCCTGACCTCTTGGTGGTGTGGTATAACCACAACACTGTTGGAAGCTCTTCGGTCTAGGCCCCCTTTGTTTTCATTAGGCATTTTTTAAGTCCGTTCACGATGGTCTTATTTGATATTTTGGTTTGTCCGTTAGCCTGGGGGTGCGCGACGGAGGTAAAGCGACGGTGGATTTTCTTCTCCTCGCACCATTCTTTGAAGGCGCTACCCTCAAGCTGGGTGCCGTTTTCACTTATCAAGACTCTGGGAGTTCCAAACCAAGTCATGATGTTCTTCCACATGAATCTGATCATTTGTTTGCCCATGATTGTGGCCAAAGTCCACTTCGAACCTTTCCGGTGCTACCACTGCACCTTCAGTAACTCGACTCTCTTATTTCTCAGCTCCTTCATCTTGTGATCCAGGATCACTACTGGCTTCTCAATGTAATTCAGGCTGTCATCAACCTGAGTGTCCTCCAAGGGTACAACTGTTGACTCGTCTACTAGTCACTTCCGTAGCTGAGAAACATGAAAAGTGTTGTGGATCTGGCTGAGCTCAGCTAGAAGATCCAATCGGTATGCCACCTTGTCCACCCGGGCTATAACCCTGAAGGGGCCGATGTTCCTGGGGACCAGCTTGCCCCGCCTCCGAAACTGAATAACACCCTTCCAGGGTGACACCTTCAGGAGGACCATGTCACCCACCTGAAACTCCAATTCCAAATGTCGTCTGTCGGCGTAACTCTTCTGCCAACTGTGAGTAGTCTGGAGCCTGCTCCGAACCTGCTGGATCCGCTCTGTGGTCTTGAGTACTACCTCCTATTCCCCATAACCCTATGACTGAACTCACCCCAACAGATTGGGGTCCTACACTTCCTCCCGTAAAGCATCTCGAAGGGAGGCCGGTCTATATGGATTGGTAGCTTTTGTTATACGAAAATTCCGCTAACGGAAGATACGTATCCCAACTGCCACCGAAATCTAACACGCATGATCGAAGCATGCCCTCGAGAGTTTGAGTCGTCCTCTTGCTCTGTCTATCTGTCTGAGGTTGGAAAACGGTGCTGAAATTGAGAGGAGTACTCATCTCGCCATGAAACCGCTTCCAAAATCTAGATGTAAAACAGACATCTTGGTCTGACACTACTGAGACAGGCACTCCATGCCGTGCCACCACCTCTCGTATGTAAATTTCGGCCAACTTCTCGGTCGAGATGCTCTCCTGGATCGGTATGAAGTGGGCACTCTTGGTCAACCGATCCACAAAGACCCATATCGAATCGACCCCACGTGCGGTCCTGTGAAGCTTAGTGATAAAGTCCATAGCAATGTCCTCCTACTTCCATATGGGGATGTCTAACGACTGCATCTTTCCATGCGGCCTCTGGTGCCCCGCCTTGACCTTCCTGTAGGTCAGGCATGTCTCCACGTACCAAGCTACGTCGAGTTGCTCGAACTTCCCACCTTACACGGCTCATATGACCAGTTCGGCCGCACTTGTAGCAGCCTGAACTTCCCACCTTACACGTCCCTCGTGCATCCTGCCGCATTTGCCACAATGACCGTGGCTCTGCTGGCTCCGAGATCGGTGATCTGATACCTTGGGCTTCTCTCCCAAACCTCCCGACTGTACCCCCTCTGGTTTCCTCTTCCTCTCCATCTCTAAATCCAAATCCCTCTCTCGAGCCCTATCAATCATGTCCTCCAACGTCTTGCAGCTGGAGCGGCTCACAAACTGTGTAATGTCACTTGTAACGCCCCAAAATTCACGACTAAAAATTTCTTTAAATAAAACATTACTTAAAGCAAAATCATCAATCCAAAACATAAACAGAGTATTAATTTCTAAAACACATGTTCGTTATCAGAGTAAAACATTCCCAGGCTGTCTAATCAATGGTGTGTGTCATGCGATCACCACGAGCTCTTCCCTCCGCTACCGGAAGTACCTGAAACCAAAACTTAAAACCGTAAGCATGAAGCTTAGTGAGTTCCCCACCCTACCACATACCATGAATAACCACATACTGCACATACTAGGCCACGCTCGCTATCCTGGGCCTCGCCCCCTAACTCGGGCCTCGCCCGCTACAACGGCCCCGCCGTTCCAGACCCCGCCTGGCTTCGAGCCCCGCTCGGATACATATCTGTTTCACTTAGGCCTCGCTTGTCATAGGGCCTCGCCCGCTAACATATAATATCACATAATCATACCGCAAAACATAAGCTAAACATATATAATGGATCCTGTCCTAAGGCCTCGCCTATCCTTGGCCTCGCCCTTATCCTGCTACTGATGAGACATGGAACCCCGTCCATGCTCCTACTGATAGTGAGATACGGGCCCAACCTACACTCACTCCTTCCCTAACTTGAGCCTCGCCCCTGCTCTGCTGCTAATGAGATGTGGAACACCATCCACACTCTGCTATTGGTGAGATATGGGACCTCGCCCACACTCACCTCCCTACCAGGCACATACATGTATCACACAGACAACAAGTATAAACTATCATATAAACCAATCCTTGGGCACCTGCCCGCTATCATTGGACCTCGTCCTGAATATCATACTAGCATACTGTGCCTAGGGCTAACCCCCGGGTCTTCTACTCATAACTTCATGGGCCGACACTATGGCCTTAGACCCATTCACACAAAGGGAAACTCACCTGCACTTTGCTGAAACTTGTTGATAACCCCTCTAGCTGCTGCCCAACAACTCTCTAAACTCCTGCTCCACTAGCTCCCCGAGCTACCAATATCAATGCAATACTTAGTTTAACTGTCCCCCGAAAGTCAACTAAGTCAACTCTGGTCAATGACAAAGTCCTGGTCAAATTCAACCTTCCTGGTCAACCCTACTCGCCGAGTTCATATGCTCAGAGTCCTTTCATTCGCGACTCGACTCGCCGAGTCAGCCATTGACTCGCCGAGTCTACCGATTTCTGAGTCCTGACCTGTCCAACTCACTGAGTCTTCACTCAACTCACTGATCCGAGTCTTAACTCGAAGGGTTTGGGGTTTCGCGACTTGACTCGCCGAGTCCAAGAACAGACTCGCCGATTACAAGGCAATCTTCATCTGACTCGACGAGTTGTTCATCCCACTCGTCGAGTTGCTCCTAATCTTCATGCTACTCGCCGAGTCCACTCAAAGGACTCACCGAGTCCATTCAGATCTTCATACATGCAGAGGACTTTTGTCATGCATGGACTCCAAACTGTAGATCTGCCCTTCCCAAGCCTTTTCCTCACGTAAAGTTGCAAACTTTACGTGTAGAGAAGGAGATCTAGGCTAAACACACCATAAACTAGGGTTTAAGGCAAGGAGGCTCCACAATCAACTCAAGGACAGTTACTTTATGCTTCCCAAGGCCAAAATTTTCTTAGATCCGAAGTAGCAACTTCAGATCTAGCTTTCAACTCAAATGGATAACTAATCATGGCTAAAAAGCCCCAAAACTCCCAACTAGAATAGATCTACATGAAGGAAACGACTTAGTACCTTCAATAACTCAGAAAGGTTCCACAAACTCCAGATCTAAGGCCAATCCTTGAAGCTTCAATGATTCCCCTCTTCCTTCTTCCTTCAAATCACCCAAAAATGGCTTGGAAGATTGAATGAGCAACAATGGGGCTTAGGGTTCGGTGTTCTGGGTGAAAGAGGCAGTAAAGGAACCCTATGGGAGAGAATGAGACGTTTAAATAGGCTCCAAGTCCCGGATTTAGGGTTTTCCTCGTTCGGACCAGACTCTCCGAGTCTCCTTGGCCGACTTGCCAAGTCGATCACTTACTCCTTGACCCGGATCCCGCTCGGACTCGCCGGGTTCCTCCTTGGACTCGACGATTCGTCCCTTAAACTTAGGGTTTCCTTTCCTTTCTTGGCCTTCCTGACTTTGGGTGTTACATCACTCCTCAGCAGTTAGCATCTCATGGTATCTTGACTTCTGCATCTCCTTGTCCACCACATACTGCGAAACAAGTAGGGCTCTCTCTCTAAACTTTGCGGTAATCTCCGCCACTGTCTCTGTCTTCTGTTGGAGATCCAGGAACTCCCTAGAAATCTGTTGCACCTCAATAATAGTTATGAACTCGGCCCTAAACCTGGTCATGAAATCACCCCAGGTCATCGCATCCAACACTGTGTCATCACCAATGGCTCTCCCAACCTCCTCCCACCAGTCACGTGCCCTGTCCTTTAGAAGATAGGACGCAAGCCTAACCTTGTCCCCCTCGGGACATCTGCTGGTGCAGAATGCGTTGGCAACATCCGCCAACCTTCTGGTACTCGTAATGGGGTCCCAAGCCCCGTGGTAGTCGGGAGCTCCACAAGCCCTGAATTCCCTGAAAGTCAGCATGTGCGACCCCATCATGGCTGCCACCTCCGTGCGAAAAGCACTCAACCTCTCATCCAAAATCTCAAGAATGCCCTCCTTGATCGTGCCAAAGATCACAGGAGTCTGGTCTAGTATGTTGCACGTAATCTCCGAGGAGATGAACTCCCTGGTCTGCTCATCTAACAACTCGACTCCAGAGCCTGAGACCGATCCTTCTCCGGCACCTGAGCTGCCAACTGCTGGTGTAGGCTGCAAAACCACCATTTTGAAAAACACATCATAACAAACGTTAGAATACTAACATAACTCGAGGGATCACATACACTACAAGTTCCCTGGTCTTAGCTCAGCCTTCCTTGATTCAAGTATGGATCCTCTTCTTTTAGTAGTATGAGACCATACTACCTTCCACATCTATCCGTACTCTCCTCAAGAACTGCTTTGACTCCACCAAGTTCCTTCTACCACTACTGCTCTCTACTACTCTTATCCTAGGCTTGCCCTAGGTTAATCACCATCCCACTCTCCACCATCAGCTGCATAAGAAGTCGTTGGTTTCTTCCCCTAATTAACTTGCGAATACTATTACATATTACTCAAAATAGATAATTCTTCGAATGAAAGATCCTACCCTACAAGGTTAGACACAAACGAGAGCTGCGGAATAGAGCTAGACCTAAAATTTTGAAATTATTTAGTCATTGCAATATGTAACTTAACATATTTGTTTACTAGTAAGTGAAAGACAACCAAAACTCCTAAAAAGAACAAAGCAAGCAACATTCGGACGTTGAGTACACATAATCAAGCATATACCACTCGACTATCTTACTGTCTAATCTGTACTAGCATGCAGTTCATAAAGCTGATACACATATAGACACATAAGTCATCCTTCCTAGATCCTTAGTCCTAATCTGGCATGCTATTCTCATAAGATGAAAAACATATCATAACATAAATTTGCATGGGTAATTTGGGAGTACTTACTTGGGCTCGGCTGATTGCATGCACCACACCCTTTTCTCTTTTCAAAGTTCTTTTCTATTTTCAAAATCCTTTTTGTAAAAAAAATGATTTTCTTTTGAAAATTTCATACCATTTCCTTAGTTTGAGATTAGACACCCCCGAAAGTGTTCCCAAATCCCTCAAACCAAGGCTCTGATACCAACTTGAAACATCCAGAAAATACAGTCCAAAAATTTCGTTTTGAAAATTATTATAAAACCATAAACCATCCATAATCATAAAGAAAACCATGTATCATGTATCTCAAAACATCATCTCAAACACTGTGAAAAGAACATATGATAAAAATATCAGAGTAATTTTCCAGGCCAGAAAGACTGTGGTGTGTGCCATGCTGTCAACCCGAGCCCTTCCCTTTACTAGCTGAAGTACCTGAAACCACAACTGAAAACTGTAAGCACGAAGCTTAGTGATCTCCCCCAAACTACCACATACCATACACATAACATATACCAAATAACATAACTCTAGGACTACTCCCAACTACATCGGGACGAACCCGACATTAGCTTACCCGACATCGTACTCCTGACCGGCATCGGGCTCACCCGACAACAGACTCGTTTAGCATCAGGCTCACCCCGACACATACACAGCATAACACATATCACATAACATAATCACATAACCTGTATTGGGCTTACCCCGACATCGGACTGAAGCCCAAAACACATAACACATAACATATAACATATAACATGCATGAATCACAAAGACATCAAGCATACATAACTACTTCTCGGGACCGCCCCGACATCGGACTGAAGTCCGGAACATGTAATCTGCATCGGGCTAACCCCGACATCGGACCGGAGTCTGACATACTGTAACTACTTAACGGGCCGACATTGGTGCCTTAGACCCATTTCTACTAGAGGAAAACATACCTCTCAATCTTGCTGCTAAAAATCGTGCAAAGTAACTCTGTCCGCTGCTCCAACTACTCTTCGACTATTATGACCAAATAAACACTTAGTTAAAACCTGAGAATCCTTCTAAGGGTAAAATGACTATTTTACCCCTTTTTTTTTTATCTAATTTGGCCATGACCTAGGCCCAATCCTTTCTAGTCCTTTCAAACTCATTAAAGCCTATTAAGTCCCTAAATGGCCCAATTTTCTAAATTGGGCCCAACTCCTCAAATGGGCTTTCATCTTAAGCCCAACTAGTCCTTGGGCCCTTGACTGAATTCTAAAGGCCCAACACGACCCAACTACTTCTATGTTCAATTCTTAGCCCAATCTGAGGCCCAATAACATAAAGCCCACTGACCGAGCGTACGCTGAGCGTACCCTTCTGTATGATGTGCGTACTGCTTGAATGGCTTGTACGCTGCGCGTACTGGCATGTATGCCCAACGTACTCTCCTATTAAGCCATTTTCTCCAAAATTGCTTAATCCCTTAAGACATTACGTCTAAACTACATATCTGAGTCCAATACTTCGTCCTAACCCATAAAGTCGGTCACTTGGTGGCTTGCAACCCACCAAATGAACCCAACTCTAGAAATAGCAATAAACTTCCATGGAAATGGCTAGATCTCCTGCATGGCTACATAAAGGCCTCAAAGCTTGCAACTTTACTACTAAAGGAACACTTTGAGCTTCAAGGGTGGCAACCCTAAGCTCAAAAACGAAGTTGCATGAACAAGATCCATTCTTTGGACCTAAAAAGGTCCAAATCTTCAAAACCCTAGATATAAGCTTCTAAGATGAAAAATAGGAGCTTTATACCTCCTTTGGGTGCCAAAAGATGAACTAGTTCCAGATCCTTGAGCTCAAGATACGCAAGTGCTTCTTCCTCTAACTTCTCTTCACTTCTTCCAAGCCTTTCTTCACCAAAATGGACTCAAAAAGGTCAAGCACACAAAACAATGGAGTATGAGACGAACTAGGGTTTTCTGAGGGTGAGGGACTGGTGAGGAGGCCAAAAGGGAGGCTATAATGGGGTATTTATATGTCTTAAACCCAAAAATTAGGGTTTGACATATGTCCGCGTATGTTGGGCGTACCTCTTGGTACGCTGCGCGTATGCCCCCGAGTCCCTCGAATCCAATGTGGGCGCTGCGCCCCGCGTATGACAGGTTACACCTAGCATACGGCTTATGAGCAGCCCAAATTCCTGGCCCAAATTTCTAAAGTCTACTCCAAAGGGTCCACTGTCCAAAGCCAATATTAATTTACATAATACCTCGAGAGACGGGTGTTACACTAGTGTTCTAGTTTTCTATTATTAACACCATAGTTATCAGTTTTAGAGACGTTAGAGGGATGACATATAGTTTTTTCTTGTTTGGAGAAGTGATGGAACGTACAGGGATGAAAACACCCTCATATTTGAGAAACGATTTCAAATAATGGAGAAGCTTTTTGAAAGAAGACCTACTTTGACCTTTGATTTCAAACAATTTGCTTTTACATGATCAAACCGTTTGTACTATTTAATGATTATATATATTTTTTTAAAATTCTCGCTAATTTTGAGCAATACCATGGTGGAGTTGTTTTCATTACTACAGGTTACCTATATCAAATTAGAGATAGACAAGTTTTTTTTTTTGTGATGAAGATTGACTTATATGTGCAAGTCCTGTTAAAAACGGAGTGGGTAAACTATAGCTAAAGGGTATTATAGTTAAATTAAAGTTATCATAATAAAGTTGTTATCATAGCTTCTGTCCCTGTTTAGTTGGTTTTGTTTGAAGACCAAGCTCATCGTCGGCATGAAGGGTATTATAGAGTAAAGGTCCGGCTAAAATGACAATTTAGTTCCCAAATGGGGTTCTTTTTACCTATGTTTTGTTTTCCTTAATATCAAGAACTCGAGCCTAAAAAGGGATTATGTAATAACATGTCTGACATGATAGAAAACGGGAATTTGTTTTGAGTTGATCGAGAAGTTACTAGCATAGTTTGTAACTTTGGGATTGGAGTGTTACAAATTAAGAATGCAATAATCATACTTTTGTTTATTTGTGCATCATAGAAACAGTCATTCCCAACTTAGATGTATGATCTTGTTGACATGTAGGTAAAATGTAGGTACGTAGATACAACCAAGGATTACAATGAGTTATGATTAATTTGTATTTTGAACAACATTATAGTGAAGTTGTTGTTTTTATTTTATTTTTTCAATTTAAAATGATTTATGTTTAATTTGGATATTTTATGACATTTTCTATTTTTTATAACTATTCAATAACTTTATTCATATATTTTATCAAACAAATATATTTTATTCAGAACGAACTATAAAATAAGGGTAAAATGGTCATTGTAATCATTTAGAACAGTCAGTCAAACACATAATCAAACAACATGGTTTTTGTTAGATGTAAGTCAGACTTCAGACCCAGTCAAACCTCTAACTCAGTCAGATCTGACTGATTCAGCAACTATCAAACAACCCCTTAATGTTCAAATTCTTATCATTGAAAGAAAGTTGACTTATTTCAAATATATCTTTTAAAATTATAACATGTTTATTTTTTTGAAATTATAACATGTTTTTATAGTCGAATTTTTTTTTGAATTATATAAAAATAGAATATAAAATCATAACATGTTTTGGCTACTTTTTAGTCCCTGAGTATGGCTAATCTTACCTATTTACTGTTTAATTATTGTTTTAATAAATTATTGTTTAAAGCTTATAAAAATCTGATTACCTGGATTCGACTTTCCGGAAATCCATTTTTAAGCTTAGTATCATTTTTACTAGGCTAATTTGCACAAAATGGCAATGTACTTTACTCAATAATCAATATCTATCCTTTATAGTTCCATATTTAAATCAATGATCTGACCAAAGGTGCTTTAAACAAGACCTATGATGATTTATTTCATTTTGAAATCCTTAGGAGGGTAAAATTGTTAGATTTTTAAAAATACAATGTCGTGAAATGAACAAATGAAAATAAGATAATATAATAACCAAATAAATGAAAGTACATTGCTAATTTATGCACAAACCTTCATATGGATATCTTTCTCATCTATCTCATTATTTTGATGAATTTACGGTAGATATTAACATGTGACCAACTGGAAATTTGGGCAGATGTCCTTTTCGGTATTTTATCTGCTGCTAACACATGATCTAACAAAATGCATCCATTTATAAAGTCAAAGATCTTATAGAATTTATAGTGGGTGATAGTTTTATTTTTAATCTAAACGTTGAAGGTATCAAAATTTAATATATGGAGTTTCTTTTGTTTGAAAAATACATTTAGATATAGCATTGTACTTTCATATATACGAGACAAAAAACCAAAGCTCAAAGGAATTAGGTAAGGTTTGTATGTGGCATGATTGTATATTGTTGGTTTGCAAATGCTTCAGTTAAAGTATATTCACATGAAGATATTGTTTTACATTTTTAGATCTAGCTGTCGTCTTTGGTGATCAGGCCAAAGGCAAGACAAAGAAGCTTATTTAGTGTGGAAAATGCCCTTCTTACCCCACATTGAAGATACACACCTCTATTGTTCTCAATGATAGCAACATACTTCTTTAACAAAAAATAGCAACATGTTTTTTTTATAATATTGTAGGTTCTAATAAGGAAGTGTGAGTAGGTTGCCATTATTAGTAACAATTTGTAAGTATGTTGGTATTATAGGTTAGTTGTACACCAGATTTAGTTTAATCATTCTATCGCTTTCTCGATGCTAGGTCACCCTCTTTCCTTCTTTCTTTCTTTCTTTCTTTCTTCCACCACCGCTCACATATAAGTTTTTGCTAATGTTTGAGTTCATTATGAGAACCATGAATTGGATTTTCGAATACTCATTTGTATATGAAATCACATGTTTAATTACCTATACCTGCCTTTATATCTTGATATGATTTATTGAATAGGTTTGATTGGTTTATACAATCATTTTCCTGGAGACTAGGTTTAAAAACTTTCATTTACTCTCCATTTTATTCGTTTGTTGATTAATCACACATTTAGTTTATAGAACATAAATTTTATTTTTATGATCTTACCTAAATATACATGAATTATTGGTTTGGCTTTTTGTGTGATTCTACAGGCTTATAGTTTTTTTTTTTTTGGTTTGTAACTCTTTTAAAGGGCTGGAATTCAAATGAATGCATCTGCAGTAGCTGATGCAAATCGGAATGTTTGGGTAAATGGAATCAAGAACTGTAGATCTGTCCGTTCCAAATTGTATATATTTTCAAAGTACAATATGGTTATTGGAAAAAATTGGAAGCACACATGTTTTTCTTGTATTTAAACAAAAAACATTCTGACGTATACAAAGCATGAGCACCTACACTAGTTACAATTAAATCAGTTTGTGCCTATAAAATATCATTTTTTTTTTCAAATATAATATAAAACAAAATTCCAAGCCAGGTCAACTATTCTTAGTTCTAAATGACCTAGTTTTTTTCAACAAAATAAACACTTGAGTTCCATGAGACAAGTGTTTCCGCATAGTAAAATGACACCGTAGAGTACAACATAAAATTTTAAAAATATCCACAGATTAAATTTAACAAAGTCTTCACATGCAAGTATGTAACCTAATCATTATGTGCTAGGAGAGGGCCGGGGACATGTCTCGTATTTTATGGATCGTATATACTTTTTAAATCGTATTAAGATAATTATATTAACGATATACAGAAATCTAAACAAGTCCTTTATTGTATTATACTGACATAATTTATTGGAAATGTTGACTACGAAACCAATTTATCAGTAATTGTTGTATTCAGAATATGAACCCAATGCTGACCATGATAAGTCCTCACTCATAGTCATATCATCCCAAGAAGAGTGAAAGCCAAAATTGTGGTATAAATCCGAGGGCGTTGTGTTCTGATCAACTGGCGACATAATGTCCAGTAAAAATGGATCGGACCAAAAGTCTCCACTCAGTTCATAATCATAAGTTTGTAGCGTAACATCACTTGGAATATGATAATTTGAGCTACTATCAGTGCTAGAAGAACCTTGAGGTGCTTCATTAGGCTTGATGGTTTCATCGTGATTAATGTTTTCTAACACCTCATGAGTTTGATCATCTTCAACCCGTTTTTTCAAATGCGAGTTCCAACGATTTTTTATTTCGTTGTCACTCCTTCCTGGCAACTGCGCAGCTATAGCAGTCCATCTATGGATCAATACAAATTAAAGCAACAATTCTATTTAGCAACATTCAATATTCAAAAAACTTGTAATGGTATTGCATTATATAACTTACTTGTTGCCAAGCTGTTTATGCAATCTCACAATGATCTCATCGTCTTCTTTTGTAAAATTTCCATGTTTGATGTTTGGGCGAAGATAATTCATCCATCGCAACCTACAACTCTTCCCACTTCTAGATAAACCTTAAAAAAAATCAATGAATAATAAGTAATTAATTAAGTGCTGAAAAATGGAAATATATTTGCGTATTTTGAGAACTTTGGAAGTGGCTAGCTAGCTTATAGTGTACCAGCAAACTTCGGAAGTAAAGTCCAGTTCCAGTGGCCATATCTTTGGATATAAGCTCGTAACTTGTCGTCTTCTTCTTTACTCCATGCACCTTTCTTGATTGTATTTTTTTCTAAAGTTAAAGTGGTGTTCTCCATCTTCTTGTCTTAAAACTCTAAATCTCTATGTTTTTGGTTCCAAATACACATGCATTCATATATACAACCCGCTGAGTATAACGTGCTCATATGGAATATTTATTTCATTACAGATATTGTTAAATTAAAATATAAACTTTCTTTTTTTGTAGAGTAATTATAACATTTGACCATTCACTAGGTACACATTACCAAAAATAGAAATGTTAATTAGTACATGGAAAGTTAACATTCTAATTCTAATGTGGCGGGCGCCGGGCCGGCGGCTGAAGCTAGAAGATATGTAGTACTCCCAACTTAAGGGCTTTTCCTATGTTAATTAGTCACGGGCCTAAAATTAATGAAAAATTGAAAACCAACCGGCGGTCGCCATCATATATAAAAAGAAAAGATAAATATTAAAAAAAAAAAAAAACCAATATGAATTTCTTGGTTGTTTGTGGTTTTTTTAGCAATAATTGTTGGTGATTTGTTATCATCAATGGTATTTAAGTGTAATGGAATTACTTTGTTGACAAAACGTGATATTAATAAATATTAAACAAGTAAAGAATGTGTGAAACACACACTTGTTTAAGTTTGATCAAGTTTCAAAATACACTGTCATTTAGGGGCGAAGCCCGTAAACGAACGGGGTCCGGGGGCAACACCCCTGGGAGCGGGGTCCTCACATCTCGTATGAAAGGAATGCTCCTACATGGCTTTGGATGTCCTCACATCTCGTATGAAATTTGAATCTAAATAAAATCGAATTCAAAGTTAAGACAATGTTAATGATATCACCGGTTAAAACTATAAGATTTTATTGGGTCGATTTAATCGGATTTTTTAACTTCTCAAAATTATCCATAACAAAATCAAATAAGATACAGTTTTATCGGTTTTGGTTATTCAGTTTCATTTTATTCGATTCCATTTACCGGTTAAAACCAACAAAGTTTCACTTACACAACATATTAAAGTTTTATTTATATTTTTTAGTTTGTGTAATATGTAACAATATATAAATCTCAAACATAAATCAATTATAATTATTATGCAGTAATTATAATTCGGTCAAAGAGATTAAGTGTATATTGTATTATTCTGGTTTGCTATTTTATCGTCCTATGAAGAATGTGTTACTTTTGGCTGGTTTGCTATTCTATCGTCCTATGAAGATTGTGTTACTTTGGGGGCTAAAAAAAAAATAAAAAAAACAAACAGTATTTCTAGGAAGGTGAGGTATCTCACCACTTCTATGAAAAAAATAAGTATTACTAGTACAAAAATCAACATAGGTTACACAACTTTTTGACTATTTCATCACAAAAGTGATCAAATATTCTGTCATTTTAAATATCATGCGGTTACATTGAAATTTAGTGGTCGCACCAACTTAAGTATGGTTGTATCTTCAATTTCTGACTATTGGATACCAATATTTACTGTTGTAATAAAACATGTTGTCTATTAAAAGGGACCATACCATACAAACATTTTTTATAGTGATTATTGTTCATTCAAGGGCCACATAAGTTTATTTTTATTATGAAATATACTACTTTTAGTCATAAAAATGATTGTTTAGTGAGAGTTTAAACACATCGATTTAAGAAAATCTTTGCCAAAAGTGTTGTTGTAGTCAAACATTTTATCGGATAATTATGGCTATAAACTCTTTCTAAACACACAAATATTTTTAATAGTGATTTGTATTCATCCAATGGTCACTTGCTTGAATACTTTTTAACTGTGTCATTCGCTATTATTTAATCACAAAAATATTGTTTTGTGAGAGTTTAGACATGTGAATTTAAGGAAACCAAGACCAAAAGTGTTTTACAAATGCATGTTTGTTTTTTTAATATATTCATCGTTTAACGCATAGTCACATGAATTTTTTCAATAATGACCATTGCTATCATTCAAACATACATATATGTGTAAGTGTGACTAAGGTATATCGTTTCAACATAAAAAATCAATCAAACAATGACTATATTTGTTTTATAGAGACACAAATGTTGTCGATGTGGCCGTTATTCACTTCACCGCAACAAAATTTTGTTTTCACTATCGCCTAAGTTATCATTTAGACACACAAATATTGTTGAATGTGACTATTATTTATAATTTAGACACAAACATTATCTGTAAACTATAGTTGTAAATGTGTAATAGACACATAACGTTATTTATTTAAACTAGAGATATTACCTTGCTTCGCAATGAGCAGGAATACCACCACCACACCTTCAAATCAATAATAGAAAAGTCCTTCATCATCCACGAACCATCACCGCACCCCATTATCAACTTCTAATGAAAAATAATGATGTATTTCATTCAGGAGTGAAACACAGATTGTGTAAATGTTCGGATTACCATATTTGTACACCTCAAGGGAACCTTCTCTCTTTTAGGATCAACAACTTCATCAGCCAAGATGCAGATCCTGACCACCTTCTTGAAGTCAAAGTGCAAGAAATTCAAAAAGATGATCCAGAAAAGCATTTCATATATAAAATCAAAGGTCGGACCCGATGGCAAAGCCAGAAACAATTCGTCCTAGTTAAACCCATTGACTATCCCCTTTCCCTAACAAATTTTTTACTCTCAATCTCTCTTTCTGTAACTCTTACTTTGCCATCACCAAACCAAGATATGCAAATATATAATCTGTGTGCGAGTGAGTTATAGTTCCTATTTTCTGTAGACCTCTATAACGCCCGAAAATCCGAGCTTGACATTAGAGTATAATCATAATAATTATACATTTTATTGAACAATTAAAATCATTTATTAGAGTAATTATTCGCCATATGTGTTACAAGCTAATAAAATTTTCTCGTATACACGTTAAGTGGACACATATTAGAATTATATATAACATTTGTAGATGTGACATCCACAAAATCACGGCCAGAAAAGACTGGTTTAATTTATGCTTTTAAAATAATTTTCAAAGTAATCCTTTGATTTAAAAGAGTTGCAGAATTTGTTCCCAAAAATAAATATGATAAATAAAATTTATCAAAGCATCCCTTAAAGAAATGTATTTTTATATATAACAAAACTCGGAATGTCATGTTCCTATACATACATAAAAACATAAACAATAAAACATAGACCTTACACAGTTATATACAACTACTGGTCTATAAACAAAAACATCTTCACAAGTTCTCCAACTTATGCTCTCGCGCCACTACCTGTAATACAAATAAAATTGAGTAGGTCAGGCTTGGGAGCCTGGTGAGCATACAGGGTTTTCAACCATTATATTTAATTTTCACCAACCAACAATAACCCGATTACTCATTCCCGTTATCCTCGCTTTACGACCCTATGACAACAACTATTACAAGAGACCTAATCTAGGATTTTCATCGGGACGGACATTACTGCAAAGAGGTTTCCTCGACAATAGATGTCCTAAAGGAAACCATGAAGGGGATAGAGTACACCGGTGAACACATCGTTCACAACACCTACAGGTTATGAACCTGCTAGCGTTCCACTGGACTGTCTAGAAAGAGTTTGTGGTCGTCATACATACTCTGCTAGATGACTAGATCAACAATAACATCGAGACCTCTCATCATTTTTATTTCATCACACATCAACTATCTACCCATGCTTTACCCAACTTTTTTGTAGATATATATATATATATATATACACACACACACACATTTATACACAACTTAAAACTTGTATAATATATTCATTCAATATTCATCCCAAATAATAGATAATATATAAACACATAACACATATTTTATAGAGAAATAATTTATATTTATGTGTTAGAAAAAAGAAACTACACATTCACCTGATAAGACAATGTTCGGACAGCACTACGGCTCTTAAAGTAATAATCTTCGATGAAACTGGGATATCTTCCAAAAACCGGGCTTCTCGCGGGCAGAGCTTCGGCTCGGAAACTCTTTTCTTCTCGGGATCTTCGGCACTTCGGGACTTGCTTCGAGTGTCGGGGTGATACCGCGGTTTCGGGGGGTATTTTTTGCCAAGTAAAAGAAAGAAAAAGCAGGGGGGGAGAAGTGGAGATTAGCAAAAAGATCGGCATCCCTTGAGATCTATTTATAGGGGATGAACCCCCAAAATACGTTGGGCGTACTCCGTTGCCGACATGTACGTTGGGCGTACGCCTGGTACGCTAGGCGTACCGGGTGGATCAGACCGGAGGAGTCACGGCTTCGAATAAGCTTCCGAATTTATATTTTTATTTATTTATTTTATTTATTTAAAAACTTTATAAATTTATAACTTCTGCATACAAGCTCCGTTTTTGACGTTCTTTATATCCACGTGTAGGTGAGACTATGCTCTACAACTTTCGTTTAGACTATGTCGCTAATTTCGACTTTATTTTTATTATATTATTTTTAGTAGGTCGGGACAGGAAAACTTCGTTAGAAATTCATAACTTCTTCATCTGATGTCCGTTTTCATTTGTCTTTTCACCGTTGGACTACTATCGATGAGATCTTCGATTCTCGTTTAGATTGTTTCGGCCAAATATCACTCGATCTCAATTTTGAGATTTGAGTTGTATAGCGCTATGTCGAAACTTAGAAACATCATAACTTCCTCATACAAAGTCAGATTTAGACGTTCTTTTTATGGACGCTCTCGGTTTAACGTATTCTATGAATTTCGTTTAGATCACTAAGGCTAAATATCGCTCTATCGCAATTTCGCTATTTACGTCACGCAGTGTCGTACCGGTTCTGTCGCAAAACTTCAACAGGTCATAACTTCTTCGCTATAACTCGGATTTCGGCATTCTTTATATATTCGGAACCCTTGTCACGACCACTACAATTTCCTTCATAGATATTGGGCTTATTCAATATTTTATTTTTACGCTTATTTTTATTCTTAATTCATTTAAGCCACACAATTAAGCATAAAACACATAATACTCTAATAATACATTCTTATTATTTCAAAATCAGTGACAAAGGTTAACCTAGACTATTACATTAACATTAATGTCTAGCCTAGAAACACGGGCGTTACAATTCTCTCCACCTTAGAATGATTCCGTCCTCGGAATCACACATCAACAAACAAATGCGGATAGCGACACATCATGTCACTCTCCGTTTCCCAGGTGAGATTTGGCCCATTCGTATGTTTCCATCGGACAAGCACTAATTCAACCATCTTACGTCGCAACTTCTTAGTCTTTCGGTCAACGATTGCCTCTGGTTCTTCAATCAACCTTTTGTTCTCATCAATTCTTAATTCAGAAATTGGAATCATATCGGGAACTTCCCCAATGAACTTCCTCAAATAAGACACATGGAGTGTGTCATGAATTCCATTCAGTTCTTTAGGTAATTCTAGCTTGTAAGCTTGGTTCCCAATCCTCTGAAGAACTTTAAACGGTCCAATAAACCTTGGACTTAACTTTCCCCATTTACCAAATCGTATAAGTCCCTTCCACGGTGAGACTTTAAGCAAAACCGAATCTCCAACTTCAAAAGTCATCAGTCTTCACTTGTTATCAACATAGCTCTTTTGACGCTTCCGGGCTGCTAACATTCTCTCTCTAATTATTTTCAACTTTTCAGCAGTTTGATGGACTATCTCGAGTCCCATAAACTGTTTTCCCCAGCCTCAAGCCAACAAGACGGCGTACGACATTTTTGTCCGTACATAGCTGGATAAGGTGCCATCTTTATGCTCGAGTGGAAACTATTATTGTAGGGAAGTTCTACCAAAGGTAAATGTTCATCCCAGTTACCTTGGAATTCCAGGGTACATGCTCTCAGCATATCTTCAAGTGTTTGTATCGTTCATTCGCTCTGACCATCAGTCTGTGGATGGTAAGCTGTACTCAAACACAACTTGTTACCCAATTCCTCTTATAGACTTTTTCAAAATCGCTAGGTGAAACGGTTATCACGATCGGACACAAACATTAACGGAACACCGTGAAGCCTCATAATTTCTTTCACGTAAGAATTCGTAAGCTTATCCATAGACCATTTCTCGTTGGCTGCTATGAAATACGCACTCTTAGTGAAGCGATCAACGACCACCCAAATCATGTCGTGACCGTTCTTTGTTATGGGCAGTTTAGTGACAAAATTCATAGCAATGTCTTCTCATTTACCCATAGGCACATGTAAAGGTTTTAAACTCCAGTATGGTTTCTGATATTGTGCCTTGACTCGTGCACATGTCACACACTCTGCCACGTACTTTGCAATATCAAGCTTCATCGTCGACCACCAGTAATAGGGTTTTAGGTGCCTATACATTTTAGTGCTACCGGGATGAATCGAGTACATGGTTTTGTGAGCTTCTTCCATGAGAAGATCTCTTACTCTTCCTGACTTAGGCACCCAAATTCGATCTTGGAATACCTTCAGTTCGTGACTGTTTATACCGAACACTAACATTTTGCCCATACGTTCTCCCTTTCAGTCATTCTTCTCAGAAGCTTCTTCTTGAGCTTTCTTTATACTCTCCACAATTGTCGAGACAACTTCTATTCTCAACGCTCTTGGCCTTTTTCTTTCAAGATTGACTTTCCAAATGAGAGCATCAGCGACCACATTTGCTTTATCGGGGTGGTAAAGTATCTCACAATCGTAATCTTTAAGTAACTCTAGCCAGCGTCGTTGTCTCATATTCAATTCTTTCTGATTAAAGAGATATTGAAGACTTTTATGATCAGTGAAAAGTTTGCACTTCGTGCCATAGAGATAATGCCTCCAAATCTTCAGAGCGAAAACTACCGCTGCCAACTCTAGATCGTGAGTGTGGTAGTTCTTTTCATGCTCCTTCAGCTGTCGAGACGCATATGCTATCGCCTTTTCTCTTTGGGTCAAAACACAACCCAACCCAACACCAGACACATCGCTATAGACAGCGAAGTCTTCAAATCCATCGGGTAGAGAAAGAATCGGTGCTTCAAATAGCTTCTTATTTAGCAACTCGAATGCTTCTTTGTGTTTATCACTCCAAGCATAAGTATCTCCTTTGTGAGTCAAAGCTATTAATGGAGTAGCGATCGAAGAAAATCCTTGGATAAACCTTCGGTAATATCCGACTAATCCTAAAAAGCTTCGGATCTCCGTGGGACTTTTCGGTTGTTCCCATTTCATCACAACTTCAATCTTTGTTGGATCAACCATTATCCCTTCCTGGTTGACCATGTGACCCAAGAATTGGACTTCTCAAATCCAAAAATCACATTTGGAGAACTTTTCATACAGCTTCTCATTCTTCAAGACTTCAACCACTTCTCGCAAGTGTCTGCCATGCTCCTCTTGGCTTTTCGAGTAAATCAGAATGTCATCTATGAACACTATCACAAATTTATCAAGGAACGGATTACAAACTCTGTTAATTAAATCCATGAATGTTTCTAGAGCATTGGTTAGTCCAAACGACATAACCAAAAACTCGTAGTGTCCATATCGTGTTCTGAATGCAGTCTTCTCGATATCCTGATCTCTTACTTTTAGCAGATGATATTCTGACCTTAGGTCGATCTTTGAAAAATAACTTGAACCTTGTAGTTGATCAAACAGGTCATCAATCCTCGGCAACGGATATTTATGCTTTATTGTTGCCTTGTTCAGCTCTCTGTAGTCGATGCACATCCTCATACTCCCGTCCTTTTTCTTTACGAATAACACTGGAGCTCCCTAAGGTGATGAACTAGGTCAAATGAAACCTTTGTCCAATAACTCCTGAAGTTGCATCATCAGCTCCTTCATCTCCGTCGGTGCTAGTCTGTAAGGTGCTTTTGCTATTGGCGTCGTCCCTGGTAACAAGTTGATACGGAATTCTACTTGTCGATCAGGCGGTAATCCAGGAAGATCTTGGGGAAATACTTCCGGATAATCACACACTACAGGAATGCTCTGCATCTCCTTTTTCTCCTTCTTTGCATCAATTATGAATGCCAAATATGATGTACATCCTTTAACCAAACCCTTTCTGGCGTTCATTAGCGAAATGATTCCAAAATTTACTCGGCGTTTGTCCCCATACACCATAAATGACTCTTTCTCTGGCGAGTTTACTTTTACTATTTTCTTTTTGCTTGGTATTTCGACATCATTGGCACTGAGCCAATCCATCCACAGCACGATGTAGAAACCATTTAACTCAATAGGCAACAATTCCTTGTGGAACTTATTCCCATTCAAATCAATTAATATGTTTTTCATACGATGGCTAACAGGTACAAACTTGCCACTAGCAACTTTGACTAATAAAGCATTATCTAGTCTATCGACAGGCAAAGCTAGTTTTCTACCAAATTCATGCAAAATAAAGGAGTAGTTAGCTCCAGAATCAAATAAAATTTGGGCAGGTAATTTGTTTACGAGAAAGGTACCTGATGCGACATCAGTTGCATCTTTAGCAGCCTCAAGTGTCATCTGAAAGGCTCTCGCCTTCGACTTTAGCGGAATATTGGGTTTTGTTGCCTCCTTCTTTTTCGGACAATCCTTCGAGATGTGTCCCTCCTCACCACACCCATAGCAGACTTTCTTGGTAAGGGTGCATTCGTTGGCATAGTGCCCTGACTTTATTGGTAAGGGTGCATTCGGACAATCCCAAGATGCTTCTTCTTGCATTTGTCGCACCATTTCGCTTCGCCTCCTCCACCTCCTCTCGAACTAGACTTCGAGAATTTACCCTTTTTGCTGGACCCCGAGGGTCCATCGAAATTCCTATTCTCTCCAACCTCTGACCTCTCCAGACCTTTCTCCCTGGTCTGGGTCTCAACATTTCTAGTAGCCCAGATGGCGGCTTTCAATGTGGTTACTTGCTTAACCATTGGACCATAGTCCGCTGGTAGTCCGAGGGCAAACTTGTTGACCTTAGCGAGTTCAGTTGGAACTAAATATGGGATAAGCTTCATCTTTTCTGTGAAACTAGCATCATATTCAGTAACGCTCATTTTTCCCTTCTTCAAATTCTGAAACTCATTATTGATTTCCAGAAGGTCCTGCTCGGAGCAGTATTGCAATTTGAGTTGCACCACAAAGTCTTCCCAAGACATCTTGCTCGCCTCCCCCTTGGGCATCAAGTCAGCTAACAGCTTCCACCAACTCAACACGCCCGATTTTAACAGAGGAATCGCAAGAGCGGTCTTCTGTCGGTTGCTGCATTCACAACTCTCGAACATATTCTCCCTTTTGAAGATCCAATTTATAACTTCCAGCGGCGTCGGGCTTCCGGATAGACATGGTGGCTTGGATGCCATGAAATCCTTGTACCTGCACCCACGCCCATCATTTCCTCCATCCTGGTTGACTTGCCTAACAATCGGTGGGTTGGCTTGACCAACAGTCCCGCTAAAGTTTCCTCCTTCCGGATGCCCTTCATTCAATTTGGGTTGTTCAATCGGCATTGAAAGTTCTTCACGATTTTTCCAAAGCAGGCGTCTCGTTTCTTCCATTTGATGATCCAACATCATTTGGATCATCGCTTGTACACCAGCAATTGTTATTGGCTCAGGTGTTGTTGCTACAACAGCCACTCGCTCAATCACAGGTGGTTGATTCCTATTTTCATCTTCGTTTCCAACGCCACTTCTAGTTCTTACCATTTCGATCTATACACCGAATAAGGTGAAATTAGATCCTTAATCATTATTGATAATTAAATCATCCTTATCACTCCGAAACGTTTACATGCTAGTTCTAATACCGTAATCCTACGCTTAGAATCCTAAACACAAGAGGTTTCCAGATCCGATTGTCAACAAACCATAGATCCGAACAAATAATATCATACATGGCAAACATAGAACATTTAGAACATAAAAGCAGTTTAGGCAACTTTACTAAAATAAACTTGTGCTCATGTCTAAAATATGATAGACACTCATCTCACAATCTTCACTTAGCATTCTAAGTTTAAGTCTAGAAATCCTACAAATTCCTAGTTCGCTTAAATTGATGCTCTGACACCAACTATGACATCCCCAAAATCACGGCCAGAAAAGACCGATTTAATTTATGATTTTAAAATAATTTTCAGAGTAATCCTTTGATTTAAAAGAGTTGCAAAATTTGTTCCCAAAACAAAATATGATAAATAAAATTTATCAAAGCATTCCTTAAAGAAATGTATTTTTATATATAACAAAACTCGGGATGTCATGTTCCGATACAGACACAAAAGCATAAACAATAAAACATAGACCTTACACAGCTATATACAACTATTGGTCTATAAACAAAAACATCTTCACAAGTTCTCCAACTTATGCTCTCGCGCCACTACCTATAATACAAGTAAAACTGAGTGGGTCAGGTTTGGGAGCCTGGTGAGCATATAGGGTTTTCAACCCACAATAAATAATTATATTTAATTTTCACCATCTAACAATAACCCGATTACCCATTCCTGTTATCCTCACTTTACGTCCCTATGACAACAACTATTACAAGGGATCTAATCTAGGATTTTCATCGGGACGGACATTACTGCAAAGGGGTTTCCTCGACAATAGATGTCCTAAAGGCAACCATGAGGGGGATAGAGTACACCGGTGAACACATCGTTCACAACACCAAAGGTTATGAACCTACCAGCATTCCACTGGACTGTCTAGAAAGAGTGTGTGGTCGTCATCCATACTCCGCTAGATGACTAAATCAACAACAACATCGAGGCCTCTCATCATTTTTATTTCATCACACATCAACTATCTACCCATGCTTTACCCAAAATTTTTGTATATATATATATATATATACACACACACACACACACACACACATTTATACACAACTTAAAACCTGTATAATACATTCATTCATTATCCATCTCAAATAACAGATAATATAAAAACACATAACACGTATTTTATAGAGAAATAATATATATCTATGTGTTAGAAGAAAGCAACTACACACTCACCTGATAAGACGATGTTCGGACAGCACTGCGACTCTTAAAATAATAATCTTCGATGAAACCAGGATATCTTCCAAAAACTGGGATTCCCGCGGGCAAAGCTTCGGCTCGAAAACTCTTTTCTTCTCGGGATCTTCGGGGCTTCGGGACTTCCTTCGGATGTCAGGGTGATACTGGGGCTTCGGGGGGTATTTCTTGCCAAGTAGAACAAAGAAAAAGGGGGGAGAAGTGGAAATTAGCAAAAAGATTGGCAGCCCTTGAGATATATTTATAGGGGCTGAACCCCCGAATTATGTTGGACGTACTCACAGAGTACGTTGGGCGTACGCCTAGTATGCTGGGCGTACCGGGTGGATTAGACCGGAGGAGTCACGACTTCGGATAAGCTTCCGAATTTATATTTATTTATTTAAAAACTTTATAAATTTATAACTTCTGCATACAAGCTCTATTTTTGACGTTCTTTATATCCACGTGTAGGTGAGACTATGCTCTACAACTTTCGTTTAGACTATGTGGCTAATTTCGACTTTATTTTTATTATATTATTTTTAGTAGGCCGGGACAAGAAAACTCCGTTAGAAATTCATAACTTCTTCATCTGACGTCCGTTTTCGTCTGTCTTTTCACCGTTGGACTACTATCGATGAGATCTTCGATTCTCGTTTAGATTGTTTCGGCCAAATATCACTCGATCTCAATTTCGAGATTTGGGTTGTATACCGCTATGTCGAAACTTAGAAAAATCATAACTTCCTCATACAAAGTCAGATTTAGACGTTCTTTTTATGGACGCTCTCGATTTAACGTATTCTAGGACTTCCATTTATATCACTAAGGCTAGATATCGCTCTATCACAATTTCGCTATTTACGTCGCGCAGTGTCGTACCGGTTCTGTCGCGAAAATTCGACATGTCATAAGGTCTTCGCTATAACTCGGATTTCGGCATTCTTTATAATCCGGAACCCTTGTCACGACCACTACATTCATAGATATTGGGCTTATTCAATATTTTATTTTTATGCTTATTTTTATTTTTAATTCATTTCAGCCACACAATTAAGCATAAAACACATAATACTCAAATAATACATTCTTATTATTTCAAAATGAGTTACAAAGGTTAACCTAGACTATTATATCAACATTAATGCCTAGCCTAGAACCACGTGCGTTACAGTAGAAAACCTTAGTATAAAATTTATTGTGAAGTGATAAAATAAAAATTAAGAATAAAAGATTATTTAGGATAAATAATACTAAAAAAAGTTGTAGTAGTCATGATTATGAGCACGTGGATATAAAAAATGCTTAAATATGACTTTGTCTCAGGAAGTTATGATTTATCTAAGTTTTGCATTTAAACTGATACAAGAATGTAACATTTGGGACCCTAAGGTACTAAAATTCATAGCATTATGAGTGTTAGGACATAATTTGTTGGTATGTGCTAGGCATATATGTTTTATAGGCATTTCTTGTTTTGTTTAGGGCTTGATTTGAGTTTTCGCTGGGGTGGACCGAAAATCTCCCGTTTTCCGTCCTATGGCGTTTTTGGTTGTAAACTAGGTTGTTGTTTTTGTTCCTTATAAATAGGAGACTTAGATGACCAGTTTTCGGTCATTGTTGTGTGTAAGATCATTTGTACCTGACGATTTGGTTAATATAAAATTGTGTGCATTTGGATCGATATTGCTTCTTCTTCTTCTTCTTGATTCATTCTGATTTGATTCATTGTTATTGTTTGATGACTAGTTGGTTCATAATTTGGGGACTTACAGTTGGTATCAGAGCTTGGATCATATCAATTAAATTGGCAAGATTTTGAACGTTTTTTATTTTTTTTCTTGAAGATTTGGCATTTTTGGTTAGTTTTGGTCAAAATATTGAGTGTTTGTTCTTCGTGTTCTTCATAAAATTGAGTTTTAGATCGAGTTTTGCTTCAAAAAGTGTAAAAACGTGTTTTTTGGTCGGAATCTGCGAAGGCGGGGGGTCTATTCCGAGGAGTTTTCGGCCGGAAGCTCGTTTGCGGTCGGAAACAGTTCTCGTTGGAGCATGTCCGAAGCGGTTCTCGATGGAGCGTCCGGAGGCCGAAATCGGTTTTCGGTGTGAGGGTTTACGATGAGAAGCCTCGCACGTGTTCGGTCAGCAGTCTATTTTCGGTCAGCGGGTGTTCTCGGTCTGACTAAGAAGCTTCACATTTTCAGTCATAATTTCGGATTTTTGATATTTTTGGCCGAAAAATCAATTTTTCGAATTTTGAAGTTTCGTTTTCGGTATAAAGCTTTGACTTTTGATTTTTGACTTACTAGTTTGACTTTTGACCTTAAAAAATTGACTTTGACTTTCAACTTTGACCTTGACTTTAAACTTTGACTTTCTCGTTTAACTTTCAAGATTTCCTGTTTGAGTTTTCGGTTTGACTTTCAAGTTTGACCTTTTCAAGTTTGACTTTTTAAATTTGACTTTTATGGTTGACTTTTGAGGTTTATAGTCAAAGGGTATTTTTGGTAACAATGAGTTCCTCAATCACCAAGGGTAACGAAACTTCATGTTCTCAATCTTGTGAAGCTAAAATTAAGTTTCTCCGTGATCAAATCGATATATTAAAAAGAGAAAATGAGGACATTAAATATGAAGGATATACACTTAGGAAGGACCAAAACCCCTTAAAAGCACAACTAGAGGCTAAAACCAAGGACTTTAGAAAACTTCAAGAAGAATATAGCAACAAATGTGTGAATTATACCTATGTTAAGGAGCAGCTTGCTAACTTGACTGCGGAACATGATGCATTGAAAGCTAAATATAAAGATGCAGATTTTACCTTTAAGAAATTTGATGTGCCAAGTGAGGTAGTTGCATCGATGATTGAAAAACAATTAACATTTAAAGATAATCCAAGCAAGGGTCTAGGGTATCACGATGTTCCAACTCCCTTCAATAACAACTATACCCCACCCCTTGAAACCAATGAGGAAGAAATACCTTCTCATGATGGCCAAACCCCTGTACTGGTTTCAGTTAAGACTGAACAATCAACCCAAACTAAGAGTGTTGTGGTGAAGGATACTAATGATTTTACTTCATGTGCAGGTAAAGTAGTGGAAGAGGAGGACAAGGAGAACAAAATTAATTCCAATTATTTTGACTGTCAAACAAATGTCTCCTTGAACTCTAAATCGGTTGCTTCTAATCAACCTGTTGTTGGTAAATATAGGCCACCAAAACAAGAGAAATAGACGGCTTGCTGTATGTGTGCATGTGGGAACAATAAGAGACAAGGCAAGGGTGTGCTACCAGGGATAGGCAGAAACAACTTCCAAGTGAAGAAACAAACTTGCTTCCACTGTGGAACACATGGACACATTGCCAAAAATTGTCCAAATCGCGCATATGTTCCCTACTACACACAAGGATGGCAGAACGCACAAAGAGGGAGATTTTCCAAAAGAAACCCTTCAAATTCACAATCACACAATGGTAACTGGAACAGGAAAAAGGCCAAGAATCAAAGTCCCATGGTCAAGAAGGAAATGTCGGCCAAGAAGTCAAATTCAAGAGATGCTCCAGTGAAACCAAGACCGGTTAGGTCAAAGTCATCTCAGCGATCTACTTCAAGTTCCAAAGCAAGCGATAAGGCACCCAACCAATCGAACAAGAAATTGGTTAAACCCGACTACGGATGGGTACCTAAGGTTCACACTCCCAAATCTTCAAATGATTCTAACATTTCTTCATCTTCTGTTTGTGATAAACAGGATATGTCATGGGAGAGAGTACCTTGCAAAGTTGACAAAGGTCAAGCCAGTTTTCAAAATGGACTGTTGTGACATCCACATTTTCTTAGCCATAAAAGACCAATTTTGTTTATGCTTTATAAAAATCAGAGTATCTCTTTTAATAAAAACTTTGCGGAATTTGTTCCCAGAAAAACATGATAATTTCATTATCAAAGCATTTCCGAAGAAAAGTATTTTTATTCATTTTAAAACATTTGGGATGTCATCGTCAATACATAAACATAAGCATAAACAGAACTTACATTCATTATCACTAGTGATTTATATCTCCTTAATCTCTCAGTGTAATGTGACTTCATATCAACACTTGTGATATAAATAAGCTAGGTGGGTCAACTTGAGAAACCTGGTGAGTACATAGGGTTTTCAACCCACAATAATATAATTATTATGTTTAAACAATCAAACAATCAACCCAATTACCCATCCCCATTATCTTCTTTACTCTTAAGGATCTATCCTAAGAGTCATATATCCTGCATTCGTTTATTCCGAAGTCCCTTACTTCTAGGGTTATAGGACTGGCACTAAATCCATAGATGACAATGCTCGTTCGTAAAGCACTAATTCCATATTTGTTGGGTACTAAATCCATAGCTACCAATTCCTAAAAGGTACTAAGTCCATAGCTATCAGTGTTTGTCCAATAGGCACTAAGTCTATAGCTGCCGATGTTATTTATTAGGCACTAAGTCTATAGTTGCCAATGTTTACTCACATCATCTTTTATCCTTCATCATTCATCTACCCATGTCATACCCAACATATTTGTATATATAAAATACGTATACAGTTTAAATCATTTAAAACATGTATAAAAGCGTTCATCCAGCATAGACATCAAGTATTCAGATAATATGCACACATAGCACGTAGTTAATATAAAATAATTCATATGTATGTGTAAGATGAAAGTAATTATGCACTCACTTGTTAAGGTAGTGACTCGACACTCGGACAACACCTCGTTACTTCTTAAAACAATTTCCTAGTATCATTACCAATAGTGTTTAGTCTAATATTCACCGAGGCTAATTAATAGTCTAGCTATTATTATTATTATTATATATAAGCGTTAAACAACACTATATAACTCATAATAATAGCTCAAATAATTATTATAAGTTCCTAATAACGTTACTTTAATTAAATAAAAGTTACATTACAAATTGCGTGAGCGTAGCTCACTTACAACGGGTTTTATAGAAAACCGGGCTCCGCTGGAGCAACATTCCCGAACGGAAAGGCTCTTCTTCTCTGAGCCGCCGGTCGCTCCGGGGCTTCCGTCTCGTGCTTGGGAGGTTCCCTAGGCTTTTTGGGGGCTTTCCGGGGCCAGAGAGAGGTTTTAGAGAGAGAGAGGAAGAAGTAGGAAGGTGTGTGAATGAATGGAGGCCTCACCACTTATTTATAGGGGATGGAGGAAGGTTCACGTCGTGAGTGAGCTTGGGCTCCAAGTCACAGCCTGGTGCTGACACGTGGCATCCCACACAAGGTGGAAATCAGCCGATTTTCAAAAATTCATAACTTTCGCATACGAGATCCGTTTTTGACATTCTTTATATCCACGCGTAGGTAAAAACAAGGTCTACAACTTTTAGTTAGACTCCGTCTGCTAATTCTCAACCAATATTAAATTTAATAGTAGGAGGAGTTTAGATTGTTAAATGACCGGGAAGAATTTGTAACTCCTTCATACGGACTCCGTTTTCATCTGTCTTTTTACCGTTGAGTTCCTATTAATGAGATATTCAACTCTCATTTAGGTCGCGTAAGCCAAAAACCGCTCGAACTAAAATTCGAGTTTCGGGTCGTGCACTGCTAAGCTGAATCTTAGAAAAATCATAACTTCCTCATACGAAGTCAGATTTGGGCGTTCTTTTTATGGATGTTCTCGGTTTAACGTATGCTACAACTTTGGTTTATATTATTAAAGCCAAAAAGACTTCTAACATAAATTCATTGTTTTACATCTCCTGGTGCGTGCCGGTTTTGCCGAAAAACTTCGACGGACCATAACTTCTTCGTTATAACTCGGATTTTGACGCTCTTTATATGTACGGAACCCTTGAGAAATATTATACAACTTAAGATTATTTATTCTAAATAATATTTTTTTGAAAAGTCATTTTTGACCCCTATTATCTCTAAATTGACTAGCCCGGATCTACGGATGTTACAATTATCTCCCCCTTAGGATGATTACGTCCCGGAATCATCAACGAAACAGGACTCACATGATGACTCCATACGTTATCTCTTCATCCTAAGTGATAACCGTAACTTTCATGTTTCTTCGAACGAGTATCTAACTCTAGGACTTCCTGACCGCAGGTGGTGGCCAATCTTGGACCCGCTCTCTATCTTATGTTAGACTTCCAATCATGATCTTCATGTCGCGATCTCGATCTTTATTGGGGACTCCTTCTTTAACAAACTTGAGATAAGTTTCTTCCTTCGATTATCATAATAGACAGATGGGTCATGTTCTAACGACCTCTCATCATATGATGCATCGCTTGGACTCAGGTCTTTTAGAGTCAAATTCCAGAACAGACTATACCTTCCTTCATGTTCTAACCACATCTTAAAAGGTAGAATTTCTAGCTACAAGCAACTTTTCACGATACCTCTACTGATCGCTTTTTATACCAATCTTCCGTCTTAGGTCGGATGCTACATCGAACTTGATTTTCTAAACCACATAACATACTCAGCGTAGTCGGACTCAATTTGATATGACCACTAGGGTCGAAATAACAATCATCTTCTTAGTCATTACCGAAATGATGGTAATGACATACTTGAATAAAACAGAATGAATTACTAGCTTCTTGGTAACCTTGTGACTTTCCCTGATCCAAGCGTGAGTCCTGTGCTTCTGGTAGTATATGCATCTAATACCTTTCACACCTACTCATACTCGTCCCAAGTATTGTCTCTCAGTCCCCAAGTCCTAAAATCACAAAACCATTTAACACATACGAGTGTGGCCAAATAATCATAAAAATTTCCCTAAACTCTACTAGGACTTCTTCCATGCGTATCTTTAATCATCAATTGTGCTTCAACTCGGTTGGTGATGGACATTCCAGATGATAGGAAAACTTTAGGAATTACACCAATCGTTCTATCATCTCGCCAATAAAATGTGTACATTCAGATGTACCCTACTTCTATAGACGTACTGCTATTTTATCAGACGTATTCTAAAGGCAAGATACCTCTCTTATGATATCTTCCGATAGGTATCATTCACTATCGTAAGCCATCTCATTTCCTCTATTTTCTCAGTCTATCATGGTTCGCATCACCTTATGAACTTCTGCAATTGTGATAGGTTCGGGTGCAGGCGCAACGACCGATGCATGACCCATTACATTCTTAGGCTCAGGTTGTCATCTTCCTCGGATATTTCCTAGTTTGTCTTCACCATGACGTTTTGTACACTCAAGCAGACGTTCTGTGTACCGAGGCGAGAATTTTAAGATAGGAAGGATTTTATTTACGATAGACGTATAGATCTCCTTGTCACACCGAAAAGTTATATGCCAGTTCTAATACCATAATCAAACGTTTAGAAATCTGAACACATAAAATTTCCAGATCCGGTCGGCAGCAGACCATAGATCCGAACAAATAATAGCATATAAGGCATCTTTATAGCGAGAACATAAAACATTTAGCACATAAAACATTTTAGGCATCTTTCCTAAAATAAACTAGTGCTTGTGTCTAAAATATAGTAGACACTCATCTCACAATCATCGCTTACCGTTCTAAGTTTAAGTCTAGAAATAATCCATATTCCTAGTTCGCTTGAACTAATGCTCTGATACCAACTGTGACATCCCCATTTTCTTGGCCAGAAAAGACCGATTTTGTTTATGCTTTATAAAAATCAGAGTATCTCTTTTAATAAAAACGTTGCGGAATTTGTTCCCAGAAAAACATGATAATATCATTATCAAATCATTTCCGAAGAAAAGTATTTTTATTCATTTTAAAACATTTGGTACGTCATCGTCAATACAGAAACATAAGCATAAACAGAACTTACATTCATTATCACTAGTGATTATATATCTCCTTAATCTCTCAATGTAATGTGACTTCATATCAACACCTGTGATATAAATCCATAGCTACCGGTGTTTATCTAATAGGTGCTAAGTCCATAGCTACCAATTCCTAACAGGTACTAAGTCCATAGCTACCAGTGTTTGTCCAATAGGCACTAAGTCCATAGCTGTCGATGTTATTTATTAGGCACTAAGTCTATAGTTGCCAATGTTTACTCACACCATATTTTATCTTTCATCATTCATCTACCCATGTCATACCCAACATATTTGTATATATAAAATACGTATACTGTTTAAATCATTTAAAACATGTATAAAAACGTTCATCTAGCACAAACAGCAAGTATTCAGATAATATGCACACATAGCACGTCGTTTATATAAAATACTTCATATCTATGTGTAAGATGAAAGTAACTATGCACTCACTTGTTAAGGTGGTGACTCGGCACTTGGACAACACTTCGTTACTTCTTAAAACAATTTCCTAGTATCATTACCACTAGTGTTTACTCTAATATTCACTGAGGCTAATTAATAGTCTAGCTATTATTATTATTATTATTATTATTATTATTATTATTATTATTATTATTATTATTATTATTATTATTATTATATATAAGCATTAAAAAAAACTATATAACTCATAATAATATCCCAAATAATTATTATAAGTTCCTAATAACTTTACTTTAATTAAATAAAAGCTACATTAAAAATTGCATAGGCGTAGCTCACTTACAGCGGGTTTTATAGAAAACTGGGCTCCGCTGGAGCAACGTTTCCTAACCTAAAGGCTCTTCCTCTCGGATCTGTCGGGTGCTACGGGGATTCCTCCTCGTGCTAGGGAGGTTCCCTAGGCTTTTCCGGGGGTTTCGGGGGCTAGAGAGAGGTTATAGAGAGAGAGAGAGAGAGAGAGAGAGGAAGAAGTAGGAAAGTGTGTAAATGAATGGAAGCCTCACCACTTATTTATAGGGGATGGAGGAAGGTTCACGTCGTGAATCTCTTGATGTTCACGTCGTGAGTGAGCTTGGGCTCCAAGTCACAGCCTGGTGCTGACATGTGGAATCGCACACAGGGTGGAAATCAGCCGATTTTCAAAAAATTCATAACTTTTGCATACGAGCTCCGTTTTCGACGTTCTTTATATCCACACGTAGGTAAAAACAAGATGTACAACTTTCATTTAGACTTCGTCGGCTAATTCTAGACCAATCTTAAATTTAACAGTAGGAGGAGTTTAGACTGTTAAATGACCGCGAAGAATTCGTAACTCCTTCATACGGACTCCGTTTTCGTCTGTCCTTTTACCGTTGAGTTCCTATTAATGAGATCTTCAACTCTCATTTAGTTCGTGTAAGCCAAAAACCGCTCAAACTAAAATTTGAGTTTCGGGTCGTGCACTACTAAGCCGAATCTTAGAAAAATCATAATTTCCTCATATAAAGTCAGATTTGGGCGTTCTTTTTATGGATGTTCTCGGTTTAACGTATAATACAACTTTGGTTTATATTAATAAGGCCAAAAAGTCTTCTATCTTAAATTCATTATTTTACATCTCCCGGTGTTGTGCCGGTTTTGCCGAAAAACTTCGACGGGCCATAACTTCTTCGTTATAACTCGGATTCCGACGCTCTTTATATGTACGGAACCCTTGAGACATATTCTAAAAATTAGTTAAGATTATTTATTCTAAATAATATTTTGTCGAAAATTCGTTTTCAATCCCTATTATCTCTAAATTGACAAGCCCAGATCTACGGGCGTTACAACTGTGTTCCAAAGACCAACTAATTACGCACTTTGTGGTGGAGCAGCTATGGAGGCATATCATCAGACTTTGGTTTGTTGATAGTGGCTATTCTAGGCACATGATATGGGACATCTCTCAACTATACAACATTTAGAACTTTGTTTGAGAGTATGTGTCTCTTGTGGGAAAAGAAGAAAGAAGACGATCACAAGTGAGGTTTGTGCTTAACGATGTGAAGAATTTTTGGATCTATTCCGAGATTGAAATATGAGTGTTGTTCTCAGATCTTCTGGATGCAAATTCAATTGGTGACTTACGGTTTGAGTTTTTCTTCTCGATACTCCTAAGTCTTCTTTTAATGATTTGTTTCAAAGACAAAAATTTTAATTTTGCGCATTTATTTTATTTCTTCCCTATGCCCAAATTAAGGGGGAGAAATCAAAATACAAAAAAATTAAAAAATTATATATGTCTTTCTTTGGTAGGTGTTGTTTGGGAAATGATATGAAGTCTAGTGCTAAAGGGCAATCTGAAATTCATGTAATGCACTAAATCCGAATTATTTAGACTCTGTGTTCAATGTGCTGGTAGGCACGAAGGATTCAAAAGGACTAGATATAGTTGAAATGAAAGGACTTGACAGTATGGACTTAGATAGTATTATTTGGACTGACCATACGACACTCGGGTAGATTGAGCAGTGAGATAAACAAGGGAACCTGCGGGATACATTAAAGTCATATGTATCTAGAATTGTGGCTCAACATTTCCTCGATGTATGGACTTATATCCTTAATTCCGGTACTGATACGACGACTGGGGGTTCTGATAAAGTAGGTTTGTAGGAAATTATTTTCTTGCTTTCTATCTGTCGGTCATATGTTGCCTCCACTGTGTGATCGGAACATATCCAACCTGGAATGCAACATATGCAACTTTATCTCTATGCATATCCTTATCTATGAAATTCTTTCTATATGTTAGTCATATGTTGTCCCCTCTGCATGATCGGAAGATCCGACCTGGGACATAGCATATGCACCCTACTATCACTATAACCCTCTATCTATGTTAGTCATATGTTGTTCCCTCTACGTGATTGGAAGACATCCGACATGGAATACATCTAACTTCTCTCTTATTGATTGAATAATCACCTAAAGTAAGGAGTTCTTTGAAAGTTCTCGATTACCGGGGTATGTCGGGAAGTGGGGAACACATTTTAGTACATCTAAAATTGAATCATTTAATAAGTTGTATGTAGATCTTGCTGCTGAATTTAAGTGGATTGTCACTTATAATTTGTAATGAATTGTCACTTATAATTTGTCCAATTTGTCAAATATCCTTTGTGTTTAAGTGGATTACAATACCGGTGATTGACCAGATCTAAACATTCAGGCACGTGTTGATAAACGATGTTGAATTGCCTGACAACTTTGATCCCAAATCAGTCTTAAAGTTAGCTATTATTTTTGTTTTTGTTAAATTTGTTCATATTTTTCCTTTATGCACAAATTTAGGGGAGAATTAAAAATATTTAAAAATCAAACAAAAATCAGAAAAAAATAAAAAAAATCCAAAAATACGGTTATTTCTGTTTTATTTTTCTCAGAAAAATTAAAAGTCCAAAAATATTTTTGTTTTACTTTTGAGTGTATTTTACTTTTGGTTTTTACTTCTTAGTGATTTCTTCTGTGTGCTAAGATTTGTTTTAGTTTTGTTTCTATATCATTTGTCTTGAAAAGCGAATTCAAAAATCAGAGATCTCAAAGGAAGAAGAGACTCAAGGAGGTTGTATTTTCACACAGATACTGCGAGAAGTCTCCATCTGAGCCAAGGTTGCGTCCTTGAACAACTGTGGTGAGAAGGGTTTTCATAACTCTGTGATCCGAAGGGACTTTTTAGTCATTTGTTACTTTTCAAGGCGCAACGGTGATCATTGAAGAATTCTCATTCGAAGGAACAAGAAATGAAGATTATTTCTCAACATTCATTCTTTCAACCCCAGAAGCAAGGTGAAGCTGTTCTTGAATATTATGTGATAGATTCTATTGAAGCCTCCTCAATCAATTTGCTGCTATCTATGAACCTGCTGAAGTGATCCACAAGAATCGGTTTCTTTGTTATTCTCTCTGAAGATTCTCAAGCTGAAAGTGCTTATTTTCAAGAATCTTTACAAGAATCCTCCAAACACTGTAAGTCCCCTAATTCGCTTGACGTATCAATCCGATTCACTTGATGGTGCGGAATCCCAATCAAGTGGATGATGCAAGATAGAATGGAGAAGAAGAAGAAGAAGAAGAAGAAGAAGAAGAACTAGATGAATATCCAATGTATTAATGATTAGAATGATGAACAATACACAAGATCTAAAACACGCACAAGTTCTCTCTCACTTTCTCTCTCTAGAACTCAACGTGCTCATCAATGGCTTCCTTTTTACAATATGGCCTTGACCAAAAACGTCCCCTGCTCTCTTATATATATAAAACGCGCCTTTTACTCCATATATATACCTATGGACTAAATCCCAATCCCAAGACTCAATATATGGACTAAAATCACATGTGATTTCGGTCCAAGCTACAAATAAATCCAAGGGGTTTTCAGCCTTACACCTAAAACTACAAAAACTAAGAAAAACAAAGTATAAACCATATTTTTAGACCCAACAGTCTCCCCCTTGGGTTATAGCTTTCGTTTTTATGACCTAACAAACTCCCCCTAGGTTGGTAGCTTGCTTTTCTTGTCAATCTTCACTCTGTGCTTGGCTTCATCTTTAATCTTCGATTTCTTTACAACTTCAAGATGAACATATGAATCTTCTATATGAATGACTTCATCTTGAATAGTTGGGCTTTTCTTCAAAATTTTGACTTTGAACGCATGTTGGGTGTAGAGGCTTCTTGAAAAGATTCTTGAAAATCAGCACTTTCAGCATGAGAATCTTCAGAGAGAATAATAGAGAAACTGATTCTTCTAGATCACTTCAGCAGGTTCATAAATAGTAGCAAATTGATTGAGGAGGCTTCAATGCAATCTGTCACATAATATTCAAGAACAGCTTCACCTTGCTTTTGGGGTTGAAAGAATGAATGTTGAGAAATAATCTTCATTTCTTGTTCCTTTGAATGAGAATTCTTCAATGATCACCGTTGCACCTTGAAAACTAACAAATGACTAAAAAGTCCTTGTGGATCACAGAGTTATGAAAAACCCTTCTCACCACAGTTGTTCAAGGACCCAGTCGTGGCTCAGATGGACACTTCTGAGCTATCTGTGTAAAAATACAGCCTCCATGAGTCTCTTCTTCCTTTGAGTTCTCTGATTTTTCAATTCGCTTTTCAAGACAAATGAGATAGAAACAAAACTAAAATAAAACTTAGCACACAGTAGAAATCGCTAAGAAGTAAAAACTAAAAGTAATACACTCAAAATCAAAACAAAAATATTTTTGGATTTTTGGTTTTTCTGAAAAAAAAAATGAAAATAGAAATAAACATATTTTTGGAATTTTTTTTTAATTTTTCTGATTTTTGGTTGATTTTTAAAATTTTTTCATTCTCCCCCTAAATTTGTGCATAGAGGAAAACTATGAACAAATTTAATAAAAACAAAAATAATAGCTAACTTTAAGACTGATTTGGGAACAAAGTTGCCAGACAATTCAATATCATTTATCAGCATACGCCTGCATATTTAGATCTAGTCAATCACCGGTATTGTGATCCACTTAACACAAAGGATATTTGACAAATTTGACAGATTATAAGTGACAAGTCATTGTGATATATATATATATATATATATATATATATATATATATATATATATATATATATAATGGACCATTTAGCTAACGAAGACCACATATATTGTTGTCCACTTAAATTTAGCAGCAAGATCTACAGACAACCTATTAAATGATTCAATTTTAGATGTACTAGAACGTGTTCCCCACTTCCCGACATACCCCGGTAATCACGAACTTCCAAAGAACTCCTTAGTTTAGGTGAGTATTCAATCATTAAGAGAGAAATCTGATATAGAAGTGCATATGTTGTATCCCAAGTCGGATGTCTTCCAATCACACAGAGGGGACAACATGTGACTAACACAGATAGAGGGGTTGAGAAATCGAATGTTGAATATGTTGTGTTCTAGGTCGGATTATTTCAATCACACAGAGGAGACAACTTATGACTAACAGATGGAAAAAATTTCATAGATAGGAAGATGCATAGAGATAGAGCTGCATATGTTGCATTCCAGGTCGGATCTCTTCCAATCACACATAGGAGGCAACATATGACTGACAGAAATTTCCTACAGACCTACTTTATCATAACCCCCCAGTCGCCCTATCAGTACCAGAATTAAGGACATGATTCCATACATTGATGAAATGTTAAGCCACAATTCTAGATATGTATGAATTTTAGTGAATCCTACAAGTTCCCATGTTTATCTCACTGCTCAATCTACCCAAGTGTCGTATTGTCAGACTAATTAGATCTATCTTATCCATACTATCAAGTCCTTTCATTTGTCAATCTAGGTCTAGTCCTTTTGAATCCTTCGTGCCTACCAACACATTGAACACAAAATCTAAACAATTCGGATTTAGTGCCTTACACTTGTTTAAACTGTCCGTTATCACTTAATCTTGATATCAGTTCCCAAATATTACATACAAACGAAAAACCATAAGTACATATTTTTGGATTTTTGTTTTCTAATTTTTTTTCTTTTGATTTCTCCCCCTTAATTTGGGCATGGGGAAGAAAGAAAATAAAACAAAAAGTGTAAATTTAAGAAATTGTCTTTGAAACGAATCATTGTAACAAAAACTCAGGAGTATCGAGAAGAAAACTCAAATCGTAATTCACCAATGGAAGTTGCAACCAGATGATATGAGAACAGCACGCATATTGCAATCTCAGAACAGATCAAAAAATTCTTCACATCGTTAAGTACAAACCTCATTTGTGATCCTTTCCTTTCTTCCCTTTCCGCAAAGGACACTACTCTCAAACACAGTTCTGAATGTTGTACAGTTGAGAGATGTCCCCTATCATGTTCCTGGAACAACCACCATCAACAAAATGAAGTCTGATGATATACCTCCATAGTTGCTCCATCACAGAGTGTGGGATTAGATGGTCTTTGGAACCCAATCCATTTTGAAACTGGGTTGACCTTTGTCATCTACGCAAGGTACTCTCTCCCATGACATATCTTGTTTATCACAAACATATGATGTAGAAATGTTAGAATCATTTGAAGATTTGGGAGTGTGAACCTTCAGTACCCATCTGTAATCGGGTTTAACCCATTTCTTGTTTGATCAGATGGATGTCTTATCACTTGCTTTTGAACTTGAAGCCAATCTCCGAGATGACTTTGACCTAACCGGTCTTGGTTTCACTGGAGCATCTCTTGAATTGGACTCCTTGGCCGACATTCCCTTCTTGGCATTGGGAGTTGGATTCTTAGCCTTTTTTGTGTTCCTGTCACCATTGCACGATTGTGACCTCGAAGGGTTTCTTTTTGAAAATATAACTCTTTACGCGTTCTGCCAGCCTTGCGCATAGTAGGGAACATACAAACGCTTTGGACAATTTATGGAAATGTGGCCAGGTGTTCCATAGTGGAAGAAATTCAGTTTCTTCACTTGGAAGTTATTTATGCCCGTCCCTGCTGTTGGATTAATGTCTAAGTCCATAACTATAATTGGTAAGACTTGACCCGACTCGGCATGGTCCATTTGGGTTGCATACCATCATGCACTTGGATGAGAGAAATAAGACACTTATGGTTATTAATATATTATAAGTTCTAGTATATTAATAATAAGAATAATAAGATTATTTAATTAGTATTGATCAAGAATTAATCTAGGATTAATTAAGTGATCAAAAGAAGACTAATTAAATATATGGGTTGATTGTGTAAATCATCCATACTTGTATAGTGGGCTAATGCTCCATGGATAATCAAGTTGGGCTAAAACCCATAGGATGGTCCATGGATGCTCCATGGTGTATTTGTACCCATGGATCATGGAAATGAAAGGCCATGTCAATTAGGGTTTACATGGTGTAACCATAACTATATAAGCATCTTATTCTTGACCAAATCGGCAACTAGAATCACACTAGTATGATTCTAGAGAGGGCTAGCCGATTTTGATGAGTGTAGAATTCTCTCAAGTCATTCCAAGTGTTTTGATGATTGTGATTCCATTTGAGGTGTCACACTTGGGGCACTAGGCACTCTAGCTTCATGAAGACTTTCTACACCAAAGAGGTATGCATTCTATCTTGCTATAGTTATTGTTTTGTATGCTAGATTAGGATAATACCTTGGAAGTTCTTATTTGCATGTATAATAGAGAAAACATAGATCCAAGGTATTTAGGGTTGCATGTACACTTAGGAGTGTTAGAATGCTCAAAACCCAACAGTGGTATCAGAGCCTAGGCTTGCTTTCTCTTATACTTGTAATTAAAAGTTGGAAAAAGTCGAAAACTTGCTGTCTGACGAATGGACTCGGCGAGTCCATGGGGGGGACTCGGCGAGTTCATGTGTATCTTCATGCAACTCGGCGAGTAGGGTCGACAGAGTGCAGATTTTCGACTTTAGTTGCTGGAAATGGATTATAAACATTACCCTAAACTGTTTTGGTACTTGAAAACTTGTTTTAGCTGGTGTAATGTTTTTGCTAATTCATTTACAACAACTAGTTATCAAAATTACAAAGTTTAATGTGATTTTGATTCTTGAAAGTGTTCATGTTCATGTTCTTGTTCATATGAAGTTTAGATGATCATAGGAATTATTTGTAACCTATATGGTAGTTTAATTCTTGATCATAATGTGTTTTAATGGAGTCCATAACTTGTCCTCAAGTTATGGAAAACCAAAAGTCTCTTGGATTAAAAAAAACCATTAAAAGAACACAAGAGTTAGAAAAATGAAAAGTCCTCATTTTATTACTCTATTAAACTCATAAGTTACAAGAAATGAAAAGTTTTGAATAGTTTCAAAACTTGCCCTCAAGTTTTGGAATTTGTAAAGTTTTCTCTTATGAATACTTTAATTCCAAGTTAGCCCTTAGAATTTTAAAAGTTAAAATTCAACCCTTATACTTTATAATATTATAAGTTAATAATATATATATGTATAAGAGTAAAGTCAGTCTTACCGCTGGTACGCCTCATTCACGAAGCCGGTCTATAAGGTGGGTATAAGGTTGTTGCCTATAAAATGGCAACTTAATGGGTGTCCACTCTCACCCACCGCTTGCTTGACTGGTGGAGGGTCGTTAGCCGAACGGGTTTGACAGGACTAGAATTCTCCCTTCATTAAAAGTATTTAATGATAATACTAAGTAACTAAACTCTTAATAATACCCAATCTTAGTTACTTAGGAAAAATGTGAATAAGGTGCTAATCCATGAAATTACACTTTGCACTTTGTTTAAGTCGTTAGTGGAGCGTGTGTGGTTAACCGGCACACTAACTTGGACTTAACAAGGTAGGTAAAGGGTGACTTAATATTTATCATAGTATCGATGGAGCGTGTGTGGTTAACCGGCACATCAATTGAGGGGTAATTTATTAAGGGTACCAAGTGATTTGCATGGTTACTTCACACCTTGTTTTGTGATCCTCGGCATCCCAGTCACAAAACCTGAAGGGCACACTCGAGATTGAAACATGCCTTTGACAAGTTCAATGAATCTCAAAGATCTAGGAGTTTCAAAACCAATTAAAACCTAATTATACATTTCGTTTATCTTGGTGGAAATTGGTGAATCGTCATTCACCTACCTTCAAATATTTTATAGCTTGGATTACGGCATACCTCTTCTAAGTTATAAAAATAGTTTGTTGGGTCCTAGCCTTAATATTTCATATTGGGTGTCATATTAAGGACTTAAGATCAACTATCTTGAATATCGTCTGGTTTAGACACTTATGATCTTCCCAAATCTCTTGAAACAAGGTTTCCTAATGAAGATGATGTCCCATGGATATCATACTTCTTTCTCCTCCTCCAATTATTCTCCCTAACCCACAAGTTCTTGAAAAGTTTAAGGTCACTCAAGTCCTATTGGCAAGGCAAGGTCTAGGTGTGAGCACATCTTGGAGATGTAGTCACATATTGACAAGCCGGGAGAGTTGGGTGTCAAAGTCTTGAGAAAGTTGGTGGTTCAATCACTTTCTAAGTCACATAGTGAGTTCCTTTGGGACACCTATGAAACAGACTATGACAGGACCCTTAATGATCTTATCTATTTGTTAAGATCAACTTCCTTAAAACCTTATGGACATTGACAATGATGACATTGGATATCCAGTAAAGCATTCTCTTCCCAATGGAAAGGGATCGGCCATAGTCAACTCGGTTGACCAAATGGTAAAGAGAAAAGCTAAGTCTGTGATAGTCCTGTGTATCTTTATCAAAGGGTCCATATGTTTATATTGCCAAAGAAAGGGGCATTGGTTACGAAGCTGCCAAATTTACCTAAGGATGTTAAAGTCAATAAGTTTGACTCTACTTCAGGTAAATTCCACTATCTAACTCTGTTAAGTTTCTATTCTGAGATTCTTGATACATGATGTGACTGGGTCACATGGTGATGTTTTAAGAATGAAAGAAAGGTGAAGAAACTTAAAGAAAGAATATGCTGAATCTGATCGCATAGATGGATTTCTATCGCGTAGTTTGAAAAATCGGATTCTTGAGCTACTTCTTAGGAGTTATGAGATATTGCTTAAGGAATAGATAACAACAAGTTTTCATATGGATTGTAAGGATAAGTTTTTCCGCAAAGTTTTAAAATAAAAGAAAAATTTTTGATTTTATTTATTTTAAAATATCCTTACAATGGCTTTTGAGGAAAAATTGTTACTTATATGATTCCATTAAGAGCAAGAGTGGAAATATGAAATTGATCCTTTCATTTGTGGTAATGTCTAGATTTACCAAATAAGGAAAGATTCTCATCACCCAAGTTTCAATTGGACCGGAACTTGGAATCATGCAAGTTGTATAGCATGATGAATGAGAACTTTCAATTTTTGGAAAATTAAAGAATAATTACTCGGCCACATGGATGTGTGAGTCAAGTAAAGGACTAAGGGATCGAGTACACATTCTTGTGCACTGATTAAGTCCACCATAAAAGATTGATAAGAATATTCGTCATAGTTTACTAAAGCTCAGTAAATATGATTATACTTACAAGCTTAAGTGTAACTCTGAGACATTGGAAAAGGTTCCAATGTATGGCAGGGCGAATAAGAAGAATCAAATTAGGCAGAAGGATAAAAGTTTCTCATATCTGAAAAGATGGGAGAGTACTTTAGTATCAGTTTTGTGATCATCTTAATGATTAAGAAACCATATCAAAATTAGTTCTCTAAGGAAATCTTAGTGCATTCTTATGACTAAGAAGAGGAACTTGAATTGTTGAAATGGTTAAATCAAGAAGATGAGTCATACTTCGTTCCAATACAAGTCTTAGAGTCATACTCCAAGATTGTCATTTGAGTGACATGTCTTAAAGAAGGTTTAAAACACTTGTCAAATGTAAGAGTAAAAGTTTTCTACTCTTGTACATTTGAAATTGGTAAGTTGTGATGTTTTGGATAAAACAAAGACCAACTTAGGCCAAGTTGCGTCATGGGCTTGTTTTTTGTATCTGGGTTGGACCTGTCCATCCGTGATTATCTAGTAGGGTTATACTATAAATATGCATGCATGTATGCATTAGAAAAAGAAGAGTTTATTACGTTTATTGTTTTGTAACCCTAAAAACCTCTACATTCGAAGCTCTTAATCGAGCTCTTCTGAGGTGTTGAAGCATTAATTATACGACACATTCAAAGCCATTCTTGTGTTCATAATCACGTTCTTAATTGTTTTCCTACATAAAATATAACGATCCTAATTGAACATTGATTCAACAATTGGTATCAGAGCAGGAGACTGTGTGATCAATACACATTCCTTCTGTATTCAAAATTCTTTAGGGTTTCCGCTTTTATCGTATAAATAGAAGCCGTCTTTTTCATATCGACGGTAACTCTATTCCTGATAAAACCCTAATCTCAAGTTTACAAGTTTGATTCTAGCAGCTCACCATGTCTCACGAAGATTCGCAAACAAATCCCATCAACACCTCAAACAACATTGGATCCACTAATAGAATTCCCATTCTTTACACTCAAGACTATGAAGTATGGGCGCATCACTTTGAAGATTACGTGGTTGGATCTGAAGACAATGGCTATCTCATCTGGGAAGCTATCATGCTTAAGTTGTTTGTTCACTCAGGAACGAACACAACAGTTAAGTCCCAAAAGGAATATAACAAGCTGGTGGCGGATGTAGAGAAGATGCCACAGGATGAGAAAGACAAGTTGCTATGTAATGTAAAAGCAATGAGAATGATCAGATTCTCCTTGCAATCTGACACTTTTCAGTTGGTTGGTTCATGCACGACAGCCAAAGAAATCTGGGATAGGTTGAAGGAACTTTATTCAACCGATGAAGATTTGGAACACTCCATTCAAACCTTGTTGTTTTCAGAATTTGGAGTTTTCGAACAGAAACCAGAAGAAAAACTCATACAAACTTTCGATCGGTTCAATCATCTCCTAAGTAAGATGATCAAGCACGGAATAAAAAGAAAGTTGATCGAGCAGAAGGTGACCTTCATGAACGGTCTCAGACTAGAATGGATGGTCGTGGTTTCATCCGTGAAAGCACATGAACAGTTTAAATCTTACTCACTAGCGAAACTTGTGGGAATACTTAAGTCCCATGAAAGTGTAGTGACCAAAGAAGCAAAGGTAGTTTCAGGTGTGGGATCGCTGGCCCTTGTCTCAAAAGGAAAAAAGCATTGCAGAAGATGAAGAAGAGTCTGAAAAGTCTGAATGTGACCTTACAAGCAAGGAGTATGCTTTGATAGTTACCAATCCAAAGAAGTTTGCACGAAGAAAATTTCCTATCAACAAGAACCGAAACTGGCAGGGAAGTTACAGCTCTGAGAAGATGAAGGATGAAGCGAAAAATTCTTCTCAGAAGGATGAAGACAAGAAGGAGAGCAAGCTTGCGGGAGACTCTGGGTTCGACTGCAATTACTGTCACGGCAAGAATCACTTTGCCAAGGATTGCATGCTAAGGAAAATGGATGAGAAAAAGAGATGGTGAAGATGACGAGGCATACTATATGCGCAAGTTGGAAGAGATCAAGAAAAAGAAAGAGACTAACAGTTCTATTAATGCCTTGATTGTGTAGGAGAATGCAGATGAAGATGAGTTTGGTGGCATTGAAGTTTGGTCAACCGACTCTGAAGATGAAGAGGTGAGAAAGCCAACTCATGGAAGGGCTTATGTGGCAAAGGAAGAAGGTGCGACTGGAAGATGTTTAATGGTCACAGCTGATTCATCAACCGAAAATGCAAGTGAAGAACTGAACATGACTGAGGACAAGTGTTTTGTAGCCAAGTCTGTGAGTGAGAAGATCAACAACTGCGACCGGCTGATCAAAAAGGTACAATCCATCCTTGAATGACTTAAAGTTCCAGTAACAGATTATGAAGAAGAATTAAAAGAATTAAAATTAAAATTTTCTAACTTAAGTGGTAGTCTCATGCAAACTCGCTTAGCGAATTTTAACCTAACTGACCAACTTAGCAGGGTGTCTTCAAAAAGTGAGGAGAGAAGGATGTGGATTGGGCTGAAGGAGGCAAAATTAAATAAAGCTAGGGATGAAAGTATTTATTTGCAAAGAGACAATTTAAAGTTTTTAAAACAAAGGAATGTTTTTTGTTTAATTTCTAAGCGCTTATATACCAATATTGCTCAATTGCATTTAAGTTGCGAGATAGGGAAGAAGATTCATAAGATGATCTTACCCTTCCTTGAATTTAAGGAGGATGAGGTCATTGCTGAGTGTGAATCAATAGTGTCGTCAGAAGAGACATCCATGTCTTACAAAATTGGACAGGACAAGATAGAAAACTTCATCGATTCTAAGGAACATAAATGTATGCTCAAAAATCTTTTGGATGAAAATGATAGGTTAAAAATTAAGTCTGAAACTATTCAAGCTTTTGACACATCAAACGCCAAATTAATTTCAGAAAATAAAATAAACTTAGATAATACGTCTGAATTTGATGAGGAAAGTGAGATGAGCAAAATCTCAGTGGAAGACGTAGTCGATTGCTCTGAGTTTATGAAGAGTGAAACAAAAAATAAGATACCTCTCATATCTGAAAATTCGGTTGAATTCGCTCGCCTGTCAGAAGAAAAGCCACAAAAACTCAAAGAAAAAGCTATGGTCTATCAAAAGGTTCAAACAGTGCCGAATCAGGTCTATGCAGTTATTGGTGTCACTGCAAAACAAACGGCAAAGTTAAAAATCCTGGTCGACAAAGACAACGCTGAAGGATGTGATGATTACTTCTGGTCAGCTCCTATTGACAATGCAGACGAAACTGTAGGCTTATCTGAGCAAACTTCATGGATGGTTAAAGGAAGATACGTTGTTGAACCCATTAACAAACCCTCGAGTTTTGACAAACCAAGCACAAGTGGAACCAAAGAAATCCCTGTAGAACCAATGAAAGAACCAAGATTTCCAACTAAGACAACCGAAACTCAAAAGGAGAAGACAAAGGCTAGCTTCAATATCCACAAATCGCAGAAGGAGATAGCTGAACAGAAACGCTTAAGAAATCAAAGATACATGAAGAATCTGAATGAGCGAAAACGTCATTGGCAATCTCAAAATCCCAACTATGTTCCTCCAAAGAAAGAATCAAGTGATAAAGAAAAGGAAAAACTAAAAGGAAAAGAAAATTTCAGTCCAAATTCCTATTATTCCAAATCTCCGAACCAAAAGTCAGGTTTCCATCCCCAAACCGGCTCTTAGAACCAAAAGACAAGTTTCGGTCCCCAAACAGGCTCTCAGAACCGAAAGACAAGTTTCGGGCCCCAAACTGGCTCTCCGAACCGAAAGTCAAGCGTCGGTCCCAAGTCTAGTTTCGGTCCTTCCAGCAAATCAAATTTAGTAAAGGATATCAAAGGAAAGGGAAAGCTCAATTCTGAGATTCATATTAAGAAAAAGTCAACTAACCCTAGGATTCAAAAGAAAACACCAAAACCATTTAACAAAACACCAACTAATACACCAAAGATTAAACAAGATAAAACTAAAATAAAGGTGTATACAATAAAAAGAAAAGATCAATCCACTCTAGTAGAACGAACATATCTGGTTGATATTTCTACTGCAATTCCTTTTTCTGTGAAAAACTCACCAGGACCCAAGAAACTTTGGGTTCCTAAATTTGTTTGAATTTGCAGGTTATACGTGATGAGTAGTTCGATGATGAATGGTATATGGACAGTGGATGCTCGCGTCACATGACAGGAAGGAAGGAAGATCTGAGGGAGTTTCGGTCCCTAAAGGATGGTGGTTCTGTGAAGTATGGCAATAACTCATATGGAACAATCAAAGGATATGGGATGATAACCAACGGAGACTTCTCAATTCGAAAGGTTGCGTATGTGGAAAGATTGCAGCATAATCTCATCAGTGTGTCACAATTAGTTGTGGGCACAGGTTTGAAGGTTTCATTTGATGATGAGGGCTCTGAGATAATTGAGAAACAATCTAAAAAGGTTCTGTTGAAATCTGAACGCAAGGGAGAGATGTATCCTTTAAATCTCAACCCAATTCGAGGTAAACCAACAATATGTCTGCTATCAAAGGCAAATATTGATGAAAGCTGGTTATGGCATCGATGCATATCGCACCTGAACTTCAAAGACATTAATAAGTTGGTGCTTAGTGATCATGTTCGAGGCCTTCCTCTTCTCAAGTTTGATAAGGAACATCTGTGTGCAGCGTGTGAGATGGGAAAACAGAGAAGAAAGAGCCATCCTACACGAATCAATACAAAGATTGTTGAAGCCCTAGAACTTCTGCACATTGACTTGTGTGGACCTTCGGTTATCGAAAGCTTCGGTGGTAGTAAGTTTATTCTTATCATTGTAGATGATTTTTCACGCTTCACCTGGGTTTTATTTCTTAAACATAAATCAGATGCTACTCCCAAGTTGAAGGTGTTTATCAAGCAAGTTGAAGTACAGCTGAGAAAGACGGTGAGGAATATCAGAAGCGATAATGGGCTGGAATTCAAAAATAAAGAATTTGAGGACTTTCTGGCTGACAAGGGGACAACTCACAACTTTTCAGCCCCTTATACACAACAACAGAATGGGATTGTTGAAAGACGAAACCGTTCTTTATGTGAGGCAGCCAGAACCATGCTAAGCTTCGCTTGCCTTCCATTATACTTCTAGGCTGATGCTGTTGCAACTTCGTGCTACACTCAGAATCGATCCTTGCTCAACAAAAGATTCTAAATCACTCCATATGATATCTTAAACAATAGAAAGCCAAATGTCAAATTTTTCCACATATTCGGTTCAAGGTGCTTTATTTTCAATTCTAAAGAGAAACGAAATAAGTTTGACATCAAAGCCGATGAGGGAATCTTTTTGGGTTACTCGCTAACATCAAAAGCATACAAAGTGTTGAAAAAATGCTCCAAAAGAATTGAAGAAACATATTATGTAACCTTTGACGATAACTACATGAAGAAAGTTCAAAGGAGCGAAAATGACTTGGGGGAAATTTTTCCTGAATCAAGACAAATATCGGTTCCCATATCCAACTTGTTTGAAGAGTACATTCGGTTATTTGATGAACCAGAGAAAGCAGTACACTCAGAAGAAAAAGCGGCAGACAACAAAATCGATAATCTCAAAAAGATTATAGATGAAGCTTCCAAAGAAATATAAACTGAACCTCCCAAACCGACAGGTAGTCAACCCTCCACTGACTCTCCAGACAGCGACTCATTGTTCAAGGGGAGAGTTCATCAGCACCAAAGACAACCGAAATATCTTTCGAGGGGGAGAATCCAATTCCATCCCCAACTCATAAAGGTCCAGGCAAGGTGGAACATATAGCTCCAAACCCACCCACTAATAGTCCAATCAAGGGGGAGAATCCGACTCCCACTGACGATGAAAACTCTGATTTTGACAAAGGTTACACTTCGCCAGTCGAGGGGGAGAAAGAAAATGCAACTGACGAAGGTGATCAATCAGAACTTGAACAGGTAGTAAACGCAGAGTTAGATCCAGCTTATGACCCAAATTATCGTCCTTTAGTGAAATGGACCAAGGATCATCCTAAATCTCAAATTATTGGAGAATCATCTGAGAAAGTTCTTACTCATTCTCAGTTGAAAGCGAAACAAACTACATTATTCTCTAAAGTTGAATTTTGTATGTTTAATTTGTTTGTCTACAAGGTCGAGCCGAAAACGGTTAATGTTGCACTTGATCATTCTGATCGGGTTCAAGCAATGCAAGATAAGCTCCATGAGTTTGAACGCAATCGATTTTGGAGGTTGATTCCACACCAAAGGATACTTCTGTGGTTGGCTTGAAATGGGTCTTCAGGAATAAATTGGACAAAGAGGGGAATGTTATTAGAAACAAGGCTCGGTTGGTAGTAAAAGGATATTGCCAAGAGGAAGGAATAGACTATGAGGAAACCTTCGCTCCTGTAGCAAGGTTGGAATCCGTTAGAATCTTTCTGGCATATGCTGCTCATAAAAACTTCAAAGTCTTCCAAATGGATGTGAAATGCGCTTTCCTGAATGGAGAACTAGAAGAAACGGTGTATGTTGAGCAACCTCCCGGGTTTGTGAACGAGAAATTTCCTGATCAATGTTATGTGTTGGATAAAGTTGTATATGGTTTAAAGCAAGCACCGAGGGCCTGGTATGAAACTTTAACTCGCTTTCTAAAAATGTCAAAATTTAAGCAAGGTTCAGTTGACCCAACCTTTCATCGAAAGAAAGAAGGTGAACATCTAATGATAGTTCAGATTTATGTCGATGACATCATCTTCGGCTCCACGAATCCTAGCTTAACGGATGAATTTAGGAAGTTGATGGAGACTAAATTTGAAATGAGCGCAATGGGTCCAATTAACTTTTTCCTTGGTTTGAATATTAGACAGGGACCAGAAGGTATATTTATCAACAAGGAGGCCTATACAAAGAACTTGCTGGCGAAATTCGGTATGATGGGAGATTCGAAAGTGAAGGTTCCTATGGCATTTGGAACTAAGTTAACACCTTCTATGGAAAAACTTGTTGTTGACATAGCACTATATCGACAAATGATAGGGTCGCTTATGTATCTAACAGCTAGTAGACCAGACATAATGTTTTCTGTTTGTTATTGTGCTAGGTTTCAAGCTAAACCAAGACAACCTCACATGGTAGCTGTGAAAAATATTTTTCGTTACCTTAAGCGACCCTCATCTCTCGGTCTCTGGTACCCTACTAGATCTGGATTCTTTATTCAAGCTTTTTCTGATGCTGATCTTGGAGGATGCGGTCTGGACCGAAAAAGCACTACAGGTGGATTCCAATTCCTTGATGGTAAACTTGTTAGCTGGCAGTCCAAGAAGCAAACATGTGTGTCACTTTCAACAGCCGAAGCTGAGTATATAGCTGCTGCATCTTGTACTTTAGAAGTAATATGGATTCAAAGTCAACTAAGAGATTACGTGTTGAGTATGAAGAAGATTCCTCTCTACTGTGACTCCGAAAGTGCAATAAGAATATGTCACAATCCAGTGCAACACTCAAAGTCAAAGCATATAGCACTGAGATATCATTTTATCAAAGACCTTTATCAAAGACCATGTAGAAGATGGGAACGTGGAAGTGCATTTCGTTCGGTCCTCTGATCAATTGGCTGATATATTCACTAAAGCCTTACCTAAAGCGAGCTTCAATAAAATATTACAAGGCCTGGGTATGATGGAAGCAGATCCGGTACCGAATCCTCAAATCTCTTACTAAAAATTAGACAAGCGAAATAGAGCGAACGCTCGGTCTGTTTCGGTTCCGAATTTTTCGGGAAACGAAATGAACCGAACGCTCGGTATATCTCGGTTCCATAATTTTTTAGAACTGAAATGAACCGAACGCTCAGTCTATTTCGGCTCTAAAATTTTACGGAACCAAAATGAACCGAACGCTCGGCTTATTTCGCTTCATTCTTTGATGATAAGGTTTCGGTTGTACATTTTGTTTATACTATTTACTATATTTTTTTGTTTGTTTTATGCTACTTTATGTTTCACTTTCTGTTTTTTATTATTTTTCAAAAAATTTCAAAACTTTAAAAATCCAAAAATATTTTCTCTTTCTGTTTTTATTATTTTTCAGAAAATCTCAAAACCATATATATATATATATATATATATATATATATATATATATATATATATATATATATATATATTGGTTTGTTTGTTTTATTTGTGTGGTGTGTTTGTTTGCTTGTTCTTATACATAGGTCCCAAGTATGTCAGTACAACAACATTTGGAGCTAAGGCTGGTATGAATTTTTTTTATTTTGAACTAGTTAAGGGTCTCTAGAAGCATGCTGCTTCATGTTGACCAAATCCTCTTTGATTAAGAGTAAGGCCTTAATGATTCGATGTATACCTATCGTATCTTCCCAATCAAGCTGCTACATTTAACTCAAGTCAAGAGCTACCCTACTCTTCTCATATGTGTTAAGAGTTTTCTGCTTTGTCATATTTATATAGCAGAGGTACTTCCGGTTCTTCAAACCATCCTCCTTCTATTCTCCATCAACTTTCAGTTCACTACTGTAACCCTTGAGACTCTTGGTCCTTACCAGTGAGGTTTATGGTTGCATAAAATCTGTGTTTGTGATCTTATATACGTATACCACGTGCTGAGTGAAACCCAAAATCCAAAACCTACAATGCATTGACGGTGAATTATTATATTCAAGATTTTACCCTGTACCTATTGAAATCTCTTTTATTATTGCGTGGTCCTTTATGAAATCGTCTAACACCAAGGACTTTCTTCCCAAAAGGATCCAGTTTATTTATTTATTTATTTTTTGATTTCTATCGCTTCTTTAGTCGCTATAAATTATATCCAACCTACTTGTTCAACAGACCACATCGATCTCACAAGTACTTCCAACAACGATCGATCATATGTTAAGTATTGATGTTCGGTTGAAGATAAGCTGCCCTTAGCCTACAAATTAAAAGAAGCCTTTCGATGTTTCTCTACAAACAGTTGATCGTATTTTCTCAGGAAACAACACAAGCACTTCAAGTCTCTCTTGACTTTGAAGGAAGTGATTCTTTCCCGGAATCTTCTGCTTCATGTCTTCTAATACGACATCACTCACATCCCATACACATTTTGCTTTATTTCTTTATCTTTTGTCACCCTATTGCACCAAATTTTTTTTATTTTCCTACATTCTAGTTGCTGATGGTTCAATTTTTGTTTATTTTTGGAGAGAAGCTGAATTTTAAACGACGATTGAGGATAAGAATTTAGGCGCGTAAATTTGAACGGTTACTTAAACCACGCGTGCTGACGTATATCTGGGAGAAACCAACCTGTCACATCGCGCTTTTTCAGGCGACGTTTCAGTGATCTCATCAATATGATGAAGACTCTTTCTCTCTCTTGGCAATGGTATATAAAGAAGCTCTAATTCCATTTGTCTCTTTCACCTGCAACAAGTCTCTATACCTACACGGCGATTCACAACTGTTCATCTTTTTCATTCAATCAACAATGGCGACTTCTTCATCGGCTCACGATCAAACTGCTTCATCCCCATTGCTCTCCATCAAGCCCAATCAGAACATGATTATTGAACTCAATCTGTTTCTGTATGATTCGTATATGCTTCAAGTGGTTGAGTGTTTGAAATATTCACCTTTGGTTATAGCCCTAACACAGGTCGAAGCCGTTCCTATGTCCCTTCTATCACAAGTTTACTCTACTGCCTCATATGACAAGAACAAGGAAAGAATCTACTTTCAAATCCATTCAAAAAAGGCATCTATTTCAAAAGGGAGATTTTGTTCCCTATTACACCTTGCAGTGGATTCGTCTGTGATTTCACCAGACTTCATCACTACTACTCAACTGTTCTCGATGCTCTACGAGATGGGATATACTGATGTGCTAACCACGGTTACAAAAGTTAAGAAGTCATGCTTATCGTCCCCATGGAATGGATTGCTTAGTCTTCTCATCAAGAGTTTGGCAGAAAGGAGTGGTGGATCTGATGGCACCAGCAAGGGTTTTCTAACCCTTCTATACGGTCTTTACAATGGTATCAATCTCGACTATGGGTCGATTATCTAGTCTCAAGTGGTGCAAAGCCTCAACACTTCTACGAGGCATTCTGAAATTTCATGTGGTCAATTCTGGACTCTCATTACACGAAGGGCGATTAATTCTTTGGAAATTCCAGTCATGAAGGATACCCTAGTTGCGTCTATTGCCACGTTTCTCACCAAGAAAATCATAATTTCCGATCCTAAGAAGTTCCATCACATTGGCTCTATCCCGGAGACAATGTACAGGTGTGTTACAGTCGAAAGTAAAGTCATGGCAACTTATCACAAGCTTCTCCCCAAGGAACCGAGAGTCTTATCTCCCGAACAGCAGATTGTCCTGGATGTTGTGGACAAGCCTGGAAACTGAGGGAAAAGGACTACTACTAAGAAAGAGACTACGGATGATGATAAGTCCAAGAAGCGAAAGTCCCAGAAAGTGGATTCTTCTAAACCAAAGAAGATTAAGAAGATGGAAAAAAGGTCCAAGAGTCCCACTCCTCCCAGTTCGGACAATGACGAGGACAATGACGAAGAGAAAATTCATCATGAATCACCGAGAGGTAATACCCCTCCCCGGTCCCCATCTCCAACAAACTCTCTTCATGACAACCTTCCTACACCACCTCCATCACCGAAACAGACTGTTTCAGTTTCGGTTGCTCATGTTTACCCACCTACCACATCTCAAACAACAACTTCAACAACTTCCTTACCACCACCACCACCGGTTACTTCTGTTCCTATATCCACAACCCCCTTACCACCTCCCATTATTTCCCAATCAGCTACCACTACCATTCCTGACCCGACAGTAGAAGTCAACGTATCTAATACGAGGGCAACTATTGGAACTGAACCTCCAGTTACTTCTAAACCTCTTTCTCCCACCCACTCAACTGATTCCGGTGCCACTCTCGGTGGTGCTAATGATGAGTTTGATTCCACATACTATAGTCCCTATCATCTTCCTACCGATCAAGATGATGATGCTCCCATCACACGCCAACACTTGCAGACCATTAATGAGAAACTGGATAAATTGCTTGATGACAACAAGTCTTATAGTGGCGTTGTGCTAAAATCCTTTTTGGACACTGCTCTTGAGCAATACACAGAGTCCATTGAAAAATCCACACAGGTTGTTAATGACCCTTCTTCTGCTTGCAAGAAGGCCACTGCTGATGTTGTAGACGTTGTACATACAACTCAGATCTTTCTCGAGTCACTCAAGGGGCATGATGATACAAATGCAGCCAAGGTGCAAGCCTCTGTAGATTCATTCTCCAAGTCCCTTCAAGAGGAGTAAATAAAGTTTGAGGCTGTTCGTTCTTCCATCCAAGCAGAGAACACTTCACTTCTCAGTTATGTGTCTTCTCGCCTGGAATCCCTTCACACTGATTTAGCAAACGAAAGTACTCTAAATGAAGAACTTGCCCGACAAGCATCCACCATTGAAGTTCAGAAGGTTTAGCTTGCTCAAGCTGAAAAGGAAATTTCTTTGTTGAAAACAGAGAGGGCTGTTTTTAGGAGCTGTGCAGGGGATGTCAAGGATATGAAGACCAACATTATTGGTGCTCATGATCATATCCTCACTTTGACCATAAGTAATCATCTCACTACAAAATTTCTTCCTGTCCTTGCATTGTTACACGAGATGAAGGGTGTTTCGGAGAAATTCTTACCTCCAAAACAAGGGGGAGAGGGTGCTCAACCGAAGGCGAATGTGATTGTGAAAACTAATTATGCCCAACCGAATGTCAAAGTCACAACCGAACCCAAGGGTAATGAAGCTTCGGGTTCTGGTTCTCAAGATAAGCAGAAGGAGATTGAAGGTGATAGCGATGATGATGTTGAAGTGACCATTGCTGAGGCTCTTAAAAGAAAGAAGAGAGACAGAGAGTTGGATGAAACTCTAAAAGTTGCGAAGGAAGCTGAGGAGAGAGAAAGGATGAACAAGGAGGAAGAAGAAGCCTTAAACTACAAAAAGGCCTTATTTCCCCTTTGGACAAAAGAGATACTTATCAATCAGGCTATAGAGTTTCCAAGTGTTTACTTGTTGGAACCTGTTGCTTCGTTTGACTGTGACAACTCTAAGGACTCACAGTTCGACATACCAATAACACGAAAGGCGACATTTCACTGTTTCGATTCGACTGTTGATGTTCCTTTTCCTCATCCAAAAGTTGATCGTGAGCTAATCGACTTTTACTTGAAGTATGGTCAACCGTTGTACTTGACATGGAGCGCACAGAAGATTATCACTGTCAAGGTACTCAAACCCTCGCCTGCTGAGAAGTTCATAAATGTTAATTTCAAAATCACATGAGGATCAGCAAACTTGGTGTCGATTACTTCCGTAGCAGATCTTCTGAATTTAAATCCTCACGAGTGGATTCTTTTGTTTAATATTATGCTTACTAATCCGAAAGAATATGAGCCGATACTGGATCACTTGAAGAGGATGTTGGCTTCCTACATCCATGAGGTTGCTGCTATGGATCAGGAGATAGCAAAAGTAATGAACAAGAAACCAACTGCCAAGCCAACACCGAAACCAGGAGTTGTGAACCAAATGAAGATGGGCCAAATAAATTCTACACATCTCACTGTGATGTTTATAAAAGGCGAAGCTCACAGATTTCTGTTTGCTCTTGTTGATATACATCTGTTTTCAACAGATTTCTTGGAGCACATTATCAACATTATTCATCGGTGTAAGCAGAACTCAGATGCAGATAAGAAGAACTTCACGGACATGCTGCGATGGTACATAACGTTTCGACATCATCTTTTGGCCATCATACCGAAGGTGTTCAAAACAGTAAAGATGTTCTCTATAGCTCAACCGAAGTGAGCTTCCGGCTCCATTAACGCAAAGGGGGAGATTGTAGAGTTTAATTGTGTTGCGTCATGGGCTTGTATTTTGTATCTGGATTGGGCCTGTCCATCCGTGATTATCTAGTAGGGTTATAATATAAATATGCATGGATGTATGCATTAGAAAAAGAAGACTTTATTACGTTTATTGTTTTGTAACCCTAAACACCTCTACAGTCGAAGCTCTTAATCGAGCTCTTCTGAGGTGTTGAAGCATTAATCATACGACACATTCAAATCCATTCTTGTGTTCATAATTAAGTTCTTAATTATTTGCCTACATAGAATCTAACGATCCTAATTGAACATTGATTCAACATCTTTAAATGTTAATTGTTTTTCAATCATCGATGCAACTACTCACTTGATGCATCAAATTTCTTAAAGGTAAAATCTGCATCTTTATATTTAGCTTTCAATGCATCAAATTCGACAGTCAAGTTAGCAAGTTGTTCCTTAACATAGGTATCATTCGCACATTCGTTGCTATATTCTTCTTGAAGTTTTCTAAAGTCCTTGGTTTTGGCCTCTAGTTGTGCTTTTAAGGGTTTTTGGGCCTTCTTAAGAGTATATCCTTCATATTTAAGGTCCTCGTTTTCTCTTTTTAATATATCGATTTGATCACGGAGAAATTTGATTGTAGCTTCACATGATTGAGAACATGAAACTTCATTGACCTTGGTGTTTGAGGAACTCATTGTTTACCAAAAATTCCCTTTGACTATAAATCTCAAAATTCAACCTTAAAAGTCAAATTTAAAAAGTCAAACTTGAAAAATCAAACCTAAAAGTCAAACCGAAAACTCAAACGTGAAAATGAAAGTCAAACGAGAAAGTCAAAGTTTAAATTCAATGGTCAAACTTGAAAGTCAAAGTCAAACTAGTAAGTTAAAAATCAAAAGTCAGAGCTTAGGGCCAAAAATGAAACTTCAAAATTCGAAAAATTGATTTTTGGGCCAAAAATAAGAAAAATCCGAAACTTGGACCAAAAATGCGAAGCTTCTTGGTCAGACTGAGAACTCTTGCAACCCTTGACCGAAAATGGCTGCTAACCGAAAGCTTCCGAAGCCACGCTCCACCGAAAGTCGTTTCCGACCGCAATCTCGCTTCACGTCGAAAACTCCGCGGAACCCTAATCTGAGATTTCGGCCGTCGCCGAGAAGACCGAGGTCTGACCGAAAACGTGACCGAGAACCTTCGCAGATATCTCCAAAAACACGAATTTTTCACCTTTTTGACGCAAAACTCGATAAAAAAAACTCATTTTTATGAAGAACACAAAGAACAAACCCCCAATACTTCTTCAAAAACAAAACAAAAACGTAAAATCCTTCAAGAAAAAGTCCAAAAATGTTCAAAATCTTGCCAAAATGATTGATGCAATCCAAGCTCTGATACCAACTGTAAGTCCCCTAATTCGCTTGATGTATCAATCTGATCCACTTGATGGTGCGGAATCCCAATCAAGTGGATGATGCAAGATAGAATTGAGAAGAAGAAGAAGAAGAAGAAGAACTAGATGAATCTTCAATGTATTAATGATTAGAATGATGAACAATACACAAGATCCAAAACACACACAAGTTCTTTCTCACTTTCTCCCTCTAGAACTCAAGTTGCTCAACAATGGCTTCCCTTTTACAATATGGCCTTGACCGAAAACATCCCCTCCTCTCTTATATATATAAAACACGCCTTTTACTCCATATATATATACATACATACATACATATATATATATATATATATATATATATATATATATATATATATATATATATATATATATATATGCCTATGGACTAAATCCCAAGCCCAAGACTCAATATCTAGACCGAAATCACATGTGATTTCTGTCCAAGCTATAAATAAATCCAAGGGGTTTTCGGCCTTAGACCGAAAACTACAAAAACTTTGAAAAGAAAAGTAATAACCATATTTTTAGACCCAACAATCAATATATGGACCAAAATCATATGTGATTTCGGTCCAAGCTACAAATAAATCCAAGGGGTTTTCGGCCTTAGACCGAAAACTACAAAACTAAGAAAAGCGAAGTATAAACCATATTTTTAGACCCAACAATGAGGGTCCTCACGACGTGAGATCTTAAGGATCACATCGTGAGTGACCATTGACCTTTTGACCCGAGTTTTTGGAAAATCACGATGTGAGGCATAAGGTCTCATGACGTGAGAGTGGTTTAATGACCCCAAACCCTAATTTTTGGGTATTTAAGTGAATGAGAGGCTAGGGTTATCCATCCCCAGCCTCTATCACCCTCTAAGCCTCTAGAAAACCCTAATCTCGGCCCTTTTGAATTTCTTAGGCATTTTTTAGATCTTTGAAGCATTCTTTAGTGATTTTAGCTACTTGAAGTGGAAGGAGACCTTGGTTGAGCAAGCTCTTGGCATTTTGGTTCCTACCTTGCAATCTCTCGGAGCTTTTGGACCATTATAAGTCTTAAAGCTTGGACCTTTCTACCTTTTTCATTCTAGATCTAATTTATAAGCTCCTTTTTCATGTTTGGGTGGGATTGCTTGCATGGGATCCATTAAGTTGGTAACTTTATGGATCATTGACTCATTTTCTTCAATATAGTCTTTGGATCTGAGTTTTGGTGTAGTTTGGGACTGCAAGTGTGAGTCTAGATCTCATTTTCTCCATTTTTGGTCTAGTAAGAATTTGAGTCATGCACTGGACACGCATGAATGAAAAGCCATAATTTTATCATCCTTTCGTTAAAGGAAGACCCCCTGGAAAGTCTCAAGTTATGGTTGTAAGGAATAAGAACTTAATGTTTTAAGATGGTCGGTACAAATCACACGATGTGAGGATTAGGACAGTCGCGTCATGAGAACGTTGGCCATCCCGACTATTTTTTCCGGATTAGGTCATGATGTGACTCAGGGTTAGGTCACGACGTTACATGGACTAGAACCTTCTTGATAGGCTGAGCTGACTCGTTGAGTCGGGACTGGGTCGAGTTGGTCCTCACAACGTGACCATGGGCTGGTCACGACGTGAGAACCCGTTGTTGGAGTTTGGACCGTTGACTTTAGGTCTTGTTGGGCCATCAGGTTTATTTTGGGTTGATGTTATTTTGGGTTCTCTTGGATGAAGGCCCACGAAGGGACTTGGGACCAATTTGGAAAATTGGGCCATAATTGGGCTTTGGGTGACCATTTTGGAATTAGGCCTTTTAGTGTAGTTGGTTTGGGCCTTAGTCTTGGACCAAGCTAGGTAAAGGGTAAAATGGTCTTTCTACCCTAATTTAGACTATTGGTTATGGATTGAAATCTAATTATTAATTAGATATTATCTTACGATGGTAGTGCGGGGATTTTCAGACCAGCAGCTAGAGATTCATCTGTAAGATTCAGCAGTCTGAGGTGATTCTTCCTCACTGTGTTTAGCGGGTCGAAGGCACCAATGCCGACCCATGGTTTGTTATGTTAGGGTGCTAGATGTTTGCCTGAATCTTGCATGTGTATGTATGCTTAGTAGGAGGGGCCCAATGGGTAATCTATATGCCATTACTTGTTTTATTTGTATGTTCTTATGTTTGGCATGGCCTGTTGTGAGATTTAGAGTGAGGCATGTTATACTCAGTGGGAAGGGCTAGTTATACAAGTTAGGGTGAGGTCCATTATACTCAGTGGGCGCGGTCTGTTATGCGAGTTAGGTTTGGGCCGGTTACACTCATCGGGCGGGGCCCATTTAAATGTTTAATATGTGTGGTATGTGGTATTTGGGGGAAACTCACTAAGCTTCATGCTTATGGTTTTCAGTTTATGTTTCAGGTACTTCTAGTGCAAAAGGGAAGAGCTCAGGGTGATTGCAGTGTACAGAAAATATAATTCCGCATTTTCATGATAACTCTGATAATTAGTGATGTTTTGATACATTTGATCCTTTTAAGATTTATGCTGATGTTTTGGGATAATGTTTTATTAATTGAAAAATGAAATTTTTGGGTCTTATTTTTGGGACGTTGTAAGTTAGTATCAGAGCCTTAGTTTGAAGGATTCAGACATACTATCGGGTGTGTTTGAACTCAAACTGAGGATTTGGTAAAGTTTTTCAAAAAAAAATGTTTTAAAGAAAAGGGTTTTCTAATACAAGAAAGGGTGTGGTGCATGCAATCGACCGAGCTCAAGTAAGTTTTCCTAAAATACTCATGTATGTTATTTAATATGTTGTGATTTGTGAATCTATCAATTGCATGCTAGTTAGGGCTAAGGATATGCTCAATAATTGCATGATAGAATGCTAGGATAGATGCCTTTGTATGCCTATTGTATCAACGTATACACTTGCATGCTAGTACTGATCAGTCAGTGATAGGATGGCTTGATTAGGTTATGTTTGGTTCTGATTACTTGATGCTCGAATGTTGCTTGCTTTGTACTTTTAGGAGTTCTCACTAGTTTCAATTAACTAGTAAGTGAATATGTTAGGTTACATATTACTGAGACTAGATAATTTTAGAAGGTTAGGTTTTAACTCTATTGTGCAACTGTTGTATGAATCCAACCATTGTAGTGTGAGACCTCTCATTCGAAAAATTATCTAGTTTTGGTGATATGTAAATGTATTCGTAAGCTAGATAGAGGAAGTTAGCAAGAGTTTGTTCTGCAGCTGATGGCGGAGAGTGGTGTGGAGTTTGTCGTAGGAAAACCTAGGAAGAAATTTAGTGTTGGGAGCCTTACCTTGATGAGGGTTAATTATATGGATATAAAGTGACTTGGCGGATTCAAGGCAATCCTTGAGGAAAGTACGGATAGATGTGGAAGGTAGTATTGGCCCGTACTACTGGAAGCAGAGGATCCGTACTCAAGTCAAGGAGAGTTGCGATGAGCCCAGAAAGACTGTAGAGTTGTGATCCCTCAATATATTTTGATGTGTATTCTGATGGTGTATATGGTCTATTTTCAGTATGTTGACTCTCCGAGGCAAGCCGGTTAGCAGTTTTGGTGCTGGGGAGGCCTCGGGCTTAGGTTCGGGAGTCGGGTAGTTGGATGATCAGACGAGGGAGTTCATTTCATTTGAGATTACGTGTAGCATACTCGAGCAAACTCCTGTGATCTACGGTACAGTCAAGGAGGGTATTGCGGAGTTGTTGGAGGAGCGTTTGAGCTCTTTCTATTTTGAGATGGTGGCCTTGATTGGGGCGGTGATCGATTGTGAGCAGCATTTAGTTCGGATTCGAACCCCAAGCGGGGGAGAGTTAGTGGTTCAAGGAGAGAGAGCCTAGAGTGGGCCGATGTTGTGTTCAGCAGGATTGTTCCGGATTTGTCACCTATGTTATGGATACCCGTGATAAGGGTAAAGCGACTGTGGATGATGTGCCTATTGTGTGGGATTATCCAGATGTGTTTTCTGAGGATTTTCCTGGGGTGCCTCTGGAAAGGCTGGTTGAGTTCGGTATTGATTTGGTTCCAGGTGCGACTCCGATAATCAAAGCACTGTATTGGTTGGCTCCTCCCGAGATGCAGGAGTTGTCTTCATAGTTGTAGGAGTTTTTAGAAAAGGGATTCATTCGACCGACCAGTTCTCCATGGGGAGCACGGATCTTGTTTGTGAAGAAGAAGGATGGGCCTCATCTTATGTGTATTGACTATCGGGAGCTGAATAAGGTAACGGTGAAGAACCTTTATCCACTCCCAAGGATTGATAATCTATTTGACCAGCTACATAGGGCATCTTGGTTTTCCAAGTTTGATCTACATTTAGGTTATCATCAGATGAGGGTTAAAGATGAGGATGTGTAGAAGACAACTTTTTGGACTCATTATGGTCATTACGAGTTCATGGTGATGCCTTTTGGGCTCACCAATGCTCCAGCCACATTCATGGATCTCATGAACCGCGTGTGGAGGCCGATGTTAGATTGGTCTGTGATTGTTGCCATTGATGATATCTTAGTCTATCCAAGACCTAGGAGTAGCACGAGGAGCACATGAGGGAAGTGTTGGATACTTTGAGGAGGGAGAGACTTTTTGCAGAGTTCTCTAAGTGTGATTTTTGGTTGTGCGAGGTGCAATTTATGGGGCACCTTGGCAACCAGAATGATATTCTGGTCAATCTGGCCAAGATCAAGGTCGTGATGCGGTGGGAGGTTCCAAGGTCTCCATCTAAGATTCGGATTCCTTGCTCTAGAAAGTTATTGTCAGAGGTTTATCCAGGATTTCTCCAAAATAGTTGTTCATTTGACTTAGTTGACTAAGAAGACGGTTACTTTTCATTGAGGCCTGAGTAGCAGGCAACTTTTGAGAGCTTGAGACAACGGCTGTGTGAGGCACCGATTTTGACCCTACCGGAGGGTGTTGAGGATTTTGTGGTTTATTGTGATGTGTTGATCACAAGTTTGTGGGCAGTGTTGATGCAGAGGGGTAGCGTGATTACTTACGCTTCAAAGAAGCTGAAGCGTCATGAGGTGAATTATCTGATGCGTGATTTGGAGCTAGGGATGTGATTTTTTCCCTCAAGATTGGGCGACATTACCTTTATGAGTCCGTTGTACTATTTACACGGACCACAAGAGCCTGAGGTATCTGATGGATCATTCAAATCTGAATATGAGGCAATGTCGATGGTTGAATGTGGTAAAGGATTATGATTGTGAGATCCTTTATCACCTAGGGCAGGCCAATGTGGTGGCCGATGCTCTCAGTCGCAAGGCAGTCGCGACTCCGATCAGGGATATATGTTTGAGGATGACCGTGATTACTCCGCTTTTGGATCGGATTCGTGAGGCTCAGGTCGAGGCTATGAAGGAAGAGCACTAGAAGAGTGATCATATTATGGCTCTGGTGGCTTTCTTCGATTATGATAGTCATGGGTTGTTGACTCTTCATCGACGGGTTCGGGTTTCGTATTGGGGCGGTGTGCATCAGGTTCTGATGGAGGAGGCGCATAATTCTAGCTCCTCCATTCATGCCGGGGTGACAAAAATGTATAGAGATCTTCATCCTGATTATTGGAGGCCTTGCATGAAGCGGGATGTGGCTTGGTATGTGGAGCAGTGCTTGACTTGCAGGAAAGTCAAGGTCGAGCATCAGCGACCTCACGATAAGATGTAGCCATTGGAGATTCCTGTATGGAAATTGGAGGATATTACCATGGATTTCATCACGAAGTTACCCCAGACTGTGCGCGGAGTGGGTTTGATTTGGGTTATCGTGGATCGATTAACCAAGAGCACGTATTTTATTCTGATTTCAGGAGAGTGCTTCTGCGGAGAAGTTGGTCGAGGTGTACATCAAGGAGGTTGTGGCACGGCACGGGGTCCCGGTTTCGTGGTTTCAGACAGGGATGTCAGGTTTACAACCAGGTTTTGGAAGAAGTTCCATGACGATTTGGGTATTCATCTCCATTTCAACACAATGTTCCATTCGCAGATCGATGGTCAAAGCAAGCAAACCATTCAGACCTTAGAGGATATGCTTCGGGCGTGTGTTTTGGACTTTGGTGGGAGTTAGGATACGTATCTTCCATTAGTGGATTTTTCGTATAACAACAGCTATCACGCCAGCATCGATCGACCTCCTTTTGAGTTGCTCTACGGGAGGAAATGTAGGACCCTGATTTGTTGAGTGAGTTCGGTCGACAGGTTATGGGGAATACCGAGGTGGTACTCAAGACTACCGAGCTGATCCAGCAGCTTCGGAGTAGGCTTCAGACAGCCGAGAGTCGGCAGAAAAGTTATGCCGATCAGATCTAGAGTTCCAGGTGGGGGATATGGTTCTCCTGAAGGTGTCACCTTGTAAATGTCTAATCCGATTCAATAAGAGGGGCAACATGGTCCCCAGGTATATTGTTCCTTTCAGAGTTTCGGCCCGGGTGGGTTGGTTTGCATATCAGTTGGATATTCCAGATAATCTCAGTCACATCCATAGCACGTTTCATGTCTCTTAGTTGCGGAAGTGTTTAGCATATGATTCTGCAGTGGTTCCGTTGGAGGATATTCGGGTGGATGACCGCCTGAACTATATTGAGAGACCGGTGGCGATTCTTGACTAGAAGACGAAAACCTTGATGAACAAAATTGTTGAGTTGGTGAAATTTCAATGGAGGAATCACAAGGGTTCTGAAAGGACGTGGGAGCCGGAAGATAAGATCAATGAGCACTATCTGCAGTTCTTTGGAGCAGTGGACTTTGAGGACGAAGTCTGATTCAAGTAGGGGAGAATTATAACATCTGGAACCCTAAGGTACTAAACTTCATTCTTTTTGCATTATGAGGGTCCTCGTGATGTGAGATCTTAGGGATCACGTCGTGAGTGACCATTGACTTTTTGACCTACATTTTTGGAAACTCACAATGTGACGCATAAGGTCTCACGACATGAGAGTGGCTTAATGACTCCAAACCCTAATTTTCAGGTATTTAAGTGAATGAGAGGATAGGGTATCCATCCTCATCCTCTCTCACCCTCTAAGCCTCTAGAAAACCCTTATCTCGACCCTCTTGAAGTTATTAGGCATTTTTTAGATCTTTGAAGCATTCTTTGGTGGTTTTTGTCACACCCCCAAACCAGAACGGTGGAAACGTCTGAGGGTGGATGACTTCATGTACAATATCATAAAATAATGAATAATAGTGATCAAAGCCATAAAACCATCATAATTATATTTAAGAAGATTACATTGTATCCAAAACATTGTTTGATTCAGTACCAAATACATAAGGCAAAAAATAATATTTATGTGACGCTGTGATGCACCATCCACAAAAACCCTTTGATACATGTTTATTGATTTCTTGAGAATACAAGGAGTTTTGAAAAAGTGTCAACGACTAAGTTGGTGAGTTCATAAGAGCTTTGTATGAGAAGAATCGGTAACTTTCCTTTGTAAAATGATAGAGTGTGCTTTCAGAAAATCTAATATTTTCTTTAAAAATGAGTTGTATGTCTTAAACCCAAAGACCAAAAATGTAAGTAGTGTTGTACTAGAAAATAGTATCTTGTAGTTTTATCATTATATAAAACCAATTGAATGTATGTTAGCCCTGCAAATCAAATGTATTGTTAATACCCCATGTGAGTTATTATAATCGTGCTAAAGACTAGTTGGCCTACTATGACATTCTTCAGGCGTCGGAATGTTAGACAATCGTCACCCTAGACCTGCTGGTCTAACTGTAGCTAACAACTTAGGTGCGGGGTTGTCAGTCCCGTATAGATCTATATACAAGTAGCATGCTCTCTTTACGGGAGATTCTGATTATAATACAAGACTTTTGTAGGTACTCTGGTAGGTACGTGAAGACTATAACTCACAAAATTGTATTAACAGATTTACGTCTAGTGTAATGAAAACCCTTTTTGTAAGTGAAAGTGTTACCCTTCCATAGTGGTTACATAGTGTAAAAAAATTATACTTTTAAATAATTATTTGTTCGCCCCAAAAATGATAAAATAGTGTTAATGATCCATAAACTACACGCATTATAGTTTATTATAAATGTTTTGTTGTGTCCATATATATATATATATATATATATATATATATATATATATATATATATATATATATATATATATATATATATATATATATATGAGTTAACATGTTAGACGTTTTAAAAAGATTATATCATAAAATTTACATCTAACACAAGTATAAGAACATTTAGTATAATAAAGCAAATTTTCTAGTTTTCGGCCTTTTTAACGTTACTAACCAATAAAAATTTAGTTGTAAACCTTGTAAATTTTATTTTTACCTTTTTGTGGATATTAAGTCAAACTAAATTTATATGTTTAAAATAACATATTTTAGGTCAAATCTCACAAAAATGGTATCATAACCTAGTCATGTCCATTTTTGCTAGAAAAAACCCTTCTTTTACATAAATTGGTTGGTTTTTAAGGTTTCCTTTTTGTAAAACCAAACCCTTGGGATTTTAACTAGTTTCATAACGCATGTTAAAAATAACATATTTTTATTTGTATCCCACAAACATAATGTAATAACTTGGTTAAAGCCATTTTTGCTGGAAAAGTCATTATGTTCATAAAAAAAACATTGTTTCATAGTTTTGTTTTTGTGACTTTTTCTCAAGAACATATAACATGTTTATAGTTATTTTTCATAGATTTTTGCATTTTAAACAACATACCACACATAATTGTTCATAATACTAGGTAATAGCATTATTTCATGTAAATAATACTTTTACACAACTTGAAGACTAATCATGTATAACAAGTAGTGTTATTATACAAGTTTACTTGTATCCCCCCCCCCCCCTAAAACTTGGAAAGCTCGAAAATAAAGGGGTATGAACTCACCTTCAGTGTGTTTGTGGTTGGTTAAAGAGATGAAGATGAAGATCTTCAAGCTTAGAACACTTGAAGATGGTTGAAGAACACTTGAATATAGTATTATCCTATTAATTTTAACACATGTTAATGTGTGTAAAAGTCATAAAAATAGTATGAATGTGTATAAAAACACTAGATTAACAAGGAAATGCTTACCAAAAATCTAAGAACCAACTTATGAAGTATTATCCATGAAAGATTGGAGCTTGTTCTTAAAGGAGAAATGAAAGAGATGAAGAAAGAGATGAAGATGGAGAGGGGGGGGACGTGGACGTGGACGTAATTTATAGGGGAGAGGAGGAGGGTGGTGGGGTGGGTAGGGGTGGGATGAGGTGACATACATGCATATTTTTTGGTTAATGACTTGGTTATATGTTTTTGTGGGAAGTTGGAGCAAGACATGACCATAGTTGGGCTTTTTATGCACCAAAGTCAATTCCTTTAATTTTTATAAAAACTAAGTGTTTTTATATAAAAAAATGGGTGTTTATAAAATGATGGTAAAACTAATGTTTTATTACCAAATTTGAATTATAAAAATTCAATCATTATAAAGGAATTATTTTATCAAAAATAATAATACGTTACATGAAAGTTAGGTTGGGTTCCTAAATTCTTTCCGTTAAAAATTTGAATGTTTAGCTGGGTATAGAATTTGTCGCATTTGGTGACGAATTCACCAAAAATTTGTATATGTAACCTTTGATATGAATTTTCCCTATAGTGTAAGGTTTACGAACTCCAATATATTTACTTACGAATATTTTTTATACTAAAATAATATAAAATTAAATTACCTAATTGTTATGATACTAACCTTACTTAGGGTTTATATTCGAATATTTTCCAATAAGAGGGGTACTTTATATTATAATTTGTCAATTGTATACTAGACGCATTTGGGAATATCCCAACTCACCTAAAATTCTAATACAAGTTGAGTTGACCTGGTTGAGTTTTATTGACTTTGTTTAACCCAAAATTGATGGTTGTCACGGTTTTTAGCTACTTAACGTGGAAGAAGACCTTGGTTGAGAAACCTCTTAGCGTTTTGGCTGCTAACTTCCAATCTCTTTGAGTTTTTGGACCATCGTAATGATGGGTTTTGGTCATAAGACATCCTATGTGCTCATACAAACCTTAATGCTTGGATCTAGGTTTCTCTATTGTACATGCTTTGAATCCAAGACTATAAACCCTAATTCTTGCATATGGAAATCAATATTAACATATAATTAGGTTTATGATATTACCTTGATTGTTATGTAGCAATAACAATCCCAATTCCTCCTTGAATTGACTTTGGAAGGCTTAGAGTCACAAGTGTCACTCCTCTAATGGTTCACAAACACCATAAGCAAGAGGATGAAGAGTTAGTCAATGGATTTTACCTAAAGCAGAGCCATACGTTTTGACTCTCCCATCTCTTAGATCTCCTAGGTAAATAGGGCAACTTTGTCTCTAATGCCCTTCTCTTGGTAATAAAAGCAAATTGACTCTTTTGGAACAGCACATGGAACTACTTCAGACATTGCCTTTCTCTTATGATCAAACTTTTCGATCATAGCATGTCTTTCATTGCCATTGTCTATATCCATAGAGGTCTTGAAGGCAGATTCACCAATCAACTTTGCTTTTCTATTGCGCCAAACCATTGTTGATTCAGCAGCAATAAGCATATAGGTGAGATCTATAAGGGTCACGTCGCGGTTCATCATATAGTACTCTCCTACGAACTCACTATATAAGTTAGGAAGTGACTGAAGAACCCAATCAACAGCTCCTTACAGACAACGGATCCCAACATTCTTAACCTATCAATGTGTGACTTCATCCCTAGGACGTGTGTACACACCGACTTTCCTTCTTTATGTTTACTTGCCAAAAGGGCTTGGGTGATCTTGAACTTTTCAAGCCTTTGAACTTGTGGGTTAGGGAGAATAATTGGAGGAGGAGGAGGAAGTGAAGCATGATCTCTTGTTCCTCGATCGAATCATGGAATATCATCTTCACGTGGAATGCTTGTTCCACGGTATTTGAGAAGACCATAGTTGTCAAACTTTGACATCTACAAAACGGGAGAAAACGAATTCAAGTTAGTTGATTGATTCAGTCCTTAGTAAATCACCCAAATGAGATACTAAGGCTAGGACCCAACACAATATTCTACAACTCGGGAGAGGGATGTCGTAACCCTAATTGCAGAATATTTGAAGGTAAGTGAATGACGATTCACTAATTTCCACCATGAAAAACGAAAAAGGAAATTTAAGTTTTAAATCTATGAAAACTCCTAGATCCTTTGAGATTCACTGAACTTTCAATGGCATGTTTAAATCTCGATATGCCCCTCTTGTTTGTGACTGGGATGCCGAGGATCACAAAGCGGGTGTGAATAACCATGAAAACTTACATGGTGCCCTCACATGTTACAGTCACCTATTCGATGTGCCGGTAAACCACACACGCTCCACCGAACTATGACAAACATTGAGACACCCTTTTCCACCTTTGCTTAGAACCATTTAGTGTGCCGGTAAACCACACACGCTCCACTAACGTCTTCGCAAGGGCACAAAGTGTAATTTCATGGAATTGAATCAATTCACTTTTGCCTAAGTAACTAAGATTGGGAATTTTATGAAAACGTTTAGTTACTTTTATACTTCATTATACTTATAATGGAAGGTTTCATCCTATCCTACCCGTTCGGCTAACGACCCTCCACTAGTCAAGAGTGCGGTGGGTAAGAGTGGATACCCATTCAATCGCCATTTTATAGGCAATTTCCTTAAACACCCCTTATAGACCAGCTTCGTGAATGAGGCCTACTAACGGTAAGACTGACTTTTACTCATACATATATATAATGTTAGACTTTTAATGTTATATATATAGTATAGGGTGTATTTTATACTTTCAAAATACTAGGTGGTCTAATTTAACAATTATACTTTTAATTCAATTAAATTGTAAACCTAAACTTTTATGGATTTATTAAACTTCTTTTAATTATACACCTTAATTAATTAATAAAATCATAAGGGTGTGATTTGAACTTTTTCAAAACTATGCTAGAGTTTTAGAATTTAACATTCCTAATTAAACTTTTAATCAACTTTTAAATTCCAAAACTTGAGGGCAAGTTTTGAAACATTTCAACACATTAGGATTTAGAATTTAAATATACATCAAAATTAAACCATTTAAGCAAAATTTAAATTCCAAAACTTGAGGGCAAGTTTTGAAACCTTTTTCAAAACATTAGGGTTTTAACTATTTAAATTTCAAAACAACAAAACTTTTGGGTTCAAATTTAAACTATAAAACCTAAAGGGCAAAATATGAAACTTTTCACAACAACAAGGATCAAATAACAAATAATCTAAATTAACAATTAATCATATAATTATCCATATTTGATTTATTTAATGATTTCTTGCAAAACAATTTATCAATTTACTCAAAATAATTAATCAATTATCACATAAGGAAACAATTATCTTATTAATTGATAAATATCTTCAATTAGATCATAATTATAGTCAAATATATCATATAATCGGATTAATATTGATCTAACATGATAAGGTAGCTATCTATAAGCAAAAACAGCAAGAAATCCCGAAATACCCTCCATCTGACGAGTTCACTCGCCGAGTCAGGCATGGACTCGTTGAGTCACCTTGGACTCGGCGAGTTCATCTATGGACTCGGCGAGTCCAGCCTCCAAAATCCAAAAAAACGAATTTTCCAGTTATACAATGCATCAATACAATTGAAACCAAGCTAGGCTCTGATACCACTGATGGGTTTTGGTCATAAGACATCCTATGTGCTCATACAAACCTTAATGCTTGGATCTAGGTTTCTCTATTGTACATGCTTTGAATCCAAGACTATAAACCCTAATTCTTGCATATGGAAATCAATATTAACATATAATTAGGTTTATGATATTACCTGGATTGTTATGTAGCAATAACAATCCCAATTCCTCCTTGAATTGACTTTGGAAGGCTTAGAGTCACAAGTGTCACTCCTCTAATGGTTCACAAACACCATAAGCAAGAGGATGAAGAGGAGAGAGGATGGAGGCTGCCCAAAACGTGTTCTAACCCTAGAAAAGAAGTTCCCCACGTTTTTTAGCCTTAAGGGTTCTATATATAGTGAGGCTATTAGGGTTATCTAACAAGGAAACCCTAATTTGGTTGCTTAAGCCCTAAGCAACCCATAGACTCCTTTAATCAAGCCCATGAACGATTTCCTTATGGGTTTCCCCATAGAATTCGTCCACCTCTTGATTCAAGGCAATCCATGGCCCAAATTGCAATTATCTTATAATTACAATTCTAGTCCCTTAAGTTTAATTAATCTCTTTTAGTCACAAAACTAATTACCAATTAATTATTGACTAATATTAATTAAACAATATGATTTCTCCTTTAATATATTATTCCCATAATATATTAATAAATCATATTTAATCCTTTCTCTCCATAATTTATCCTATCAAGTTGCTTTGGTGAAGGCAACCCAAAAGGACCATGCACCATCGGGTCAAGTACATACCAAAATAGTTATGGACTTAGACACTAATCCAACAGTCTCCCACTTGGATAAGTCTAACAACTATTATGCGTATGACTTCGGATCCTGATCTGCAATCGTTGCTTTCCAAAGCCGCTGTCAACTCTGATCATATCAGATACGCGTGTCCTTAGATAAGGGATCATATATTCCTCCATTCTAGATATCATATGAGATATGATTTCAAATCATTCTCTTTGCACTACTTCTCGATTTCTGATTTATGACGACAGACTAATTGAACAAATCAAATTAGCCCTAGCCCGGCCGAGCATTTATGTTTGTCATCACTAAACCATCGAGGGGCCCAAAGATATCGCTTTTATCCTGCTTTGGATAAAAGGAATGGATAAACTTTGATACAATGCTCGCTTGCACTCACGCACCGAATCACACACAACAATATGTTTTATAACACCAAGTTACTAGTGCGTTTACATATTATCAATGTGCAACCGATTCGCAAGATACAACTCACACATCTCGGTTTCAAGAATATAAGATGTTATCGTCTCACCAATCACTCGTGATACAATTCATGGAGCGATCCAAGTGAGCGTGGGTTTAATCCAATGCTCAAATCACATTCATAAGCACTCATGAATGTTGCAACAAACATTTGCTTATGTCTAATGCTCTTTAGACAATCCACACACCAATTCACGACAGTCTTCATTCATATCTACTTCCAACATATGAACGACTGTGGCCCATTCGAATAATTCGATTATTCTTAATAAAATCAATTATTCTGGAAGTCAAAACATGCAAATGTGAAACACAAGAATAATACTAATCCCATATGGCCTCAAACCTTTGAGTATAAATAAAACGCCTTTTATTTATCACTATAGTGATTACTCATTATTTGTCGTTTCGGGTAATCAACTTCTTACTTGAATTACAGCACTTGTCCCATGCTCCTAGCATGCACACAATGTTTACCTATGGTTCTTACTTTGTGAAATAGATCACATTGAACACATTTCCAATCATTATCATTTCACACCTCCAAATCCTTTTTCCATAAGTTAAAGAATATCAAATTCTTGCTTCTTATAGAATATGCTAGATTCTAACATTCTATGCAACTATCCTTTCGTAATGTCACTGCACAAAAGTCACAAAGACTATTGCCAATGATATTACAAAGTCTTCTATCGGAGATTGTTACAAGACAATTTCTTAGATATGATGTCTCTCACTCAAAGTACATTCCTTTGAACATCCTTTTGCATAAAAGTTTCTAATCTAGTCATAGATTTTTAATATTCAATTCCCAATATGGATACATTTCCATATTTTCCATATGACCACTCATTCTTAATAGAATCTCATCTATTCGTAATGATGACGATATAGTCCATCCAATATGGACACATTTCCATATTTTCCATATGACAACTCATCCTTAATAGAATCTTTTCTATTCATAATAATGTCGATATGATCCATTCAATACCATGCTTCCAAATACTCACAAGCAACCAATCCTCGTCGAACTTTGGATTGTCCTTTGATAGTTGTTTAATTATTTTAGTCAAAACCAATTCTTGTCCTTTTTCCCTCTAAATGCGCTAGACATTTGGAAAATTTTAGAATGGTCAAACATTAAAGCATTTTCAATCGATCCTATACCCGAAGCGTATGGGACACGACGCATAATGTTTTATTTGCTATGTTCTCAAAATTCGAATTGTGAAGAGGAATGCCATAATCATAATCGAAATTTTAAGAACACACTATGTACCCTTGACTAAATTTATTAACATTTCTCAACCTAATCCTTTAGATTTGAAATGAAGCATAATATTCTCTCCCTTAATTATAGCCAAACAACTTTACAACCCTTACGACTTTGCAAGGTATAACTCTTGTTTTCTATAATTAATATTGCCAACTTGCAATGCTTTCCTTAATAATCACACGATCATAACATTTATGATCCCACTATCATGATGATTATTATAAAACATAACACTTATGCTCCCACTAGCTTCGACATGTATTCTTAAACATCTTAACTTTCAGAAAAACAATGCTTATTGAATTTCTTAAGTTCATGTTTCTAATACTTAGTGCTTTGATAATCTTTTATCAAGGTTTCTTGAACTTATACACCTTTGCCTTCGATAGTTCATATGTGTGTCTAAACACTTAAGACTAATTGCCAAACCTCATAATTCAAATTATGGAAAGGGATACCGTAACCATAATCGAATTCGAGAATGCAATTTTACAATCACTATCTTCTTAAAATCTTTCTTAGTGAAAGCATTTCCTCACAATCATTTTCATGAAGGAGGAAATCTTATGACACTTAGATTTAAACGGTGTATGTGTTCCTATCCATGTGAATTTGTTAAAACCAAGGTTTACGACAAATTCAAACTCATATGGATCGAACTTTCTTAATCTTGATTTCTTGCCTTATGGTAGCACAGCTGCCCACCATGTCTTCCAATTAGTTAAGCAGCTCACCCTTTCCAATCAATGTACCTTTCATTGATTAAGGTGCTTTGCCTCTTATGCGTTCAAAATGAGAACTCATAAAACTCACATGGATAATTAACTCGATTGGATTGGCACAGAAGCAAAATAATGTCAACACGATAGGTTGTAAACCTCAACTCGTGTGCTAGTGATGATCGATAAGGTTTATTTGATTTGTTCTTGAAACCTTTCAAGACCATTAAAACTCCCACTTACTCCTTGACATATAAGATTCTCTTGTCAAAACATTTCTTGACAAACAAATATTCAAGAGTTAGTGTAATTTTTATCAAAACACTTCATAAATTGGTCCTAGTTGGTTTTTGTCTTATCCAAGACATCACAACTTACCACATTTAATGAATGTTATAAACCTTCTTAATACTTTTTCACTCAATGTCACAATCTTAACTTTAAGACTTGTTATTGGAACGAAGTATGATTGACTTATTGATTTAACCATTTCTTCAATTCTTGATTCCTCTTCTTAAACATACAATTATACTAAGACTCACTTAGAGGATCAATTGAGATATGGTTCTTAATCATTAAGACCTATCATAAAGCATAAAAGCTACTCTCCCTTCTTCTTAGAATGGAGAAACTTTTATCTTTCTGCCTACTTGATTCTTTTTATTCGTTCTGCTATTGATCTAAACCCTTTAATCAATTCAGAATTACACTTAATCTTGTAAGTATAATCACATTTACTAAACCTTTAGTAAATCATGATGAATATATTTGTTACTCTTATGGTGAACTTGATCAACACACAACTTTGTGTGCTCGATCTCCTAGTCCTTCACTTGACACTTTGTCAATGAATTAGTCCAAATATGAAATTTCTCATTCATCGTGCAACCAAGTTGCATGATTCCAAGTTTCTGTCCAATTGAACCTTGGGCGATAAGAAACTCTCCCTATTTGGTAAATTCTTGACTTTCCATAAATAACATAATAAGAACCAAATCCATTATTACTAATAATAGAAACATTTTAACATCAATTTTTCATACACGCCATTGTAAGGATAAATAAATAAAATTTAAAATCAAAATTTATTTTATTTCGGAAAAATTTTGTCCTTACAATGCAACTCATTGAAAAACTTATGCTAATACATCTTTCTTAGCAATCTTATTCTAACTCTATGTAGTAGCTCAATAATCTAATCTTCGAGAAATGCAATCGAAATCCATTCCTTCATGGTTAGATTTTACTCACTTATTCCCTTAAGCTTCCTTTCTTTTCTTTGATCCTACAAAACATCAATTGTAATCTCATCACATTATGTATTAAGAATCTAGAATAGAAGCATAAAAGAGTTAGTCAATGGATTTTACCTAAAGCAGAGCCATACGTTTTGACTCTCCCATCTCTTAGATCTCCTAGGTAAATAGGGCAACTTTGTCTCTAATGCCCTTCTCTTGGTAATAAAAGCAAATTGACTCTTTTGGAACAGCACATGGAACTACTTCAGACATTGCCTTTCTCTTATGATCAAACTTTTCGATCATAGCATGTCTTTCATTGCCATTGTCTATATCCATAGAGGTCTTGAAGGCAGATTCACCAATCAACTTTGCTTTTCTATTGCGCCAAACCATTGTTGATTCAGCAGCAATAAGCATATAGGTGAGATCTATAAGGGTCACGTCGCGGTTCATCATATAGTACTCTCCTACGAACTCACTATATAAGTTAGGAAGTGACTGAAGAACCCAATCAACAGCTCCTTACAGACAACGGATCCCAACATTCTTAACCTATCAATGTGTGACTTCATCCCTAGGACGTGTGTACACACCGACTTTCCTTCTTTATGTTTACTTGCCAAAAGGGCTTGGGTGATCTTGAACTTTTCAAGCCTTTGAACTTGTGGGTTAGGGAGAATAATTGGAGGAGGAGGAGGAAGTGAAGCATGATCTCTTGTTCCTCGATCGAATCATGGAATATCATCTTCACGTGGAATGCTTGTTCCACGGTATTTGAGAAGACCATAGTTGTCAAACTTTGACATCTACAAAACGGGAGAAAACGAATTCAAGTTAGTTGATTGATTCAGTCCTTAGTAAATCACCCAAATGAGATACTAAGGCTAGGACCCAACACAATATTCTACAACTCGGGAGAGGGATGTCGTAACCCTAATTGCAGAATATTTGAAGGTAAGTGAATGACGATTCACTAATTTCCACCATGAAAAACGAAAAAGGAAATTTAAGTTTTAAATCTATGAAAACTCCTAGATCCTTTGAGATTCACTGAACTTTCAATGGCATGTTTAAATCTCGATATGCCCCTCTTGTTTGTGACTGGGATGCCGAGGATCACAAAGCGGGTGTGAATAACCATGAAAACTTACATGGTGCCCTCACATGTTACAGTCACCTATTCGATGTGCCGGTAAACCACACACGCTCCACCGAACTATGACAAACATTGAGACACCCTTTTCCACCTTTGCTTAGAACCATTTAGTGTGCCGGTAAACCACACACGCTCCACTAACGTCTTCGCAAGGGCACAAAGTGTAATTTCATGGAATTGAATCAATTCACTTTTGCCTAAGTAACTAAGATTGGGAATTTTATGAAAACGTTTAGTTACTTTTATACTTCATTATACTTATAATGGAAGGTTTCATCCTATCCTACCCGTTCGGCTAACGACCCTCCACTAGTCAAGAGTGCGGTGGGTAAGAGTGGATACCCATTCAATCGCCATTTTATAGGCAATTTCCTTAAACACCCCTTATAGACCAGCTTCGTGAATGAGGCCTACTAACGGTAAGACTGACTTTTACTCATACATATATATAATGTTAGACTTTTAATGTTATATATATAGTATAGGGTGTATTTTATACTTTCAAAATACTAGGTGGTCTAATTTAACAATTATACTTTTAATTCAATTAAATTGTAAACCTAAACTTTTATGGATTTATTAAACTTCTTTTAATTATACACCTTAATTAATTAATAAAATCATAAGGGTGTGATTTGAACTTTTTCAAAACTATGCTAGAGTTTTAGAATTTAACATTCCTAATTAAACTTTTAATCAACTTTTAAATTCCAAAACTTGAGGGCAAGTTTTGAAACATTTCAACACATTAGGATTTAGAATTTAAATATACATCAAAATTAAACCATTTAAGCAAAATTTAAATTCCAAAACTTGAGGGCAAGTTTTGAAACCTTTTTCAAAACATTAGGGTTTTAACTATTTAAATTTCAAAACAACAAAACTTTTGGGTTCAAATTTAAACTATAAAACCTAAAGGGCAAAATATGAAACTTTTCACAACAACAAGGATCAAATAACAAATAATCTAAATTAACAATTAATCATATAATTATCCATATTTGATTTATTTAATGATTTCTTGCAAAACAATTTATCAATTTACTCAAAATAATTAATCAATTATCACATAAGGAAACAATTATCTTATTAATTGATAAATATCTTCAATTAGATCATAATTATAGTCAAATATATCATATAATCGGATTAATATTGATCTAACATGATAAGGTAGCTATCTATAAGCAAAAACAGCAAGAAATCCCGAAATACCCTCCATCTGACGAGTTCACTCGCCGAGTCAGGCATGGACTCGTTGAGTCACCTTGGACTCGGCGAGTTCATCTATGGACTCGGCGAGTCCAGCCTCCAAAATCCAAAAAAACGAATTTTCCAGTTATACAATGCATCAATACAATTGAAACCAAGCTAGGCTCTGATACCACTGATGGGTTTTGGTCATAAGACATCCTATGTGCTCATACAAACCTTAATGCTTGGATCTAGGTTTCTCTATTGTACATGCTTTGAATCCAAGACTATAAACCCTAATTCTTGCATATGGAAATCAATATTAACATATAATTAGGTTTATGATATTACCTGGATTGTTATGTAGCAATAACAATCCCAATTCCTCCTTGAATTGACTTTGGAAGGCTTAGAGTCACAAGTGTCACTCCTCTAATGGTTCACAAACACCATAAGCAAGAGGATGAAGAGGAGAGAGGATGGAGGCTGCCCAAAACGTGTTCTAACCCTAGAAAAGAAGTTCCCCACGTTTTTTAGCCTTAAGGGTTCTATATATAGTGAGGCTATTAGGGTTATCTAACAAGGAAACCCTAATTTGGTTGCTTAAGCCCTAAGCAACCCATAGACTCCTTTAATCAAGCCCATGAACGATTTCCTTATGGGTTTCCCCATAGAATTCGTCCACCTCTTGATTCAAGGCAATCCATGGCCCAAATTGCAATTATCTTATAATTACAATTCTAGTCCCTTAAGTTTAATTAATCTCTTTTAGTCACAAAACTAATTACCAATTAATTATTGACTAATATTAATTAAACAATATGATTTCTCCTTCAATTGTATACTAGACGCATTTGGGAATATCCCAACTCACCTAAAATTCTAATACAAGTTGAGTTGACCTGGTTGAGTTTTATTGACTTTGTTTAACCCAAAATTGATGGTTGTCATGGTTTTTAGCTACTTAACGTGGAAGAAGACCTTGGTTGAGAAACCTCTTAGCGTTTTGGCTGCTAACTTCCAATCTCTTTGAGTTTTTGGACCATCGTAAGTCGTAAAGCTTGGACCTTTCTACCTTTTTCATTATAGATCTAAGTTGTAAGCTCCTTTTTTTCATATATGGGTGGTATTGCTTGCATGCGATCCATAAAGTTGGAAACTTTATGGATCATTGACTCATTATCTTCAACATAATCTTTGGATCTGAGTTTTGGTGTAGTTTGGGACTCCAAGTTTGAGTCTAGATCTTATTTTCCCGACTTTTGGTCTAGTAAGAGTTTGAGTCATGCATTGGACATGCATGACTGAAAAGCCATGATTTTTATCATCCTTTGGGTAAAGGAATACCCCTTGGAAAGTCCCAAGTTATGGCTGTAAGGAATAAGAACTTAATGTATTAAGCTGCCCAGTACAAATCTCACGACGTGAGGATTAGGACGGTCACATCGTGAGAATATTGACCATCCCGACTATTTTGTTCGGATTAGGTCACGACGTGACTTAGGGTTAGGTCACGACGTGATAGGGACTGGAACCTTCTTGATGGGCTAACTTGACTCGCTGAGTCAGGATTGGGTCTACTTGCTCCTCACGACGTGACCATAGGCTAGCCAGGACGTGACAACCCGTTTTGGAGTTTCGATCGTTGACTTTGGGTCTTGTTGAGCCATCAGGTTTATTTTGGGCTGATGTTATTTTGGTTTCTCTTGGATGAAGGTCCACGAAGGGACTTGGGCCCAATTTGGAAAATTAGGCCATAATTGGGCTTTGGGTGACCATTTTCGAATTGGGCCTTTTTAGTGTAGTTGGTTTGGGCCTTGGTCTTAGACCAAGCTAGGTAAAGGGTAAAATGGTATTTTTACCCTAATTTAGACTGGTGTTTATGGATTCGAATCCAATTATTAATTGGATGTTATTTTACGATGATAGTGTGAGGATTTTCGGACCAGCAGCTAGAGATTCATCTGTGAGATTCAGCCGTGTGAGGTGAGTCTTCGTCACTATGTTTACCGGTTCGAAGGCACCAACGTCGACCCATTATTTGTTATGTTAGGGTGCTAGATGTTTGTGTGACTCTTGCATTTGTATGTATGCTTAGTGGGTGGGGCCCAATGGGTAATCTGTATGCGATTACTTTTTTTTGTATTTTTGTATGTTGAGTGGGGCTCGCTGTGAGAGTTAGTGAGAGGCTCATTATACTCAGTGGGCGGGGCCCGTTATGTGATTTAGGGTGAGGCCTGTTTTACTCAGTGGATGGGGCCAGTTATGCGAGTTAGGTTCGGGCCCGTTACACTCATCAGGCGGGCCCATTATATGTTTGATATGTGTGGTATGTGGTATTTTGGGGAAACTCACCAAGCTTCGTGCTTACGGTTTTCGATTTATGCTTCAGGTACTTCTGGTTCAAAAGGGAAGAGCTCGGGGTGATTGCAGTTTGTGACATCCCCAAATTCGCGGTCATTTTAAAATTTTTATTTATGCTTATTTAAAAATCAGAGTATTCATTTTAAAGAATAATATTGCGGAATTTGTTCCCAGAAAACATGATAAATATATTATCAAATTATTTCCGAAGAAATGTATTTTGTTTATATTAAAACTTTGGGATGTCATCGTCAATACCGAAACATAAGCATAAACAGACCATTCATTCATTTACGCTAATGATTTACATCTCTTTAATCTGTCAGTGTAATGTGTCTTCGTATCGATACATGTCATACAAATAAACTGAGTGGTTCAGGTTAGGAAACCTTTTGAGTACATAAGGTTTTCAACCCACAATAATATAATTATTATGTTTAATCATCAAATAATTAACCCAACTTCTCATCCCCATTATCTTCTTTATTCTTAAGGATCTACCCTAAGAATCATCTATTCATCATTCATTCATTCCTAAGGATTGTCCTAAGGAATAGACGTGAAGTCCATCACTGCCAGGGTTCATCCAACTGGTACTATGTCTATAGATGCCGATGTTATCTGTTAGGCACTAAGTCCATAGCTGCCAATATCCATTTATAGGGCACTAAATCTGTAGCTGCCAACGTTCATTTGTAAGGCACTATGTCCATAATTGTCGAGGTTTATCTATTTGGCACTAAGTCCATAGCTGCCAGGGTTTATCTATCAGGCACTAAGTCCATAGCTGCCAATGTTCATCTATATCATCTTTTATCTCTCATCATTCATCTACCCATCTTTACCCAATATTTTTATAGGTATAAAATACATATACAGTTGAAATCAAATAAAACATGTAAATTTTGTTCATCCATCATAGATATCAATAACACAAATAAAATGCACACATAGTACATAATTTATATTAAATACTTCATATCTATGTGTAAGATGAAAGTAACTATGCACTCACTTGTTAAAGTAATGATTCCAAACTTGGACAGCGCTTCGCTTCTAACAATTCTATTTTCCTTCGACGAAACCTAGTATCATTACTGCTAGATTTTAGTCTAATATTTATAGCAACTATTTACAAGCGATATTGTTTTATAAATGTTAAACAATACTTTTCAACCACTATGTATAGACCTATACATGAAACACCGGAGGGCATGACCATTTTGGCATTATAGCACTTCTGAAATCCAACAACCCTATGCGGCCCTTCAGACTAGATTCCCCGTACCACGAATAGTTAAAAGATATTATAATAACACTTTGTATATTATATTTTATAATATATATTGTTTATAAGTTCATAATAACGATATTGAACTTAAACATAAGGTATATTCGAAATACGGTAAGTATAACTCACTTCCTAGGAGGTTTAGCTAGGAACCGGGCTCTGTTGGGGCAGAACTTCCGAGCCAAAAAGCTCTTCTTCTTGGAGCCTTCTGGCGCCGGGACTCGCCTCTTAGCACTTGGGAAGTACTAAGGGTTAGGAAGGGTTTAGAGAGAAGCTAGAGAGAGAGAAAAAAAAGGCTAAGGTGTGAAGAATTGTGAAGGAAATCACATGATATTTATAAGATTCTGATCCTTGGTACGTTGGGCGTTCCTCGGAGGTACGCTACGCGTATTAGGGCTAGGTTACGCGTATGAGGGGTCACGTGTTGCGATCTGAAGCGAGGTCGTGGGGAGCAAGTAAAGGCCGAGATTTGGCCACGTGACCCTCCTCGCAACAGCTCATTCCCGACTTCTAAATTTTTCAACGTTCTTTATATCCATGGGTAGGTGGCGACGTACTCTAGACTTCTGTTTAGACTTCGTCGGCTAATTTTGACTTTATTTTTAAATTTATATTTTAGCAGGCCTGGATAGGTAAAGTCCGTTAAAAATTCATAACTTTGTCATCCGACGTCCGTTATTGTCTATCTTTTTATCGTCGAGCTCTTATTAACAAGATCTTCGATTCTCATTTACATTGTGCTGGCTAAAAATCGGTCGATCTAAAATTCGAATTCCAGGTTGTGCACTACTATCCTAAATCCTAGAAAAAATCATAATTTTCTCATACGAAGTCAGAGTTGGACGTTCTTTTTATGTATGTTCTCAGTTTAACATACACTACTGATGGGTTATAAAAAACTGTTAGATCAATTAGATCTTCGTAACAGGTAAGTAAAGAACGTAAAAAGCAAGGAAATAAAACACAAGTATGGATCACAAGGAGTCGAATGATTAGATTACTCAATCCTCAGCAGAGCTCGACTAAGAACTTCCGTTGTAGAGGACTTCTAGGGTTACAAAAAGTAACGATGAATATGCTGAACAATACTTTTCTAATCGTTTCTAATCACTATCTTCTTGGATGCATGCAAGCATCTATTTATAATAAACTCTACAAAACTCACGGATGGACAGGCCCATACCGGAGATAAACATGGACCAGCTAACGAGCCCAATAGACGCAACACAACATTAGACCTAACAATCTCCCCCTTTGCGTCAATTTGGAGCGAGAATATCGTTTCTTCTTGCTTGGACCAGCAGTGGGAACCTTCTTTATTGTATCAAACAGACGTGAGATAAGTGCAAGGATTGTCTGTCCGAAGCGAATGTACCATTGAATCATGTCATCAAAGTACTTTATATCATCCGCTGTGTTCTGCTTGCACCGATGGATGATCCCTAAGACGTGTTCCAAACAAGCAGTGGTATAGAGGTGCTTGTCTGCCAAGGCGAAAAGACATTTCTGTCCTTCGTTTCTGGTAAACATGATGGAGTTTCTCTTTGGGTCAATCTTCCCCATCTGCATCATGTTGAGATCACTGGAAGAGCCAACAAGAGATATGGTAGGCTTTTTCTTGAATACGCTCGCTATCTCCTGATCCATCAGGGCAACTTCCATGACATAGAATACGAGCATCCTCTTAAAGTGATCGATGATCGGACCATATTCAGCTTCGTTTGTAAGAATGATGTTGTGCAAGATAATCCAGTCATGGGGATTAAGGTTGGGAAGATCTGCAAGTGAGATGGCATGTTCGGCCTTGGCAGATCCCCGTAGTATCTTGAACCGAACGTTGGTGAAGTTGCCTTCCCTATACAGCTTTAGGACCCGAACATTGACGATTTTCTGAGCGCTCCAAGTTTGATATTGTGGTTGAGCTGCCCTCAGATAAAATTCGACTAAATCCCGATCAACCTTTGGATGAGGATGAGGGAACTCAGCAATGTTGTCAAAGGCATGAAAGATAAACGCCTTTCGGGTCAGTGGCATATCGAACTGAGAGTCGACAATGTTAGAACGATCTAAAGAGATCACAGGTTCTAGCCACAAGATATTGGGTGTTTCGATGGCTTCTTTAATCAGTTTCTCAAGAGTCCAAGGAGGAAAAAGGGTTTTCCTGCTCTCGAGAAGGTCGTGGGCTTCTTTCTGTCTCCTTTCGGCTTCTTCAGCCTCTCTAGCCACACGAGCGCTGATGTCAACCTCTTTATCTTGACCCTGTCGCTTCAAAAGGTCGGCAATTGTCTCCTTATCATCATCGTCACTCTCCTCAGCAATTTTCTTGCCTTTGTCTTTCACACCGGAACATGAGGCTTGGCCGACTGGAGGAGGTTTGGTTGTGTGAGTTGCTGAAGTAGGAGGTGGTTGAGACACTTGTTCTTGTTCTCCCCCTTGTTTCGGAATGGACACGAAATCAAGGAGCCCTTCAAGTTTGCTTAGGACAGAGAGGGCGGGAGCAAGCTTCTCTGCAAGGGTACGCCTTACAGAATAATTGAGGATCGGGTCATGTGCTTCAAGGATGTTTGAGATAGCTGAGTGGACATCCGAAACACACGATTTAACCACCTCTCTTTCAGATCGAAGAGACTCAATCTCCTGTTGAGAGTTGGAGAGTTGAATACTCTTGACCTTCAGAGCGGTAGTTTTCCTTGCGAGAGCATCCATGAGGGTGTTCTCAGCAGCTAAGTCTTGGTGAAGCTTGGCAAGGCGCTCCTCAATGGTTGTTCTGAAAGCTAAGTTGTCGTCAAAAATAGTTTGACGAAGTGAAGCGAACGACTTCAGCTCCAATGCAACTGTTGTAGCCAGCTGGTTGACAATTGGTTCCAGTGTTGTTTTGGTGGCTGCAGCAGTTTCCTGTAAAGATTGTAACAGGGTAGAAGCATCAGTAAATAGTTTATCGACTTTTTCGGTCGCTGCCTCACAAGCTTTGGTGGAGGCATCAATGGTTGCAGTGGTGGAATCAAGGGAAACTTGATGAGCTTTGGAAAAAGCATCAACAATTTTCTGAATGGCAGCTTCAGAGATGGAGGATTGAGATGTAGAAGATGAGGCGATGAGTGAATCGATTTTATCATGTAACGCCTTAAGATGTTTCTTTGTGATAGGAGCATCGTCATCATCATCACTCCGAACTTGAAACGGACTGTAATAGACCGAATCGAAGGTCATGTCCTCCCCGCCAAGGAGTGGTTCTTCACTCTCTGTTGTATGAGCAGGAGAAGGTTGTGGTGAAACTTGAGGTTCAGTAGTAAAGGTAGGTTCGGGTTGGGTGGTGTGTTCAGTTGTTGGTGTGGGTTCGGGTGCTGAGGTAGATGTGGGTGCGTCAGTATGAACCCCCGTATCAGATACATTGGTTCTTACTTCGGCAGTGGTGGTGGTTGCTTCGGTAAAGATGGGTGGTGGTACTGGGATGGAGGTGGATGGTATTTGAGTGGTGGAGGTTATGGGGGGAATGGAAATAGGAATTGTAACTTGTTGGGTCAAAATATGGTTTATACTTTACTTTTCTGGGCAGTTGTATTTTTGTGTAATATTTGTGGAATTTATGGTCTAGTTTACGGCGGAGTTTACGGCCGTAAACTCATTTACGGCCCATTTGTTTCCGGCCCATATCCAACATGTATAAATAGAAGTGTTAGGGTGAGGAGTAGATATTGATGAACAGTAGAGAGTTTTCAGCACGAGAGAAACTAGAGAGCATTTTGTGTGAATCTTTTATATCCGGAACTTTAATTCATATCAATTCATACGAAGATTCATATTATTCTTCTTCTCATTCTCTTCTATTTGATCTGACATCATCCGTTTGATTGGGATTCCGCACCATCAAACGGATCTGACTGATACACGGGCAGATTAGGGACTTACAATTGGTATCAGAGCCAGGTTGTATCAGTCAAAATGTTTTATTGTTTCATTTGGAATCTGAATAATTGGTGTTTACGGTCCAAGCTTACGGCCGTAAACACCGAGTTCTTTGGCCGTAAACTCTATTTTGGGGCATTATTTGATCTTATTTTCGAAATATTTTTGCGTTTTTGGATAGATCTCGCAAAAATAAGGGGGGTTTGTTCTTCGTGTTTTTCATAAAAAGTGGTTTTTGATCGAGTTTTGGAGCTTCAAAGTCGAAAAATCACTGTTTTTCACGAAATCGTTGAAGGGTTTTCGGCCGGAGCCTACTGCCGGAAACAGTTCACGGCCGGAGTTTACGGCCGGAAACTGTTCACGGCCGGCGGCGGGGTTCGGGTTTACGGCTAGGGTTTCCGGCTCGGCTCGGCAAATTGGCTTGATAGATCGGCTCGGACGTGGCGGCTCGCGACTTGCGACTCGGCTTGGTGAATCGCGGCTCGGTAGATCGGCTCGGTGGAAGACGGCTCGGCTAACAGCAGCTCGCATCAGCGCTTTCTAAAAAATCGAAACGGGATTAAGGGGGTGTCGGGATTCGAACTCGGGTCTCCCCAATAGAAGTCCAGTGCCTTAACCAACTCAACTAGCTGATTCCTTGTTTCATTCCTTCGAAAACTAAAATATAACTCGTCTTTTTCGCACCTACTTTCGAAAATTTGACACTTTTAACCCAAAAACTCAATTTCTTTTTATTTTAAATTCATTTTTCATCCAAAATAATATATATATATATATATATATATATATATATATATATAAATTAAATAATAATAATAATAATAATTGTTTTATTTTTTATTTTTGTTTTTGACTTTTTATTTAAAATTTTGATTTTTCTTTCAACTTTGACCTTTGTTTTTAAACTTTGACTTTTTCGTTTAACCTTTAAAATTTCAAATTTAACTTTTCGGTTTGACTTTTAAGTTTAACTTTTCAAGTTTGACTTTTTAAATTTGACTTTCAAGGTTGACTTTTTCATGTTTGACTTTTGAGTTTAATTTTTTTTAACTTTGACTTTTAAGTTTGACTTTTCAAGTTTGATTTTTGAGTCTATTTTTTTAAAAATTTGACTTTCAAGGTTGACCTTTGACTTTAAAATTTTGACTTTCACTTTCAAGTTTGACCTTTGACTTTAAGCTTTGACTTTTAAATTTTCAAATTTAGCTTTTCAGTTTGACTTTTGAGTTTAATTTTTTTTTAAATTTTGACTTTCAAGGTTGATTTAAAAAAAAGGGCTTTTTAAGTTTGACGTTTAATTTTTATCTTAGCTTTTAGTTGTGTTTTTTTTTTAATTGATTTTAAGGTCTACGAGGGAATTTGAAAACATGAAAGAGAGTCGTCAGGAGACGTTAAGACAAAATTTCAACCTTTTCGATTTTATCCCTGGAGAAACCCTCGAAACTCAGTTGCAACGATTTACTACACTCACTACTGAGATGAATATAGTCGGGATCTTCTTGACTAAGTCCGAGATAAACAAAAAGCTTCTAAATTCACTTCCGAAATCGTGGGATATGAACGTGGCCATCATCAAGAAGACAAAAGATCTCAATCGTCTTAGTATTGCTGAAGTAATTGAAGAGCTTGACGCTTTAAAGAGTTCTGTAAACCTTCCGGTCAATGAAGTGTCATGTTCTCATTCATGTGAAGTTTCATGTTCTCAATCATGTGAAGATATGATTAAATTTCTTCGGGATCAAATTGATTTATTTAAAAGAGAAGTTGAGAACCTGAGATATGAAGGATATCAACTCAGGAAAGGACAGAAACCCCTGAAGGCTGAGTTGGAAGCAAAAACCAAGGACGTTAGGAAACTTCAGGAAGACTACAGTAACAAATGTGAAAACTATGATTATGTAGTCAAACAAAATACTGAGCTAGTGGCTGAAGTTGAATCTTTGAAAGGAAAGTTTGAAACCGCCAAACTTGATGTTAGAAAATATGATTTCTCAAGTGAGGTGGTTGCAAATATGATAGACCAAAGCATGCAGTTTAAAAGGAATCAAAACAAGGGTCTAGGGTATGATAGTGTACCTCCTCCTTTCAATCATAACTACACATCCATCCCTATGACAAAGAACGAAATTGACAGGGAGGCACATCTTCAATATGGAAAACGAGTTGGATTTGTGTCAGAAGGAGTTATTAATTTTGAAGATACTAATGTTGCTACTTCATGTGCAGGAAAGTAGCAGAAGATGAGAACAAGGAGAACAATATTGAACAAACAAATGTCTCTTTGAGCTCTGAGTCTGTTGCTTCGAACTCAGCTGCTTCTGATAAACCTGCCGTTGAGAAATACAGGCCTCCAATTCCAACGCAACAGAGTGCCTATCGCAAGTGTGCATGTGGGAACAACAAGAGACAAGGCAAGGATACGCCACCAGGGGCAGGAAGAAACAACTTCACAGTGAAGAAAAAGACATGTTTTCACTGTGGAAAACCTGGTCACATTGCCCGAAATTGTCCAAATCGCGCATACGTTCCTTACTATGCGCAAGGCTGGCAGAACGCACCAAGAGGGAGATACTTCAAAAGAAACCCCTCAAGGTCACGTTCAGACAATAACGATTGGAATGCGTAGAAGGCCAAGAATCTAACCCACAAGGCAAAGAATCTGAATCCCAATGGCAAGAAGGAAATGCCTGCCAAGAAGCCCAATTCAAGAGATGCTCTTGTGAAGCCAAGACCAGTTAGGTCAAAGTCATCTAGGCAGACGGCTTCAAGTTCCAAAGCAAGTGCTGAGCCACCTATCGGATCGAAAAAGAAATGGGTTAAACCCAACTACAAATGGGTTCCGAAGGCTCAATCTCCCAAATCAACTAACAATTCTAATATTTCTATGTATTCTGTTTGTGATAAACAGGACATGTCATGGGAGAGAGTACTGTGCAAGGATGACAAAGGTCGACCCAGTTTCAAAATGGACTGGGTTCCAAAGACCAACTGATCCCGCTCTGTGTCGGAGCAGCTATGGAGGCATATCATCAGACTTCGGTTTATTGGTAGTGGCTGCTCCTGGCATATGATTGGGGACATCTCTCAACTGTACAACATTCAGACTTTTGCTTGAGAGTATGTGTCCTTTTGCGGGAAAGGAAGAAAGGAAGAGATCACAAATGGGGTTAGTGCTTAATGATATGAAGAATTTTCGGATCTGTTCTGAGATTATGCTTGCTGTTCTCAGACCTTCTGAATGCAAATCCAATCGGTGACTTACGGTTTGCGTTTTCTTCTCTATACTCCTGTGTTTTTCTTAAGCTAATTCACTTTAAAGACTAATTTTTTTTTTAGGGTAGTTTAAATTTGCGCATTAACTTTCATTTCTCTCCTATACACAAATTTAGGGGGAGAAATAAAAACAAAACAAAAATTAAAAAAATTTCAAAAATCCAAAAACATTAGAAAATCAGAAAATCAAAATATGGTGTTAACGGAATGTACTTGCAGGAGATGTTTTGGGAAGTGATATTATCAAGTGATAACAGGCAACCTGAGTCTGCGTAACGTACCCGAAGTTGAAGGGTCTATGCTCTGGTTTGATGCGTTGGTAGGCACGGAAATTTTTAAATGGACTTGACTAGGGAGAGTTGAACTTAGGAAATTTATAGACTTGACAAATCTTGACCTAGTTAGATACGTTCAGCCTGACAATATGACGCTCGGATAGGTTGAGCAAGGAGATATATATGGGAATCTACTCGTCACATTAAATGAACCCGTACTTGGAACCGTGGTTTAACTTTTCCTCGATGTGCGGATTCTGTCCTTAATTCCGGTTGGATGGGGCGACTGGTAAATTCCGATAAATTAGGTCTATAGAATATCATTTTCTTTCTTTCCGTCTGTTAGTCATATGTTGTCTCCTTTGCGTGACTTCTAATCCGACCTGGTACACAACATATGCAACTCTATTTCTCTGCAAGCTATATATATATATATATATATATATATATATATATATATATATATATATATGTGTGTGTGTGTGTGTGTGTGTGTGTGTGTGTGTGTGAAATACTTCTTATCTGTTAGCCATATGTTGTCTCCTTTGCGCGATTTCTAATCCGACCTGGTACACAGCATATGCAACCTTCTTCTTCTCAACCCCTCTGAAGTAGTTAGCAATAGAATTTTGAATCTCTTCTCTCTCTAAATGGTTGTCTGCTCACCCGGTGTAAGGAGTACTCTAGAAGTTCTTGATGGCTGGGGCATATCAGGAAGCAGGAAACACGTTCCAGTACACTTAAAATTGAACTCATACAGATTGTATGTAGATCTCGCTGCTCAATTTAGGTGGACAACAATATCCCTGGTTGTCGTCAGATGAATGGACCTTAAGATATAGTATCTAAGAAACTAGGATCAGATATAATTTTTTTTAGGAACCTAAGTTCACCTGTCTTGTAACAAATAGTATGTCCTAAATCTGTCACAAATTTTTCGTGTTTAAGTGGACCACAATACCAACGATCGACCAGACAAAGATGTGAATATGGAAGGTACCGACAAGTGGATAAAGGCTGTCTGAAAACTTTGATCCCAAATCACTCTTAAAGTTTGATATCATTTTATTTTTGTTAAATTTGTCATAGTTTCTTCTAATTTAAATATCAGAGGAGAATTTAAAAAAAATTAAAAAAATTAAAAAAAAATTAAAAAAATAGTGTTATTTCTGTTTTATTTCTTGTTTAGAAAAATCAAAAATCCAAAAATATTTTTGTTTCTGTTTTAATTTGTGTGCTAAGTTTTCTTTTAGTTTTGTTTTGTCTTGAAAAGTGATTTCAGGTATAGATAAGACTCATGGAGTTTGTGTTGAAGATTTCTGAGCCAAAGGCTTCGTCCGTGAGCATCGAAGAATTCTCATTCGAAGGAGCAAGAAATGAAGATTATTCTTTCGACATTCAATCCTTCAACCCCAGAAGCAAGGTGAAGCTACAATTGAAGATTATGTGATGGATTGCATTGAAGCCTCCTCAATCAGTCTGCTACTATCTATGAACCTGCTGAAGTGATCCAGAAGATTATTTCTCTCTGAAGTTCTCTCTGAAGATTCTCAAGCTGAAAGCATCATCTTTCAAGAATCAGTACATCAAGCATCCTCACCCAATGTGCGTTCAGAGTCAAATCTTGAAGAAAAGTTCAAGTGCTCAAGATGAAGTCATTCATTAAAGATTCATATGTTCATCCTGATGCTGTGAAGAAATTGAAGATTAAACCTGAAGCCAAGCTCTCATTGAAGATTAACAAGAAAAGCCAGCTAATTTTTAGGGGGAGCTTGTTGGGTCAATTAAGAAAAGAAAGCTATAAACCAAGGGGGAGATTGTTGGGTCAAAATATGGTTTATACTTTACTTTTCTGGGCAGTTGTATTTTTGTGTAATATTTGTGGAATTTATGGTCTAGTTTACGGCGGAGTTTACGGCCGTAAACACCTTACGGCCGTAAACTCATTTACGGCCCATTTGTTTTTGGCCCATATCCAACATGTATAAATAGAGGTGTTAGGGTGAGGAGTAGATATTGATGAACACGAAGTAGTTTACGGCCAGAGAGAAGAGAGAAACTAGAGAGCATTTTGTGTGAATCTTTTGTATCCGGAACTTTAATTCATATCAATTCATACGAAGATTCATATTATTCTTCTTCTCATTCTCTTCTATTTGATATGACATCATCCGTTTGATTGGGATTCCGCACCATCAAACGGATCTGACTGATACACGGGCAGATTAGGGACTTACATAACTGGTGGAGAGGAAATTGGAGAAGTGGAAATATGAATCTATGGTGTAGGCGAACATGGTGGAGTGTTACCACGTTGAGATCCATCAGAATCAGAACCCTCTTCCTCAGATTCGCTTGAGGACGAAGCGATGATTAGCTTTCGCCTTGGTTGGGTTTTTCGCTTCTTTATAGGAGGGGATTGGGCAGCTTTGGTGGGTTTCCTCTTCTTGGGAGATGGGCCTTTCGCTCCTTTTGCAACCTGCTTGCCCTTATCAGCCTTCTTTCCTCTGGGGGCAGGCTTGTCAGCATCATGAATCGACTTGAGCATTTCTGGAGTAAGGTCTCTCGGACCAGACCGTCGGAACTCCTTGTACGTTTTAATAATCCGGCTTTCGGCAGGAACACCATCATACATTGTTTCAGGAATAGAACCGTTGAAGGGAAATTTTGATGCGTCAGAGACAATGATCTTTGTAGTATGGAAGGTACCAATCGAAGACATTTGAGAACCGGCAACAATGGAGATGTGGTACTTGTCCATCACCCATTTAGTGACAAGAGTCCAGAACCGGGCGTATGAAATCTCTGAATGGCGAGAAGTGGAAGATAGGCTCTGAATGAGCTGTTGCCAAAGGACCGACCCGTAGCCCATATTGATACCGTTGTAGATTCCATACATGATTGAAAGGAACAGACGACTTGCCCCATCTGATCCAGCACTCCTTTCAGACAGCCCCTTGAAAAGAACTGTAAACATCCCATTCCACTGAGGGGGCAGGCACGATTTCTTGAATTCCGTGACCATTGTGAGCACCTCAGTGTACCCCATGTTGTAGAACATGTTAAAAAGATGACCCATTGGAATGGTTTCAGGGTTAACCCTCGACGAATCAGGTTCAAACCCTAACAGTGAGCAGAATCTCTGCTTGGAAATCGACGCCTTATGCTCAAATACATCGAAGAAAATCCAGTCGACGACCTTGTCGTAGTGAGCAGTCGCAAATATCTGGGACAGGAACTCCATGGGAACTGCTTCAGCTCTGGTGAGAGCAGGAGCAATCGGCGAGTACTTCAAGCATTCGATAATGGGAAACATGAAAGCGTCATATGCTTGAGGAGTAAGATCAATGATCAAACTTTGCTGGGGACGAATCGGCAAGATGTGTGAAGTAGCATGAACTGATGAAGAATCCGCCATTGTTGTGAAGAGAATGGGAGAGATGATGAACAGGAGAGTGTTGGAGGGTTTTCTTGCTCTTTGGAAATATGAGTGCAGTAAAGAGGTAAACAAGGGGTTACGTTACCTTTTATACTATGGGTAAAGAAGAGAGAAGAATCTTTCCCAAATCTTCGAGTGAAAAACGAAGAGTTTTTCGGAGGCGATTGATGCGTGACAATTGTTAATGCCGATGATTACACATGAGAGAGAGTGTCAGTCCCGATTTACACGCCTTCCCATCAAGCGCCATTTTCAGTCGAAACGATTCGAATTCGCACGCGTGGCCTTCTAGCGCCGTTTGAAATTAAATCGATTGGATTCCCGCCTGAGTCAGCTTTTTGTAATCTTATCCCTTTAGAGTTAACAGCATCTTTAAAGCAAAATATTACCCACGTGGATTAATGTTGACCACAACCCGTTAATAACTGCCAACCCCATTAAAATGCCTTGTAACTAATGAAACCTGAATTTTGGAAAATCAAAAAGATTTTCATGCTAAGTGTGTAAAAGAAAAAGAAATAAAGAAACACATTTGAGGGATTGTGTGATGCCAATAAAGACACGAAACAATGGATCCCGGGCACGAATCTCTTCCTTCAAAGTCAAGAGAGACCTTAAAGTGTTTGTGTGGTTTCCCGTTGAATAACGATCAGACACTTATTAAGAAGTGTTGAAAGGCTTCTTTTAATTAGGCTTAATTGGGTGGCTTTTGTTTCCATCCAGAATTCCTGATCTTGATATAAGATAGAAATCGAACGAAGTACTTGTGAGACCAATGTAGTCTATTGAACAAGTAGGTTGGAGATAATTTAAGTGGCAAGGTAAAATAATGTATGTAAAATCTCAAAAAAATATTAAAACTGGATTCCGAGGGAAGAAATGTTATAGGAATTAACAATTTCATAGAAATCACTCAAAAGGATATTAGAGATTTTACTTTGTATCCCCATGGAGAAATCCATCAATTCATTAGTGAAAGCTAGAACAAGTTTATTGTTCACCATCAATGCATAGTAGGTTTTGAATTTTGGGTTTCACTTAGCACGGAGTGACACGAGGCTAAGATCATTAACATAGAAATTGTGTAACCATAAACCTCAGTGGTAATTGCAGAGAGTCTCAAGGGTTACGTTTGTGAAACGAATAAGATGGAGAAAAGTAGTATAGACAGTGTAAAGAAACCAAAGTACCTCTGCTGTTAAAATAGGGACCAAGCAGAAAACTCTTATCTCATGTGAGAAGAGAGTCAGGTAGCTCGTGATTAGAATAAATATGAGAGCCTAATTGGGAAGACAGAGTTTTTGTGTACCAAGTCAGTAAGGCTATTATTCAGAATCAGGTGAGGCTTTGGACACATACAGCAGCATGCTTCTAGGGACACTTAACTAGTGAAACAAATTCCCCACAAAATGACGCACTAAAAGATAAGACATAAAAAATAAAAAATAAAATAGTAAAAAAAATATTTTTGGAATTTTTGATAAAAAGAAAATTGAGATATATAAAAAAAAATTGGAACCGAACCCGAGCGTTCGGTTTATTTCGGTTAAAAAAAATTGGGAACCGAACCCGAGCGTTCGGTCTATTTCGGTTGCCAAAAAAAGTAAGTTTGAAAAAGAAAAGAACTTTGACAATAAGAAAAATAAATTTGAGAAAATAATACAAAAGAGTTACAACCAAAGAAACTACCTTGGAGTGATAAGCGAAGAGTAGATGATACAACCGAACCTGAGCGTTCGGTTCATTTCGGTACACCAGAACAAGACACGAACCCGAGCGTTCGGTCTATTTCGGCATACATGAGACCCGAACCCGAACGTTCGGTCTATTTCTCTTCTAACTTTCGATCTAGAGAAGTAATCTTTGGTACTGACTCCGATTCCATCATTCCTAACCCTTGTAGAATTTTGTTGAATGAAGCTTCAGGAAGAGCTTTAGTGAAGATGTCAGCCAGTTGATCAGTGGTTCAAACAAAGTGAATTTCGACGTTCCCGTCTTCCACATGATCCTTAATGAAGTGATACCTCAGTGCTATGTGCTTAGTCTTGGAGTGTTGTACTGGGTTATGACAGATCCTAATTGCACTTTCTGAGTCGCAATATAGTGGGATCTTTTTTCATATTGAGTCCATAATCCCGGAGCTGGATTTGAATCCAAATCACTTGAGATGTACAGGAGGCAGCTACGATGTATTCTGCTTCAGCTGTAGACAGAGATACACAAGTCTGTTTCTTTGATTGTCAGCTGACCAATTTCCCGTCAAGGAATTGGCAGCCTCCAGTGGTGCTTTTCCTGTCTAGTCCACAACCTCCAAGGTCTGCATCTGAGTAGGCTTGAACGAAGAAACCTGAGTTTGATGGATACCATAAACCGAGAGAGGTGGTTCGTTTCAGATACCAGAGTATATTCTTCACTGCAAGCATATGAGGTTCACGAGGATTCGCCTGAAATCTAGCACAGTAACAGACAGAAAACATTATATCAGGCCTGCTAACAGTAAGGTACATTAAAGAACCGATCATCTGGCGATATAGCGTTATATCAACTGTTGGTTTATCCAAGTATGGTGTGAGCTTGGTGTCGAATGCCATTGGAACTTTAACTTTTGAGTCTCCCATCATGCCAAATTTAGCAAGAAGAGTCTTGGTATAAGCTTCCTGGTTGATAAAGATGCCTTCGGGTCCCTATCTAATATTTAAACCAAGGAAAAAGTTAATTGGACCCATTGAGCTCATTTCAAATTTAGTCTCCATCAGCTTTCTAAATTCAGCTGTTAGGCTGGGATTCGTTGAGCCAAAGATGATATCATCGACATAGATTTGAACTAACATAAGGTGGTTACCTTCCTTCTTACGAAAGAAGGTTGGGTCAACCGAACCTTGTTTGAATTTAGACATATTTAAAAACTTGGTTAGCGTTTCATACCATGCCCTAGGTGCTTGTTTCAGACCGTAAACTGCTTTGTCCAGAATATAGCAGTGATTAGGGTATTTTTCGTTAACAAAACCTGGAGGTTGCTCCACGTACACGGTTTCTTCTAGTTCTCCATTCAGAAATGCGCATTTTACGTCCATTTAGTAGACCTCAAAGTTCTTGTGTGCAGCATAGGCAAGAAATATTCGGACAGATTCCAGCCTAGCTATTGGAGCAAAAGTTTCCTCATAATCAATTCCTTCCTCCTGGCAGTATCCTTTCACCACTAGACGAGCTTTGTTTCTTATCACATTGCCTTCCTTGTCCATTTTATTTCTGAATACCCATTTGAGACCAACAACTGAGGCGTCTTTAGGTGTGGGAATGAGTCGCCAAACCTTATTTCTTTCAAACTCGTTGAGTTCATCTTGCATAGCTTGAACCCAGTAAAGTGATCAAGAGCAGTATTTACTGTCTTCGGTTCAACTTTTGAGACGAAAGAGTTAAACATGCAGAACTCTACTTTTGAGAATAGAGATGCTTGCTTTGCCTTCAGTTGAGATCGGGTCAGGACCTTTTCGGAGACATTACCCACTACCTGTGAAATGGGATGATCTCTGGTCCACTTGACAAGAGGAGGGTAATTTGGATCATAGGATAGATCCAATTCAGCATTCACCATTTCTTCTAATTCAGACTGGCTATCATCGTCGTAAAACATATCGTCATTCTCCCCCTCGACTGATGAGCTTTCAGGTGCAGCTGGACTTTCTGGTGCTACAGGACTTTTGGGTGGTGTTGGGCTTTCATGTGCGGTTGAGCTTTCGGTTGCAGTTGAGCTTTCGGGTGGAACTGGAATGGAATTCTCCCTCTCAGTTTGTGAGCTTGGTTGTTTTGAAGAAGGTGGATTCTCCCCCTCAACTGAAGCACCATGCTTTGGAGGTTCGTTTGGAACATTTTCTCCTTCGCCCATTCGTTTGGCGGCGTCTTCGACGATTTGCTTCAGATAGTCAACTTTGTTGTCTGCTGCCTTGGCTTCCGATAGATTAGCTTTCTCCGGTTCATCGAACAATTCCACAAACTGCTCAAACAAATTAGCAATTGAGGTCGTGACTTGACCTGTTTGAGAGAAAATTTCCCCAATAGTTTCGGCAGAGGCCTTTAGCTTCTTGACGTAGCTGTCATCGAAAGTCACATAATATGTTTCTTCAATCTTCCTCAAATGCTTATTTAAAACCCGGTATGCTTTTGAAGTGAGTGAATATCCTAGAAAAATTCCTTCATCAGCTTTAACATCAAACTTGTTACGATGGTCTTTGGAGTTGAAGATGAAGCATCGTGAGCCGAATACATGGAAGAATTTAACGTTCGGCTTCCTGTTGTTGATGATCTCATAAGGAGTAAGAGTGAATCGCTTATTGAGATAGGACCTGTTCTATGTAAAACATGTTGTAGCAATAGCATCAGCCCAGAAATAAAAAGGTAGAGAAGCGAAACTTAGCATGGTTCGGGCGGCCTCACACAAAGATCGGTTTCGTCTTTCAACAATTCCGTTTTGTTGAGGGGTGTAGGGTGCTGAGAAGTTGTGACTGGTTCCTTTTTCTGCCAAAAAGTCTTCAAATTCTTTATTCTTGAACTCCAGTCCATTGTCGCTCCTGATGTTGCGAACAACTTTCCGCAGTTGCACTTCAACCTGCTTAATAAACATCTTTAGCTTGAGAGTAGCCTCAAATTTGTGCTTCAGAAAGAACACCCATGTAAAACGTGAAAAGTCATCAACGATAACAAGAATATACTTGCTACCACCAATGCTTTCGATAGATGATGGACCACACAAGTCAATGTGAAGTAACTCAAGTGGTTCAACAACTTTAGTGTTTGTAATGGATGGGTGACTTTGACGACTCTGCTTCCCCATTTCACACGCAGCACACAAATGTTCTCGATCAAACATGAGCAATGGAAGACCTCGAACATGCCCTCCGGTGACAAGCTTGTTGATATCCTTGAAGTTAAGATGGGAGAGCCTTCGGTGCCACAACCAGCTTTCGTCAGAATGTACTTTGGATAACAGACAGATAGCTGGATTTCCTTTGATAGGTTTGAGATTGAGAGGAAACATTTCGCCTTTACGCTCTGATTTGAGAATTACCCTTTTTGTTTTCTTCTCTATTATTTCCGAACCCTCATCGTCAAATGAAACTTTAAGACCGGTACCTCCAACAAGCTGAGATACACTGATGAGGTTATCTTGTAGCCCTTCAACGTACGCAACCTTTCTAATTGTGAAAGCACCATTGGTTATCATCCCATAACCTTTTATTGTTCCATATGAGTTGTTCCCAAACTTGACATTCCCACCATTCTGAAGAGATCGAAACTCCCTTAGCTCCTCCTTCCTCCCTGTCATGTGACGTGAGCAGCCACTGTCAATATACCATTCTTCGTCGAACTGCTCGTCACTAATAACCTGCAAAATTTAAGCATATTTAGGAACCCAAAGTTTCTTGGGTCCACGTGAGCCTTTCACAGGAACAGGAATAGTAAGAGAAATGTCAACAAGATATGTTCTTTTTATTAAAGTTGTTTCATCTTTCTTCTTAATCGTGAATAGTTTAATATTGTTAGGATTTGTTACATTCGGTTTAGATTCAGGTTTTGGCGTTTGGGCCTTGGACTGCTGATGATTATTCTTGACTGAGGAAACTTTTGATTTTCCTTTCAAATCTGTTGAAGATTTTGGATTTTGAGTTTGAACAGAATTGGGTTTAGAATGAGGTTGAGAGGAATTAAAACTAGAGAATTTGGACTAAGAAGTTTTCTTGACTTGAGATTCTAAGTAACCCTTTTGTTTTCGGTCACTAGTGGGACCAAACCTTGAACTATGGTAGCTTTTGTTTTCGGAACCGAACCTATGCTTTCGGTTGCTGGTGTTTTCGGAACCGAACCTGTCCCTTCGGCCGTTATTCCTTTTCGAACCGAATCTGTCCTTTCGGTTGTTGTTACTTTCTTGTGGCCTGAAAGCACTTTTCTCTGACTTTGAAATTTTGTCATGATAAGAGAAATGGGCGTTTTGAGATCGCCAAAATTGTCATCGTTCTGAGAGATTCTTTTTGTATCTCAGATTCCTTTGTTGCTTTTGATCCTTCACTTGCTTCGGCTGTTTGTAGATGTTAGCCTTTTGCTTCAGCTTCCTGTTAGCAGGTTCACTTTTAACAGATGATGCTTCGCTTGTAGAAGTGACTTCTTCTACTGGAACTTCTTTTGTACCACTAGTGCTTGGCACGTCGAAGTTGTCAGGCTTGTTCAGTGGCTCTGGAACATATATGCCTTTGGTTTTCCAGGACGTACGCTCTGACAGACCAACAGTTTCGTCAGCGTTATCTATAGGAGCAGACCAGAAAAACTCATCACAGCCATCTGCATTATCTTCATTCACTATGGCAGTGAGTTCGACTGTTTGATGTTCGGTTACTCCTGTGACCTTATATATTTGATTTGGTGTTGTTCTCACCTTTTGGTATACTACAGCCTTTTCTTCAAGAATCGGGGACTTATTTTGGGACAATCGAGCAAACTCCACTGAATTTTTAGAAATAAGATTTTTGTGGTTTTCGGGTTCGCTCTTGACAAACTCAGAACAGTCGACTTGATCCTCTACAGAAATTACGCTCATGTCATCATCCTCATTAAGTTCAGATGCATTTTCAACATCAATTTTGTTTTCTGAACTTAAATTGGCATTTAATGAGTCAAATTTTTGTATGGTTTCGGTCCTTAGTTTCAGCTTATCGTTTTCATCTAAAAGGTTTTTCAACATGTCCTTATAGTCCTTGGACTTTATGAAAGATTCAATTTTGTCCAGTCCATACATATAAGTCGGATTCACATCATCAGACGAAACTACACTTTCACAATTATATGCTTCAGCATCAATTTCATCCTCCTTAAACTCAAGGAAGGGTAAAATCATGCGATGAATTTTCTGCCCTATTTCACAATTCAGATGAAGTTGAGTGATGTTAGCATAAAGACGTTTAGCAATTAAACAAAAAACATTTCTCTGTTTCAAAAGTTTTAAATTGTCTCTTTGTAAATAAATGTTTTCGTCCTTAGATTTAATCAGCTCCGACTCCTTCAGCTCTATCCACATCCTCCGTTCCTCAATCTTGGAGGACACCCTGCTTATTTGGTCAGTTAGGTTAGAATTGGTGACCCGTGTTTGAGTTAAACAGCTATCTAGATTTGAGATTCTTGAATTTAAGCTATTTAATTCTTTTTCATATGAATTTTGTGGGACTTTGAATGAAATAAAAAGGGATTGTACCTTCTTGATCAATTCATCAAGCTCGTTGATCTGCACACTGAGAGGTTTTGATGTGAAGCATAAGTCCTCTCGCTCCTTGGTGTCCTCTTTTCCGCCATCAGTATTGTATCCCCTCATGTGAGATGCATCAGTCACCATTAAACATTTCCCACTGCTCTCGTCACCTCTTGCCACATATGCTATTCCATGTGAAGGCCTTCTCACTTCATCATCCTCAGAGTCGGTAGACCATACTTGCACGCCACCGAACTCATCATCCGCTGTCGAACCCTGTACAATAAGAGCATTCATGGAAGGGTTAGTAGCATTTTTCTTCTTCTTGATCTCATCCAGCTTTTTCATCAACACAGCTTCTTCATCTTTCTCCTCATCCTTCTCTGCCATTTTCTTCAGGACACAGTCTTTGGCATAATGGTTCTTTCCTCCACAGTAGTAGCAGTTCACACCAGAATCTCCCTCAACCTTCTCTTCCTTCTTCGATTCTTCAGTCTTCGATTCCTCTCTGACCTTTTCAGAACTATAGCTTCCCTACCAATTTCGGTTCTTATTGGTAGGGAACCTTTTCTTGATAAACCTCTTTGGATTAGACACCATCATTGCATAATCTTTAGAAGTAATATCATAATCTTCTAGATTCAAATCTTCATCATCGACCGCATTTTTACCTTTAGACAGGAGGGCCAAGGACCCCACACTTGAAACCACATTCTTCTTTTGCATGACAATCTTCTCTTGGGATTTCAAAATTCCCACCAACTTTTCCAGCGAATAAGACTTGAACTGCTCATGAGCTTTGACTGTAGACACAACCGCTCTCCACTCAGGTCTTAGGCCATTCAAAAAGGTGACCTTCTGTTCAATCAGCTTCCTTTCTATATCATGTTTGATCATCTTGCTAAGAAGATGATTGAAGCGATCGAATGTCTGAGTAACAGTTTCATCAAAATTCTGCTTAAATTCACCAAACTCAGACAACAGCAACATCTGAATGCAATGCTCCAAATCTTCATCTGTGGAATAAATCTCTCGCAACCTATCCCAGATTTCTTTGGTTGTACCACAGGAACTTACTAACCTGAATGTATCAGATTGAAGAGTGAATCGGATCAGTCTCAATGCTTTGATATTGCACTGAAACTTTTCCTTTTCATCTTGAGCGACATCTTTTACGTCTTTTAAAAGATCATTATATTTTTTCTGAGTTTTGATGATCTTTGATGTCCCTGAGTGGGCGAATGGTCCAGACACGATAGCTTCCCAAATAAGATATCCATTATCTTCAGATCCGATGACGTAATCTTCAAAATGATGCGCCCAGACTTCATAATCCTGGGTGTAGAGAATAGGAATCTTTGTCGTTGATCCAATGCTATTTGAGATATTGATAGGATTAGATTGTGACTTGTCCATGCTTGATCGTGTAACCTGTTTGAAAGATCAGACTTGTAATACGTAATATTAGGGCAAAACAAATAAATGCTGAGTTACGTCAATTATGGAATGACGGCTCAATAAATATCAGTTAATGCGGAATAACCCTAATCGTAAACTCTTTCACAGAAAATATGTGTATCGATTACACAGCCTCCCGCTCTGATACCAATTGATGAGTTATAAAAAACTGTTAGATCGATTAGATCTTCGTAACAGGTAAGTAAAGAACGTAAAAAGCAAGGAAATAAAACACAAGTATGGATCACAAGGAGTCGAATGATTAGATTACTCAATCCTCAGCAAAGCTCGACTAAGAACTTCCGCTGTAGAGGAATTCTAGGGTTACAAAAATTAACGATGAATATGCTGAACAATACTTTTCTAATCGTTTCTAATCACTATCTTCTCGAATGCATGCAAGCATCTATTTATAATAAATCCTACAAAACTCACGGATGGACAGGCCCATACCGGAGATAAACATGGACTAGCTAACGAGCCCAATAGACGCAACACAACATTAGACCTAACAACTACGACTTTTTTTTAGATCTCTAAGGGTAAAAAGTATTTATCGCAAACTCACTTTTTACGATTCTCAGTGTCGTGCCGGTTTTGTCGTAAAACTTCGACGAGTCATAACTTCTTCGTTATAACTCGGATTTCAGCGTTCTTTATATGTACAGAACCCTTGTGACATATACTATAACTTAGTTAAGGTTATTCCTTCTAAATAATCTTCTATCAAAAACTTATTTTTTATGCTTATTGTCTCTAAATTGACTAGCCCAACTCTGTGGGAGTTACACAATGAACACACGATATATTTCCGCATTTTCATAATAACTCTGATAATTTGTGATGTTTTGATATATTTGATCCTTTTGATATTTATGTTGATGTTTTGGGATAATGTTTTACTAATTGAAAAATGAAATTTTTGGGTCTTATTTTTGGGACGTTATAGACAATGTGTGTCATAAAAAGTGAATCTTATTCATAAGTTCATAATAACGTGTACGAAAAAATATAAAGATATATTGTTTGAAAAATCCACTTTAAACACCTAATTGATCTTTCCTTGACATCATTCCCGTAAGTAGATCGGTCAATATAACAACTGGTATTACTGATAAATCTTATTTATAAGTTCATATTAACGTTTATGAACAAAATATAAGTTATTCTTATAGCACGATATGGATAACTCAACTTATAGTTTGTTTTCGTAAAAAATTGATCAAATGTAATTCGACCAAATTGTATGAGAGGTTGTGGTGTTAGAATAATGCGAATGTAGAGTAATGATTAAAGTAAGACAAGTGAGTTACAAGGAAAGTCTTTGATCCTTTATAGGATCTCCGACACAAAACCTTAGGAGGTGATAATGATCACCTACCTTGTTTTTATTCATTTGAATGTAAGATCACAGAAGTGATGAAGATAATGCAAGTACCAGTGTAATAATAGAGCTACTTGTGTGTGTAGTGTGCAAGTTAAAGGTGTTATTTATAGTTTAAGGTAATTAACAAGAAGCCTGAGATTTCCGGGATCCTACTTGAACAAGTATTTGCATGTTGTTTGACTCGGTATTCCCGGGTCTTAAGCTTGGTTGAAGTGCCTCTCCGTTGAGAATGATTCAGGTGTTGAATAATTCTACACATGTGAGAAAAAGAAAGAAGAATATAGACGTTATAAGTGTTAGGAAATATTAGTGATAATAAACAAGATCCTGAGATATGTTAAAGGATCCTGAGACTTCAAGATTATTAATGATCCTAAATATGATTCTGGGATCCTGCCCCTAACAATTGCCCCCAAATTATACCTACAAAATATCAAGGTTAATTTTCAGATATTTAAAGGTATAATTTAATAAATAAAAATAAAAGAGATAAGAAATTTGAATTTCAAACCCTAATCGGATAGATCTAATCCGTTCCAAAAGCATCATTGTTTAGTCAAATCACGTTCTCTCTCTTCTATAAATTATGTTAAATAGGGGTAACTGACTTAATTTCTCTCACTTTCCCCAATACTTCTTTCTATCTTCTCCCACCACTTTCACATGTAAGTTCCTTCTTTTCTTTTCCTTTTTTTTTCCATTTTTTTCGATCATGGGAAAGAAGGCGATCCAATCTCATACCAGCATTACTACCCCTCCGGAGAATGACTTCATTGATCACGGGATCATGACCTATGATGAGGTTTTCTCCTTTGACGATGAAGACATTCAGTCTCTCAAACCCTGTGAATCTTTTCCTTCCGATGTAATCTTCATGTCCTTTTAAGCTTCTATTCATCCTAATTTTGTTTCTTCTTCCTGAGTATGCTTCCCTGAGTATCCCTTTTCTTTGGGTCTCAAATACCCATTCCAGGGCATCATTTCTGATTTCTTTCAAGCCACCAAACTTTCATATATTCAATCCATGCCTATTATCTGGAGGATTTTATTCTAGATTGACCGAGTGAATCGTTTCCCACAATTTGTAACTAGATCTCGCCGAGTTGGCTTATGTTTATGAAATTTCTACTTTTGGTAATTCTCGTTTTCTATGTAAGGTCAAGACCAACAAACCTCCTCTTATTCTGAAAACAAAACACAATGATAGAGCCTGGAAGGAAAAATTCTTTTTTTGTGAGGCGTGATTCTATTGCTAGCAGGGATCTCTTACCCAAACCTTGGGTTGAAAATGGTAGGATCTATTTGTTGATCTTGAGAATCCAAGGATTTACTCTTCTTATTTTGTTGATTTTGATGCAGGTTTCAAGTTTGGAGAATATAACACCGTAAATTTTCAAACAAATTTTTCATTTTTAAAAATCACATAATTCTCATAAACATATTTCACAAATCTCCAAAATGACAATTTATCAAAAACACATGTTCATAAATTGTTTAAAGACAATTCAGTATCCTCAAAACATAACTCTGCCTCGTGTGTACAATCAAGTCGGTGCCTTCCCGTGATCTTGAGAAGTACCTGAAACACAAAACACATAATACAGTAAGCACTAAGCTTAGTGAGTTCCCCAAAATACCACACATAACTCATTAGTCTCTCATGGTTATATCTCAAATAAGACCCTCTGGTCGATGTGTCTCAATGGAACCATCCGGTCCCACAACTTCGGTGGACCCTCCGGTCCTAACTCGGTAAAGCTCAGCATAATACACATCACAAATACATATTGTAGGATATCACAATACTCAATATAAGCACACAAGACCCTTCGGTTACATGAAATTACCACTCAAGGTAAGTATAATGAGAAGACTCACCTCGTAAGCAAGCAAATAAACCTCGTACATGAATCGTCGATCTAGCATCGGCCTAACACATATGATAATTATCTCTAATTAACACTCCAATCACAACTATAAATAAACCAGAGGCTATTCTCTCTCTCTATCTCTCTAACTCTTGGAATGGGTAAAAGACCATTCTACCCCTCCATGCTCTCCATAATCCCTGTCTTAACCAAACCCAAAAGTCAACACTCGAGTCAACAGTCCATGTTGACCCGACTCGTCGAGTGCATCTATGTGACTTGTCGAGTCCTCTAGTTCCTTCAGAAAAGTCGCGAAAACCCATCTCAACTCGTCGAATTGTCTCATCAACTCGCCGAGTTACTCATAACCAGACTTGTCGGGGAAAACCCTAATCGACTCGTCGAGTCCCTCCTGACCCTTTTCTCATTCAGATGTTTTAAGGCATATTTACAATCCCAAACTCTAGATCTATCCTCCTAAGGCAGATATACAACATAAAGCTGCAAGCTTTACGTCCATGCATGACACTTAGGGCTTGAAATGCCAAAACAACTTCCATTTAGGGTCCTAATCATGATAGCTCTTTTATTAGCTGGATAAAGCTAGGACCTTTGGACTCTAGGGACCTCACAAGGTCCAGATATGAAGTTTCAATCTCTTGGTAAGCTCAACACACTCAAAGCCTCAAATAAATATGGAATAAGCCCTAAAACTCCATAAAATGAGATCTAATCAAACTAATGAGAAAGGTGGAGACTTTTTACCTTCAACAGAAGCTCTAGATGAAATAACACCAGATCCAACAGCCTCTTCTCATTCCTTGCCTTGATACTCTCCTCTTCTCCTCAAAAGGTGCACTAAAATGCCCAAACATTAGCTCTCCTTCTCTCTTAGCTCAATATAGACGATTAGGGTTTCATACAGGGGAGTAAGGTGCTGGTGAGGTGGAAATGAGGGATTAAGATCCTTTAAATAGGACCCAACCCCGAAGATTTAGGGTTTCCTCATACAGCGCCAACTCGTCGAGTTGGTCTCTCCGAATCGTTGAATTGGTCATAAAACCCACATGGTCAATCCGCCTCTACTCGACGAGTTGGGGCATCCAACTCGTCGAGTTTCTCAAACAACTTATAAATAAATATATAAATATTATACCTGGGATTCGGTATGTTACAATTCTCTCCCACTAGAATCAGACTTCGCCCTCAAAGTCATGCTCCAGAAACAACTCTGGGAACTGCTCGTGCATCTCGGACTCCGGCTCCTAAGTCTACTCAGATCCCCTACGGTGCTCCCGCTGCACCTTAACTAGTGGCACCTCCTTGTTCCTCAGGGTCTTAACTTTTCTATCCAAAATTGCTATCGTTCTCTCGATCTAATTCAGGCTAGCATCTATTTGAATGTCCTCTAAGGGTACCACCGCCGTCTCATTGGCTACACACTTCCTCAATTGAGACACGTGGAAGGTGTTATGAATCTGGCTCAACTCTACAGGTAGCTCCAACCGATAGGCTACCTTCCCCACTCTGGCAGCCGCTCTGAAAGGAAAGATATATCTAGGACCCAACTTTCCCCGCTTCCTGAATCGGACCAACCCTTTCCACGGGTATATCTTCAGAAGGACAAAATCTCCAACCTGGAACTCAAGCTCGGATCGTCGCCGATCTGCGTAACTCTTCTGGCGAATCTGAGTTGTCAGTCACCTCTGTCTGACCTGTTGAATCTGCTCAGTCATCTTGAGCACTATCTCAATGCTACCAATCACTCTCTTCCCTACCTCTCCCCAACATATGGGATTCCGACACCTCCTATCATATAAGAGCTCAAAGGGAGGCATACCAATACTGGAATGATGGTTGTTGTTATAAGAAAAACCAGACAAGGGAAAATAGGTGTCCCAACTTCCTTTGAAGTCCATCTCACATGCTCGTAGCATGTCCTCAAGCATCTGGATCGTCTGCTCACTCTGCCCGTCAGTCTGTGGGTGGTATGTGGTACTGAAGTGCAACCGGATACCCAACTCCTCATGAAACCTCTTCCAAAATCTAGAAGTAAAACTCACATCCCGATCTGACACTATCGATATCGGCACTCCATGTCGCGCCACCACCTCTCTCACATAAATCTCGGTCAATCTCTCTACAGAAGATCTGTCATTCATAACAAGGAAGTCAGAACTCTTCATCAACCAGTCCACAATCACCCATATCGCGTCAACACCTCGTGCGGTTCTCGGTAATTCGTGATAAAATCCATAGAAATCTTTTCCCACTTCCACTGGGGAATCTCAAGAGGTTGTAGCGGGCCATGTGGATGTTGGTGCTCTGCCTTAACCCGACGACAGGTCAAGCACCTCTCAACTACCATGCCACATCCCTCTTCATACAGGGCCACCAAAAATCTCTCTTCAGATCCAAATACATCTTAGTGGCTCCTAGATGGATCAAGAATCTCAATCTATGTGCCTCCTCCATCAATATGCGCCGAGCTCCACCTGTATAGGGCACCCAAATCTGCCCACAGAAAGTCATAAGCCCCCGACTATCCGTCTCAAACGTGGAAACCTGACCGACCACTCGCTCCCTCTTGAGGTTCTCTGGCCTCACAGCCTCCATCTGAGCCTTTCGCATGGTATCTAGGACCGGAGTCATCACTGTCATCCTCATACACACATCCCAAATCGTAGCACTCTCTTCTCTATGGCTCAAGGCATCGGCTACCACATTAGCCTTGCTAGGGTGATATAATATCTCGCATCCGTAGTCTTTCACTACATCCACCCACCTCCTATGTCTCATATTCAGGTTGGGCTGATCCATGAGGTACTTCAGGCTCTTATGGTTTGTGTATATGGTGCACTGGACTCCATTAAGATAGTGGAGCCAAATCTTGAGTGTGAACACAACCACCCCCAGCACCAAATTGTGTGTGGGGTACCTCGTCTCATGAGGCTTCAACTGCCTCGATGCATATGTTATCACATGCCCCCTCTGCATCAACACCGCACCTAACCCTGATATAGATTCATCACAGTAGACTACAAAGTCCTCCACCCCTTCGGGAAGAGCTAACACTAGAACTTCGCACAATCTCTGGCGAAGAGTCTTAAATGAGGCCTACTGCTCGGGCCCCCAATCAAAAGTAACACCCTTTCAAGTCAATCTGGTAAGAGGAACAACAATCGTGGAGAAATCTCCGATAGTAGCCGGCCAAACCCAGAAAACTCCTGATCTCAAACGGGGATCTCGGTACCTCCCATCTCATAACTGCCTCAATCTTGGCCGGGTCGACCAATATCCCAATCTGATTAACGAGATGTCCCAGGAACCGGACCTCTTGTAACCAGAAATCACACTTGGAGAATTTGGCATAAAGCCTCTCCGCTCTCAATACTCCAAGAATCTCTCGAAGATGCTCCTCGTGCTGCTCTCTAGACCTCGAGTACACCAGAATATGATCGATGATCACGATCACCAACCGATCCAACATGGTCCTGTACACCCGGTTTATGAGATCCATGAACGCTGTCGGTGCGTTGGTGAGTCCGAAAGGCATCACCACAAACTCATAGTGCCAATAACGAGTTCTGAAGGTCATCTTATGGATATCCTCCTCGCAAAATCTCATCGGATGATATCCAGATCTCAAATCACTCTTGGAAAACCAAGATGCCCCCTGCAACTGACCGAATAAATCGTCGATCCTCAGTAGTGGATAACGGTTCTTGACCGTCAGCTTCCTCAACTTCCGGTAATTGATGCACATCCTGTGTGAACCATCCTTTTTCTTGACAAAAAGGATCGGAGCTCCCCACGGTGTGCTACTCAGTCTGATAAAACCCTTTCCCAACAGCTCCTGGAGCTGGGAGGATAACTCTTGCATCTCAGGCGGCGCAAGGAGATAAGGTGCCTTGGCAATAGGTGACGCATCCGGAACCAAATCAATCTGGAAATCCACCTGCCTCTCGGGAGGCACACCCGGCAACTCCTCAGGAAAAACATCTGGAAACTCGCATACTATCAGAACCTCAGTGATAGAACTCAGCCTCTCTGTAGTACCATGTGTATCCATCATGTACGCCAAAAATCCCATACATACCTGTTGTAGACTCTGTCATGCCCTGGCAGCAGAGCAGAAAGCTAATCTAGATCTGGTACCCTCGCCATACATCGTAAGCACTCCCCCACTAGGGTCTCGTATGGTCACCATCTGACGCTCACATTCGATCACAGCTCCAGACCGACTCAAACAATCCATGCCCACTATGACATAGACATCACCCATCGTGATCGGTACCAGGTCTATAGGGAACTCAACACCAAAAATCTCTAGCACACAACCCTGGAATACATCAATAGCGAAGATCACATGCTCATTGGCTATATAAACCCTTAGAGGTCGACTCAACGCTTCACGTCGGATACTGATGTGACGAGTAAAAGCTAAAGACACGAAGGATCGACTTGCACTCGAGTCAAATAACACCAAATCAGGTGCAGAACTCACAAGAAAAGTACCTATATACAGCACAGAATAAGCACAAAAAATATCAAAATAATATAAATAAGGAAATACATGCCAAGCACGACATCAGGTGTTATGTGGACCTCCTCCGTTGTCAGCTGAAAAACTCTCCCATGATCGCCTTCACCGGCCAACTATCAATAGTACGCAAAGCAACAGGAGTGGAACCCTAGGCTGATCCCTGAATGAGCTAAGGGCACTCGGCCTTCCGATGGTCAGTCTAGTTGCAGTGAAAGAAAACTGCAAACCCCTTGGGGATATCCTTCGCCATACGCCCCTCTTTGCCATATTTATAGCAAATCCCTGCCCGACATGATCCCTCGTGACTCTTGCCGCACTTGCCACAAGTGCGGCCCTTCAGGCCCCCAGCTCTCAAATCAGCGGACTTTGCCCGCTTCATCGCCGGCTGCGATTGTATTTGTCTCCGGTCCCTCCCTTGGGACTCTCCCTCCACCCTGTCCTATAACTCTAGCTCAATCTCCATCCGTCGGAAATTGGTCTGCAACTCAGCCAATGTCCGGTAAGACGATTTTGCCACGAAATCTCGTATATCCCTCCTCAGTATTCTCAGATAATGACTCATACGTGCCTGCTCAGTAGACACGTGCTCAGGGAAAAACAACGCCCTCTCATCGAACATCCTCGAGATCTCAGTCACAGTTTCTGTCTTCTGCTCTAGAGACAGAAACTCCTAGGCCAACCGTTCCCTCTCCACCAGGGGAACATACTCATCTCGGAACAACTGTGTGAACCTCTCCGAAGTCATTGTAGCATGATCTGCAGGAGTAAAGTTGGCTGTCACAAACTTCCACCAATCCTTCGCTCCCAAGCGAAGCTGGTTCAACGCAAACCGAACTCCCAAGTTATCGGGGAATGAACACGTGTAAAAACACCCCTCGATGTCGTAGATCCATCTCATAGCAGCAATAGAATCCTGGGTCCCATCAAACTCTGGTGGCTTCGTGTTGCTGAACTCCCGAAACAACAACGAATCACCTCCCTATGACCTAGTAGTAGCTACGGCCACGGTGGCTGCAGCAGCAGCAGCCTCAGTAACATCATCATAACGATCATCAAATGTCTCAATCAGTGTGGTCTTGATAGACCAAAACATCTCCGGTATCGCCTCTCAGATAGCTACGGCCACCTCCTCATGAATGATCCGGTGGATCTCCTCGTCACTGGCACTACCTCCCTCGATCCCCCCTCCCCCTACATGCTCCTTAGTACTCTAAGGATTCTTACTTGGGTTGCATACAGATCCGGTGTTTTCAGTAGTACGGGCCCAATACTACCTTCCATACCAACCTGTAGTCACCCCAAGTCCTCCTCCAAGGATTTCAATTCACAAGTACTCTATCTCTCATGGATATCAGACTACTCTCTCAGTAGACTCCTCATATACTTATCTAGATATCTCTCCTAGATTATCCCTCGACTCATAACTCTTTCTAAGTGATTTCTACTAGATACTCCTACTCAGCACATACTCAAGGCAAACAACAGATAGCAACAACTCCTAGGCTAAGGCATCATTAATCAGGAAACTCTAGCCCTAAATATGAAATACCTAGCCAATCCTCTAGCATACATCCCTAACATCTCATAAATATCTCAAAACACAAATGTAACTGATCAAAGAGATCATCAATCCTAAGGAGTGGATAACGGTTCTTCATCGTTAGCTCGTTCAATTCACTATAATCAATGCACATCCGATTTGAACCGTCCTTCTTCCTAACGAAGAGGATCGGTGCTCCCTATGGAGAACTACTTGCCCAGTAATTCCTGCAGCTGTGAAGACAGCTCCTGCATCTTGGGTGGCGCCAACCGTATGGCACCTTTGCGATAGGAGCCGCACCCGGCACCAGGTCGATCCGGAACTCAACCTTCCTCTCCAAATGTATCCCTGGAAACTCCTCCGGAAACATGTCGGCGAACTCCCTAGCCACTGGAACCTCTGAAATTGAAATCTGATCCCTGGCCCGTGTATCCACCACATACACTAGATAATCCTCACACCCGTGTTGAATATACTATCGAGCTCTGGCAGCTAAACAAAACCCTGATCCCACTATGGTGCCCTCACCATATACAATCAGTTCTCCCCTACTTGGGGTTGGAACTACCACCCGCTAACCCTCACAATCTATCATGGCACCGAACCAACTAAGCCAATCCATCCATACAATCACGCACACCTCCCCCATGGGGATCGGTATCAAGTCTATCGGAAAGGATATTCTAAAAATCTCCAACTCGCATCCTCGGTAGATCGAAGAAGCAGAAATCTCGTGTTCGTTGGTGATAGAGACTCGCAACGGACACTCTAACTTGCCCACTGGAACATTGCACTCCCTACTAAACGAAGGACCGACTCGCCCCCGAGTCAAATAAAACGAAAGCAGAAAAGGAGTTCACTAAAAACGTACCTAATCACAGGAACAATAGATAAGCATAAAACAAATATAATAAATGAGATAAAGGAGAGAAACATACTAGCAACCACATCCGGTGCTGCCCTGGCCTCCTCAGTTGTAAGCAGGAAGGCACGTCCCTGAGCCTTCAGAGGCTCTACCTTGACTGGCCTCCCATCTGGTATCCTCAATGTAGCCGGTGCTGGAGCCTACGCCGGCCTGGCTGCGAGCTGTGGACAGTTGGTCTTCACGTGACCAACCTGATGACAGTGATAGCATATCCTCATATCTGATGCAGGGGTTTTCTAGCGACAATCCCTAGCCTAGTGCCCTTCCTTTCCACACTTGTGGCACCCACTACCCGTTCGACAAACTCCAGAATGACTCTTTCCGCACTTTCCACAAGTACGGCTCTGTTGACCCCCGGTCCTAGAATTAATGGTCTTAGACCGCTTCGACGCCGGTTGCGACTGCGTTGGGGCATGTCGTTGTTCCTTCATATGTAGCTCAATCTCTAACTCATGCCGCCTAACGGCCTCCTGCAACTCCAGAAGAGTATCACATCGTTGGGTAGACACAAACTCACGGATGTCAGTCTTGAGCATGCTCAGATAACGGGTCATCTGAGCCTGCTCGAAAGCAAACTCTAGGCAGAACATCACCCTCTCAGTAAACATTCAGGTGATCTCCATTACCGACTCCCCCTCCTGCCTCAAACTCAAAAACTCCTGTGACAACTGTTCCCGCTCGACCTGCATAATGTATCGGGCGCGGAACATATCCCTGAACTGCTCCCAAGTGACAGCAGCTCTCTGATCATCAGTTTACGACCCAATCGCCAATCTCCACCGGTCCTTGGCCCCAGACCTTAGCAGGTTCAGAGCACGCCTGACCTTCTGGTTAGTAGGACACGAGCAGGTAAAGAAACACCCCTCCACATCTGAGATCCACCTCATAGCCTTGATGGGGTCCTGCGTCCCATCAAAAGTAGGGGGCTTTGTGTTATTGAAGTCCCTGTACTGTAAGCCCCGAGTGGCTCCTCCTCCTCCTCCTGCCGTTGTTACAGACGATGCAGTTGCAGTGGCAGCCGTCTTTGCAAGGGTTGTGTATCGCTCGTCGAAGTACTCAACCATGGCGGTCTTAATAGACCCAAACATCTACGGTAGTTGTGCCCGGAACAACGTGGCAACCTCATCATGCAGGATCTCTCGAATCCTGGCGTCTAACTCATCTGTCCCCATCTGCACCACAGACTCAGGTGTTGTTGGCCTCTCCTGGCCTCCGTCTCCAGGTCCTGATCCCGACCCGGATCCCGTCACAAACTATCTCGTCATCACCATTCTGAAACATACCAAACGATATCAGATAATCCACATAAATAACTAAGAATCAATTCCTGACTATATCCTAGGGATTGTGACTTCCTTGCTACGTGTATGGGTCCCGTGCTTTCAGTAGTATGGGCCCATACTGCCTTCCACACCTACCAATTATTGTCTCAGGTATCACCACAACACCCTAACAATACACATGCTCATGGTGGTCTCTCAACCTCACCCCTAGAGGAAAGCTAACGGACTCACAACTGACCTACTGGCCTCACACAACCCACCCATTCATGAAACTTCCACCAACCCAGCAGCATTATGGTATGCTAATCATACATAACGCTAAACTTTATATACTTTCGAATATACAATCCTACCCTAAGCCCTAATCAATAAGAACAGAACAGAAGGCCAAATCAAACATTCTCGGGCTATAAGATCTTAATTATGTACAACCGTGATACATACACTAAGCAACTACAGTAATGATGTCAATCTCATATAAAGGAAACCCTAGGCTAGCAAGCATCATACAATCAGGCAATTTTTATCATGTAATTCCTAAAGATCCGTAGCCTAGTACTAGCATGTTGTTCTAACATATCACATAATCAAATAATTGTATGGTATTTTGAGGTCTACTTACTGGCTCCAGCTGATCGTACACCCTGCATCCTCCTTTACTTATTTTGAAAACCATTTAGAAATCATTTTGAAAATCTTTCCTTGATTTGAGACTAGATTTACACGAATTTTCCTCCAATTCACTCAAACCAAGGCTCTAATACCATCTTGTTGCTAGATTCTGCTTAACCACTAGCTTGGGGATGAACAGGAGTGGACATTATCATTTTGATTCCCCAACTCGTGGAAAAGTCTCTTGTCCTCTTGCTTATGAATTGGGATCCATTGTCACATATGATTTCAGCAGGGATCCCAAACCTGATCAAGATATTACGTTTAATAAATGAGACTACTTCTTTGTCTCTAACCTAAACGAAGGCTTCAGCTTCAATCCACTTCGAGAAGTAATTAGTCATCACCAACATGAAGACTTTTCCTCCTGGATCTATTGGTAATTTCCTACTATATCCATTCCACATTTCATGAATGGCCAAGGAGAGATAATAGGATGTCGAGGTTTCGTAGGTTGATGTAGGATGTTACTATGTCTTTGGAAAGCATCACACTTTTGAGCATGTAGAAAAGAATCTTTCTTCATGGTTGGCCAGTAGTATCCTGTTCTCAATACCTTATAGCATAAGGATCTGACCCCAATGTGATTGCCACAGTCTCTTTCATGTATGTCCTTCAAGACTTCTGCAGCTTCAGGATCTTCTAAGCATCTGAGATATGGACCTGTCATAGACTTTTTATAGAGTTTACCTTGGATTATTATGAATCTTGAGACTCTTGTTCTGAATTCTCTTTTGCTTTTTTCTTCTATTGGGATTGTGCCGTTTTTGAGATACTCCATAATGGGTTGGATCCATGATCGTGGACATCTTCGAGGATCCTGTTCGTTGGGATCCCTTTGAGGAGGGATCTGAGGGTCAGGATCTCCGATGGCTGCTACACTTATTGGTTGTTCGGGATCATCGGGTTTGTCGGAAAGGGATTCTATAGTTGGATTTATTATGTGGGTTATTGGGATCTTTATTTCTGGTGGGATCCTTAGGGAGGATCCTAAGTTGGCTAATGTGTCTACTTCTATGTTTTCTTCTCTAGGAAATTCGGTTAGGCTAAAGTTTTCAAAATCAGAGGCTAATTTTTTGAGGATCTCGAGGTATAATTCTAATCTTTCACCTTTCACCGCATAAGATCCATTGAATTGATTAGTTAATAATAAAGAATCAACAAATACCTGAAGATCCTTAGCCAATTGTAGTCCCATGATGAGTTCTTCATATTCCTTGTCATTGATGTGCACAAAAGTACCCACTAATTTTATAATTTATAACCCTACTAAATTAACTAACTAAAATGCACCTAGGCAGTGTACCTAGTCGAATTATAGAATAGTTGGGTAAGTCGGGTGTCGATCACAGGGAACGGTGTTACTAATTAATCTACTTGCTATCAAATTAACCTAATTATTAACAAGTTTAAAAAGGGTTTTATCTAAATTTACAAGATCAGACGAACTCAGCTCAAATTCAATCAATAAGTAAAAACACTCTTGTTTAGTTCGAATCCACTTCGTCCTTATGTCCAGCTAATAATTATGGATTATCAAGTTGGTTTTTATTATATTAGTAATTTAAGTCTATTTTTACCAATAATTAATTAATTCATGTAAAACTATGTATGGTCACACACAATTAAACACAGAACCAATTATGAATATGAATATGCTATGTAAGATTTATTATGTAAACGCAATTATAGTCATAATCCACGTTCTCTAGCATAGCTAAGTTTATTTACTTTAATTACTAACTAAGATTGGTCAATCCTAGCTCTAACAATTTAATGTTCACTAAATCATTAGGTAAACAAGTTCATGCAGTTAATGGTCACTAAGCTACACAGAACATGGAATTAAGCAACTAAAGAAACAACCATAAGCATGCTAGGTAATTATAAATCAAACACAAGCAAATTACCAACTAAATAAATCCATATAAAATTAAGTTATTCATAAGTTAGAAGCTTCATCTAGCTAAACAAGAGTAGCTAGATTCAGCTGCTCATAATAGCAACTAACACACTAACACAAATCAAAGTATAAGGAAACATGTTCATAAGTATCAAATAAGTAAACTAAATGATGGACCTTCACTCTTCTGGTGTTGAAACCCTTTTCTAGAACCTTACTTCTGCTGTAAATCATCTCCTGGAACCTCTTTCTTCAGCCAAAAAGTCTCTCCAATCGTAATGGAGAATGGTTTATGTATTTTCTGGAAAGTCACATTCCACGTCATGGCAGGAATCTCCACGTCGTGGTTAAGGAGTTATCTGTATCGGGAAAGGCCTCCTTCTTCATGTAAATTTATCTTCTAGAATATTCATGCCACGTCGTGGTTTCAGTTGAATCCATGAATTTCTTCATCTTTTGTACTCCAAGTCTCCAATGTTCCATATATTGTCACTTCTGGTCCCTCCCTCCGAAACCGCTTTATTTTGGCTGCAAATAACATTTTATCTTTATAAGTACCATAATTTTGTGCAAATAACCAAAATATTAAATAAAATGTAATCAATATTGCCTAAAACTATGTATAAATATGGCAATATCAGTCATTTTTGGTTGCGTTGAATTCGCAACTAACCGCCTGGGGTAGGATGTCCCCATGTGGCAATTTTAGTATGATCCCTAGCCCGGTTCCTCTTTGGTTTGAAGCTCCATCTGTGAATAGTGTCCATTTTCCCAAGTGTTCATCTTCTAGGAGTTGTTTGGCTTCAATGTCTACTTCGTTTTGTATATCATCACTAAAGTCAGCCACAAAGTCTACTAATGCTTGTGACTTTATGGCGGATTTTGGCTCATATTTGATGTCAAGCGTGCTTAACTTCACTGACCATTTTGCCATCCTTCCTGGCATCTTTGGTTTTCTCATCACATTCTTAATAGGATAATTAGTTTTCACATGTATAGTTTGTGTCTCAAAATAATGTCTTAACTTAGTAGAAGCAGTTACTAATGCAAGAATTAAGTTTTCGAGATGAGAATACCTGGTCTCAGGATCTAGAAGAATTTTACTTACATAGTAGATAGGATGTTGGTCTCCGTTAAGATCTGTAACACCCAAAAATTTCAAGACAAATTTGAACTTTTAAAAACATTTCAAACCATTAAAATCATTACAACTTTGCTTTCAAAATGTATATTATCAAAGTTTTCCCATAAAGATAAAAAATTCATGAGGAGCTGTACAATCATGCCTTCGCCTTGTCGCGATCCCCTGATGTACCTGAAACAATAACTAAAATTATAAGCCCAAAAGCTTAGTGAGTTCCCCTAAAATACCAATCTCATATAACCATAATCATATCACATCCATAAATACAAATCAGCATGCATAATGAGCCTTCAGCCTGACTGGACCGCCTCGCAGGACCTATAGCCAATCTGGACCACTCTCGAGCCTTCAGCATGACTGGACCACCTCGCAGGGCCTACAGCCTATCCGGACCACCCACCCGGTATGTTGGCCTTCAGCAAAAAGCAGGACCGCCTCAACCCAACCCCCAATCAAACAAACATGTGCACATAAATGTCATACGCTAGCTCATATCACATAAGAGTCAAACCGATCTAACAGATCACTAATCATAGCAACATCCCAATAACCGGGATACAGGCCTAACCGGTTACTAACATAGCATCATCCTATAACCAGGATACTGACCTAACCAGGTCACTACACATAAGCATCTCACCATCCTAACTACCAGGATGTAATCAATCACCATATCATGCAATAACTGAATACAATCCATAAAGGGCCGGCCTTGGCGCCTTAGACCCTGTTGATATAGTGAGGATAACTCCCCTCGCAAGTAGTGCTGAAATACTGCAAATCTATGACTACTGTCTCCCCGGAAATCCCACACTATCACACCATAAATAATAAGTTAATACCCATCATGACCTTCTTGACTCAATGTCCCCACCATATTCATAATTTCCTAAAATACCCTAAAAGTCCAACAGTCAACCCTTGGTCAAAGTCAAAGGCAACTATCAAGGTCAATAGTCCATGTTGACCTCAACTCGTCGAGTACCCTCAGCTACTCGCCGAGTTCCTAGCATAACTCGCCAACTCGCTGAGTCACTTGAGTCACTCGTTGAGTTCCTAGTGCCAGTGGCCGTAACTCCTTGGCCAACTCGTCGAGTTTTCTCCCTACAAACCACCGCGTTCATACGTGTCCAAAGGTTGGGAAAACCCTAGCTGACTCGCCGAATCACTCATCTGACTCGCCGAGCCCACAACAATCTTCATCGGACTCGCCGAGTCGACCATGCGACTTGTCGAGTCCCTTCAGTCCTTCATCCATACACAGGCTTTTTAAGCCATGCTAAGGCTCCAAATTGTAGATCCAACTTCCCAAGGCTTGTTTATCATGTAAAGTTGCAAACTTTACGTGCATGCAAACCTCTAAAGTCTTAAAATTACCACACCAAGCTTGAAAAGAAGTCTCACACTTGAGGGAAGGCTCATACTTGTCAAAGCTAATAACTTTACAAATCTAGAGGCCAAAGGGATTCCAGATCTAAATTTGCAACTTCAGATCTTGGCTCAAACACAAGAAACCTTTCCTAAAACCCACCCAAAAGAGATTAAAGATGAAATGAGCCAAGGAAATAGCCTAATACCTTCAAGAGAGTGCCAACTGAAGTAGATATTTGCTTCCACGAGTTCCTTGCTTCAATTTACTTGTTTCCCCAAGTGTTTCCTCACCAAGGTCCCTTTTCCAAGCTTTAACACACCAAAGAAACACACACACACACATGATTTGGGATTTAAGGGTGCCAATGAGCTGTAAAGGGGAGGCTGGGGAAGGCCAATGATCCTTTAAATAGGGTGTAATACCCCATAATTTAGGATTTCATCTGCCAGCTCCTACTCGTCGAGTCTCTTCTTGGACTCGGCGAGTAGGTCACTAAAACATGTGGACCAACCCGCTGCTACTCGATGACTAGGGCAACCAACTCGTCGTGTAGACCTTGAAATCAAGAAAATGCTTATATTAAATCAATACCTGAGAATCGGGGCGTTACAAGATCCTTGGCTAGGACAACACTTACCGCACTTGGGGATACTGAGAGGTAGAGGAGAAGTGGTTCTCCATCTATAGGCTTCACTAGCAGTAGCGTGGAACTTAAGTAACTTTTGAGTTCCTGATAAGCTTCTTCATGTTCTTCGGTCCATTCAAACTTCTTGTTCTTCTTCAAGATATCATAGAAGGGCTTACACCTTTCTGAGGATCTTGAAATGAACCTGTTGAGTGTTGCTACTCTTTGAGTTAGCCTTTGGATGTCTTTTGTTGAAGATGGATATTTTAGCTCGATGACTGTTTTGATCTACTCCGGGCTTGCTTCTATTCCTCTCTTGGTTACCATATACCCAAGCAACTTGCCCGACTTCATCCCAAAGTGGCATTTAAACGGGTTCAACTTCATGTTGTATTCGTCTAAAATGTCGCAGGCTTCTTTGAGATCCCTGAGATGATCTTCATCTTTCATGGACTTCACCACCATGTCGTCAATGTAGACCTCCATGGTATCCCCCAGCTTTTCTTTAAACATCCGGTTCACCAGTCTTTCATATGTTGCACCTGCATTTTTAAGACCAAAAGGCATTGCAGTGTAACAATATATACCTATTGGTGTTATAAATATTGTATCTTCTTGATCGGATGGTTCCATCTAGATTTGTTGGAATCCTGTTGAAGCATCCATGAAGGTTAAGATTTTGTGGCCAGTCGTTGCATCTATCATGGATTCAATGTGTGGTAGAGGAAATAATCCTTAGGCAATCCTTTTTAAGATCTATGTAGTCTACACATACTCGCCACTTTGGTTTTCCTTCTGTACGAAAACCACATTAGCTAGCCATCTCGGGAACTTCACTTCCTTGATCATCCCTGTCTTGAGGAGCTTTTCCACTTTTTCTTGGATGATCTGATTCCTTTCGGGTGCAAACTTCCTTCTCTTTTGATGTATTGGTCTGAAAGAAGGATCAATATTATGTTTGTGAGTGATAATACTCTTGTCTATACATGTCATATCTTCATATTTCCATGCAAACGTCTTGCTTCTGGTTCGAAGGAAGTTTAACAGGTCTTGCTCAATTTGCTCGAGTATTGAGGATCCTATGAGAACTTTAGTTTCAGGATCCTCGCTGCTCAGGGGCACTTCCTTCACGTTTTGCTCCTTCGTTTCTAGAACATGTCGTGCCCCCTGCCTTAATTGCTATGTTTGATGGGGTTTCATTGTAGGCTTCATAGAGGTTTTATAACATTCCTTTGACTCTTGTTGATCTCCCATGATCTTCACTGTTCCCCACAGAGTAGGCATCTTTACACATTGATGATATGTTGATGGAACCGCTTTCATCTCGTGGATCCACGGTCTACCTAATATCACATTATAAGAATATAAGGTGTCAATAACACAAAAATTTTGTATAGAGTTTACTCCCTCTATGTATATTGGTAGCTTTATCTCCCCGATGGTGTGTTTCGTTTCTCCCCTAAATCCTATGAGGACAGAGGATCTTTTTATTATCTCCGATTTTGGGATGTTCATCCTCTTCAGTGCATCCAAGAGTATGATGTTGACCGAGGATCCTCCGTCAACAAGGATCCTTCTAACGAATTGGTTGGCAATGTACAGTGTTATCACGAGTCCATCATGGTGAGGATCATGGATCTCTTCCCTGTCCGTCTCGTCAAATGTGATTTCCTTTTCATTGCTAACCGAGGTATTCTTCTGTGGTCTATCCTCCTTTCTATTTTAGAGACCTTGGCGTGTCTTTTAGCCTGAGAATAATAAGTACCACAAATTTTAGATCCGCCTGAGATAACATTAATTATCTTGGTGTTTGGGAGTGGAGATCCTGGTTTCTCCGGGATCTTATGACCATCCTGGTTGTTCTCCTTGGATTTTTCTTTCTTTCTTCTGAGGATCTCTTTAAGATGTCACTTGCTAAGGAGGTAGTTGATCTCCTTTCTTAGGGCTATGCAATCCTCCGTCATGCGATCGAAATCTTCGTGGTAAGCACACCATTTGGACTTGTCTTTCCAACTGGTGGACTTGTTATCCTTCTTTTGCCACCTTGCTTTGTCTCCGAGATCCTGCATAGTATAGATTAAACCTGAAACATCCATAGAAAAACTATAGTCAATGATCTTAAGAGGTTCCTCTTCCTCTCCTTCATCTTTGAGCGCATTAACCCTGTGATGATCTGGTTTGGAATAGGGCTTCGATTTGTAGGATCTTGGAGTCGAGGATTCGGCCTTCCTATTGCGATTCTCGTATTGACTTGAAGGGTTACTCCTCTTCTGGACTTCTTTATCCTCTTCAAGACATATGAACCTCAATGCTCGACACCTAACTTCGTCCAATCTCTTGCATGGAGTCATCACGAGATCTTCATAGAAGGGTGAATCCTTCCTTAGACCCATCTTGAAGGTCTCCACAGTAGTCGCCATGTCAATGTTGGGATACTCAGAGCTTCCTGCCAAACCTGTTAACAAAATCCCTAAGTCGTTTCTTAAGATCCTGAACCACTCGATAGAGATCACTAGTGATTTTCTCGAAGGTTCTGCTACAAGAAAACTGGTTATTGAAAATATTGACTAAATGTGCAAATGAAGTAATAGAATAGGGAGGAACATTTAGCAGCCATTTAAGAGTTGATCCCGATAGGGTTTAACCAAAGCCTTTTCATAGGCAAGCTTCCTTCAAGTGCACTAGGATAGGAATGATCTCCATCTTTTCTCGGTATTGAGCTACGTGCTCTTCAAGATCTGTAGTTCCATCGTAAGGCTTCATGCAAGGAGTCTAGAATCGTCTATCGCAGGAGAAAATCTCGAGATCCTGTAACTTTTTGGAGATGCTTCTGGTATGGGTTGAACTACCCCGGGTACGCTTGAGATTATATGTCTCAACTGCTGAAGTTCCCTAGCCATGTTTGGACTTATTCCTGCATCAACATTCATAGAGTTAGTATTGATAGTATTGTTGTTTAAGAAGTTACTAGAATCAAGGTTTCTAGGAGTATTGAAAGGCTTATCGATATCATTGATCATAGATGCTTTATTGTTCATAGTCGTCCCCCAGGGTGATGCAACAGTAGCAGGAGTTGTGTTCCCCTGTTGATTTCCTGAGGATCCTACATTGTTGAAGTTTCGGATCCTTGTTTGTACAACTGTGGGCATCATTTCCTAGGATCTCTGAAATTTTGCCTTCATCCTCTCTAATTATAAGTAGTGCTCTATTGTCGTCGTACCGCTGAGTCATCTGTTGCGTCATTTTCCTCATCATAGCGAAGAGTTCAGCAATAGTGACCGGAGCATTCGGATCATGGAGTCCTGAAGATCCTAAACTCCCTTGGTTTATGACCGGAGGGGTGTTTCTCTTGGAAGTATCAGGTGCTTTCCTCTGACCAGGGGTTCCACTCGGAGGAGGTGGTAGTTTTTTGGTTGGAATGGAAGGAGCGGAGGATGAAGAAAGGATCGGTTGTGTAGACATGATCTTTTGAGGATTTTGAACACCACGGCCCCACGGTGGGCGCCAAATTATTTTGGTCAAAAATTACACAAGTATAAATCAACCAAATTGAATGAGCGGCTTTGATGTTTGAATGATGAAATAGAGAAAGGTAAAGAGAATGACATGATTGTTTACAAGGAAAGCCCTTGATCCTTGCTAGGATCTCCGGAAAAAAAAAAACCTTGGGAGGTGTTAATGATCACCTGCCCTGATGATTTTATTAATATAAAATGATGATTACAAAGAGTATTTCAGTAAGAAAAAGTGAAAAAAAAATCCGTAGAGTAAGATAAGAGTAGGTAGATTGTGTCGTGTGCGAGATACATGTGTCAATTTATAGTCTAAACTAGCTAACAAGATGTTTGATATTCTCGGGATCCTCTATGACTAGCTTTGTGAACGTTGTTTGACTTGGTATTTCGGGGCTTTAGCATAGTTGAGACGACTCTTTGTTGAGAATAAGCCTTCTCTTGACTATTTCTGCACATATGTTAATTAAGAACGAAATATAACCGTTATAAATGTTAGTAAATAATAATAACAGTAATAGTCAGGATCCTGAGATAGTTGAGGATCCTAAATATCTGATGAGGTTTGAGGATCCTGAATACTTTGAGGATCCTAACCCTAACAGTAACTTTAATGGAAATCACATGCCAAACAAAATAGTTAATTTTGATTGGAACCCAACAAACCCAATTGAAACCATGAAGTAAGTTATCACCACCAGACTTATCATCCATCAAGAGTCTCAGAGAACGCACCGAAAAGAGCCCAGAATTATCATCCTTCCAACCCCACATATTTGAGGTCTTAGGTAGTGTCGTATTACCCACTGTTGAAACAGATCAACTCTAATGTCTCTTTTCCCCATCTCGGTTGTCTTCTCTATTGACCCTGAAAAACAGCCATCGAATCACCTTTTATTCTATAAGCAACCAAGCAATTTTTGGTCTCTTCAATATTGTATAATGATGGCAAAGCATCTTTAAAAATTGAATCACCGAACCATTTATCCTTCCAGAAAAATGTGTGATTTCCAGCCCCTATTTTTCTGCTAAAAAATCCACTCCTCAAGCTCCCATTTTATACGAAAAATAGATAACCAATTTCCTAGGATACCACATTTAGCAAAAGGCATCCCATCAACACATAAAGTGCTATGGAAAGATTTAATACAAGAGGACCAAAGAGATTCATTTCAATTTTTAATCTCCACCACCATTTAGCAAGAAGAGCGATATTTAGAGTGAAGAGAATAAATCTCTAGATCGTTTAGATCTTTCACAGGTATATTGATTAGGAACAAACAATTCAATCACAATACGAATAAGAACACAATATGGAATCAATGTAAAGCTTATGATTCAAATATAGTCACGCCTCAGCAGAGCTCGATAAAGAACTTCCATTTTAGAGACGAGCTAGGGTTTACAATACTTTGATAAGAGAAAATAATAAAAGCGTTACTTCCTAAAGATGCATGCATGCACCTTAAATACCAAAACCCTAGAGTAAAATAATGCAAGGTTGGACAGGCCCAAACCGGCTACAAAACGGAGCTAAGGAACGAGCCTATGACGCAATACTATAAGCCCAACATAGAGATCTAAGACTCCACACTCCAACTCCTCCTTTATGTTTTGGCATTACCACCACATCCCAACTGATCAAATGAATCTTTCATTTGTTATCAATACCTCCTCAAAGGAACTTTCTTCTAATCCTCTCCAAGATATCCATAAGTTTTTTAGTTTCTTTAAAAGAGGGAAAAGCAAAATAGGTGGAGACTACCCAAAACAGCTTTCACAAGAGTAAGACTCCCACCAAACAATAGTTTTCTAGCTTTCCACAAGGAAAGCTTCGCTTTGAACTTTTCCATAATATGACTCCAATTTCTAGCTAGTTTCACGTTCGCCCCAATGGGAAGCCCACGATAAGTAAAAGGGAAGGAGGCGGGCTCACAATGGAATCAATGTAAAGCTTATGATTCAAATATAGTCACGCCTCAGCAGAGCTCGATAAAGAACTTCCACTATAGAGGCGAGCTAGGGTTTACAATACTTTGATAAGAGAAAATAATAAAAGCGTTACTTCCTAAGGATGCATGCATGCACCTTAAATACCAAAACCCTAGAGTAAAATAATGCAAGGTTGGACAGGCCCAAACTGGCTACAAAACTGGGCTAAGGAACGAGCCCATGACGCAATACTATAAGCCCAACAATCTCCCCCTTTGCGTCAAATGAGGCGAGAGATTACTTATGTTGAGTAGACTTCATTGTCTTCACAACTTTGAACAGTCGAGGAATGATAGCAAGAAGAGTCTACTGAAATTGAATATACCATCTCAGCATGTCAGTAAAAAACTTCTTTTCATCTACAGAATTCTGATTACACCTTTGAATGATCTCCAAAATATGCTCCAAGCAATCAGTTGAGAACAGGTGCTTATCACAAAGAGCAAAAAGACATTTTTTTATTTTCACCCTTGAAGAACATTACTGTATGAAATCGGGGGTCGATCTTACCCTTGACCATCACGTTCACATTGCCAGTTTTCCCAATTGGTTTGATCGTTGGTCACTTGTGAACGGCAGATGCGATCTCTTGATCCATTTTCGCTACTTCATGAATGTAGCAAACTAGCATTCGCTTGATATGGTCTATAATCGGCTGATACTCCTGAGGATTTGACAGCAGAATGTTGTTGAGGAGTATCCAGTCGTGAGGGTTAAGGTTCGGTAGATCAGCCAGGGAGAAATTATGAACCGAGCCTTCAGAGCCTCTGGTCACTTTAAATTTAACGTTGACAAATTTCCCCGCTGAATAAGGCTTTAGTACCTTGACAGTGGTAATCTTCTGCGAACTCCAGGTCAAGTACTGTGGCTGAGCGAATTCCATATAAAACTCCAACAAATCCCGATCCACCTTCGGGTCCGGAGAAGGAATGACAGCAGTTGAGTTGAAGCAATGAAAAATAAATGTCTTTCGAGTGATTGGCATATCAAATTGTGCATCCTTTGAGTTTCCAAGGCCGAACGACATAACTGTTTCGAGCCAATGAGTACTCGGTTCATCTATAGCATCTTTTAGGAGCGAATCAATGGTCCATTCTGGAAAAATGGACTTCTTTTTCTCCAAGAGCTCTTTTTCTTTTAGCTTTTTCTCCAGCTCAGTCGTTTCCTTCGCAATCTTTTCTGCAAGCTCCTTGTCAGAAAGTTTTGTTTTCTGAAAAGGCTTAGAGGGATTTTCACCCAAAGTATCTTCAAAATCATCATCATCATATGTATCATCTTCACCAATTTTCTTCTTCTTCTTATCCCTTTTGCTGACCGAAGCTTCATTACCCTTCGGTGCAGCTGTTGATTTGGGTTCGGGAAGAGGTTGAGTATTAACCTGTACCTTTTCCATTTCTCCCCCGTGTTTCGGCTGGACAGAAGTCACTGAAACACCCTCTATCCGACTAAGGATATCCAACGTAGGTCTGAGTTTTTCAGCTAAATGGCGTATGATGGATATGGTCATAATAGAGTCATGGGTGTCAAGAAGATGTAACAAAATGGAATGAACGTCACCCACAGAGCTTCTAATCACTTCTCTTTCGGACTTTAAATCATTAAGCTCAGTTGTGACAGAACGAAGCTTATGATTTTGAATTTTGAGCTGAGAAGTACGTTTGTCAAGCTCATCCATAATTCTATTTTCAACAGCCAGTTCGGCTTCCAGCTGAGTCAGACGATCATTAACATTAGTATGAAGATTTTTATTGGCAGCTTCAATTGCCTTTCTAGCGACTTCAAGATTAGTCCTTTCGCTTTGAAGAGAACGCTGAAGATTATCAACTGAAGCATTCACAGTCTGAGAGTTCTTTTGAGCAGCAGCTTGCAAAAAATCTAGGAATAAATGAGCCTCATAAATTAGTTTTTCGACTTTTGCGGTCGCATCTTTGCATTCTTTCATCGAGGCCTCAACAGCAAGCGAGGCCCTCTGAAATTGAGATGTAGAGGATCTGATAGCCTTTGTTGTGGCAGAGAGAGAGAGAGGCATCATGCTCTTGAACAACCGAAGAGAACAAGGCTTTGAGAGCAGCATCGGAGTAAGAACCAGTGGAGGAAGAAGAAAGTAGTTGATCAAGCTTATCAGTAACATCCTTGAGGTGGTGCTTGGTGATTGGAGCATCGTCATCATCATCACTTTGGACACGGTAGGGACTGAAGTAAGTTGAATCAAACTCCAAGTCCTCACCTCCAAGAACAGTGTTGGTTTCAGTGGATTGGGTACGAGATAGTGGTGTGGTGGTAACTGGAGGTTCGGTAGTGACTGGGGGTTCGGTAGTGACCGGAGATTTGGGTGATGAAGAATGAGCCCCCGTATCAGATACGTTGGTTCGAACACCATTAGTGGTCGTAGTAGTAGCCTCAGTGAATATAGGTGCATAAATGGGAATGGTAGAGGATGGTTGAGATGTAATGACAGGAAAAATAGGAGGGATGGAGATAGGTACAGAAACAGGTGGAGGAGAAGGTGCTTGGGACCGAACATGTACTTCGGGTGTAGGCAAGCGAGGTGGTGTATCACCATGAAATGAACCTTCATCCTCTGAGCTTTCGCTGTCAGATTCAATGGCAGGAATTGTTGGTTGATTAGGAGGCACATACTCAGAAACAGAATCACTTGAGGATTGAAGAATTAGCCAGCGAGCAGGTTTCTTGACTTTCTTCGGCTTAGGATGAGTTGGGGCTGCCTTGTCAGACTTTCGCTTCCTAGGGGTTGGTACTTTTGAGACTGGACCCCCCTTATTTCCCTTTTTCACTTCTGGTTTTTTGCCTCTTTTAGCAGGTTTGTCTACATCTTCAATTGATTTTACCATTTCGGCAGTGAGTTCTCTTGGACCAGACGAGGGAAGCTTCTTGTATTCCTGAATAATCTTGCTTGAAGGAGGCACAAAAGCAAACATTGACTCAGGAATGGACCCAACAAAAAGAAATTTTGAAGGATGAGTCACTATGATGTTGGTAGTGTGAAACGTAGCAATGGAAGAAAGCATGGAGTCGGCCATGATAGGAACATGAAAACGTTCCGTTATCCATGGAGTGATAACCGTCCAGAAGCGAGCATAAGATATTTCAGTGTGGCGAGATGAAGATGATAAACTCTGAATAATTTGAAGCCATAAAACCATTCCACAATCCAGATTGAGACCGTGGTACACCCAATAAAGTAGAGTCATGAAGGACTTACTCGCACCGTCAGATCCAGCACTTCGTTCAGAAAGCCCTTTGAATAGTAGAGTGAAGAGGTCATTCCATTGAGGAGGAAGGCAGGACTTCTTGAACCTTGTCACAGTGGTGAGGGTTTCAGTATAACCCATGTTGTAGAACACTGAAAAGAGCTTACCAGTGGCAATGGAATCAAGATTAACCATAGAGTCTTCATATGCAAGCCCTAGAAGAGAGCAAAAACGATTCTTGGACATTGAAGCTTTTTGGTTAAGAATATCGAAAAAAAATTATCTGCCCCTTTGTCATACGTTGCAGTGGAGTAGATTTGAGAGAGACAGGACATTGCAACAACTTCGACTGTGGTTAGGGCTTTGACAAGTGGGGAATATTTCAGACATTCCACCACTTGATACATGTACGTATCGTAGAGGATAGGTGAGAGATCGATCAACAGGTTCTAATTGGGCTTGATGGCAAGAACAGTGGAGCGAGTAGTTGTTTCTTGCACGGAAGATGATTATGCCATTGATGAAGCTTGTCGAGGAAGAAGATGAACAGTGAAAGAGATCGCCCTTTTCTTTGTGAGAATTTTTAAGTGATAAAAGAGTAAAGTGGAGCGTGAGTAATCCTTTTATACGTAAGAGTAGTAGAGAGAAAAATCCGGCTGAAATCTTGGCTTTATGTGAAATCGTTCTTGATACGATGGAGTGGACAGTTGGCAACCCCGATGATGATGCAAGAGAGAGAAAGGACGTTTCACTTTTACGCGCCTTTCCATAGAAAGTACCTTTTTCAAATCGTCAAAACGATTGGATAATTGCTGACTCATCCAAGAACTTTATCTGAAACGTCACCCACATAATTTACATGAACTGTCATCACCTTTATCTTTATCGATCACCATAACGCTTTTTAGAAATGAAGCTGTAAAAATTAGCTCATCGTTAATAGAACCAGATTTTTGGAAAATCAAAGATTTTCATGCGTAGAGTGTGAATGATAAGGAAATAAAGCAAACTTTTTATGTGATGTCTATTAAGACATAAAGCGACTGATTCCGGGCACGAATCTCTTCCTTCAAATTCAAGAGAGACTTCAAAGTGCTTGTGTGGCTTCCCGTTAAATAACGATCAAGTACTTGTTAAGAAGTATTTGAAAGTCATCTTTTTAATTAAAGCTATAAATGGTGGCTTTCGCTTCAATTCATGATTTCGGTACTTGATATAAGACCGAAACTGAACGAAGTACTTGTGAGACCAATGTGATCTGTTAAACAAGTAGGTAGGAAACATATTCAGTGACTTGTGGACAATTGAGAAACCTCAAAAAAAATTATAACTGGATCCTTGGGGAAGAAAAGTCTTGGTGATAGACATTTTCAGAAGGATCGCTCAAAATAAAAAAGAGATTTCATTCAAGAACTTTATCATGGTAATAGTTCACCGTCAATTCATTAAGGGTGTTGAATAATGGGTTTCACTTAGTACGTAGTGACACGAGACTAAGATCATTAACACAGATTTTTGTATAACCATAAACCTCAGTGGTAAATGCTGAGAATCTCAAGGGTTACATTAGTGAGATGAAGTGAAATGAAGAAAAATGATATAGGTGGTGTAAGAAGCGAATGTACCTCTACTATAAAACAAGGACCAAGCAGAAAACTCTAAAGTCAATATGAGAAGAGTAAGGTAGCTCACGATTAGAGTGAATGTAACAGCCTTGTTTAGGAAAACATGATTTGTATATATCATATTATCAAGGCTTCACTCAAAATCTGTAGAGACTTTGGTCAACATACAGCAGCATGCATCTAGGGACACTTAACTAATTCAAAGAAAAGAATTTATACCTGCTTGAGGTAGACCATTGAGAGTAACATTTATTCAAAGAAAAGTATGTGAAAAATGAAATAAAAGGAAAGACATTTTTGTATTTTGTGAAAAATTTTAATAAAAAAAAAAGAAAAATATTTTTGGATTTTATGAGATGAATAAAAAAAATTAAAAGAAAAACATAAAAATGGAAAAGAGTATACAAAAGAATACAATCAAAATCCCTTTCAATGAGGACGAAGCGAACGAGTTCAGAAGGACCGAACCCGAAATAGACCGAGCGTTCGGTTCATTTCGGTTCCCAGGTGAACCGAACCCGAAATAGACCGAGCGTTCGCTCTATTTCGCTTCTTACCTTTAGTGAAGCGAATGCGATTTTGTTACTGATTCTGCTTCCATCATTCTTAGGCCTTGTAAGATCTTGTTGAAACTTGCTTCAGGTAAAGCCTTAGTGAATATATCTACTAGTTGATCAATGGTCCTAATGAAGTGAATCTCCACGTTACCATCTTCCACATGATCTTTGATGAAGTGATACCGCAGTGCTATGTGTTTTGTCTTCGAGTGTTGCACTGGGTTATGACAAATCCTAATTGCACTTTCAGAGTCGCAATATAGTGGGATTTTCTTCATGTTCAGCCCATAGTCTCCAAGTTGACTCTGTATCCAAACAACATGAGATGTGCATGAGGCAGCGGCTATGTATTCAGCTTCAGCCGTGGAGAGAGAAACACAGGTTTGTTTCTTTGATTGCCAGCTAACCAATTTGCCATCAAGAAATTGGAGTCCTCCAGTAGTGCTTTTACGATCCAATCCACAACCACCTAAGTCAGCATCTGAGAACGCTTGGACAAAGAAACCTGAGTTGGCTGGATACCATAGACCGAGAGAGGAAGTTCGCTTCAGATAGCGAAAGATGTTTTTCACAGCTAGCATTTGAGGTTCGCGTGGGTTAGCTTGGAATCGGGCACAATAGCAGACTGAGAACATGATGTCTGGCCTACTAGCTGTGAGATACATCAGTGACCCAATCATCTGACGATAAAGCATCATGTCAGCGGCTGGCTTCTCCAAAGATGGTGTAAGCTTAGTCCCAAAATCCATAGGAACTTTTACTTTGGAGTCTCCCATCATGCCAAACTTGGCAAGCAATGTCTTTGTATATGCCTCCTGACTGATAAAAATGTCTTTGGGTCCCTGTCTAATATTTAAGCCAAGGAAAAAGTTAATTGGACCCATTGAGCTCATCTCAAACTTAGTTTCATCAACCTCCTGAATTCATCTGTTAAGCTAGGATTCGTGGAGCCGAAGATCATGTCATCAACATAAATTTGGACTATCATAAGGTGGTTACCCTCTCTCTTACGAAAGAAGGTTGGGTCAACCGAACCTTGTTTAAATTTGGACAATTTTAATAATCGAGTGAGAGTTTCATACCATGCTCTGGGAGCCTGCTTCAGGCCATATACCGCTTTGTCTAGAATGTAGCAATGATTTGGATGCTTCTCGTTCACAAATCCTGGCGGTTGCTCAACATACACAGTTTCTTCAAGTTCTCCGTTTGATAGACTTCAAAGTTTTTGTGTGCAGCATAAGCAAGAAAGATTCGAACCGACTCTAATCTTGCAACTGGAGCGAAGGTCTCTTCATAATCTATACCTTCCTCTTGTCAGTATCCTTTTACGACTAACCTGGCCTTGTTACGAATCACATTCCCCTCCTTATCCATCTTATTTCTGAATACCCATTTGAGACCGACAACCGAAGCGTCCTTTGGAGTTCGAATTAGACGCCATACTTTGTTTCTTTCAAACTCGTTCAGCTCGTCTTGCATTGCTTGAATCCAATCAGAATGGTCAAGAGCCGAATTCATAGTCTTCGGTTCAACTTTAGAGACAAAGAGTTGAACATGCAAAATTCTACTTGAGAGAATAGTGCATCTTGTTTCGCTTTGATTTGTGATCGAGTTAATACCTTTTCTGAAGATTCCCCAATGATTTGACTTTGAGGATGATCTTTGGTCCATTTAATGAGAGGAGGGTAATTTGGATCACAAGAAGGATCTAGTTCTGCATTGACTTCTTTTTCCAATTCTGATAGTGTATCATCATCATTGACATTTGTGTTCTCCCCCTCGAATGATGACACGAGTTCAATTTCTGGATCAGAATGTTCCCCTTCGTTTGGACTTTCGGTTGAACTAGATGATTGTGACGATGAATTCTCCCCCTGAAGAGAAGAACCTTGATTATTTGGTAGAGACGAACCCTCCACCTGGACAGAATAATGGTCACCAGAAGGTTCGCTTGAGTCAGGCCTTTCAGTTGCCTTTGGTTGATCAGCAGCCATCTTCTGTGCAGCATCGTCGATAATTTGCTTTTAACTGTCGACTTTTTTATCTTCAGCCTTGGATTCAAAATCGATAGCTTTTTCAGGTTCATCGAAGAGAAGCATATATTGCTCGAAAAGATTTGATATAGGTACAGTAACTTGACTGGACTTTGGAAAGATTTCATGCATTACACCTTCAGTTGTCTTCAACTTCTTGACATAACTATCATCAAAAGTGACATAGTATGTCTCTTCAATCTTCTTTGAGCGTTTATTCATAACTCTATACGCCTTCGATTGCAAGGAGTAGCCCAAAAATATCCCTTCATTAGCCTTAGCATCAAACTTGTTTCGATTCTCCTTTGAGTTAGAGACAAAGCATCTTGAGCCGAACACATTAAAGAACTTCACATTAGGTTTCCGGTTGTTCAAGATCTCGTATGGAGTGATAGAGAATCGCTTGTTTAAATATGATCTATTCTGAGGGTAACATGCAGCAACAATAGCATCAACCCAGAAATATAAAGGCAAGGAAGTGAAGCTTAGCATAGTTCGAGCCGCTTCGCACAGAGATCGGTTTCGTCTTTCGACGATTCCATTCTGCTGTGGAGTATATGGAGTAGAGAAATTGTGAGTCATTCCCTTCTTAGCCAGAAAATCTTCGAAATCCCAGTTCTTGAATTCCAAGCCATTGTCGCTTCTTACGTTACGAACTACCTTTCGCAATTGAACCTCTACTTGGTTTATGAAGAGCTTGAGCTTAGGAGTTGCCTCTGATTTTTGCTCCAAGAAGAATACCCATGTGAAGCGAGAGAAGTCGTCAACTATGACAAGAATGTACTTGTTCCCACTAATGCTTTCAATGGAGGAGGGACCGCATAGATCGATATGTAACAGCTCTAATGGTTCTATCATCTTTGTGTTGATGATAGAAGGATGACTTTGTCGACTTTACTTACCCATTTCACAAGTTGCACATAGATGTTCTTTGTCAAAATTAAGAACTGGAAGACCTCTAACATGATCTCCCAATACCAGCTTGTTGATATCCTTGAAATTGAGATGAGAGAGCCTTCGATGCCATAACTAGCTTTCGTCTGATTGAGCCTTCGTTAGCAAGCAAACTGTTGGTTTCCCTCGAATTAGATTGAGGTTTAAAGGGTACATTTCCTCCTTTCGCTTCGATTTTAGCAGTATGTTATTTGACTTCTTTTCGACTATCTCTGAGCCTTCATTATCAAAGGAGACCTTCAATCCGGTCCCAACTACCAGTTGTGATACAATGATGAGGTTGTGCTGCAATCCTTCAACGTATGCGACCTTTCTTATTGATAAATCACCATTCGTAATCATTCCATAGCCTTTGATAGTTCCAAACGAATTTTTGTCGTACTTCACAGTTCCACCATCCTTGAGAGACCGAAACTCCCTCAGTTCTTCCTTTCGTCCTGTCATGTGACGCGAGTAGCCACTATCAATGTACCATTCTTCATCAAACCGCTCGTCACGTATAACCTGCAAAATATCGAGCAGATTTAGGAACCCAAAGTCTCTTGGGTCCATGTGAGCCTTTTACAGGACAGGGAATAGTAAGTGAAACATCAACCATATAAGTTCTTTTTATTAGAGTTGTTTCATCTTTTCTATTTATTGTAAAAATTTTGATTTTGTTTGGCTTAGATTCATTAGACGTAGGATTTGAAATTTTGACGTTTGCATGCTTTTGGATCTCTTTCTGGCATTTGTTGTCTTTTGTAAAAAGCTTTCTTTTCCCCTTTGAATCTTTTGAAGGATAAGAATTAGAATGAGAATGAGAAGAATAAGGTTTAGAAGCGATATTAGATCGTCGATTATCACTCTTCCTTGGTTGAGAACGGGAACACTCTTCCCTTTTGTTCGTCTGATTGAATTTGGGACTGAACCCATCCTTTAGGCTGCTATTATGTTGAGGACCGAAACCTTTCTTTCGGTTGCTTACTAGCTAAGGACCGAAACACTCCTTTCGGTTGCATTCATGCCGAGGACCGAAACCTTCCTTTCGGTTTCTTCTTGGTTCTCCTCGTGACTTATGTGTCTTTTCATACCTTACGTAATGAAGTTTCTGAGATCGCCAAAACTGTTTTCTTTCTGAGAGATTCTTCTTGTATCTCAGATTTCGTTGGTGTTTTCGTTCTGCCACCTATTTTGGATTTTTATAAATATTGTCCTTTTTCTTCGATACATGAGCATGGCTTTCGCTCTTTGACGAATATGTCTCACTGGACGTTATTACTGGTTTGCCCGAAGATGTTTTGGTGCCACTTGTGCTTGGCACATCATATCTTGTAGGTTCATTAAGTGGTTCCGGTACGTACCTACCCTTCACTCTCCATGAGGTTTTCTGAGATAGACCTTTTGTTTCATCAGCGTTATCTATTGGTGCTGACCAAAAGAACTCTTCACATCCATTTGCATTGTCTTCTTCTACCATTGCTGTCAGGTCTGCTTTTTGTTGAGGTGTGACTCCCTGAATTGTGTAGACTTGATTTGGAGTAGTTTGAACCTTTTGATATACAACGGCTTTTTCCTTGAGAATTTTGGTCTTGTCTATCGATGAGCGAGCGAACTCAATGGAGTTTTCAGAGATCAGATTTTTGTTAGGTTCGGGTTCGCTCTTGACAAATTCTGAACAGTCCACCACGTCCTCTACAGAGATTTCACTCATGTCATCATCCTCATTAAGTTCAGATGCATTTTCAACATCAATTTTATTTTCTAAACTTAATTTGGCATTCAACGAGTCAAATTTCTGTACAGTTTCGGTTCTTAGTTTCAATTTATCATTTTCATCTAACAGATTTTTGAGCATGTCCTTATGATCTTTTGACTTTATGTAGAACTCTATTTTGTCAAGACCAATTTTGTAGGCAGGAGAGATTTTGTCAGAAGATACAACATTTTCACAGTTGTAAGCTTCAGCATCAACTTCATCCTCCTTTAACTCAAGGAAGGGTAAAATCATGCGATGTATCTTCTTTCCTATTTCACAATCGAGATGCAATTGAGTGATATTAAAATAAAGTATTTTTGCAATCAAATAAAAAATGTTTTGTTGTTTTAAAAGCTTAAGATTGACTCGTTGCAAATAGATTGACTCGTCCCTAGACCTAATTAACTCTTTCTCCTTCTGCTCAATCCACATCCTTCTCTCCTCACTTTTCAACAATATCCTGCTAATTTGATCAGTCAGGTTAGAGTTTGTGACACGAGTTTGGGTAAGACTACTACTTATACTAGAAAATTTATATTTTAAGCTATTCAGTTCCTCTTCATAGTTAGTAATAGGTATTTTCAGAGAAGCAAGAATATTTTGTGCCTTCTTGATCAACTCATCACATTCTTTGATCTGTGCACTGACAGATTTCGCAGCGAAACATTTGTCCTCTCGCTCCTTCTCATCTTTCAGTCCACCATCTGTTGTGTATCCTCGCATCTGTGATACACCTTCCGTCACCATCAAGCATTTTCCCGCAGTATATTCTTCTTTCACCAGCATCGCCTTGCCATGAGTCGGCTTTCTCACTTCTTCATCCTCTGAATCTATGGACCATACCTGCACTCCGCCAAATTCATCATTGCCACTTGTATCTTGTACAATCAAAGCATTCATGGTGTTATTGTTAGCTGTTGATTTTCTTTTCTTGAGTTCCTCCAATCGTCTCAGGAGGTTCGCTTCCTCATCATCCTCATCAACCTTTTCTGCCCTTTTCTTCAGCATACAGTATTTGGCAAAGTGATTCTTGCCTCCACAATAATGGCAATCAAAGCCTGAGTCACCACCAATCTTCGACTCCTTCTTGGATTCTTCTGACTTTGAACCCATCTTCGGTTCCTCTTTCACTTTTTCAGAACTATAACTTCCCTGCCAGTTTCGGTTCTTGTTGGCTGGGAACTTTCTTTTGATAAACTTTCTTGGATTGGAAACCGTCAGGGCATACTCTTCACCAGTTAGATCATAGTCAGCAAGATCCAATTCTTCATCTTCTTCAACAGCACTTTTTCCTTTTGAAACAAGATCTAATGACCCCAAACTAGAAACCACATTCGTTTCCTTTGATACCGCACTTTCATGGGACTTCAGAATTCCCACCAGTTTCGCCAGACAATATGATTTGAACTGTTCGTGTGCCTTCATTGTGGACACAACTGCCATCCATTCAGGTCTAAGACCGTTCATGAAGGTAACCTTTTGTTCAATAACCTTCCTTTCGATCCCGTGCTTTATCATCTTACTGAGAAGATGATTAAATCGGTCAAAGGCCTGAATGAGTTTCTCTTTGGGCTTCTGTTTGAAATCACCAAATTCAGAAAGCAGCAAGGTTTGAATCGAATGTTCCAGATCTTCATCAGTAGAATATAATTCTTTCAACCTATCTCATATCTCTTTTTCTGTAGCACATGAACTCACTAATCGAAATGTCCGATTGTAAAGCAAACCTAATCATTCTCAAGGCTTTTATATTGCACTGAAACTTCTCTTTCTCGTCTTGAGGAATGTCTTTCACATCATTCATGAGCTGATTATACTCCTTTTGAGTTTTGACAATCTTTGAAGTGCTTGAGTGAGAAAACAGACCGACTGTGATTGCTTTCCAGATCAAGTACCCATTATCCTCTGAGCCGATCACATAATCTTCAAAGTGGTGCATCCAAACTTCATAATCCTGAGTGTATAAGATTGGAATCCTTGTCGTTGATCCAATACTGTTGGAGATGTTGATTGGATTGGTTTGCGAATCATCCATATACATTGTGATGAAGTTTGATCGATAACCTATTTAATATCATACTTGTAATTTATCGTTAGAGTGAGATTGATAATTAATGAGATATGCCAATATGGAATGACGGCTCAATTAATATCAATCAATGCGGAAAAACCCTAATAATTTCTTCAACAGAAGAGATGTGTATGAATTACACAGTCTCCTGATCTGATACCAATTGAAGAGAATAAATCTCTAGATCGTTTAGATCTTTCACAGGTATATTGATTAGGAACAAACAATTCAATCACAATACGAATAAGAACACAATATGGAATCAATGTAAAGCTTATGATTCAAATATAGTCACGCCTCAGCAGAGCTCGATAAAGAACTTCCAATTTAGAGACGAGCTAGGGTTTACAATACTTTGATAAGAGAAAATAATAAAAGCGTTACTTCCTAAAGATGCATGCATGCACCTTAAATACCAAAACCCTAGAGTAAAATAATGCAAGGTTGGACAGGCCCAAACCGGCTACAAAACAGAGCTAAGGAACGAGCCTATGACGCAATACTATAAGCCCAACATAGAGATCTAAGACTCCACACTCCAACTCCTCCTTTATGTTTTGGCATTACCACCACATCCCAACTGATCAAATGAATCTTTCATTTGTTATCAATACCTCCTCAAAGGAACTTTCTTCTAATCCTCTCCAAGATATCCATAAGTTTTTTAGTTGCTTTAAAAGAGGGAAAAGCAAAAGAGGTGGAGACTACCCAAAACAGCTTTCACAAGAGTAAGACTCCCACCAAACAATAGTTTTCTAGCTTTCCACAAGGAAAGCTTCGCTTTGAACTTTTCCATAATATGACTCCAATTTCTAGCTAGTTTCACGTTCGCCCCAATGGGAATGCCACGATAAGTAAAAGGGAAGGAGGCGGGCTCACAATGCAAAACACTAGCAAGTTGAGAAATACTCACCTCGTCTACACCAATACCATAAACTTTGCTTTCAATAAGGTTGACCTTCAAGCCGGAGGCAAGATAAAAGCACCTAAGAATTCTATTCAAGTTTATGATATTGATTTCAAACCATTCCCCCACAAAGGTTACATCATTTGCATATGTAAGATGCGATAAATGAGAGTCATTATTAGGTAGAGATATGACGATCACAAGCTTCTTTTATGGATAGCTAAGCCATTCCGTTGCAATAATGAACAAGAAAGGAGATAGAGGGTTCCCTTGCATCACACCTCTTTTGATCGCAAACTCTCTAGTAGAGGAACCGTTTACCAAAGTCACTCGGTGTTATAGATCGCCTCTCTACTGAGTTTGCCATGACAGACCTTGGACCCTTATCTTCTTCCTTAGCATTGTTGTTGAGCCATCCGCGTCTGGGTTGTTTCTCACTCAAAATGCATTTAATCGTGATCTTCTTTCACGTGCAAATATGATTGAGTGTAACTCATGTAGCACTCCGGCTGACACAAAATCAAAACTTTCGTCTCCTCAAACGCGTATCTGATCGTACTTTATATGATAGTCTCGTTGGTGTCTTGCAATATCTTACCTTCACGCATCCTAGCATTGATTATGTTGTTCACGAGGTATCTCTACATGCATGACCCACATGAACCTGATATGCATGCTCTAAAATGCATCCTTCGTTATCTTTTTTTGGAATCAACAAATAATTCAATCGTTATCTAAAGGGCACTCTGACATATCAGTCGACCAACTTGTTTCTTACATTAATGGCGACTGGGCACTAAGACACATTGTTAGCTTAAAAAGTGTTGGAATACAACATATTAAACAGCTTATTAAGTATATGCTTAAACGTGTTAATCGGATTAACCCAAAACCTTATTTAAATGGAATGATATAGGGAAATCCACACACACACACACACACACACAAAACAAAAACAAAAAAAAAAAAAAAAAAAAAAAAAAAAAAAAAAAAAACCCTACTATGTATCAATACTTTAAAAAAAACCCTTATTTTAATTTTTGAGAAATGAAATATCTTCCAACTTTTTGTTCTTACTTTTCTTTCTACCTATTTAAGATGATGACAAGTGTATAAATTTTGTAGGAAGATAATAGGAACAAAAGGTTGAAGAATATTTAATTTCTCTTAATTTTTAGTGCATTTTAACCTTTTTATTTTCTAAAACCGTCTAACTTCCTTCTCCTATCAGGTAACCCTAGGTTACCGGTTCTTATAAACCTACTTGTCTTAGCCCTCTCTTTTAACCCTCAGCCATGTTCTTTTAATCTTCAAGACTTGGAAGAGAAAATAGTGACTATAAAAACTAGGACGGTGTTTGGATAAATTAGCTTATAGATTATTAGCTTATTGCTTATTAGCTTATTAGTAGTGAGAGAAAGCAGTTTTTGCAAAGTGTTTGGATTAGAAATAAGCAATAAGCTATAAGCAAGGGAATATGCCTATTAAAATTAGTTTATTTAGCTTATCTCCGCCGCAATAAGCTGATTTTTAGTGTTTTCTATCCAAACACTTAAACTTAGCTTCTTTTTTACCTATCCAAACACCCTCTAGGTTTTTTAACATCAACGTATCGAAGGGAAATCGAAGGGAATTGGATAGTGAAATTGATGATTAAACGCGCTTCTTCAACAACAATTCTCAGGGAAAATCAAGGTTTTTTAACTTGTTTAATATATTTAGCATGTATGTTGTTATTTTCTTGTTTGTATTGATGCTTTAACGAAGCTTTAACTAACAACTATGGATTCAACTTCAATTATTGAAGTTGGAGTTGATTCGGAGGGTCTGAATGGAAGATATGAAATTACAGAGCCCTTGAGATGAAGACTTTGAGAAAGAAGAGGACGGAGATGATGAAATTAGTGTCCAATTCCTTGTTTATAACCATATGATACCTTGGAATAAGATGAATGGCTGAACTAGATAGAGAAGTTGTAGAAGTTTTTGAAAATGTTAAGGAAGAACTATATGTGGTTGCAATGAAAAGGGGAGTAGGTGAACCTCTAATGCAATTTCTCAACTCTTAATTTGAAGGCATGACTGAAACTTAATATGATATGGTGAAAATGGTAAGAAATAAATTTATATATACATATGTTAGGTTTGTGTTAAATCTAATATTTTGTAACTTTTGTAGTTGATTTAGAAGATCAATATGGCGGGATAGCAATTGGTTTATCTACTATTGTACAAAGCTCAAACCAAGAAATTGATCTATAAGGGTTATTTAGAACAAGCTCAGGAATCCGGTTATTGACAACCGGTTATATCAGAATATTAGATTTATGAGCCGAAATTGAACAAAAAATTATGGACTTTTGTTAGTGAAATGTATAAGCAATGTCCATTTAAATTAAGGGAAAATGACCTGCGAGGGTAATTACCTTTTCGACTTGGGTAACTTTATTTTTTTTGTACACATTTAACCATTTAACAAGTTAAATGGTCAAATATGTACAAAAAAAAAGTTGTCTAAATGTGAACACTTTTTTTTACAAATTTCTTAAATTTTTTTATAATTTCTTACAACATTTTTATGATATTTTTTCACATTTTTTTTACAAATTTCTTAAAAAATTTTATATTTTCTTACAACATTTTTATGATATTTTTTTCTTATAGGTTTTTCTAATACAATGTTTTAAACTTTATTTATAATTTTTTTTTCAACTTTTTTTGTACTTTCATATAATTTTAATACAAGTGCTTTTAAACCTAATATTTTATAAATGTTTTAGAATTCTCTTACAAGTTTTTTACTTGTTTTTTTACATTTTCATATAATTTTTTTATAACTTTCATACATTTATTTCTAAACTTTCTTTACAATATTTTTAATATGTTTCACAGATTTTTTATGACAATTTAATATTTTATTTATAACATTTTAAAATACTTTCGTTAAATAGTAGTTTAAAACGTTGTATTAAAAAAATTAAAAGTTTATAAACTTCTAAGTAAAAAGCATTAAAAAGTTGGAATAATTTTAAAACATTTACATTATATAGATTTTTTTTTGTTTTTTTTATTTGGTAAGTAATATTTTCTTTTTAAGTTTTTAAAAGGTCCTCCATACTTGTTGTTACACATTTAATTTATTTAATATTATTGTTTTTTTTTTTTGAAATGGAACTTCCCTAACGAGGGTTTCCAGGCCAACTTTCGCGCACCGACTAATCCCCCGCTGCAAACATAAAGCTTTCACGCACCGACTAGATGCTATTTACTTTAAAAATATTGTATGCTTCAAAACAAAAGAAAAAAATATAAGAGGCTATATAAAATATTTCACAAAACAAAAACATATTTGTTAATTAAAAAATAAAGTTTAAAATTGATAAATATTTAATTAATATTTAGGAAATTATGGATATTTTAAAAATAAAATTTGAAAAAAATAATACAAAAAACTATGAAAAATAACAATTAACCAAAACCGTTAACCGACAAAAACCATTAACCATAACCAATATTAACCATACCCAATGACTACCAAAATGCATTAACCGATCATAATGGTTATGGTTCAGTTTTGACCAATAACCGAACCAAACCACCCCATATACACCCCTAATCTTTACCTTGCCAAAACGGTCTCATTATGACAAACGGGTTTTTTTTAACATTAACAGATAATAATAGATTGGGTTTTTATTTGTGGTTTCCTTTTATTATAATCACTTTAATTATCTTTTAAGATTACGATTAAGCACCTTTTTCCATCACACCCACATCAACCAAGGAAGATTCATCATTCATCAGTTACTTAAAAATACTTTCATGATTTCAATCTAACAATTTAAAAATACATCTAACAACAAAATTTGTGGTAATTTCATTTTCATCATCACATCACCTTAAAATTAGAAGTATAAAAAAAAATGGTCAACTCTTGAATCGAATACTTCGGCTGAGAGTATTATTAATACCAGACCCTTCACCACCATATGGACCTGTTGGCGTCCTGTGTGCACGTACTTGCCCTTTCCTAGCAACTTCTTTCTTCTTGTGTTTCAACTGCACAAAATTAGTATATACTTTTAGCTTTCAAATTTTGGCCCCCACAATTTTGTATATTGGCAGGTATGCTCCCTATAAATTTTGGGTTACAAACTTTCACCACAAGACTTTTCTATATTCGCATGTTTGGTCCCTGGACTTTCGTATTTTTATAAATGAATAGTATAGTTTTAGCTTTTCAAACTTTGGCCAGAACAGTTTTGTGTATTGGCAGGTTTGGTCCCTATAAATTTTGGGTTTCAAACATTCACCGGAAGACTTTCCAATATTGGCATGTTTGGTCCCTGGACTTTCATATATTAAGTTATTAACAAATGAATAGTATACTTTTAGTTTTCATATTTTGGCCACAACAGTTTTGTATATTAGCAACTTTAGTATATTGGCAGGTTTAAAACTTTCACAACAGTTTGGTCTCTAAAATTTTTGGGTTTAAAACTTTCACCACAAGACTTTAGTATATTGGTTTGGGTTTCAGACTTTCATATATTGGCAAATTTAGTCCCTAGACTTTCAAATATTGGCAAGAAATTTAAGTATGTTGCTATTAATGATATTCAACATACCTTGTATTTCTTTCTTGGATTTTTCAAATCTTTGTTGCGTTTGCGAGTCAACCCTCTGTTCTTCTCCATCTGTACAAAATCAAAAACAATAAGTTTTTTATCAAAGAAATATAATATATTAATTAAATAATCATAAATGTCATGAATATAATAATAATAAATATAATTACCGCATAATTGATGTGACGTTTCCCATCAACCAAAGTTTCTGGCATTGCAACCACAGGAGCAGTTCTACAAAACCAAAAAAAAATAAAAAATAAAAAAATCACAATATGCCTTTACAAATTTATAATATATAACAAAAAAAATGATTTCAATATATATATACCTAGAATACTTTTGTGCTTTAGCAGCTAGTTTGGCATCACGTTTTATTTTGGTTTCTTTATAAAGATCAGTCTCTGATTCTGTCTCGCCATCTTCATTTGAGTCATCATCAACTCCATTAGCCTCAAGGGTAGTTTCGTCATTTTGCATATCATCATCAGAATGGATTCCAGCACTTGCAAGAACCCGTGTTTCATGCTTTCTTCGCCTCTCTCCAATGTCATCTCTCTTTGGTAAATCATCATCTCCAGATATAACCTTTTTAACAAAAACATCAAATTTTTTTAAAAAAAAAATCATTAAAAAAAATTGTTATACAAAATTCTTTCTTACCCTGGGCTTCTTTATCTGAGTAACAAGTTGTGAAAGTCTAGACTTATTTTGGCTTCCATCAATATTAAACGTCTCATCATCAAAATCATCAAAAGCCTCAAACTTTCTGCTTAATTTTTACATAAAAATTAAAAATTATACTTCAGACATTTTATTTAACCAAAAAGAATCAAAGTTACAAGAATAAAAGATACCCGTTTAATGGTTTTGCATTCTTTTTAATCCCATCTGTTTTTGATGCTTTTATATTAAATACACCTTTTTGCTTTAGTTTCTCCTCAAGGGCAGCTCTGACTTTTAACATTTCAACACTTTGTAAGCCACGTTTCTCATTCTCTTTATCATTCTCACGCTTACGTTTTCCTCCATTAACAATTTTGGTTTCCACATGAGGCTAAATATATAACAAGAAATGTAAAATTAGATGTTTATACAAGAAATTAAAGAATGTGAAAATAGTCAAATACTAACTTCTTTTTGTGTTTCTGAGAGTTCAATTGTGGGCTTGTGAGTGTTGATAGTAGGTGAAATCTCAATCTCATTTATTGTTGTTGTGGAAACATGTTTTTTGAGATAATCTTCAACCTCAAACGATAGATTTTCATCAAGTGGTTTCATCTGCATTAATAGGGAAATAGAGTAAACTTGTTTTTATGAATATAGGGGTAGAATGGTAATTTTTACAAAACTAACCTTGTCTAACAAGTTCTTAATCTCCACAAGGCGAGCAAGAACAGGGTGATCAAGAACTGAATGCCCTTCGGATTTAAGAAGAAGATGAAAGGTGATTGCTTGACAATATGAAAGTAGAAGTTGCTTTTTCAACTCCATATATTGTATTCCAGGTTTATTTAAATTCTTCTCTTCTTTAAGCTTCACAAAAATAAAATAAAAAATATAAACTTTAGGATCTTTATTAAGTTTAATCATTTATGATGCCACTTAAAGAATAAAGATTACCTTGTTTAAAATTGGGTCAACTTTGGTCTCAAGCTGGTCAACAGCTTGATTTAGCTCTGATAACAAACCAACTAATTCTGGAGCTGAGCTGTTGAGCAAAAGATTGTTCAAGGAAATGTTATTATTTATAAAATTTGATTCAAAACAAGAAAAGTAATTAAAAGAACTCACTTGTATACAATGTCCATTTGTTCTTCTTTTGACAAAGCACTTGGATCCTTCATAACTATTTCAACACCAGTATCAGTATCATCTTCATTGTCCACTTTGGATTTTGATGAAACTTTTCCCTTTTTCATTTTTTCCTGAAATAATCATTTTAATAGATGACTCCTAAAGCATATATATGATATAACAGATGTTGTAAAAGATTTTGAATTTATACCTCAAATGTAGGTTCTTCTTCATCTTCATCTTCATCTTCATCATCATCATCATCATCATCATCATCATCATCAAGACCATGGTCTGCATTTGAATATAACTTTGTTTTTTCATTTTGTAGCCTCACAACTTCTGCTTCTTCTTCATCTTCACTTGATTCTCCCTTTTGAAGCAATATAAAAAACATTACTTCAGGTTTAATTTAATTCAATATTATTGTCTTTGGAAAATATAATCATATGTTGTTTACCTTATCATTGTCATAATATATGTTTTTGCCCCTTCCCCAAGCTACACTTTTTTTCTCTTTATCTTCTTCTTCATCATCATCCTGTGTTTCATCCTTGGCGCCTCCAATCTTTGCCTTTAAACTTTTTTGTTGTTTTGCAACTATCAACAACAATGAAATAAAACAAAATCAAAAAGGAATTTGAGGCATTCAAAACTAAAATCGGTCGATTGATCTTACTTTTTGCAGCTAATGTGTCATCTTCATCTTCATCTTCATCATCATCCTCATCATCATCTTCATCATCACTTCCATCCTGTAAACAATAATATATAATTAAATCAAAACGCGAGGAATAAAGTTTTGAAAAACAAAGAGGAAAGCTATCGGAAAAACCTCGATTTCAAAGACATGTTGGTCATTATCTTCGTCAGATTCCGCAATATCATCGTCTAGGTCTAATGGAACTATATCCCTCTGCTTATGAACTGAAATAAAAATATAAAAGAATCATAAACAGTTATAAAACAAAGTCACAGACACCTAGGCAAACAATAACTTTTTCGTTAAATGGAATTGGACAGATACAATACACACATACATAGTGGTTGAGAGAAAGATTGGTAAACTTACAAACATCAATTTCGTCGTCCATGTCGGAGTCTGAAAAAGTAGATAGTGATTTCTGAGGGGTTTTCTTGTTACTGCTCTGACCCTTTGATCCTTTCGCCATTATCACTCAACAGAAAGATATTCGAGATAGAAAAGAGAAGGACCGATTAGCATACGAAAGAGGCGCCGCTCACCTTACTTCAAAGGTAGAGCTCGATTAAACCCCAGTTTACAGGGTTTCTATATCAGACAGATGTTTTCTTGGGTTTTACTTATACAAGAATCATCCCTTGGCTATTCTTTATTTTACATTTTTCTCCCTTTCACAATATATTTTGAATAAATAGCCCATGTCTCATTTTTCAAACATTTGGTACACAAATTACTATCGTTTATTTCGATACAAATTACCAACGTTTATTAAATTTCCATTTTTGGATTTCAATGATATATAATATTTTCACTTATTAAATGTTCATTTTAGATTTCAATGATATTTTTCTATATCCGGAAAACTCTTTATATATATATATATATATATATATATATATATATATATATATATATATATATATATATATATATATATATATATATGGTTAGGTTATTTTGTTTTTACTATCTATTGTGTGCATGTTTGACTGATTCTGGACCAATCATTTTAGTTATTTTAATAAAGTAATTAATGCATATTACATGTTGAAGATATAATAGGTATTAATTACATCTTTAGCATTTAATATGCATTAATTACTTTCTTAAAATAACTAAAATGATTGGTCCATAATCAATATGAAAACATTTGAACCTAACTATATATATATATATATATATATATATATATATATATATATATATATATATATATATTGAAGAGAAATTAAATGTCCTCCTACTTTTGTTTCTATAAATCATCTTATCCAATTAAATGATGGCATGTATCATATTAGTATATTAAAATATTATTAAATAAGAATTAAATGTTATATGTCACTATTTAATTAGTAGGAAGATTTTTAGGAACAAAAAATAAAAGAATATTTAATTTCTCATATTTGAAATAGTCAATAGTCATATTTTGAAATATTTAATACCAACCATTTTCAAGTCAATTTTTATGCTTTTGTATGGTTGTATCTCTTTTTCATTTACTATATTTCTTTAATTTTTGTTATATTTAAGTAAAAAACAAAATATTTTCTTAAAAATTCTAACTTGTTGGTTAGATTTATGCTTTTAATTTTTAGAAATCATTTTGTCTGAGATCTGAAATTTAAATCAAAAATGCTTCTTTTTCTTTTTCAAAAAATGATTACACACCAAAACTATAACAAAATATACCAATAATAGATTGTTGCTTAGAAAATTCAAAGTGTTAAAAAAATATACTAAAAATAAAACCTTGTTTAGAGCATTCAATGTGTACATATGGAGTTATAACACCCGTTTCTTGATTCTTGGTATGTAATTCTTTTTGAAATGAATAATAATAATAATAATAATAATAATAATAATAATAATAATAATAATAAGTCCAAGGTCTAAATGGTAATTTTCAGAAATCAAATTTGTTAGACAAATTAGGCTTAGGGTTTATTGTGTCAGCATGTTGAACCCCATGGACTGAACTTGCCAAAACCTATTTCTTGTCTTCTATAATACAGTTACCATGTCTTATTTTCTTACTAGGTTAAACCCGTAGAACCCACAGGTGTTAATTTTAAATAAATTAAAAAATTAATCATGTAATAAAATAATATATCATTAATTTAGAAAAACTTATGAATAGTAATATTGTATTTTTTATAACTTTGTAATTTGTAAGTATTTAATTACACATGTAAATCCACCTATTTAATAAAAGTCATGAGTTTGTATGATGCAACATAATATCACTTTTAGAGCTTTATTCTTATTAAATACATGGAAGTTGTAACGCACTCACAAGACAAACACATGGGTTGTAAAAAAAAGTATTTATTTTTGTTAAACCCTTACTTTTGATGCATGATTCTTGAGAAGAAAAACGTCTCTTTTCCCATTGTAACTTACCACCCAATAAATCATAAAAATGATATTAAGATATGACAAATTATATATGTCGGTAATGTAATAATCATATATAAACTCAATAGAATAAACAACAACTGAAAATTTTAATATAATAAAACAATAAATTAATTTAACTTTAGTTAACAATTAATAAATAAAATTAAAAATAATAAAATTGGGAACTTCAATCTATACGAATAACATACCATTTGCATTTCTAATTAAAAGTGTATAACTTTATATTTTTTATATAGTACCGTCACATTCAATTTCGTTATTTATCTATAGTTAGATTTTTAAAAATGGAAAAATTTAATAAAATTGTTAGATTTAAGAAATAAAGAGTAAATTACAGAAATGGTCCCGTGGAAAAAAGAGTCAAATTAGCGTCAGCACAACACCACATCAAACTTTAACATTAATTCCATCAAAACCTCTAATGCAATTTGCCTCAACACAATAGTAGTACATTAACTATTCTTCTGCCAGTGGGGCTTATGCAATATCTTCTCCTTGCAGTTTCTGCTAAATGATAATAAACATAAGAGGGTTAAATCATTGAATGAAATGTATTATTAGAGTGAAAAATCCAAAGTTAAATTTACCATTTTCGAATAATTTTGATTGCCATATACATGGTCATAAAATCATCGAATCACCTTCCCATGCCTTATATTCTGGATCTTTCTCAGTAGTCGGGTTCAAGGATTTGGTTTAGTTTTTTTTTTTTACTCAAATGAGAAAAACAAAGGGAGTACAATGTTATATTTGGGGTAGAAAGAAAGAAATGTAAGATGATAAACCCACAGTTTGTGAATTGAACAAAACAGTTTAACAGGAAACTCAGGGTTTGTGATGATAAACCCAACCGGATTGATGAACAAAAGGTTCTAAATGGGCACCCTAAAAAAACAAAATGACTAAAAGGACCCTATCAAAATAAGCTCTTAGTTATTATAGTAGTAGTTATTGTAGTTGCTAAAAGATATAATAGTAATACCTAGGTGACCACTAAAACCTATTTCCCAAATAAGGGTAAAAATGTCTTTTCATCGGAATTGGGCACCAGGAAAGGTCTATCTAAAAGACCAGCCAGCAGGGACAACATTGTTAGACATCATGGTTTTACCATCAGTTTTGGTGACCTTAAAAGACAGACTTTGTTGAGATAATTGTTGGATTGCCATAACTCAAACCATTGTTGAACAAAGCACTACTTAATGTTGTTGTGTTTGTGTCATACCGTTGACTATACACAAGAACCACCTATCATATTAACACCAAATCTCAGTCAATTAATCAAAGAATGAGAGAGATAGAGAGAAGAAAAGTAACGATTTGAAGAGTTGAAGATTACCACATAGAAACTTTTTGTAATTCCATTCAACCTATATCTCTGGTAACCAAAAAACCCCTTTTTCACTGTAGGAGTAAATGTATCAAACTTGATAACCATGATAACCAACTATGTATATCAATTAAATTGATTGATGATAAATTTAATAAATAACATGTAATCACTCTATAAATTTCAAAGTTCCCAATTACTAAAGCAATTAAAGATTTCAATTTGAATTTCAATTATAATCAATAACATGTAATGTTGGTATGAAATCACGTAAAGGATATGCAAAGAAAAAACTTACATTTTATTTTGAGGCCTTCGTCGAACTTACCACAAATATTTGTTACAACCCTAAAATGAACCGTCCACACCAGCAAAAGGAAAAAAAAAACTTGTTAGAAAGTGCATATTTCAAGAAGCTTGTAACAGATGTATATGCATTAAGTTATAAATGTCCCGTTTTGTCAATATTATACAACTTGGTTACTTGGAGAGTAATAAGTTTCTATAAACCTCATACAACCCAATTTTTTTAAAACGAAACTGGGCTAAATATATCTTATATGACACCGGTTTAAAATCGGGCTCTATTAGTGCTTTCATATATGATCCTCCTCTAAAAAACGGTTTCGATTAAAATAATGATTAAAAAAACTATTTATAAACAAATGGTTCGGTTTTAATTCAATCGGTTTGACTTTTTTGGGTTGGTTATAAAAAACTGGTTACAATTGTGCATCTGTAATAAGACCCGGTTGCAAAGTTGCTTCCTCTATACCAATGCTATTTAGTTAGAGCTTTCAAATACCACTATTAGCCACCGGTACAATGCTATTTGGTACCTACATATTAAAGAACATATTAGTAAAAGGATATAAATCTAAAACCTGAAACATCAAACATAGGTAAGATCTAATAATTAGTCCACCTTAACTACTTCACATGATAACAATACCTAAATATTTAATTGCTGCATAACTTCAAAAGATTTGATTAATTCTACAGTTATTCCATCAGCAGCAAAATTATCAGCTTTATAAACCTGATAAAAAAAAAAACAGACGTGCACAAAATCACTGTATATAAATTACATAGATATGATATTTTAAAAATAGAAAAGAAAAAAAAAACATTAAAATAATCTAACTTCCATGTGATTGATTTTGTAAAAAAGTTGGAATACTACATGAGATTTACTATGTCTCCTAACACAATGATCGAATAAACAAAATCAATTTGAAAGAAACAATTCAAAACATTCATATTTCAAGCAATGCTTCTCCAATCCACTTGGGTTCTATACTATATAATTCAAAAATAAAAAGATTCTCTTAATTTTCCAAAAAAAATTGAAGTACTCAAAGCAAAAATTCCATATTTATCAAACAGATGGCTTGCATAAGCTTACAATTACAACAACCAATCTAAAGTGTTGTGTACCAACATCAAGGAAAATAGAAACTTAAAAGAGAAATGTTTAATCCATTAAAGGTAGTTTCCAAATTCACATAAGAACACCAGAGAGAAAACATACTTTACTACTTTTGTAGCTTATGGTTGAAATCTGATGTAGTCACTTAGAATTGTCTTCATTGTATGGTATCTGTTCATTTTCATTTCATGTTCATAACACTTTAATCTTCAGGATTCTAGTCTAACTATTTGAAAAAAACGTGGAAGAAATCAAAGGGTTTAGAGAGAAGAAATCAAAGAGGCAAAATCTTACCTAGTTTTTTAATACATGTAATCACAGAAGATAAAAAAATAAAAGCAATAACCTTAAACCTTGAAACTAAAACTCAAAAATGAGAAAATAAATAAAAAAACATACATTGTAACTCACTTATTCTTAATCAACCGGAAGAGAGACGAAGCGAGTAGCAGAGAAGGAAAACATGGGTGGGGAAGGAGAGTAGTGGTGGCGGCAATAGAGAAAGGGAAGTCAACGTACGAACATGTCGAGTGTGTATGTGTGTGTGACAGACGGGAGAAATAACAGAAGCCGGTTATGGAGATGGTGATGGTGATGGTGATGGCGATGGAGAAGTAGGTTCGGCCTCTTTATTTGTCTTTTGTCCTGCTTTTGTCACACAAAAAAACAAAATTGTGTTGTATGTTACGATATCAGGTGCTGCATGCATTTTATCGAACACATTGAATGCTTTATTGATCTCACCAACGCTACAATACCCACTGATCATAACAGTGTAAATTATTACATCAACATATTGGAAGATTAGGGCACAAATTAGTAAAAAGAAATCAGTAACAATCGATTAAAAATGAATAAATGAGAACCAGAAGTCGAAGTTAAGCATAAGGTGGATGAGTGAAGAAGAAATGAATATAGAAAAAGATGGTTGGATGAGTGAAGAAGATGAAGTTACCATGAATAACCAGGGATCAGATCTAACCCACTTCCAAGCCGATGTGGGATCAGATCAGATCTAACCCACTTTCACCAAGTGGGTTAGATCTGATCCCACATCGGCTTGGAAGGAGAACGAAACATTTCCTTATAAAGGGGTGTGGATACCTTCCCTAACACAACGCGTTTTAAAGTCGTGAGGGCAGCAGATCCCATAAGAACTCTGCAGTTAAGTGTGCTCGGGCGGGAGTAGTACCAGGATGGGTGACCCCCTGGGAAGTCCTCGTGCCGAGTGGCCCAAAGCGGACAATATTGTGATACGTGCCAGATGGGGATGTTACAAATGGTATCAGAGCTAGGGCACGGGTCGATGTGTTCGACGGGGACGTCGAACCCTATAATGGGGGGTGAAAGTGGGTTAGATCTGATCCCACATCGGCTTGGAAGGGGAACTAAACACTCCTTATAAGGGGTGTGGATACCTTACTTGTCACAACGCGTTTTAAAGCCGTGAGGGCAGCAGATCCCATAAGAACTCTGCAGTTAAGCGTGCTCGGGCGGGAGTAGTACCAGGATGGGTGACCCCCTGGGAAGTCCTCGTGCCGAGTGGCCCAAAGCGGACAATATTGTGATACGTGCCAGATGGGGATGTTACACATGTGATTCAACCTAGGAGGTTATAAAGGCACTTATATGAGTTTACTACCATGAGTTCACGGCCCAAGGGAGTTTACGGCCGTAAACTCATGGTTACTCATGGGTTAGTGCATGTTTGAAGTCTAGGGAATTATTTAGGGACATTAGCTCTAGCCTAGGGTGAGAAATACCACCTTCTTTGGAGTTTTTGAGGTGTTCACGGTCCAAATGAGTTTACTACCGTAAACTCATGGCCAAATATGTTTATGAGGGTCTTAAAGGTCATAAGGAAGCATTCTAAATTCATGCCTAAGCCCTTGGAAGTGTTTGTGGCATCAAAACACCCCTCACTTGAGTTTTCAGCCCATAGACCATTTGGTCATGTGTTTGTGGCCGTAAACACTTGTGGGTGTTGGTATTTTGGTTGTTTTGGGTCCTAGACACATCATGGAAAAAAGCTATGCTAGTCTCTTGGCTTAAGGGTGGCATTTAGGGCATTTTGACACCCTAAAATGGAGTTCACGGCCCAAGAACTTCCTTGGCCGTGAAATCACTTTTAGTCCTTGATTTTAAATGATTTTGATGCCTAAACATGTCAAGGTTTGTCCCATGTTTGGTTTCCAAGGTCTAGGGGGCATTGGGCACACTTTGGCCCTTAAAATGGAGTTTACTCCCCAAGGTGTTCTTGGGCGGTAAACTCACATATCTTGGTGTTTTCCTATGATTTCTAGTGTGTTAAGCATATATGAAGCTTTAAAACAACACTAGATAGAAGTACTCACTTTCCGGAACAAAAGTCCGAAGATCCTTGAGAGAGAATTCGGCTTTTCTCTAGTTGGAAATGTAACTAATGAATAATTTGGTTCAGAATCCTATATATAGTCCTGGGATTTTTGGCAGAAAATATTTTATTCCCGGAATGAACTCTAATATCATAGAGTTTTGGAATAACAGAGTTGCACAAAACCAAGTCCAACCTCTCTCCTGATATCTCCTTAAGTGTAAATCCTGAATTGCTCAAACTTATCCCAAAAGTTTGAAAGTTAGCAGAAACAGACTTGGCTTCTATTGACGTGGTTGGTTTCATTGAATGTAAATTTTTGGGTTGTCACAATATGTGACCTACTGCAAGTACTTTGAAGCACAACCCCATACAGATCTACATCCCCTATGTAGATACTGGATAACTGGAAAACCATTGGTACCATCATGACCTAAGTTTACATAGTATTGCATCTATTTAGGTCGAATCGAACGTTTGTCTTACCTTTTTTTAATTTCCAGCAAAGAGATACACTACATCTATGTGAATTAAATCTCAAATCTTTATAGTAAAGACGTAGATGAGATGCCTTGAACCACAACCCCCACTGCAAATAAAAAAATTGCACCTGTTAAATCTCTCAGGGTATGGGAGCGACGGCGGCAATACGATTGCCGAATGAATGAGATCTCTAGTTAGTAATCAATTAAGATATTGATTCAAGGCTCTGCTCAATTTCTAACAACAAAATTAGGGTTAAAATGAATGGGTATATAACTATAATCATATACATAAAGAAATTGATAAATAATTTTGGAAACGATTATCTTCAACAATATCCGTGATTTGGGTGCTGATTTATTGCACAGTAGTTGGAAACTCTTAATTGTTTCCAATGAAGAGCGAGAATGAAGGCGGATGGGGTACTAAAAGGCACAAAGGGCATTATCGGAACTTCACTTGGAAACTTTGAGCGGGAAAAGTAGCTTGGGAGGGGCTTAGCAACTGCCACATGGCATAATTGTATTGTTTTATTATAATAGAGGATTTTGTTGTTTGCATTGATCGTTTAAGGAAACTTTAACCAACAACTATGACTTCAACTTCAAATCGTGAAGTTGAAGTTTATATGGAGGGTTTGAATGGATCAGATGAAGAATAATATGTTGCTTCTTCAATGGACAATATAATATGTGATCCTTCTTTGAATGATTTGGTGAAATTGCCTGATGAAGAGTTTAACAATGGAGAGGACAAAGATTAGAAAATTAGGGACCAATTTCTTGTATGTAACACTAGGATACCTTGGAATAAAATGGAACCACACTTACGAGCTATGTAGTCAATAGCGGCGCTATAGCGGTTAGCGGAGATAAAGAAACGCTATTTCAAAATAGCGGTGGCGCTATTAGCGCCGCTATTTACCGCGATTATGGTCACCGCTATAGCGGCGCTATAATCGCTATTTGAATAAATTCCATTTTTGAGAAATTTTACATAAAAAAATGTTTTTTTCTGTCATTCCATTGAATAAAATTGTTTTTCTTAGCCCAAACCAAAACTTTTGTGTAATTCCATTAAATAAAATTGTAACTTTGTTACTGTCATAACTTCCATTGAAACCTTGTATGTGTTGTCTTGCTAATTGTGTTGAAAACTTGAAGTACTACATTATGATTAACTATCAAATTACTTAATAATTTTACTTGGTAACTATAATTGTGTTAAAATATGATAAAATAGTAAGTATTTCATATGTTTTCTTGTTGATTGTGTTAAAGTATGATTAATTGTGACATTGGTAACTGATCTGTAAAATATGATTAACTAATTATGATATGTGAAGTATGATTAACTAAATATGATATGTGAATTATGATTTACTGATTAACTACTTAACTGGATTGGGTTGAACTTCGAAGTACGATTTACTGATTAATACTCTAATATATATATATATATATATATATATATATATATATATATATATATATATATATATATATATATATATAAATTCTAAATAATATAAAAACGCTATATCACCGTTATACCGCCGTGAGAACCGCGATTTCAAATAGCGGCAGATGACCGCTATTATATTTTTTACCGCGGTAATTGCTTAGCTTGCGAGAGCCCAAAAACTCAATTGGATATTGAAAATGGTAAGAAATAATTTGATACGATGGAGTGTCTGAAACGCAATTTGATATTGAAAATGGTAAGAAATGATTTTATCTATATGTATTCTATGCGTATATTAAATTTAATTCTTTCATAACTTTTGTAGCTAATTTAGAACATCAATCTCATATGGTTGACGGGATAGAAATTGATGTACCTATTATCCAGATAGAAATTGATGTATCGTGCAAAGCTCAAACCAAGAAACGGCATCTAAATAAGGATGGAGGTGGATCTACGTAGGACAACCCTGTTAATTTTGAATACTAGATTTAGTAGTCGAAATGGGACAAAACTCTAGTTTTTTGTGATGATTTTTGATATTTGGAATCTAGTATTCCTATTATTTTGTTATTGAAATGTAATGACATTATGTCACTTTAACAAGTTATATTATCTGTTTTGCATTTTGTTCCATTTTTAACATGTTTTAAGTCATATTTCAAGTCTGGTATGTTCAAGACCCAAACCAAGGGCAAAATGGCCATCTCCGATTTCTGTTTTCCTTTCGTGTGACAGCCCTCCCCCAAAGAATTTTTCCTGTTTTTTTCTATGTTTCCATTTTTACCCCTGCCCCAAGCAACCAAATCTGTTTGCTTCTAACAGCTGTGTTTTTTCAAGTCTTTGGGTAGTCCAATAGCTTAGTTTAATGATAAATAATGCAATGATATATACCTGAACCCAACCCTATATATGTTGCATGTTATTCGGATCGACCTATAAACCCGATTCCAATTTTAGACCCGATTCTATTCGTCTTAATCGGGTTCGGGTCAGTAGTTATTACACAAACAACATTGCTTTTACAAGACTCCAAAATCAAAGTATATTTATAGACTTAAATACAAATGTAACCATGTCAAGAAAGAATCAAACCTAAAATACTAATAACTCTCATTTCTCAAAACCCTACCTACATCATATCATTCGGACATCTATGAGCCGGATTTACACCCAACTTTTGACAAAAACACTCGGGCCAAGAATTCGTATAAAAAGACTCGGGTGACACGCGCTTATGGGGCCCACCAAAACTAGTCCTCATCATAACCCGTCTAACCGCTTCTTCAAACCCATCAACCCGACCCTTTTCCCGATCGATAAAAACCGGAGCAAGGCCTTTTCTATCGGGCCTAATCGCGGTCCGGAAGCCCAAGTAGAGGCGATGGCCCAAAAGGTTATTGGCAAAGTTGCTTGGGCCATCATACGTTGGCATGAAAATGTCTGATAACAGACAGACCATGTAATCAACAGCTGAACCGATTAAGCCCTGAGCATTGGATTTAAGGTCGGTGGTGGGGTCCACACTGGTGTGGTTTTCGAGGAGAGGGAATATGGACCGAAACGGGTTCATGAACCGCTCACCGCCGAATAGTTCACCGGCGGCTAGGTATATTCGGGTCGAGGAGTTGAACCCCATTGCGCGTAATATCAAGCCCACCTGTGAATTATATAAAAGTTAAAACACTGTGTTTGGCAGACTGGCTGAAAAGTGAAAAGTTAGCTGGTTGATAAAGTAATAGCGTTTGGTAAAAACTAGTTGATTATATTAAAGGTACCTCTTCAGGAGTTAATGGACATTTTCCAATAGCCCTCCTTTCACTATAAATTAGTTTCTTTTCAGCAAAATTTTCACCACGATATTTTTTCAATATCTTTTGCTCTTCGGGGGAAAATATATCAAAACACCTACCACATAAATAAATAATCAAAAACACACATAATAAACATAGGGAAATCTCCAATAAAGTCACAATATTTTGGGTCAGTTTACACTTTAATCCCAAATTAATTTTTGTTTACAAAAAAAGATAGATTACCGGCTAAAACTTCGGAATAACCCTTTTTGGCCGGTTTCGTAAATTTAACCGGTATCCTGTCTTTTTTCGTTAATTTTTCAAAATATTGGGACTTTTCTGAAGATTATGTTATTTTTTACCAATAAACAAAATTAGTTTTCAAAAAAGTCTCAATATTGTGGTTATTGGTAAAAAATAACGTAATAATATAGATTAGTTCAAGGGTAATCTTAAAAAAAGTCTCAATATTTTTGTTATTGGTAAAAAATAACGTAATCTTTAGAAATGTCTCAATATTTTAACCAATTAACGAAAAAGGACTGAATACTGGTTAAATTCATGAAACCGGCCAAAAAGGGTTATTCTGAAGTTTTAGCTGGTAATCTGTCTTTTTTTGTAAACAAAAATTAATTTGGGATTGAACCGTAAATTGTCCCAAAATATTGGGACTTTATTGGAGATTTCCTATAAACATATTACCATAAATTAATTACAAGAAAAGTAATGGTAACTTAAACTTACCCTGCAAACGAGAGCATATCCATTTCAAATCGAAGATGGATTGACATGAAATGACCTTGTGACTGAAGTTTATCAACTATTTTGTGACTTAATTCCATGATATGTGGCTTAAAAATTAGGGCATGATAATTGACCCTGCATCTTAACCGTTGATATTCAGGGTTATCAATCTCTTCTGCTAATCTATGGGAGAAAGGAGTGAGATAAATTGCACCATGCTCCTTCATTTTCTCCAAAGCAACTGTTGTATACCAATGGATAGGAGCATCTCTTGGTGGCCGAAGCTACAATAAGGAAAGAAATAGCAATGCACTTTTATTTCTTCATATTACAACATTTAACCATGTTTACTAGTATCATGAATATCATGGAAGTTTAAGTAGTTTGAAAACATGCCTGAAAAGCTTTTATCTTCTTTGTCTTTCCATTCTTCTTGATTTCTGGAATGCTTTTTACAATTTGTACATCATGTTGTAATGACTTGATGAAATGATCAACATCATAGATACCCTGGAAACCACTGAAAGAGTAATTCAAATGTTACAGTGACACAATGTTCTAAGGATTAAATGCAACAAAGACATTATTTAAGATACCTGTCATCATGCCAATAGGCATTTGCATCCAACTCGGGCAGCACAAGGGTAGCATTCATAATTCGGGCAGCAAGAACTGCATTACAGATCTACACAAAGTTGCATCCTCAATTACAATGTCATAGTAAATATAGAATATCAATGTATCAACAACTAATTTAATTATCACCTCAAAAGAACACTAAAAATGTGAAAAAAGAGGAATATAAATGGTCAACATTATAAGAAACATACAGCTGTTCTCTGCTGATTCAGACCCCCATTACAACGGACACGCAGATACCCATTACTCTCATTTGGAGGAGCTATGGATGTTTGAAAATAAGAATCAAAGATCAATACAGACTATCAAGATTCAAGAACAGTAGGGTAAGATGGAAACAGATCAAGAACACCAAAAGTACATACGAGGCCAGTCAGATCTTGGAGCAGATGATGGTATCCAACCACCAGAATCAGCAGTATCCCAGAGTTTTTGAACATCAATCTGCGTAAAAATGGAGTTAAAAGTCCATAAGCTATAGAAATGGTTGTTGAAAAAACTAATCAACTTCTTGCAAACAGGTTATGACATCTCGATTTGCATAACGATTCGTGCAGGAGCACAGATTCATAACCAAGTATAATTAAGCAAACGAAGAATTCAACGCAAAAGTAAGTACTGAGCGAAAAGGAATTGTTAAGAAGTGACCTCAGATGGAAAGTCCGATGATGATGATGAACTAGTGTTGAAGAAGTATACGAAGTAGAGAGTCGGAGCAATGAGTAAGATAGCTGCAACTACGAGTTTTCCGAACAGTCCTTTAACTTGCTTCAGCTGGTGTCGGTTATGATGCAATCTTTTGAGCGTCGTTCCTTCTCCGGGCCTGTAAATACACCGGTAAGATCCAAATCCGGTAATATCAGATACGAGAAATCAGACGCACAGACGAACAGATCAATGTGTGTTTTGTGATTGATATACCTCCTCATTTACAGAGACCAGTGGAATACCGAGATCGAACTTTGGTTTCAGTTAAGAAACAGAGAGATTTGATGGTGGAAGGTGGATCTTGTTATGGTTGATGATGACGAGATTTTTGAGTGAAGAATTTAGAAGAACTGGGAGGGAATCATCAAATGAATTGCAGTGGCGGAGGTTGGAGAAATAGGGAGTGTGAAATTCGTGTCGAAAGTAAAAGGTTAGAAACTTCTGGGGCCAAAATGGAATATATGAAAGTTATGTATTAGAAAGTAAAATTGCTAGAAGAACTTTACATACGAAGATCTCCAAAACCCTCACCATAGCCGACGTCAATGGCGAGCCCACGGTTGCTCCTCCGTTCTCCGACACTGAGGACCATATTTACTGTCCACCGCCGATCTGTCTCCTCCACCACTGCGCCTTCTCATCACAATGACCACCAACGCAACCAAGAATATCTTTCCCCCAATCATTATCTCAACAGCTGGAAACCACCGAAGGATCCAAAGGAGGCTCAAGCGAAGCTCGATCAGCTCCGTCGTGACTATGCGAAAAAGGTTAAAGCCGTTCGCAAGGAGTACATCCATGAAATGGAGCTTCAGAGGCTTGAGAAACAGAGGAAAGATGAGATCAAGAAGGAAGCTCTGAGGATTGAAAGTGAAGAGCGTAGAGCCGCTAAAACCGCCGAGAAAAAGGCTAAAGCCGCCGAACGTCAGGTTGCTGAGGAGGAGTTCCGGCAAACTCTGGTACGTCGAATTTCCTTCCATTAATGGTAGAACATTTCAATTTCACCAGTTTTCTCCTTTTCATTCTGTGGATTACCATCGTTCACCCAGTTATCCTCGCATCAAGTATCACCTAGGGTTCACCACAAAGTTAAAGTTGGATTTGGTAAATTAAATGAACACAAATTGTTGTTACTAATCAGGAATTGGTACTCTTATCCTACTCATACAATTACGATTTAGGGTTCCATTGGTAGCATAGTTTATATCATCCATGACATATAGGTTGTTACTCCATTTGATTTAACCCTTGTTTGAATGCTTAAGGCCCTGTAGTATATGTTCCTTATATTGAAATTTGTGGGTGCAGCTGAAAGAAAGAGCCGAGAAGCTTGAATACCACAAGATGAGAGAGAAGAAGATCATGGAGAAGAAGAAAGAGAAGAATGAGTTACTGCGTCGTCAAAGTTCCATATGGATTGATGAAGTTGAACTCGAGAAAAAGATATCAAATGCAATTTTAGATAGTACTCCCCTATGAATCGTGCTTACAAACTCCGATTCTTTTGGTAGATTGAATCTCTCTGTTTTTTTGCCTCTTGTTAAAACCTGCGATGTAGACTTGAAGATGACATTTGGACCCTGGAATAAGACTAGAATTGCGTTTTAGTTTCTTGAAGGCCTTTCAGTCGTATTGATTCACATATGAAAAGTTCTGTTGAGCTCATTAGGGTTTATTGTTGATCAATTAAATTCGTTAAAAATGAAACAGAGTTGGTATGGTTTTCACATTGTGCCTTGGAATTATGAAGTAGGTTCTAATTTCATACTGATTCACAATAATGGGTGTCAATGGAACAAAATTTGTTCATGTGAGTTTCCATTTAGCTTTATTTCATAAAAATATGTTGCATAAACTTACTTCCATGGTTAATTTTTTGATTTTTTTTTAAATTAATTATTTATAAACCTACACCTTGGTGAAGGCTCACCTAGTAACATTTGGACACCCTCCGGGAGACCACAAGTACAAATCTTAGGGTTTCAATCAAGAGTTGATCAGAAGAGGGATGTGTGATGCAGTTTCAAAAAGAGGCTGTTTAGTATATCGCCAAAGATGAGTCTTATCCCCCAAACGTTACAATAGAGGAGAGCCAACGGGGTAGTGGACAACCTATTTTTCTCATGTTATATAAATACCCGTCATAAGTTGTTAATGTTTAAGCATAAATTTATTTTCAAAAATAACATTATATTTAAATAACTAAAAAGATATAAAAAATGTTGACTTGACACTTTTTTTAGTCTTTTTTTTTGGACGACAACATGTCTCAACGGAAACCCCTTCGCATTATTTCAATGAAGACCCCGAGATCCGAATAAAGCAGATACAACCGCTTAGGGATTCCATGGAGAAATTCTCATATGAGGAGATTAAACATTTTTATCAATTTTAAAGAGAGCTTGCGGGGATCAAACTCCCAACCTGCAACAGCATATGGGTATAAAACTCATGTCTCTTCCCAACTAGGCTCCAGGTCATTGACTTTTAGTCTTTGATATCTATGTTATTTTGAAAGTTTTTAAAATTATTATTTATTGATAAAAGCTTCTATAAAAACATTTTTATTTTTATTTTATATGTTTCATTAAATAGATTAATTAATTAAACAAATATAATCATAAGGCAAAATGAAATGTTACTAAATGGACAAAATTGCAAGAATGATCTTTGTGTTATGTCACAACTCGTTAATATGGTTTAGACTTCTGCCAGTGGTCTAAAAGTTTGATTTTATTGCAAGCGTGCTCCAAAATTTTCAAAACTTTTTATAAAGACATATTTGCCCTTGGCATTTTCCTTTTTTATGATAGCTTTAGTGGTATGTGAAAAATCTATATATATGAAAATTTGATGCTCTCTTTCTAGCTTCAATCGGAGCTCTAATGGTTGCTTTAGATTGTTACCATGACATAATGCTATGAAAATGCTTTAACCTTTTTGTTGGCAATGGGTTTGCTATCAATCTTTTTGGAGTTTCTTGTTTTAAAGTCGAAATCAAATCTGATGAAGGGTTTCTTGATCTAAAGTCGAAATCAAGAGTTGAAGAACACATACACACATTCATGAACCCTAAACTCACACGCATACATACACACGAAATCAGATAAGGGTCCATTTTTATTTTTCGTACAAAGCCTTCAAAATCAATGAGATGTTCATGCTTCCTAGTACTAGACGATGAAGACAACCTCAATAATGGCCTACTTGATGAAGATGGAGTTCATTATGATACTGAGGCTAGTAATTCATTTTGATGTTGAGGTTGGCATTTCCCTATACATTGTGGTGTATGGAGGAAAGTGTAACACCCAAGAGTTTGGAAAGCCAAGCATGTAAAGGAAACCCTAAATTTAGGAGGGACTCGGCGAGTCCAAGGAGGAACTCGGCGAGTCCGAACGGGATCCGCGTCGAGGATTAAGTGACCAACTCGGCGAGTCGGCCAAGGCGACTCGGCGAGTAGGGTCTGTGCGAGGAAAACCCTAAATCCAGGGCTTGGAGCCTATTTAATCGCCTCATTCTCCTTCCTAGGGCTCCTTTACTGTCTCTCACACCCAGAACGCCGCACCCTAAGCCCCCATTGTGCTCATTCAAGCTTTTGGCCATTTTTGAGGGATTTAAAGGAAGAAGAAGAAGTGGGAATCTTTGAAGCATCAAGGAGTGGCTTTGGATCCGAAGTTTAGGGATCATTTTAGAGCATTTGAAGGTATTAATTCGTTTCTCTCCTCCAGATTTTTCCTTGGTTATGAGTTTTGGGGCTTTTAAGCCATGTTTAAGATCAATCTCGAGCTTGAGGTCCAGATCTGAGGTTGCTACCTCAGATCCATGCTTGTGGTGGTTTAGAATCCCGTAAAGTATCAGTCATGGAGTGGATTATGGAGCCCCTTGGTCTTAAACCTTAGTTTATGGTGCATTTTGCCTAGATCTCTTTCTCTACACGTAAAGTTTGCAACTTTACGTGAGGAGTAGGCTTGGGAAGGGTAGATCTATGGTTTAGAGTCCCTGCATGCCTTGAAAGTTCTCTGCATGTTTGTGGAACCGAATAGACTCGGCGAGTCCTTCGAGTGGACTCGGCGAGTAGCTTGAAGATGTGGAGGAACTCGACGAGTGGGATGAACAGCTCGTCGAGTCGGATGAAGATGGGGATGAACTCGGCGAGTTGGATGAACAACTCGGCGAGTTGGTTGGAGATTCCCTTGTGCTCGGCGAGTCTGTTCGTGGACTCGACGAGTCGGGTCGTGTGGTCCCAAACCCTTCGAGTGAAGACTCGAGTCAGCGAGTCGAGCCAGGACTCAATGAGTTGATCAGGTCAGGATTTGAGTCGGTGGACTCGGCGAGTCAAGTCGCGATTAGAAGGACTTTGAGCATAAGAACTCGGCGAGTCAATAGGTGGACTCGGCGAGTAGGGTTGACCTGGAAGGTTGACTTTGACCAGGACTTTGACCTGGACTAGGGTTGGCTTGGTTGACTGTCATGGGTCAGTTATACTAAGTGTTGCATTGATATTGATAGCTCGGGAAGCTTGTAGAGCCGGAGTTCAGTGAGTGGTCAGGCAGCAGCTAGCGGGATCATCAGCAAGTTCAGCCAGTGCAGGTGAGTTTCCCTTTGTATGAATGGGTCTACGGCCACAATGTCGGCCCATGTAGTTATAAGTAGAAGACCCGGGGGTAAGCCCTAGGCACAGTATGCTAGTATGATATTCGGGCAAGGTCCAATGATAGAGGGCGGGTGCCCAAGGAATGGCTTATGCGTTAGTTTATACTTGTTGTCTGTGTGATACTTGTATGTGCTTGGTAGGGAGGTGAGTGTGAGCGAGGTCCTGCGTCTCACCAATTGCAGAGTGTGGATGGTGTTCCACATCTCATTAGCAGCAGATCAGGGGTGAGACCCAAGTTAGGGAAAAAGTGAGTATGGGTTGGGCCCGTATCTCACTACCAGTAGGAGCATGGATGGGGTTCCACGACTCATCAGTAGAGTTCGGTTGTTAGGACCGAAGTGTAGTTCAGACACCCCAGATATGTCTGATAATATGTTATGTTATGATATATGTGATGGTAGCAATAGGGAGGGGGTGAAATAGTCCCCGAGGATCGGTTGTTAGGACCGATGGGTAGTCAGCACCCCAGAATGGCTTGACACGGGTAGTCGGCACCCCAGAACGGCCGTACCGGGTAGTCAGGCACCCCAGAATAGCCTGGGAGTATATGCGTTAATATGATAGAGTTGCTTATACTTGTTGTCAGCGTGATACCTGTATGTTATGGGTTAGTGGTTGAGTGTGGGCAGGGCCCGTATCTCTCCGAGGTTGGAAGTGTGGGCTAGGCCCGTATCTCCCAGATAGCGAAGTGTGGGCAGGGCCCGTATCTTCACAAGTATGGGCGAGGCTCGTATCTCCCGGCTAGCGAAGTGTGGGCAGAGCCCGTATCTTCCCGAGTGTGGGCAAGGCCCGTAACTCCTAGCTGATCATTGGCTGTATGTTATGTGATTATGTGGTATGTGGTAAGGTGGGGAACTCTCTAAGCTTCGTGCTTACGGTTTTCAGTTTTGTTTTCAGGTACTTCCGGTAGCGGAGGGAGGAGCTCGAGGTGATCGCATGGCACACACCATAGATTAGTCAGCCTGGGAATGTTTACTCTGATAATGAACATGTGTTTTGAAAACTTATACTCAATTTTATGTTTTGGAATGATGAATTTGTTTGAAGTAATGTTTTATTAAAAGAAATTTTTGGTCTTAAATTTTGGGACGTTACAGAAAGGTTGATGAAGAGGCCGAAAAAATCATAAACCATTGTTTTATATGGACTGTTTCATCTAGACTTTGACAATTCCTAGTGTGATGGAAAAGGGCGTTGTGGAGAATGGTATGTAGGAACAAGGAAGTGTAGAGCAGTCTGTTGGTGATAGTAAAGGTGGTGGTGAGGATGTGTAGTGGTCTATGATGGAAGTTGTTTGTGAAGGTGATATAGGTTAGGTAGGATAGTTGTAGATGGTTGTACGTTTTTGGTAAATGTATATTGGTAAGGAGATATGATGGTTTGGATCACACTAATGCAAGTTATGGATGGTTGTCCACTTGTGGAAATGAATGGATCATGATTAATGGTAATCAACTTTGAAGTTTCTAATTGTCATTTGTTTGAAGTTGATCAATTTTAAATTTCTTATGGAGGGTATATATATACATACAGTTTCTCTTATTTTGTTTTGGATTAGGTCATTTTCACTCAAATGTTAAAATGTTCAGAAACATTTCGATTCTCTTTTACTTGTTTTGGATTATGCTTCTCTTTAGTATTTGCTTTGTATTACATTATCCTTCACATTTGGATAACATCATTCAAACTTCCAATCGATATTTTTCACTAAAGCTGAAGAAATTGTTTTCACTAAATCTGAATGCTAGCAAATTGATTACATTTAGGTTAGCATTTGGATTCTATTTAAACCAACTCAATGACACTAATCTAGTTGCATTAGCCATTTTCTTCTTTTAAGTAGTCTCAAGAAATATGGGCAAAAGGATAAACATTTCAATGGACTAACCTTGCTAATATAGTTTGAAGTATGTCAAATTTATATAAGCAAAATCGTCATGCATCAATCATCTAATACACCACATTCTTGTAAAAATGTCAAAAAAAGAAAAGTAAATAAAATAAAGAGTAACAAACATGGTTTGAGGTAAATCTGTGGCAAAAGAGAACATATTATACGCAAGGATGAGCTCATCGAATTGTTCCATTGGATATGGATGAAACCCTGCAAACACCAGCAGAAGTTGTAAATGGAAGATCTTTAAAGCAAGCTATAAGATCCTTATCTGTATGCAAATCCACTTGTAGTGTCTCCCAAATCTTCTTCTTAGGGTTCAACACATCATCAGGCTCCCCATCAAACCCTGAAAACTTAACCCTCTCACCAACAACAGCACCCTCAGGTGGCTCAACCAATTCAACCTAAACATATTTAAGTTTTTTTTTATAACAATATCAATCAAACATCTTCAAAAAAAAAAAAAAATCATATGTTACCTTATCACTAGTGGAAGCACAAAGAACCATCGCGTGTGACTTGATCCCCCTCATGGTTGCTGCCTTTAGGTTACACAAAACACAAACCTTCCGATTCTGTATAAAAAAAATAGATATTAAAAACTTAGACATTTTAAGTGGTAGAAAAAGAAAACAAACATACCTTCATCTGTTCGATAGGTATAAATTTGACAAGGCCACTGACAACAGTCCTAGGTTGTTCTTCACCAACATCGATTTGTTCAACATATAAAGAATCAGCATCCGGATGCTTCTGGACTTCTGTGATAACTCCAACACGGATGTCAAGCCTACTGATTGTTACTTCCTTTTCCACAGCAGGAGCTCCCTTTGTTTTTGCTTTTTCACTAACACCAGACTTCTCCCCCTTTTCTTTCTTTCCACTTTTATCTGCAAACATAATTATTTTTTTTTAAATATAAAAATTTTAACCAACCCTTTTACTTTTATCACCAAAAATTCAGGGTTCAAGGTTCAAGGTAAAAACTCAGGGTTCAAGGTAAAAACTCAAGGTTCAGGATTTAAGGTAAAAACTCAAGCTTCAGGGTTCAAGGGTAAAAACTCAAGCTTCAGGGTTTAAGGTAAAAACTAATGGTTCAGGTTCAGGTTCAGGATAAAAACTCAATGTTCATGGTAAAAACTCAGGGTTCAAGGTTCAGGATTTAGGGTAAAAACTCAAGCTTCAGGATTTAGGGTAAAAACTCAAGCTTCAGGATTTAGGGTAAAAACTCAAGCTTCAGGGTTCAAACTCAAGCTTTAGGGTTTAAGGTAAAAACTAATGGTTCAAGTTCAGGTTCAGGATAAAAACTCAATGTTCATGGTAAAAACTCAGGGTTCAAGGTTCAGGATTTAGGGTAAAAACTCAAGCTTCAGGATTTAGGGTAAAAACTCAAGCTTCAGGGTTCAAACTCAAGCTTTAGGGTTTAAGGTAAAAACTAATGGTTCAAGTTCAGGTTCAGGATAAAAACTCAATGTTCATGGTAAAAACTCAGGGTTCAAGGTTCAGGGTAAACACTCAAGGTTTAGGGTTTAAGGTTTAGGGTAAAAACTCAGGGTTCAAGGGTAAAAGCTCAAGGTTCAAGGTTTAGGGTAAAAACTCAAGGTTCAAGGTTCAAACTCAGGGTTCAGGGTTTAGGGTAAAAACTCAGGGTTCAAAGTTCAAGGTAAAAACTCAAGGTTTAAGATTTAAGGTAAAAACTCAGGATTATAAAAACTCAAGGTTCATGTTAAAAACTCAAGGTTCAAAGTTCAGGGTAAAAACTCAAGGTCTGGGGTTCAAACTTAGGGTTCAAACTCAGGGTAAAAACTCAAGGTTTAAGGTTTAGGGTAAAAACTCAGAGTTCAAGGGTAAAAGCTCAAGGTTCAAGGTTTAGGGTAAAAACTCAAGGTTCAAGGTTCAAACTCAGGGTTCAAGGTTTAGGGTAAAAACTCAAGGTTCAAGGTTCAAACTCAGGGTTCAGGGTTCAAGGTAAAAACTCAAAGTTTAAGATTTAAGGTAAAAACTCAGGATTATAAAAACTCAAGGTTCACGTTAAAAACTCAGGGTTCAAAGTTCAGGGTAAAAACTCAAGGTCCGGGGTTCAAACTCAGGGTTCAAGGTTTGGGGTAAAAACTCAGGGTTTAAGATTTAAGGTAAAAACTCAGGATTATAAAAACTCAAGGTTCAAAGTTCAGGGTAAAAACTCAAGGTCTGGGGTTCAAACTTAGGGTTCAAGGTTTAGGGTAAATACTCAGGGTTCAAGGTTCAAGGTAAAAATTCAAGGTTTAAGATTTAAGGTAAAAACTCAGGATTATAAAAACTCAAGGTTCATGTTAAAAACTCAGGGTTCAAAGTTCAGGGTAAAAACTCAAGGTCTGGGGTTCAAACTCAGGGTAAAAACTCAAGGTTTAAGGTTTAGGGTTTAGGGTAAAAACTCAAGGTTTAAGGGCTCAAGGTTCAAGGTTTAGGGTAAAAACTCAAGGTTCAAGGTTCAAACTCAGGGTTCAAGGTTTAGGGTAAAAACTCAAGGTTCAAGGTTCAAACTCGGGGTTCAGGGTTTAGGGTAAAAACTCAAGGTTTAAAATTTAAGGTAAAAACTCAGGATTATAAAAACTCAAGGTTCATGTTAAAAACTCAGGGTTCTAGGTTTAGGGTAAAAACTCAGGGTTCAAGGTTTAGGGTAAAAACTCAGGATTATAAAAACTCAAGGTTCATGTTAAAAACTCAGGGTTCAAAGTTCAAGGTAAAAACTCAAGGTCTGGGGTTCAAACTCAGGGTTCAAGGTTTAGGGTAAAACCTCAGGGTTCAAGGTTCAAGGTAAAAATTCAAGGTTTAAGATTTAAGGTAAAAACTCAGGATTATAAAAACTCAAGGTTCATGTTAAAAACTCAGGGTTCAAAGTTCAGGGTAAAAACTCAAGGTCTGGGGTTCAAACTCAGGGTAAAAACTCAAGGTTTAAGGTTTAGGGTAAAAACTCAAGGTTTAAGGGCTCAAGGTTCAAGGTTTAGGGTAAAAACTCAAGGTTCAAGGTTCAAACTCAGGGTTCAAGGTTTAGGGTAAAAACTCAAGGTTCAAGGTTCAAACTCGGGGCTCAGGGTTTAGGGTAAAAACTCAAGGTTTAAAATTTAAGGTAAAAACTCAGGATTATAAAAACTCAAGGTTCATGTTGAAAACTCAGGGTTCTAGGTTTAGGGTAAAAACTCAGGGTTCAAGGTTTAGGGTAAAAACTCAGGATTATAAAAACTCAAGGTTCATGTTAAAAACTCAGGGTTCAAAGTTCAAGGTAAAAACTCAAGGTCTGGGGTTCAAACTCAGGGTTCAAGGTTTAGGGTAAAACCTCAGGGTTCAAGGTTCAAGGTAAAAATTCAAGGTTTAAGATTTAAGGTAAAAACTCAGGATTATAAAAACTCAAGGTTCATGTTAAAAACTCAGGGTTCAAAGTTCAGGGTAAAAACTCAAGGTCTGGGGTTCAAACTCAGGGTTCAAGGTTCAGGGTAAAAACTCAAGGTTTAAGGTTTAGGGTAAAAGCTCAGGGTTCAGGGTAAAAGCTCAAGGTTCAAGGTTTAGGGTAAAAACTCAAGGTTCAAGGTTCAAACTCAGGGTTCAAGGTTTAGGGTAAAAACTCAAGGTTCAAGGTTCAAACTCAGGGTTCAGGGTATAGGGTAAAAACTCAGGGTTCAAAGTTCAAGGTAAAAACTCAAGGTTTAAGATTTAAGGTAAAAACTCAGGATTATAAAAACTCAAGGTTCATGTTAAAAACTCAGGGTTCAAAGTTCAGGGTAAAAACTCAAGGTCTGGGGTTCAAACTCAGGGTTCAAGGTTTAGGGTTTAGGGTTCAAGGTAAAAACTCAGGATTCAAGGGTAAAAACACAAAGTTAAAGGTTTAGGGTAAAAACTCAAGGTTCAAGGGTAAAAACTCAAGGTTCAAGGGTAAAAACTCAAGGTTCAGGGTTCAGGGTTTTCAAGGAAAAAAATAATGACCTGAAATTTTGGTGTTCTTCAACTTTTCTGTAACTTTTTTTGCTTCGGCTTCTTCCTTAACAGCCCGGTCAGCTCGGTCAGCTTGACTGCCAGCAAATTTATTCCTGAAAAACTCCACTTCTTCATCTTTCTACACACACACAAAAAAAAAAAGTCAACTAAAATTTTTAAAAAGAAATAATTTAATATTGAAATTTTGTTATTGATAATTAGCTAATTACCAATTCCTTAAATAATGGAACAGGGGTCCCGATTTTGTGGCCAATAGGAATGAACTCCCAAGGGGTTTTGGCCTTCTTGATATCTCCCTTATCATCACAGAGAGATAGTTGAAGGGGCAAATTGAGCTGCTTGAGTACCTGTGTATCAAGAAAACAAATAGAAAGAATTATTTGAAGGGGTAAAAACGGTATTTTACACATTGGAAACAGATTTACATTTACTTGCCTCAATGGAAAAGGATGGCATAAAAGGTTCTAGAAGGCATGCAAGAAGATAGACTATGCCAACTGAAGTTCTCATGACTATTGAACATGATGGGAGGTCTTCCTTGTACAGTTTCCAGAATTGACTCTCCTGTATGGTCAATTATTAATTTCGAGGGGCATTTTGGTCATTCAATGTGGACTTTTTCAGAATTCCATGTGGACTACTTACTTGAAGATATGCATTCCCCTCACCAGAAATGCTCATTGCAAGTTTCAATCCTTGCTTTAGCTTGACCTAAACAAACATTTTTAAAAATCAATATAAAACAAATTTCGCAATTTTTTTTATAAAAAATTATAAATTTTAGTAGTAATCAGTTAAGTTACCTTCTCCATGGCCTCTACATATTGGTCAACATAGTCACCAATTTTATCTCCCAAAGTTTTTGTTAAAAGATGTGATTCTGCATTTGGAGCATCAGGAATAATGGAACCATATCCTAAACCTGATTCTTTAGCTATAAAGCTCAAGACTCGGTTTATGAAATTTCCTAAATTATTTAGCAATTCACTGTTTAATTTCGCTTGCAAATCTGCCCATGTAAATAACGTGTCTGATACCTATAAAAATAAAGAAAAAGGGAAACAATAAACAAATTGAACAATGCCTAAATGCAAGAAATATAGTTTTCAAGAACATTATAAATGAAATGTCATACCTCAGGTCTATTTGTTAACAGATAGTATCTCCATACTTCTACAGGAATATTTGTATCTTTTGCATCATTTCCAAATACACCTACACCCTTACTCTTTGAGAATTTACCTATATATAGAATTCAAACATTAATTAACAATATGCTGTTGCAAGTTGCAACATATTTAAGGCCAAAAGTATAATAAGAGCAAACCTGTTTCATAATTTAAGTACTCTGTAACACTAATAGTTTTCATCATAGTCCAGTTCTCTTCAGTCCCAATAAGTGTAGAAGGAAACATTACCTGGAATATTATTTTTCAAAGTTGAATATAAAAGTAAAAATGAAACAAGAAAGATTTCAAGATCCTCATGGAGAAAGAGTAAAACGTTTTACACGAGAGATTTGAAGTACAATATGAAGAAAGAGTCATGGAAATAACTAGGTTGAAGATTCTCCATTATTGGAAGGAAGAAGAAATAGTAGTACAAAATTAAATGGAATGAATGAATCTTCAAATGAAAATTCTATATTATGTGTAGACACAAGGTATAGTTTTAAGTTTTAACACTATTTCTATATAGCTTTTCTTCAAAGGAATGTAAAACAAAAAACATTACAAAAGGTCAATGATCAAAATTCCCTTACATGACTATAAGGGCTTAAGGGGTTAAGAGTTAAGACTCTTGTTTTGCAGAGACAGCTACGAATAATAATAATGAAGAAATTGTACCTTAAAAAAATACACTTACAGTGTGAAATGGAACATTATCCTTTCCCATAAACTGATATAGCTCCACATTTTCAGGATTTTTCCACCACTTCTCCCACTCAGGTGTGTAGCATTTAGTAATTGACACGTATCCAATAGGTGCATCAAACCATACATAGAAAACCTGAAAACATGTGGTGTGAGAAGCAAGAACCAAAACAAAACAAAACAAAAAAACTCATGAAAGATTGGTTGGATATTGCCATTTAAAACAGCTAAGAATGAACTCATTAACCAGATATATGAAATGAGTAAAGAAGAAAAACAAGAAACTTCTTACCTTCTCTTTGAATTTCTCAAGAGGGACAGGGACACCCCACTTCAGATCTCTAGTAATACACCGTTGCCTTAATCCTTCTTTAAGCCATGCATTTGTTGCATGAATGGCATTCTGACTCCAACCACCGGCCACTGACATGGTGCTGATGTATTCGCGTAGTTTCTCTTCCAACAAAGGGAGTTCAAGAAACAAGTGATCTGTATCACGAATTCTAGGGCTTGTTTTGCAGACCTATTTGCAGAAGGAAAAAAAAAGGTAATAATTTATACATGGGAATTGGGAAAAGAAACAGAAGTTACAACGACACGATGTTCTTTTTACAAAGTATAATGACAAAACAAGAGAATGATGAATTTACCTTGCATCTAGGATTGATGAGTTCTGTTGGATTTAATAGCTTGCCACATTTTTCACATTGATCTCCTCTTGCAGAGTCATAATTACAACCTGGTGTTGGACAGTTACCCTCAACAAGCCGATCTGCTAAAAACTTATTGCATGTATCACAGTAAAGCTGCATGTGAAAAGGAGATTCGTGATTTAGTGGTTGTCTCTTCTACTGAGACTAAGGAATCCATTATTAATTTACGAGCTTAGATAAGAACAAGTTCAATATAACCTGCTGCATTGTATTCTCAGAAAGCCAATTATTCTCCAGCAACTTTTTGAAAATTGCTTGGCAAACTTCAGTCTGTGCTGGAGACGAAGTTCGTCCAAATTCATCAAAACTTATGTTAAACCATTTATACACGTCCCTGTGAATTGCGTGATACCTACAATAACAGCCAAATGGACAGAAATGAAATCAGTTACTCAAACACCAAAATCCTAAGTCAATTGTCACAAATCGATTACTCTTGATAATTATTTTATGGATTCGTCTTAAAATCGAATAGCAAGAAACGTAGAAACTTAATTACTTGTCGCAAATTTCTTTAGGAGTACAGTTTTCTTCCAAAGCCTTTGTCTCGGTAGCTGTACCATACTCATCAGTTCCACATATGTATATCGCGTTGTATCCCCTCAATCGACAATATCGAGCAAACACATCAGCACTCAACACACCTACATGTAGCAAAAACAAACTCGAGTTCAAAATTAACCATTTACACATCAAATTGAAGTAAACGTGCTTACATCCAATGATGTTTCCAAGGTGAGGAACGTTGTTGACATAAGGAAGGGCACTGGTAATAAGGATGTTTCTTTTGCCCGGAATCGGAAGCTTCGTCACTTTCCGATCGTCTCCAACACCAGTCGAAATATCTCCCATCGAAGATACTGTTCGCGAAGACGATTTCGCCGACAAATTAGGGTTTAGGTTTCGGATTGCGAGCAGAAAAAGGATGAGAGGAACGGCGTTACTGGAGTATTGTAATGCAATGCAGCCGGAAGGGATTGTTGTAGTGGTCGCAGCACATTAGGGTAAAGCATCGAATAATCAACAAAGTAACCACCAAACTATGAAAATTTTCGACTTTACCACATAACAGTTATATTTTCAATTTTAGGGTATTAATTTTCAATAAGTTACATTTTGATCAACTAGACTTTAATTCAAGTTTATTCTATAGTAGTTGCATTTTTCAAGTTTATTTTTACATAGTGTTTGGTAGTGTGGATCTGACTAGAAATTCTCTCCACGTTTATTCTTTTAAGTATTCTTTGGTATTGTTGAACTAAATGGAGTTTGATAGAATATAACAAATCTTTTAAGAAGTATTTAGTGTGAATGGAACCAGAATCAAAATGGTGGAACATATTATATAAAATATTATATAAGATGTTAGCCAAGTTAAATCGAACTAATTTACTAATTTTTTATTCCACCCAAAATAAAATTGTGGAACATATTAAATAAGATGTTGGCCACGTAAAATCGAACTAATTTACTAAATTTTGATTCCACCCAAAATGATAGAAGATAATGAACAGGCCCGATCCTGGCATTTTGGAGACCTTGTGCAAAAACTAAAGTGACGCCTTATAAAAAATTTCTTGTGAATATTATTACCTACATTTGTTACCACTAATTCAAAACATAAAGTTGCTAAAAAAACATCTCATAAATTCACTACCACAAAATAATGTCTTCACTTATTGGTAATCAAATAAATCTATAAAACTGTTATAAACAACTTAAAAAAAAAAAAAAAAAAAATGAACACATTACTACTTTCTAACCATCGACCTTGTAGCATTTTTAGAAGAACATTCATCTATGAGACTTTCATATATCAGATTTTTTTTCTCAAATTTTGGTGAGTTTATAAAAAATAAAAACGTTGTCTAAAATTTATAAAGAAAACAGATTTGCATTTTTTTATATAGATACTTTCCTTAAATTGTTGATAAATTTTAAATTTATGATTAGATTTTGATTTTTGTTGATTTTTTTCATAATTTAAATGCATCTAAAATTGGAACCAAATGTTACCGGGCTAATTTTATTTATTGATAAAACATAAAAATAGATTTCACAAAAATACCAATACTATAACTATAAATCATCCAAAAAATCGGAGGCCTCCAAGATCGAAGGCCTGGTGCGACCGCACCGTCGGCACCACCTCAGGGCCACCACTGATAATGAAAGCTAGAAGCGTAAAGTCAAAAATATTCAGGTCCTATGTATACCATCTTGTAGCATGATCTTCTCATTGTTTGAATCCTTTGTAACATCGCAGTTTCCATTTTCAACTTTACCCCTCATCCACCATAACCAAATATTTCTTTTTCTATCCGTGCATCATATGATTATTGTATTGTCCTAATTTATAACACCCACATTTTTGGGAGAAGTATTTTTAACCTTAAGAGAACTTTTATAAATAAATAATAACAGATAAAATAATAATAAATGGAAATAAAATAAAAATAATAGATTTAAAATTTCCAAGTCAATTTGAGTCAAATAGAAAATTTATAGTTTGAGGGATAAATTTTTCCAAACTCAGAAACTTAATTTTAGCCTTACCTTACTATAGTAAATTGAGGTTTTAGGTTTTATGTAGAAGTAATATAACTTGTTGGTTATATAAAAGCAAGTTTAGAAGACAAGTGAGAAACTTGATGTTTAGGGGCTAATGCGTCGTTATGCCAAAGATTATAACAAACAATCTAGAGCTTTATGAGAAGCCTTTGATGGCGGTTTTAGAGGTTGAAGGCTAAATTGAAGATCATTTGAAGATATCTTAAGAGTTTGAGTTTAATTCATCAATGGAAGCTTAAGAAGAAGGTAGCAATCCTCAATCCATCTTTTGTATTATAGTTTTCTAATGCTTTGATTCCTTTTAAATCTTAAATGTTATGAGGATTAAGTGTTAGATTTAGTGTTTTGTGGAAGATTTTTGCTTAAAATGCAATCTTACCTTCAAGTTATTATTAACATGTTAGAAATTTGAAATAATTTATATTTTGTAACATCCCGATGTTAAGATACTTCTAATTTCAATCCTATAATTTCATTATGTTGCATTTTGGTCCCTAAGTTCAAGAAAGTGTGCAAAAGGAGCCCTAGTGGCATTTTTGTAATATTGTCCTTAGGAGTACGCCATGCGTACGTGGTGTACACTGAGCATACTAAGGCGTGCCCTATTACTCAAGGCGTACATCAGTGTACACAGGGCGTACTTGCCATATAAGGAAACCCTAATTTTTAGGGTGTGACTCGTATTTAAGCACTCTTATGGCCTCATTTCACCCACTTTAACTGTCTTCATCCCTCTCATACGTTTGTGCAACCCTAGTTTCACCTTGATGAGCCTTTTCAAGCTTATAAGTGTGTTTTTGGTGCCTTAAAAGAAGGAAGGAAGGAAGCCAAGCTCATCTTGAAGGAGTGGAACACTTAGATCTGGGATTTCTACTTCATTTGCAACCATTCTAAGGTAAAAAGCTTGCAACTTTATTCCTCAAGCATATTGTAACGTCCCAATTTTCAAGGCCAAAATTTTCATTTTTGAATTGGCACATTTAATAATCATTTTACCAAAACATTGTCAATAAAACATTCCATTACAAAATCATATTGTTGTGTCTCAAATCATAACATCATAAGTAATGAAAATCAGAGTACAGTCCCAAAAACTCCTTACAAAAACCATGAGTGTGTGTGATGCACTGCTACACCACCGACTTCTTCCCCTTCGACGAAGAGGTACCTGAAACCAAAACCAAAACTGTAAGCACGAAGCTTAGTGAGTTCCCCCATCATACCACATACCATACAATATCGTCGGTATCTTTCAACCAGTAACCTTCATCGGTATCTTTCAACCGGTAACCATCATCGGTATCTTTCAAACGGTAACCATCATCGGTATCTTTCAACCGGTAACCAGCATCAATATCTTTCAACCGGTATCTGTCATCGGTATCTTTCAACCGGTAACTGGGGACTATTTCACCCCTACCACTAGCATACAATCAACAGATATAAGCATACAGTCGGGAATATCCGAGTACTGACCTACCCTTGGGTCCTAAGGACCACTGTCAGGGAAACTAATCCCTACTATTCACATAACATGTCATACAAATAAATCTCATAACCAGAACACATAACCAGACCTAGATAATTATCACAAAGACCATTATCTTCTAATTTCCCCTTTTTGGTGGGTCGGCATTGTGGCCTTAGACCCATCCCTACTGGAAGGTAACTCACCTCAATGTCGTGCAGTGTTTGAATTATCTTCGGCGCACCAGTCGACTCCCTACGACTCCTCGACCCCTACACGACAACCTTCAAGTCAACACACAGAACATACAACCCTAACAGGGTTAGCTCAAGTCCAGTCAAAGTCAACATTCAGTTGACCTGACTCGCCGAGTTGACTTACCAACTCGTCGAGTCCATGCTTCTCTAATCCGACACAAACCCCGACTCCACTCGTCGAGTCTAGCAAGAACTCAACGAGTCCTCCTTCAATCATAACATCGGGACCATCTACATCCGACTCGCCGAGTTCCTTCTTGAACTCGTCGAGTTTATCTCCAACATAAGAACTTGTCCAGTCTATGACTCGCCGAGTTGTATGAACAACTCGTCGAGTCTATCTTCAGAGATTGGGAGATTGCTATGGACTCGCCGAGTCTGCTCATACCACTCGTCGAGTCCCATGACTTCTAGGTCCCTTTTCGAGTCTAAACCAACAAGGGACTTCCTTCCTAACACTTACCCCTTCACAGAAAGGGTTTGGTGCACAATGGTTACCGACTCGTCGAGTGCCAAGAACAACTCGTCGAGTCCAACCTTGACCAATTCCATGCAGTCGATTTAAATGAGATCTAACACACCAAAACCATAGATCTGGCCTCCTAATGTCCATTTTACACGTAAAGTTCCAAACTTGATGCACATGCATGGGGTTTTTAGCTCAAAAATCCATATAAAGTGTCCTACAAAGTGCATGGGGCTCTCATGGCCCTAAAGTTGGCACCTTTATGCCATGAGACCCCTCTTAAGGTCCAGATCTGAAGTCAAAACCCACTCAACACTTCCAAATCCGAAGAATGACTTAGAATCCATAGAGATCTCAAGTTAAAGATGAATAAACACATAGATGAGTCAAGACAAGGGCATTATACCTTGAAGATGTTGAAAATGAAGTAAGATCTCTGGATCTACAAGCCCCAACTCGATTTCCAAGCTCCTTTCTTCCTTCCAAGCTTCACAATCCACACAAGAACACCAAAAATGGCCTTAACACACACACACAAACGACTAGGGTTCGATATGAAGCTTTCAAGAGAGTGTTAGGGACAAGGGAGGCTGAGTTAAGTTGTTTATATAGGGTGCAAACCCTCATATTTAGGGTTTCACTTATCCAGCACCTACACGCCGAGTCAGTCTCCTGACTCGTCGAGTCGGTCACTTAAAATGTCCGCGGCCACGACCCTACTCGACGAGTTGATCCTCCATCTCGTTGAGTCCCAGAGAAAATACACATACTGAAGAAAACATATCAGGTGTTACAAATCTCCCCCACTTATTTTAGACATCGTCCTCAAAGTCTGCCGCTCGATCCTGAAAAAGCTCTGGGTAATGCTCCCTCACCTCGTCCTCCGGCTCCCAGGTCCATTCCGAGCCCTTTCGATGCTGCCACTGAACCTTTACCAGTTCCACCCTCTTGTTCCACAGATCCTTTGACTTCCTGTCAAGAATCGTCACCGGTCTCTCGATGTAGTTCAGGTTGTCTTCAACCTAAATTTCCTCCAAGGGTACTACTTCTGATTCGTCCACCAAACATTTCCGTAACTGGGAGACATGAAAAGTGCTATGAATCTGACTGAGTTCGGCTGGCAGATCCAGCCTATACACAACCTTGCCCACACGGGCTATAATCCTGAAAGGTCCAATATACCTGGGGCCCAGCTTGCCCCGCTTCCTGAATCGGATGACACTCTTCCAAGGTGACACCTTCAGGAGAACCATATCCCCGACCTGGAATTCCAAGTCGGATCGGCGCTTGTCGGCATAACTTTTCTGCCGACTTTGAGCAGTCTGAAGCCTGCTCTGGACCTGATGGATCCTCTTCGTAGTCTTGAGTACCACTTCGGTACTCCCTATAACCCTTTGACCAACCTCACCCCAACATATCGGGGTCCTACACTTCCTCCCGTATAACATCTCGAATGGAGGACGGTCAATACTCGCGTTATAGATGTTGTTGTATGAAAACTCAGCCAAAGGAAGGTAAGTATCCCAACTACCTCCGAACTCTAAGACGCACACCCGCAACATATCCTTCAAAGTCTGGATGGTTCGCTCACTCTGTCCATCTGTTTGCGGGTGAAAAGCGGTGCTAAAATGCAGACGAGTTCCTAGTTCGTCATGGAACTTCTTCCAAAACCTGGAAGTAAACCGAACATCTTTGTCTGAAATCACCGATACTGGCACCCCGTGCCGCGCCACCACCTCCCTGATATAAATGTCGGCCAACTTTTCGGCCGAAATACTCTCCTGAATCGGGATAAAATGGGCGCTCTTGGTCAATCGATCGACGATGACCCAGATCGAATCCACTCCCCGTGCGGTCCTGGGAAGCTTTGTGATAAAATCCATCGTGATGTCTTCCCATTTCCACAACGGAATATCCAACGGCTGCATCTTTTCGTGAGGTCTTCGATGCTCGGCCTTGAACTTCCTGCAGGTCAAGCATCGCTCCACGTACCATGCCATATCCCGCTTCATGCAGGGTCACCAATAGTCCAGACGAAGATCCATATACATCTTCGTCGCCCCAGGGTGAATGGAGAATTGAGATTTGTGCGCTTCCTCCATCAATACCTGGTGCACACCCCCATGATACGGGACCCACACCCTACGGTGCAGAGTCAACAACCCCCGGTTGTTATAGTCAAAGGAGGAAACCTGGCCCACAATCCGCTCGCTCTTCCGATGTTCCTCCTTCATGGCCTCATGTTGGGCCTCCCGAATCCGCTCCAACAGCGGAGTCACCACCATCATCCTCATACATATATCCTTGATCGGTGTTGCCTTGTGGTTAAGCGTGTTGGCCACAACATTGGCCTTCCCCGGGTGGTAAAGGATCTCGCAGTCGTATTCCTTTACCACGTTCATCCACCGACGCTGCCTCATGTTCAGATTCGGTTGATCCATAAGGTACCTCAAGCTCTTGTGGTCCGTGTAGATAGTATAGCGAACCCCATAGAGGTAATGACGCCAAGTCTTGAGGGCGAACACAACAGCCCCCAATTCCAAATCATGCGTCAGGTAATTCGCCTCGTGAGGCTTCAACTGCCTCGAGGCGTAGGCGATGACATGCCCTCTCTGCATCAGTACTGCGCCCAAACCTGAGATGGACACATCGCAATACACAACAAAATCCTCCATGCCCTCAGGCAGGGCTAAGATTAGCGCCTCGCACAGTCTCTGTCTCAGAGTCTCGAATACGGCCTGCTGCTCAAGCCCCCAACGAAAGACCACGACTTTCCTTGTTAGCCTGGTCAGGGGTACGACTATCTTGGAGAAATCCTGGATGAATCTCCGATAGTAGCCGGCTAATCCTAGGAAACTCCGAATCTCAGATTGAGACTTCGGAACCTCCCATCTCATCACGGCCCACTTTGGCCGGGTCCACTGAAATCCCGTCATGGTTGACGAGATGCCCAAGGAATTGCACCTCGCGTAACCAGAACTCACACTTGGAGAACTTAGCATACAAGTTCTCCCTCCTCAAAGTCTCCAGAACCTCCCGCAGATGCTCCTCGTGCTCCTTCTTCGTCTTGGAGTAAACCAAGATGTCATCAATAAACACTATCACAGACCGGTCTAACATCGGTCTACACACGTGGTTCATGAGGTCCATGAACGCGACAGGAGCATTAGTGAGCCCGAAGGGCATCACCACAAACTCGTAATGGCCATAGCGCGTCCGAAACGCAGTCTTCTGTACGTCCTCCTCTCTGACCCTCATCTGATGATATCCTGAACTTAGATCAATCTTGGAGAACCAAGATGCTCCATGTAGTTGGTCAAAGAGGTCATCAATCCTCGGGAGTGGGTAACGGTTCTTCACCGTTACCTTGTTCAGCTCCCGATAATCTATACACATCCGATGTTAGCCGTCCTTCTTCTTTACAAACAGAATCGGGGCTCCCCAGGGAGAACTACTTGGTCTAATGAATCCTTTGTCTAACAGCTCCTGCAGCTGTGTAGACAACTCCTGCATCTCAAGAGGAGCCAACCGATACGGTGCCTTGGCTATCGGAGCCGCACCAGGGACTAGGTCGATCCTGAACTCCACCTGCCTCTCCGGAGGTATCCCAGGCAACTCCTCGGGGAATACGTCCGTAAACTCTTGCACCACGGGCACATCACCCACCGTCGCCTTACCCACCTCCTGGGTGTCCATGACATAAGCGGCATATCCTGCGCAACCCTGCTGGAGGTAACGCCTAGCTCTCGCTGCTGAACATACAACTGGTCCTTGCTGCGGCCTCTCGCCCTGAACTACTAACTCCCCCCGACTTGGGGTTCTGATCCGAACCAGCTGTTGTGGGCAATCTATCACTGCCCCATTGGGGCTCAACCAATCCATGCCTATAATCACCTTGTTCCACCTCAATAGAATAGGAACCAGGTCTACCAGGTAACTGTTAGGTGCATTTCATGTACCCATTTTGTAGCTTTATTTCATAAAAGTACATTGCATATAGGCTTAAACTCATGCATTTTGCATGTTTTTCGGGATTTTTCATGAGGCAATTTCATTCAAATACTTTTGTGATATTTCAGGGACTTTTGGAGGTAGGATATTGTTGGAGGAGGTAAATAAAAGTTGGAGACAAAATTTCAGGACTTGCGGAGCACCGAGGAGCAAGATATCAAAGAAATGAAGATTTTGGCTTTATAGAGATTTACACGGCTGTGTAAATGCAAGCCTTGTGTTTACGCGGGCCGTGTAAATGACAGTGTTAATTTACGCGGTCCGTGTAAACGTAAACGTGGGTTTTAAAGCAGTTTTTCACCATTCTTAAAGGGGGGAACCGATTTTTTCTTTAGGGGGTTGACTTTTATTGGAGAAGTGAAGGCGATTTTCTTGAGGATTTTCGAGTTGATTAACACTTGGGAACATTTGATTTCATTTTGTAAGAACTTTAATTTCATTTTCTAGATTTGTGATCTTGTTCTAGCCATGAGTGGCTAGAACCCTAGTTTCTCCAACTTTATGTCTTGACTTTATAGTTGTGATTTCAATCATGTGATTTTATATTTGCTTCCAATTCCTACCTACTGAATTTGATTTTGTTTCAATTGAATGTTTGATTCTAATTATGATTCTTATTGGCCATTTGAATTAGGGTTAGGTCATTCAAGTTATCTAATTGCAAAATCTGTAATTAATTTGTAAATTGGACTAAGTAACAAACACTAAATCGATTTCCATTGAATGAATTTAGTGTAAATCTTATTCACATACTCTTACACTCCCGAGCTTGTGAGGAGTATTGGGTGTTGTTGGGAACATTCACATAAATCTTATTGCAACCTTTTGATTTCTATCTAAGAGCTTGTTTAGACTTAAATTATAAGGTTAGGTTATTTTCAAAGAGCTTGTTTTGAATTTGACAACTTGGTGAATGAGAAGTGTTAGAACTTGTTAACACTTTCAAGTACCAACTTAGGTGGAATTGAGTAGATATTTTTTCATCCTTGGAATCACATTGTTAAATTGTCTTGCATAGAGTTGGAGTTCTCACGAATCCTGAATTTGTTTCATTTAATTGATCATTTAGTTATCGCTTTATCCTCTTGTTTAAATCATTGCATACCAACCCCCCCATTTATGTGACCATTGTTGTACCTTCCTTAAAAGGTATAAACATTTGTTCCGTGTCTCTGTGGATCGACCCTGCTTACCTTGTATTACATTTTTAGTGCAAACTAGTAGTGTTTTTGGAGTCATTTTATTTGTTGGGTTTGACACGCCTAACAAATTGGCACCGTTGCCGGGGACACGGTGTTACTAACTGTTTATGTCAAGATTTTTGTGAGCAGGTACATCTATATCAAAAAAAAAAAAAACTTTCTTGTCCTCAAGAAAGAACAAGAAAATTTAAACCGGAGAAAATAAAATAAAAGAGAAGAAAAGAAAATCAAAGTTAAACTTTTTTTTGTAACTTGATGCAAGAAATCAAAACAAACATGAAAAATATATCCAACCCAATTAACCTTGTTTTGTACCATAGTTGAGAATATACCTGTCGTGCCTTGAGTCAACTTGGCTTTAGTCTCAAAATATTATATAACAATAGAAATAAGACCTTAGCCACTCCCTAACACAACTCAACAGAATCAAAGATCACCACACTTGTTCCCTCTCAATATCAACAAGTCAATTAATAGAACAAATTATGGTCTTACTCTCGTGAAATTGTATGTGACAAAACATGCTCAATCATCTTTGTTTCACAAATTATAACAATGATCGACCCCAGTTATTTGTTGATCAACAATAATCTTTTTCTGAAAAATATTTTCTAAAAATTCCCTAATATTTACCCAAATTGGTTACAAGTTTCAAACCACTTACTCCAGTCAAAGTAATTAACATTCAATCCCAATGTCATAAGTTCAAATCCAAGTCCAAGGGAATCTTTTGGCAGCCAAATATTTTTCCTAAACACAATATTCAATTAAACAATAAACACAATTATATACAAACTTCTTAATTATATTTTTTACAAATAAAGCTCATGGCTTTCTTTGAAATCCGTGTAACGGGCATCCAACCAACACATCCAAATCAAATGACCTTAGTGTGCTAGATTTAAAGAGATCCCTCGGGTTTACTTGCCCGAACCTCAAAGGCCACAGATTAGCTTTATTTGCTATTATTAATTTCATGACTTTCTATGGAACTCATGTAACGAATTTTCAACTCAATCAGTCCCAAACAATTTAGCTTTAGGCGATTAGGTGTAAAACACCCCTCAAAGTTTACTTGTTCGAACCCCAAAGGTCACAGATTAACTTAATAATAGTTTTTTTTTTTTTAATTTTTAATTTTTTTTAAGTAATACATATACAAATAACTAAGTTAACACATAACACTCTTATTAATTAATTAATTTATTTGGCCAATTTCTTTATATTTTCGTCCTTGACTTTTCTATTGTGGGACATCTCACGGTCTATTACCATGAGGGGCTCCTAGACATTTTTCGGGGGACTAAAGTTAACTAAAGCTTGTTCCTTTCGTAATAATCAGGAGAACTTATATAATCTTCAAAAACCCGCGCCACGTCGTGGCCAGCTGTGCCACGTCGTGGGCTTCAAGTAATCCGTATCCTCCAAGGAAATCCTCCACGTCGCGATGTCTATCTTCTGGAAACCCCATGCCACGTCGTGGGCTTCATCGCCATGTCGTGAATTAAGTAGTTATCGTGAATTTATTCTTTTCTCGTCTTTCAAGCCTCCCATGTTCCACATTTTGTCACTTTTGGTCCCTCTCTTCGAAAATCCTTTATATTGGCTGAAAATAACAATTTAAAGTTATAAGTATCATTATTCTAAACATATTATCAATTTATTAATAAAAATGTACTTAAATATTGCCTAACAATAAGTATAAATATGGCAATATCAAAATACCCCACACTTAGGCTTTGCTTGCCCCCAAGCAAATTTAAACTTAATTCTTAATTACTAACACCACACAGAACAATCTGACTCTAGTTCAGCCATTATGCCAAGACCTCAACGCATGCATTTGTGTCTAAAATTTTCCTAAAGTACCCCCCCCCATACTTTAAATACTCATAATCTTCATAAACACTCGCCCACTTTTTCCGAACAATGCTCATTTTATGCAACCCTCCGAATCCATCCGCAGAAAACCTCCTTATTCTCAAGGTATTTTTAGTTGAGCAACCTAAGCATACATAATCTAGAATTACAATCATTGATACCACTATAGAGCTCTTTTGGAATTCTTCATTTATTTGACATTTGATCTTTGATTTCTTTGAATTCACCACCTTATTTGATTTGATTTCTAGTATCTTCAACTTTTGAATTTCTTGGAATTTTGATCTTTTGATCTTCACTTTATTTGCTCCAAAATTCTTCACACTTTACTCGTAATTCTCTTTTTTTTTTTTTAACATGTACCTCTCTTTTTTCACTCAAAACTTACATGCTTAAGCAGAGGCGCTCAACCTCAACCTTTATCGGTTAATGATAATAATTTTCCTGGATACATTTCAGGTTTAGGCTGCTAAATATATTGCATCCCTCAAACCAAGCGGGGTTATGTTTTTGTTCCATGATTTCACTAAAATAAGGGAGGCCACAAATGCACTATAACGTGTATTGACTCAACTAAACATTTGAACTTTCATCGGATCATCCCACATAATACTAGCAATTATAGCTCAAATTATTACTACTTGATTCAATTATTAAAAATTTCAATTTTCAAATTTTCAATTTTTACTATCAAATTCTATGATTATCTAGCAATTTACTTTTTCTACCCCTACCCCACACTTATTTCATACAATGCCCTCATTGTATGCATAAAAATAAATCAAAATTAAAGAAAAGGGAGAAAAAGGAACAGACTCCCCTGGGATAGTGGCGTGAGCATCTCCAAAAGTGTGGAAAACGTGCCTCCGAAATCTGGACCTCCAAAAATAGAAACTCAGTGTAGACCTGGGTGAATACGTAAATAAACCACGAACATGACTCGAAACTTCAATTCTTCAAAGTGGGTGTTTGTAAGTAAAAATGTGGGCAATGAAAAACTGGGTCACGTCGTGGTAGGTAACTGGCCACGTCGTGATATGGGATGAAAGCGCGAACACCAATCTGCTTTATTTCTTTAAATTGCAAGAGCGCCACGACGTGGCGTAAGAATTTCACGTCGTGGAAACTGGATATCAGCAGAAAAACACCTTATTTGTTTCATTTACTCTAGAAACTTGACCAATAGCTAAACGGTTTAAGACGCTTCTAGGCAAATATATTTCCTAACTGTAACCTCTCTCCTACTAATATACCCCACACTTATCTTGAATTATGGGTTCCAACTCACGACTCTACGCTTCCTTTACTAGACAAACACGACTCGAAAGTTAACCTTCTATGCTCCTTAGAATTCCAAAGCTAATCTGAAAAATGGAACAACCCAAAAGAAAGTAACATCATAGTTTAATAATGATTTAAATTACACACCAAATTCAAACATAAAAAAAAACTAAAAACTACTCAAAAACAAAACAAAAAGAAAAGAAAAGAAATAAAATCAATCATCATCTTGATCTTCTGCTCCACTTGGCCCTGCCCCATCATTTTGCGGACGCCATAGCTCCTCCCATGTCGGAAAATAAGGATACTGTGGTGGCATAAAAGGTGGTCGGGTCACACCCTAATGCGAATAAATACCCTCAGTAAGCTGGGTATGGTAAGTGGCATGCCCCCGTAGATTATCCAAATACGTTTCCACCCGACTTTGAAAAGGGTCGGTGGGCACTCCCTGCACATACTGGGGAGCAGCACGCTCTCTCTCGACTTCACCTCTAGCCCGCACATTCCGATGCCGCGGTTTGGCTGGTGGTTGTTGTCCTGGCTGCGCCTCCTCTTGCTCGTCATCTATCGGCGGTATAACAAAACGACCCCCGATATTCACCACTGCCCGCATAACACCCAAGACTTGAATGGTCAAGTCTGTGTCCAGGAATCGAGTAAGATTCATCACAAAATCATGGGTCAAAATATGATATGACCTAGCAAGGCGAGTAACCAAATGCCCCCCTGTAATCGGGCTCCCTGGCCTAGAATTGGCCGCTTTCTTCCCCATGAACCTCGCCAACATATAAGGTAAATCACAACAAACTCCCGGGGTAATAAGAGTCCACAAATAAAACAAATTCTGAATGGGGACTTTATCACCATGATGCTTGTGATTTATTGAAAAAGTGATAAGGCGGTGTAAAAATCGGAAAACAGGATTCCGAATTTGTGACTCACTCGACTCACGAGTATTGTACTCATGGCTAGAAATGCTCCTCCAGAACTGAACATCCAAAACACCGGGATTAAAATCCCGAACGCAGCCAAGCAAGAACGGTATGAAAAATGGAGATTGAGTCTCCACTTCGGTATAAAGCCCCATACGCCAAGCGAATTCCCGAAGACTACACTCTCGGTAAACACCACCCAAACGAAACACAAGTGCCCGATTGTAGGTAAAATCAATAGTGCGTTCCTCGAAGCATACGGTAGAGAAAAACTCCACCGATAATTCCCGGTATACGGGTTCTTGGATGGAAAACAAATTCCTCCACCCGTGACAAGTGAAAGAAAATTGGTCCCCTTCGTATGTTTTCGACCAATAGCATGTCAACTCAGCAACCATTCCCACTCCACCAAGCCATCCCCAATCGGTAATTGGGGCTATCGCAAACTCCCTATTGTACAGCCATCCTAGCCGATTCTCGTAAGTAGTTAACAACGGTCGGGGAATGTTTTGAGGAAACTGGTATAAGGGATGTATACTTGCTACATCTATCAGGTTTTCCTCCTGTGGAACAGCTCGTCGTGGTCCCATTTCAAGTAGATTAATTGGCAAGATCTTGCAAGGAATTTGGAAGTAGATTAAGCAACCTGCTGTGGGGTTTTGTTGTTCCCGTTCGTGCGGCAGTTTCCAAGTGGGGAATGAGATTATTGGTCAAAGGGTTTTAAGGAAATGGTCCCACCCTGATTTTTTAAAGGCCACGACGTGGCTAGCTATGCCCACGTCGTGGACCTTAAATCTGTCATCTGGTCCCGTGTTTTCAATTTGACCCACGACGTGGTTGGCTATGCCCACGTCGTGGAAACTGCCCAAATGCAAAATTTTAATAAAGTATCACCTATTAACTAATTACTTTGCATTTCATTCATTATTTAAAGTTCCCCACAGCTAATTCTTACTAATTATCAGTTATTTAGATGATGAGTTGATGTCTTTCCTAATTAAAAACTAAAAAAAAACTAAAAAGAAAAGAAAATGCAAACCAAACTCAGGTTGCCTCCCGAGAAGCGCTTCTTTTTCTTGGAGTCTTGAGCTGGACTCCGTGCCTTCTACGTTGAATCTTCTGAAGAGTCCACCATTAAGATCTTTTGTTCCTTGAACCGCCGCATGTAAGCTTGAACTCGCCTTTTATATGCCTTCTTTGAATTCTCCTTTTTAGCTTTGCCCTCTTTTTCAAGCTTTCGTTTTGTGCCCTTAGTTTGTTCCTTGCACTCCATAGCAGCCTCCTCTTCTTTCACCACCGGCTTTGTTACTCTTGAAGTGACCTCCTCTTCATCACTTGTCATCTCCTCATCCTCTTTGCTCACCCAAGAAGGCGGACTCTTGTAAGCTATGACTTCAATCAAATATGGAACAGATGCCCTCAGTTTTGTCCTTTTGACTCGATGAACTATCTTTATCTCTTCTTCCATAAGCTTTTCCAGTTCTTCTAGTTCATTCTCTTCGTTAATTGTGAACACCTCTTCTTTATCTTCTTGAAAGTCATCTTTTATCCCAAAGACTTCTTGTTCATCTCCAACCCTCAAAGTGAGCTTAGACTCGCGAATATCAACAAGGGCTCTAGCAGTGTTAAGCAATGGATGACCAAGGATTATTGGAACATCCGGATCTTCTTTCATGTCCAAGACTACAAAGTCTATTGGAAAAACAAATTTTCCAATTTTCACCAAAATATCCTCCACGATGCCCCGGGGTTGTGTCACCGAACGATTTTCCATGTGAATCTTCATTTTTGTAGCCTTCATCTTCTGAATCTCCAATTTTTGATAAAATGAAAAAGGCATCAGATTAATGCTAGCCCCAGAATCGGCTAAAGCATTAACCTTCATTTTATTCCCAAACTCACATGGAAGAGTGAGGCGTCCAGGATCCCCCATCTTTTCTGGTGTTTCTCCCAACACAGCTTTTGAAGTTTGTTCACTTAGAATCACTGTAGACTGATTCTTTAATTGCCTTCGAGTGTCTATCAAGTCTTGCAGTAATTTTTGGTTCTCGGGAGCTTTGGATAAGGAATCGACAAAGGGGGTATTAATTGGGATTCCCTTCACATGCTTTACATACTCTAAATGCTCCTTCTCCAGTAGACTAAGTGCAGCTCGGGTGGGAAATGGCAAAGGTGGCTGATAAGCTGGAACGGGCTCAAAGGGTTTTTGATCAGACATGCGCCACGTCGTGGCCAGAGGAGTGCCACGTCGTGGCGAGCCTGGTTCAACAATTTCTCCACTTTCGATCCTTGATTTCTTGGGCTGCTGCGGTTCTTCTTCCAATGCCTCCAGGAACTCAGATATTGCATCTTCTTCAGTATCGATGACCATTACGTGAGATTGGGTCTTTACTTCGGGATTCTTCGGGGACAATTTTTCATGAACTAAAGTGGCTAGTTGACCAAATTGTACTTCAAGGTTATGGATGGAGGCTTACTGATTCTTTATCAGAGTTTGTTGTTCCATAATGGCAGAATCAGTGGCATCGTGTCTCTTTTCCGAGGCTTCCATAAACTTCATCAAAATGGTCTCTAGGTCAGGCCTCTTCTCAGTTGGTGGCTGCTCCTTTTGATAAAGGCCTCGACCTGTCTGCCTATACTTTTCTTCTTTTTGCTTCTTGTACTCTTCATGGCAACCACTCCTTCTTTGGTTTCCTCCAGTCCTCATCAAACTTCTCCCCACTAGAGTAGCACACTTGAGCTTTTCTGTTCCCAAACTCATCTACATTGCAGTCCTTGGTCAAGTGTGGACCACTGCATCTCTCGCAACCCACTCTTATGGCATGTATCGACTGGTCCATTTGTGTTATCCTGCGATCCATATTATTCAGCATGGCCATGACAGCTGCTATTTCTTCAATTTGGGCCCCTCCACCGCCTTTGATTCCATCTTGCCTCGGGTTGTGGTATTCGCGAGAGTGCTTCGCGAATTCTTCAATTAGCTCATTGACCTCCCTTGGATTTTTCTTTGTCAACGGTCCTTGAGAATATGTCACACCCCCAAACCAAGGATGGCGGAAACGTTCGAGGGTGGAGGACTTCATGTAGAGTATCACAACAACGAGTATAATAGTGCTCAAAGTAAATACAACCATCATAAATATAACTGAAAAAGTTACACCAAAGTATATGTTTACATGATTCGAATCAATTACATTATGAAATAAAATGAACTGTTTGACGATTTATCGTCCCATCCTCAAAACGTTGTTGGTTTCCTGTTTTCACTGAATTCCTGAGAATACAAGTAGTTTTGAAAAGTGTCAACACAAAGGTTGGTGAGTTCATAAGAGATTTTATTGGAGAATTAGACCGTTTTCCTTGTAAAAATGATATGATATGTATTCAGAAAATCCGATATTTTCTTTATAAAGTTTATGTAATGTAGTCTCATAACCGATGACCAAAATGTATAAGTAACCTTTCTTATTAAAGGAAAATGAAATGTGCTTAAATTGACATAAACGCACTTGAATTAAATGATGTTCCCGCAAATTCTTATGTTTGTTAATACTTAATGTATATGTAGTCCTAAGTCTCAGGACTGAGAAAATAACAAGTATCGTCTATACTTAAAGTTATAAATGTGGTTTCAAATGATGTGTAGTCATAAATACCAAAAACCGAATGTAGACAGTAATATCGGTACTTATTGAGATAAAAGTGATTTTAAAATCGACATAAAACCCATTAAAGTTTTATAAAAATCCCGTAAACTTTATGTATTGTTATGTCCTTATGTGAGCCGCTATAATCATACTTAAGACTAAATGAACCTGCCACGACGTTTCTCAGGCGTCGAATAACTGAAATGACAATTATCACCCGTAGACCTGCAGGTCCAACTGTAGCTAGCAGCAAGGTGTGGGGTGTCAAACCCAATATAGATCTATATATAACTATCACGTTCTCCCTCCAGGAGACTCTGATTATAACGTACAGGATTTTATATTCCGCACTCGGACGTACGGAAAGAGAATGTCTCACAATCTAGGTTAACAAGTTTACAAGTTGTATGCGGGAGTGTAAAACCTTTCTGTATGAATGTACCCTTTTCGTACGTGTGTGTTATGTGATGTATCGAAAACTATACCTATTATAGTTTTATCCAAAACGTTTGTAATATATAAGAACTCTTTTATGAAAAAGCGTTAGGATTATGAAATCCATTAAACTATGCTTATTATAGTTTATATATATATATATATATATATATACGTGTTCTAAATGAATGAATAATCTTATCATGAATGACTTATTTTCAGTTTATGATGATAAAATTTACAACGTATCACATCCAATACTTAGAACTTGACATTATACACTTTGCTCAACATAATACAAAGTGTTGTAAAAATTACAAGCTGTTAACAAATTTTCAGCCTTTCTACACTGTTTTTGAAAATTCATAGAAAAATCATACGAAGTCGAAAACTAAATCCGTAAATTTTGGGAGTTCCCAAAATGTGTCTAGTTTACTCATAATTTTTATCATGATTTTTAATGACCTGCAACTTAGGTGAAAAAGTCCATAATCACAGACTGGTCCGGATTGGTGTTTGAAATGATAGGCAGTTTTGTAAAAATCACCATAAATTGTAGAAAAATCGTATGGAGATGTGCAAGTAGTCATTTTAAAGCTAAGAAGTGGAACTACATGCACCTAAAACAGTTTTGAAAACTAAAATGTTTAAGGTGTCGAAAACAGTCCGTGAATGGAGTCCAACTTTTCTGATGAAAGCTGTTAGAAGAATTTAGATATGTTCTTGGTGTTTTGGCTTGTATTCCCCCCCTAAAAACTTGAGAAAACATGAAAATGTAGGGGTATGAACTCACCTTGTGTGATTTCAGTAGATAAGTGTTGAAGAAGAGAAGTGTTCAACCCAAGAACACTTGAAGAATCGCTTGAAGATTCGAAGCTCTAACACAAATATAATGGAGTTTGTGTAAGATACTCATGATTTGATTGGAAATAATTGAGATAATCTTAAGGGAAATGGATTATGCTTACCAAAGGTGGAGGAAACTCTCAAGATCAGCCCTTGAATCTCGGATTTCTAGAGAGAGAAAGTGAGAGAGAAAGGAGTTTGATCTTCTTGTGAAATGAGAACAAATGAGAGAAAATGAGGAGAGAAGATGAATATCCATCTCTCAAACATGGAGATGGCTTGTGAGGGAGGTAAAAAGTACAAGGAAGTGACAAGGTATGGTGGGGAGGAGTGTGGGTTAATCATGGAGTGGGTATGGGGTTGCTTGTGTCATAAAATAAGGTAAAGTCAACACTCTACCTTTGTACTTTACCTAACCTTATTTGGATAAGATTTTACCCTTAAAATGTGATTAAATCATTAATTTAGGGGTCTTATATTTTAAAATAAAGTTTTGGGTGAAAATCCTATGTTAAAATAATAAAAAATGGGTTTAAAACGCAAAAATATGCAAAAATGGGCGAAATCCGAGCTGCCCAGCGAGACCCTTCGGATCTCGGCCGAGGCTCGGTCTCTGGGCCGAAGTTCGGTCGGATGGTGCTTGGTTCGGACGCGCTAGGCTGAGTCAGAAGGCGGGAGGCGAAAGCGAAGCTCGGTCCGAGGAGTAGCTGTCCGAAGCGAAGGCGAGAAGTGAAGGCGGGGTTCGGTCCGAAGGGAAGCCAGAACCGAAGGAACTGTAGTGAACAGTAACTTCGGTTCGGACCTTCCTTCAATGCCGGGTTCGGTTCGGATCTCCTTCAATGCCGGGTTCGGTTCGGATGAACAGTAACTTCGGTCCAGCTCATGAACAATACTTTCGGTTCGGACCCTCATGAATAGTGCTTCGGTTCGGTTCATGAATAGTACTTTCGGTTCGGACCCTCATGAATAGTGCTTTCGGTTCGGTTCATGAATAGTACTTTCGGTTCGGAGGGTTCGTTTCCTTAAGTCCGTTTTTCGCGTAGACTTCCGTTCTTGGGCTATTTTTCGCCAAATTCGAGGGTCGGGATGCCCCGAGTGATTATAGAAAGTTGGGAGAGATTTCGAGAGAGATTTGAGAGAGATTCCTCGTTCTCAGAGAGATTTGGGAGAGATTTGACGTACTTGGAGAGATTTCACATACAAAGAGATACGTGAGAGAGATTTCACATACTTAGAGAGATTTGGGAGAAATTTGACATACTTAGAGAGATTTGGAAGAGATTTGACATACTTGGAGAGATTTCACATACAGAGAGATATTTGGGAGAGATTTGACATACTTGGAGAGATTTCAAATACAGAGAGATATTTGGGAGAGATTTCACATACTTAGGGAGATTTGGGAGAGATTTGACATACTTAGAGAGATTTGGGAGAGATTTGACATACTTGGAGAGATTTCACATACAAAGGGATATGTGAGAGAGATTTCACATACTTAGAGAGATTTGGGAGAGATTTGACATACTTGGAGAGATTTCACATACAAAGAGATATGTGAGAGAGATTTCACATACTTAGAGATATTTGGGAGAGATTTGACATACTTAGAGAGATTTGGGAGAGATTTGACATACTTGGAGAGATTTCACATACAAAGGGATATGTGAGAGAGATTTCACATACTGGGAGAGATTTGACCTACTTAGAGAGATTTGGGAGAGATTTGACATACTTAGAGAGATTTGGGAGAGATTTGACATACTTGGAGAGATTTCACATACAAAGGGATATGTGAGAGAGATTTCACATACTTAGAGAGATTTGGGAGAGATTTGACATACTTGGAGAGATTTCACATACAAAGGGATATCTGAGAGAGATTTCACATACTTAGAGAGATTTGGGAGAGATTTGACATACTTGGAGAGATTTCACATACAAAGAGATATGTGAGAGAGATTTCACATACTTAGAGAGATTTGGGAGAGATTTGACATATTTAGAGAGATTTGGGAGAGATTTGACATACTTAGAGAGATTTGGGAGAGATTTGACATACTTGGAGAGATTTCACATACAAAGGGATATGTGAGAGAGATTTCACATACTGGGAGAGATATGTGGGAGAGGTTTCATTGGTGACCTCTTTGAGTGTCCAGCTACGCACTGCAAGGTCCGTAAACCCCGTTAAGCCTTGTTTTAGGGGTCTTGCATACTCCCGATGAGTATGTAACATTGTTTTATCGGTTTGGCTCTCTACATACCACCGTCTTAGGTTAAGGAGATCTAGATGTACGCACTTTTCGATTTATGATTTCTCATTAGAATAGAGAGTTGTTTAGAAGTTACATAACATAAACTCTAGTACTCATGGCAAATTGAGTTGACCGGTTTGACTTGTTGACTTTAGTTGACTTTGACTTGACCGAAAATTGACGGTTGTCACATCATCCCCCCGTTAGAGGGAATTTCGTCCCAAAATTCGAATTTAGGCAAGGAGTTGGTAAATGACTAAGGTCGGCTCTACATTATTTTGATTCTGACTAAGAGATGAGTTATTGTACACGAAATCTTAGCTCATACACATTATGATATAACCAATACTGGGCGGATAGTAAAATGTGTGATTCTACTTCAGTTTCACATCCCAACGAGGAAAAGAAACTAAGTTAGAATTCTCACATGCTATTATCTACCATGTATTCGTTATATATAACTGGGGAATGTATAAGTGAGGAAATCATAACAAATAACTTAGTAATCCTTCTTACTATGAGGGTAGATAAGCAAGTCACTTACAACGACAACGATGAACTGATCCTAGTAAGAATGACACATCCTATGAATACTGCGAACGGGTTGGTCCTATCCGAGGGGTATCACTACAGACTTGCAGCGTCCGCATCGAATTTGGAGGGTTGTCCTCGGACATCCTTATCCAATACTCGCGACTGGTGATATTCAGATCTCAGGTCTGATTCCTAAAGGGTATCTCGTTCCTTGTGGCTGGTCGGCCTATTCGTTTATGTGAGGCAGATAGTAAAGGTTTCTACTGGAGATATTGTCAGGGTCTCTGAGGTTAATGGAACTATGAGCAATTTGTCTTTCTATTTGAAGAATAAGAACAGAGCCTTCCAGGGTGAAAAGCTTGGTTCTTCAATTTTATTGTTGAATAGTTCGACAGGTTTGACCTAAGAGTTCTTGTAGCTCGGTAGGAAGCATGTGGGTTTGGTTTACACGATTAGGCCTTCTTAGATGGTAGGACATTTACTCGCCCTCCTGGGCAACCTTGGCCCGAAGTTCATGGCAGAACTCGTACCATATCTTTCCCAGGCTTCTGTGCTTGGACCTTGCCTGCTACATGCGTGACATTCCCAAGGGTCTCCTGTAAGCACTTGTGATAAGGTTTCGGAAGTATAACACTCCTCTGATGCGTGTTTTGGGGTTCCATCGCAAAAGATAATCCGTAGGTTCGAGCTGGATGTTTATGAGAGACGAAGGTTTCGATGTTTGGAGGGGTTAGGTGAAAGGTCCTTTTGTAGATGTTAAATTGGGAAGATGAGGGCTATATCAATGAAGATTGGATGACGACAGCAATATCTTTTTAGATAAAACTAGCTAAGATGTATTCGCACGAAGAGATTACTGGAGTGATAAAGTATCTTGTGTTTCTTTTTAGGGTGATAAACTTTGATTGATGTTATCATTATCGTAGATGATTTACACCACAGTGCCTAGCACTGGCGGCAGGTGTGCTTTGAGAATTAGTACTAATATTTGACATCATGACCCCTGACAGGTCTCCCTATGATCGAATGGTATATGAATGTCGTATGTGATTTGATGTTGGGGAATCGTCGAGTGGGTGGCCCCACTCAACTTTTACTATTAGACACGGATTAGGAGTCGGGATGAAATTATTTGTTTCAAAACTTCAGTATTTCGATTATGATTAACCCCGATGTATGTACAAAGTCATCACATCCTAGAGGTAATGATCTTTAGATCATATATGAATGTATTTGGTTCAATTTGAACGAGAGAGTATTTTAACTACTTTTAGAAAGACGGTGACTTTTAGCAAGCATAACAATTTCATTACAAACATATAGTACTTAAACATTTTTGTCGTTGGACACATTACAAAAGACCTAATATGGTTTCCTACTGATCCTGCCGGTTCGTTGGTTATGCTCCTCCGCTTTCCCCTTCATTCCTCTCAGTTGGACAGTTTCTCTTGAAGTGTCCCGCTTTGCCACATAGGAAGCACACTGGAATTACCTTGGTACTGGGTGTTGAAGTGATGTGCTGAGTTGGGGTCCTACAGAAACGGGCAGTGTGTCCTTTCCCGTTGCAGTTATCACATTTTAAGATTCGGCAAGCTCCTTTGTGATGGAAACTGCACTTGGCACACTTTGGGAGAGAACCCTTATATGGTCTGGCCGACGTTTGGGTGGTAGATCCTGTGGCTAGTATCGGGGCATGTGTCGTGACTGCTGTTGCGATGGTGGGGGTGGCCATAGGTTGTTGTCTTTTAGTGGATTTTTGAGATTGGTGGCGTTCTTTCATGTTCCAAAACTTTCTCTTCTTGTTTGTAGGTTTGAGACCTGAGGTATTTTTGCTGGCGGACACCCGTTGGTGTTCCTGAATATTACCACTATCTGTATTGTCAGCACCGCTTCCATTTCTGCTGGCGTTGTTAGCATTGAACTGTGCCATGACGGCTGCCACGGCTGCCGTGACTGCAGCCTGAAAAGTAGCAGCGTCTATCTGCAGAGTTGGCACCTTGCTAGTTGATTGGTTCCCTCTTGGTGAAGACATAGTTTTGTTTCACGATGAAAAACATCTTCGTTAGTGGAAATGGTTATCTTAAGTGCATCCTTACAATTTATATTAACGCATATAAATTTTTGCACATTACTGTACTACTCCTAGTGTTTCCGCTAACGTTCTTGAAATGGGGTTACAGCAGTGGGTAGGGGTAGGTTTCATATGGGCGTCAAGCTTTACCCATCTTAGAATCATGTGTGTCCAAACACGCTTGGCTGAGGAGTTTTGATGGGATCCGGTGCATTAGTGCTGGTATGATCGCGCCCAAGAGTCTATGATGAAGGAATTTCTCAACAAAATGATTAAGGGTGAGGTGATAATGAGTTTTTAGAATGGCTACACGTCGTGAGTTTCCAACTAAGCTTTATCTTATATTGATTTGTAACGTAATTTGGTCGTTAAGGGCGTTCTGAAAAACAATTCATAACGGGAGTCTTTATATGGTAACCCATGAATTTTTAGTAGTTCTGCACCCAAGTGGTGCCTTATAGTTGACCCAGGCTAGGTCCTTATTATGACCAAATGGGAACATGTTCTCGAAGGTTTGACCTGCATCCCTATGATGCAGTCCTAATACAGAGTAAAAGTAAGTTCAGGTAGTGATCCTTTGATGTTTGTTGTTTGAAACCGGGTTCCATTGGTTGGTGAATGACATGATCCAACCTTGGAGAGAAGATCAGGAACGATTCCGGAGCTAGATTACTCTAGTTTTACAACTTGAATAGAGTGGGTTTTGGGCAGGCTCCTATGGCAGCATGATGGGAGTGTTTGAACAAAAAGGTGACACAGAATTTGGTTGATTGATACGTCATTGATGTTTAAGATGTAACAAATTAGGGAAAATTGACCTTGTAGGGGGTCTTATATCATATCGAAGCAGGAGTGTCTTGGCCGCTTAAAGGTCTCACTAAAGGTACCTACAGTACAAGATAGTTTCATAGGGAATACCACCTAGGGCATAGATAGGGATAACGATTCCTTTTTAACACGAAATGAAGTAAGGCGTTTACTACTGGCGGCAGTCATTTTTCTTGTGATCTCTCAGTTCAGCTAGCTTTCGCTCCATATCAGGCATGTGCCTTTCGTACATCCTCTGGCGTACTCGGAGTTTTATGACATCGGTTCGTGATTCAGCCAGTGCTTGCAGCAAGGTTTCATAGTCTTTCGCAGACTTTTCACGAGTGTGCTCAAGGCGATTGGTGCGGATCGTATGTATTCTTGCATTTGCATTAACCTCTGCGATACTATGGAGAGTTGTTCTGCTCCGAATCTCGTCTCGGGCAATTCTACGGACCAGGGTTGGAAAAATTCTATCTGCTGGGGTTCCTTCGTTTATGTTGCAGAAGTTTCGATCTCCATCGAATGACATAGGTTGGTCTTGCTCTTCGCTCCAGATTTCCAAGCACTCTACCCAAGGAGGCATCGGGCCTTGAAAAGCCGGTCGAGGATTGGGATTGGGAACACGGGTCATCGAGGATAGGTTCACCATTTCAGGTTCGGAGTCGAAACCGTCAGCAAGGCCTTCAGCTTGGTAACCATCCATAGGGATTGGGTGATCATTCTCTGGCTCCTCTCCGAGCCATTCAGTATTGTTGTGGCTAGGGTAGTGCGGGTCGTCGTGGGGATGAAATCCAACCATGATATCTTCGCGAGAAAATGGGGATATAAGAAGTAACTAAGTAGACGTACTAATTAGATAATTATAAGATGATCTTCATCAGGTACTTCAATACATTGTTTAGTGCATACTAATCACATGTATTTGGGACAGGATAGACCTTCGAATAAGCAATCCTAACTCTAAATCCCCAATCCAACGAGAATAGGAAGTAAAGCAAAGATTCACAGATTCTAAGTCTATGACGTTCTGGCTACATATAATTTTAATGTATCCACTAAGCAATTATTGACCTATTGATAAAAATCTATTTAGTTCTCAGATAAATAATTATAATAACACCAAATACCCCTATGGTATTTCATTGTGGTAGTGTTGGTAAGTTTTTAGACTTGTTGCCATATCACAACCATTCTTGGGCATGTGCTAATCACTCCTCGGACGGGCATAGTTGATCAGGCTATGCCAATCCCAAGACTGACCATACATCCCCGAGCTTACCTGTGATATCCAACAATCATTACTTTTGTTTTGTTCTAGAACGACGTGACCCTAGTATGTATGCATGCGCGTATACTTTTAATAAGAAACTACTTATTTCAAAAAGTATAGTTGTTTTGAAAACGTAAAATCAGAGACTCTAGTCCCAATGCATTTATAGTTTGTATATCTTATGTGGTTCGATATACTGAGTTCACTATAAACAATGCTCTGATACCAATCTGTCACACCCCCAAACCAAGGATGGCGGAAACGTTCGAGGGTGGAGGACTTCATGTAGAGTATCACAACAACGAGTATAATAGTGCTCAAAGTAAATACAACCATCATAAATATAACTGAAAAAGTTACACCAAAGTATATGTTTACATGATTCGAATCAATTACATTATGAAACAAAATGAACTGTTTGACGATTTATCGTCCCATCCTCAAAACGTTGTTGGTTTCCTGTTTTCACTGAATTCCTGAGAATACAAGTAGTTTTGAAAAGTGTCAACACAAAGGTTGGTGAGTTCATAAGAGATTTTATTGAAGAATTAGACCGTTTTCCTTGTAAAAATGATATGATATGTATTCAGAAAATCCGATATTTTCTTTATAAAGTTTATGTAATGTAGTCTCATAACCGATGACCAAAATGTATAAGTAACCTTTCTTATTAAAGGAAAATGAAATGTGCTTAAATTGACATAAACGCACTTGAATTAAATGATGTTCCCGCATATTCTTATGTTTATTAATACTTAATGTATATGTAGTCCTAAGTCTCAGGACCGAGAAAATAACAAGTATCGTCTATACTTAAAGTTATAAATGTGGTTTCAAATGATGTGTAGTCATAAATACCAAAAACCGAATGTAGACAGTAATATCGGTACTTATTGAGATAAAAGTGATTTTAAAATCGACATAAAACCCATTAAAGTTTTATAAAAATCCCGTAAACTTTATGTATTGTTATGTCCTTATGTGAGCCGCTATAATTATACTTAAGACTAAATGAACCTGCCACGACGTTTCTCAGGCGTCGAATAACTGAAATGACAATTATCACCCGTAGACCTGCAGGTCCAACTGTAGCTAGCAGCAAGGTGTGGGGTGTCAAACCCAATATAGATCTATATATAACTATCACGTTCTCCCTCCAGGAGACTCTGATTATAACGTACAGGATTTTATATTCCGCACTCGGACGTACGGAAAGAGAATGTCTCACAATCTAGGTTAACAAGTTTACAAGTTGTATGCGGGAGTGTAAAACCTTTCTGTATGAATGTACCCTTTTCGTACGTGTGTGTTATGTGATGTATCGAAAACTATACCTATTATAGTTTTATCCAAAACGTTTGTAATATATAAGAACTCTTTTATGAAAAAGCGTTAGGATTATGAAATCCATTAAACTATGCTTATTATAGTTTATATATATATATATATATATATATATATATATATATATATACGTGTTCTAAATGAATGAATAATCTTATCATGAATGACTTATTTTCAGTTTATGATGATAAAATTTACAACGTATCACATCCAATACTTAGAACTTGACATTATACACTTTGCTCAACATAATACAAAGTGTTGTAAAAATTACAAGCTGTTAACAAATTTTCAGCCTTTCTACACTGTTTTTGAAAATTCATAGAAAAATCATACGAAGTCGAAAACTAAATCCGTAAATTTTGGGAGTTCCCAAAATGTGTCTAGTTTACTCATAATTTTTATCATGATTTTTAATGACCTGCAACGTAGGTGAAAAAGTCCATAATCACAGACTGGTCCGGATTGGTGTTTGAAATGATAGGCAGTTTTGTAAAAATCACCATAAATTGTAGAAAAATCGTATGGAGATGTGCAAGTAGTCATTTTAAAGCTAAGAAGTGGAACTACATGCACCTAAAACAGTTTTGAAAACTAAAATGTTTAAGGTGTCGAAAACAGTCCGTGAATGGAGTCCAACTTTTCTGATGAAAGCTGTTAGAAGAATTTAGATATGTTCTTGGTGTTTTGGCTTGTATTCCCCCCCTAAAAACTTGAGAAAACATGAAAATGTAGGGGTATGAACTCACCTTGTGTGATTTCAGTAGATAAGTGTTGAAGAAGAGAAGTGTTCAACCCAAGAACACTTGAAGAATCGCTTGAAGATTCGAAGCTCTAACACAAATATAATGGAGTTTGTGTAAGATACTCATGATTTGATTGGAAATAATTGAGATAATCTTAAGGGAAATGGATTATGCTTACCAAAGGTGGAGGAAACTCTCAAGATCAGCCCTTGAATCTCGGATTTCTAGAGAGAGAAAGTGAGAGAGAAAGGAGTTTGATCTTCTTGTGAAATGAGAACAAATGAGAGAAAATGAGGAGAGAAGATGAATATCCATCTCTCAAACATGGAGATGGCTTGTGAGGGAGGTAAAAAGTACAAGGAAGTGACAAGGTATGGTGGGGAGGAGTGTGGGTTAATCATGGAGTGGGTATGGGGTTGCTTGTGTCATAAAATAAGGTAAAGTCAACACTCTACCTTTGTACTTTACCTAACCTTATTTGGATAAGATTTTACCCTTAAAATGTGATTAAATCATTAATTTAGGGGTCTTATATTTTAAAATAAAGTTTTGGGTGAAAATCCTATGTTAAAATAATAAAAAATGGGTTTAAAACGCAAAAATATGCAAAAATGGGCGAAATCCGAGCTGCCCAGCGAGACCCTTCGGATCTCGGCCGAGGCTCGGTCTCTGGGCCGAAGTTCGGTCGGATGGTGCTTGGTTCGGACGCGCTAGGCTGAGTCAGAAGGCGGGAGGCGAAAGCGAAGCTCGGTCCGAGGAGTAGCTGTCCGAAGCGAAGGCGAGAAGTGAAGGCGGGGTTCGGTCCGAAGGGAAGCCAGAACCGAAGGAACTGTAGTGAACAGTAACTTCGGTTCGGACCTTCCTTCAATGCCGGGTTCGGTTCGGATCTCCTTCAATGCCGGGTTCGGTTCGGATGAACAGTAACTTCGGTCCAGCTCATGAACAATACTTTCGGTTCGGACCCTCATGAATAGTGCTTCGGTTCGGTTCATGAATAGTACTTTCGGTTCGGACCCTCATGAATAGTGCTTTCGGTTCGGTTCATGAATAGTACTTTCGGTTCGGAGGGTTCGTTTCCTTAAGTCCGTTTTTCGCGTAGACTTCCGTTCTTGGGCTATTTTTCGCCAAATTCGAGGGTCGGGATGCCCCGAGTGATTATAGAAAGTTGGGAGAGATTTAGAGAGAGATTTGAGAGAGATTCCTCGTTCTCAGAGAGATTTGGGAGAGATTTGACGTACTTGGAGAGATTTCACATACAAAGAGATACGTGAGAGAGATTTCACATACTTAGAGAGATTTGGGAGAAATTTGACATACTTAGAGAGATTTGGAAGAGATTTGATATACTTGGAGAGATTTCACATACAGAGAGATATTTGGGAGAGATTTGAAATACTTGGAGAGATTTCAAATACAGAGAGATATTTGGGAGAGATTTCACATACTTAGGGAGATTTGGGAGAGATTTGACATACTTAGAGAGATTTGGGAGAGATTTGACATACTTGGAGAGATTTCACATACAAAGGGATATGTGAGAGAGATTTCACATACTTAGAGAGATTTGGGAGAGATTTGACATACTTGGAGAGATTTCACATACAAAGAGATATGTGAGAGAGATTTCACATACTTAGAGATATTTAGGAGAGATTTGACATACTTAGAGAGATTTGGGAGAGATTTGACATACTTGGAGAGATTTCACATACAAAGGGATATGTGAGAGAGATTTCACATACTGGGAGAGATTTGACATACTTAGAGAGATTTGGGAGAGATTTGACATACTTAGAGAGATTTGGGAGAGATTTGACATACTTGGAGAGATTTCACATACAAAGGGATATGTGAGAGAGATTTCACATACTTAGAGAGATTTGGGAGAGATTTGACATACTTGGAGAGATTTCACATACAAAGGGATATGTGAGAGAGATTTCACATACTTAGAGAGATTTGGGAGAGATTTGACATACTTGGAGAGATTTCACATACAAAGAGATATGTGAGAGAGATTTCACATACTTAGAGAGATTTGGGAGAGATTTGACATACTTAGAGAGATTTGGGAGAGATTTGACATACTTAGAGAGATTTGGGAGAGATTTGACATACTTGGAGTGATTTCACATACAAAGGGATATGTGAGAGAGATTTCACATACTGGGAGAGATATGTGGGAGAGGTTTCATTGGTGACCTCTTTGAGTGTCCAGCTACGCACTGCAAGGTCCGTAAACCCCGTTAAGCCTTGTTTTAGGGGTCTTGCATACTCCCGATGAGTATGTAACATTGTTTTATCGGTTTGGCTCTCTACATACCACCGTCTTAGGTTAAGGAGATCTAGATGTACGCACTTTTCGATTTATGATTTCTCATTAGAATAGAGAGTTGTTTAGAAGTTACATAACGTAAACTCTAGTACTCATGGCAAATTAAGTTGACCGGTTTGACTTGTTGACTTTAGTTGACTTTGACTTGACCGAAAATTGACGGTTGTCACAGAATCAAGGAGTTGTCTTGTCATCATGTTGACCCCATCATAAAATATTGACATCTCTTGCTGCACATTTAGGTCATGTTGAGGGCAATTTCTGAGCAAGCCCTTGTACCGCTCCCATGCTTTGTATAGTGACTCCCCTGGCTGTTGCTTAAAGTTGGCTATTGCCTTCTTGAGTTTGGCTATCTTGGATGGCGGACAAAACTAGTCCAGGAATTGCTCACGCATTTGAGCCTAAGTGGTGATTGTACCCGGTGGTAGTGCCTTTAACCACTCCTTAGCAGCTCCTTTGAAAGTGATGGGAAGCATCCTAAGTAAGACTGTGTTTCTGTTGACATTTGGGACATTGAAGTAATCCGCAATGTCTGACTTCATCTAGATGCTTAAAAGCATCCTCATGATCTTTCCCGAAAAATGGGATGTCCTTCAGTGTAGTTAATATGTGTCCCTTCAGCTCGAATGTGGCAGTGGCAGGTATTGCGGGTTAGACTAAACCGGGACCCACATCTTCTCGGATTCGCTTCTTGTAAGCTCCCATGGACATTTCTTCAATCGCTGCCATCTCGTTCCTTGGCTCGTTCTCGGGTTCGCTCGTATGTTCTTCAAATTCCGGCTCGGTATCGCTTTCGGACTCGGTTTGGATGGGTGTATGATCCAAATGCTCAAGATTGCTCTTGTGCCTCGCTGATGAACTTGACTCTCCTGTCTTCTTTCCCGACTTCCTAGAAAAAGCTGACTTCAATTCTTGTAAGGGCGTCTTTTTCTTGTGAAGTGCAGACTCGGGATCTTCCAGTGGTGGCACCAAGTGTGTGTTTGAGCTTCTGGTCATGAACTCCTGCAACTTGCTAAACTAAAAAACGTAAAACTGAACTAAAATAAGAAAAACTAACTTCAAACTATAAATTTAGTTTTATTTATTTATTTATTTATTTATTTATTTATTTTTTTTATAGCTAGCCACGTCGTGGACTCTGTGATTGACATAAAAATTTTATTTTGCTAAAAAATTAACTTTTTGTGGTTTTTACTCCACAAGAAGGATCGATTAATTTAATGCAAATAAGCTAAAAACTAAGCCGTTCCCTGGCAACGGCGCCAAAAACTTGATGTGCATGAAAGTACTCACTAATTTTAATATTTATTATCTAACAAACTTAACTAACTATGCACTTATAGGCAGTGTACCTAGTCAAATTACAGTATAGCTTGGGTAAGTCGGGTGTCGATCACAGGGAACGGTGTTCTAATTAATTTACTTACATTAAATTAACCTAATTTATTAACAAGTTTAAAAGGGGTTTTACCTGATTTTACAAGATCAGATGAACTTAAATTCAAATTCAATAATTAAAAACACACTCTAGTTTAGTTTGAATCCACTTCTCCCTTATGGCTAGCTAATGATTACGGATTATTAAGTTGGTTTTTAGTTGTATTAGTAATTTAGTTCTAACTTAGCAATAATTAACTAATTCATGTCAAACCATGTATGTTCACACATAATTAAACACAGAACTAATTATGAATGTAAATATGCTATGTAAGATTTGTTGTATAAACGCAATTATGATCACAATACACGTTCTCTAGCACAACTAAGCTTTATTTATTCTAATTACTAACTAAGATTGGTCAATCCTAGCTCTAACAATTCAATGTTCACTAAATCATTAGGTAAACAGGTTCATGCAGGTTAATGGTCACTAAGCTACACAGAACATGCAATGAAGCAATTAGAAAAACAAATAATAACATGCTAGGTTACACAAATCAAACACAAGCAATTTTTACCAACTAAATTTAATCCATAAAAATTGAGCTATTCATAAGTTCAAAGCTTCATCTAGCTAAACAAGAGTAGCTAGATTCAGCTGCTCATCATAGCAACTAAACCAACACAACTAAAAATAATGAAAGACATGTTCTTATTTAACTAAAATATAAACCTCTATTCTTTTTGGTGTTGAAAACCTTCTTCCAGAACCCTTCTTTCGCTCTAAATCGACTTCTGGAACTCTTTCCTTCTGCCAAAAGCTTGTTCCTTTCGTAATAATCAGGAGAACTTATATAATCTTCAAAAACCCGCGCCACGTCGTGGCCAGCTGTGCCACGTCGTGGGCTTCAAGTAATCTGTATCCTCCAAGGAAATCCTCCGCGTCGCGATGTCTATCTTCTGGAAACCCCATGCCACGTCGTGAATTAAGTAGTTATCGTGAATTTATTCTTTTCTCGTCTTTCAAGCCTCCCATGTTCCACATTTTGTCACTTTTGGTCCCTCTCTTCGAGAATCCTTTATATTGACTGAAAATAACAATTTAAAGTTATAAGTATCATTATTCTAAACATATTATCAATTTATTAATAAAATGTACTTAAATATTGCCTAAAAATAAGTATAAATATGGCAATATCACCGGCCCACCAGTAGGAAATGTATGATAGATGATTGTCTTTGTGATATCATCTAGGTTTGCTACTACCTGATATGTTATATGCTAGCATGATATGTTACATGTGATAGTAATAGAGTTCAGTTGTTAGGACCGAAGGGTAGTCAGACACCCCAGATACGTCTGATAGTATATGATGATATGTTTGCATGCTGGCTTCTTACGTTATATGCGATAGAGGTAGTATGAGGGGACTAGCTCCCGAGTTCGGTCGTTAGGACCGAAGGGTAGTTCAGGCACCCCAGATATGTCTGATAATATGTTATGTTATGATATATGATAGTAGCAGTAGGGGGTGAAATAGTCCCCGAGGTTCGGTCGTCAGGACCGCAGGGTAGTCAGCACCCAAGAACGGCGTGACATGGGTAGTCAGCACCCCAGAATGGCTTGACACGGGTAGGTCGGCACCCCAGAATGGCCGTACCGAGTAGGTTGGGCACCCCATAAATGCCTGGCAATATGTATGATATGTGATTGTATGTTATGCCGTACGATGGGGGAACTCACTAAGCTTCGTGCTTACAGTTTTCAGTTTTGGTTTCAGGTACCTCTTCTTCGAAGGGGAAGGAGCTGGCGCGGTAGCAGCCCATCACACACATATTTCGTATTCCGCATCATGAGACCTTCCTGGGGATTTGTACTCTGACATTTTTATGTTATTGAAATGTTTGTCCAGACATGCATTATCTTTATAAAATGTTATGACCAGTAAACGTTTTATTTGAATGTTTTGCTAAATATATGTTTTCAAAAATGAAATTTTTGGCTCGTATTTTGGGATGTTACAGGCATGTTCATGTCGTCACACGTAGGTGCTCACGTCGTGACCAAGGTTAAAGCCCAAAAAAATATGGGTAATAAATTAAGAAAATGTTTACCTGAACTGGATGTTACAATGTGGTTTGGTCGGGTATTGTTAGTTCTATAAACCAACTTCAAGACATTGATATTGTTCCAATGTCAGCTATGCACATGGTGCTGAGAGATAGGATTGTAATGTGGCTTTAGATTGATAAGTGGTGTAGGCCTATGCCTTTTAGATCCAAGTTCCTTCTTCCCTATCCACTTTCTCTGCTGCAAGAAGGTTTGACTTCAGAGTTTTTAGGTCTCATCAAGGTTGGAGTTTTTGTTGGCATCATACTATTAAATGTGGTGTTGATTCCATTCAATCTTCGATACTTTTGGAGGTTTTTGATACAATCCAACTGTTTTCGAGACTTGATGGGTGGGGGTGGGATCTGGATTTGTCTGGAGTTTTTTCGGTGAAGTCTGCTCATTGTCACATTAATGATTTTTGCCTTCCGGCAGGTCGTATGGTCACTCAATGGAATAAGTATATTCCTATCAAGATTAATGTTTTTGTTTGCCGGGTTATACTTGACTGTATTCCTACAATGTGTAATCTATACAAAAGAGGCATTGAATTTGATTTGATCTTATGCCCGGTTTATGGGGTTGATAGGGAACTTCCCATTTGTTTTTTAGATGCACACTTGTTGCGGAGGTTTGGAAGCAAGTTGCATTGTAGTTGGATATTGACATTACTTTGTTTGATTCGGCTTTGAATACGACTCTTTGGATTGATGGTAGACCTTCAACAAGAACGGAGCATCTCAAGCTTGATGCAATCTTTATGACTGTTAAATGGGCTCTTTGGACTTACCAGAACGTGGTGATCTTTCGTCAGAACAAGTACTGAAATCAATTTATTTTTGATAACATTGTTGTGTTTTGTTTTCATTGGTTTTCTTTTAGAAATGTTAAGATTTCTAAGAATTGGAATGTGAACATCCAATTCTGCCTTAATTTATATTTGTTCTTTCCTAGTTTTTAACTAGCTTTTGTTTTTTAATATATGTTTGTCATTCAAAAAACATAAAGGTAAAATATCTAAAAAAGTCTTCAAACTTTAAGATATCCCTAATTTTATTAAAGAAAAAACTGGTAAACATTAGCATTAACCGAGTACAAGACCCATTTTGAAAACGTTTATCGGTGTCATGTGCTTATTTGTAAATAGAAAAAAAAAAAGACAAAAATGATTTTTTCATGGTCAAAATTTGTGGATTTTTTTTTGAATATTTTCCAACTTCTAAAACCAATTAAATATGTTAGTTTTGTTATTGGTTAGTCTCAAGGCTGTTAGGAGAAGACAACAAGGGATAGATAAAACAAAAGTTATCCGTAAAATAACATCATCGATGAATCGATGTGTATATAACGTTTTCAAATGAATTTTGTTGTTTTTATTTATTTCGGTTGTTAAAATTTCAATTTCCAGCAGACCAGAGAAAACAAGAGGGTGAATATTTATCAATGTTCTAAAACTCATTTTGGTTTTGGTCAGTTTTCTACTCCGTCTTTTGGCAAAATGGTACACAATTTGCTTATCTAGTTAGGATGCTCTGTTTAGTTTCATCTTAAAACTTCTAGTGTGTAGGCAAATAATTTCTCTTCAATAGGGTCTTTTACCCCTGCAATTTGGATCCTATGTGGCTTTCAAAAATAGTTTTAACACTTTTAAGTTCAGCAAACACTTGAAAGTCTCATAGATGAATTGTATATACAATTTGAGATTTCATACTAGATGTTCTAAGCAATTGGCAATTGTCCATTCTAATCATTCAATCGGGAAGAATGTTTTTTTTTCATCCATTTGAAGTAAGCGTTTGTTTTAGTATACTTGTGAATTTCTTGCATTTATGCATTTCGGAGGGATTATGTTTGAAAAGGAGGACGCATTAACGTTGTAAAGGAGAGGAAAGTGTTTATGATATCAAATTTATGAAAAATGTTTAGAGATTGATACATGAGTCAAGCATTGTGACTAATCCAAGGAACAACCCAAGATATATATCTATTTGACAAACAACCAGTAAATTACATCATACACATATTTATATTTTCCAAATACAATGAAATACATATGTGCGTTTTGTAGTATGTATAGTAAGACACTATTGATACATGTTATTATATATGTATTTATATGCATATATATCCCGTTTAGGGTTTAAAAATAGTTAAACATAAGTAGTTATATATATAATTTAATCATGCATCGCATTTAGAGACCTTTGTTAAAGCATTAGCAATCTCCTCAGCATTGGTTCCATTAACATAAGCAATCAGCGGGCTTTCTTCAGGAACTATGTCCTCTTTCAAGTAGCTACCACGGCTTCTAAGCAACTCTTCACAACCATTTTTCACAACTCCTTTTAGAATAAGCGTCTTGTGGGTCCCCGCTATCAGTTCTTCGTAATCCGTGTCACCCGTTTCACCAAGAACAACGTACATATTCGCTACATTTAGCCTCCACCGCACAAAAAAGTACCTAAACATTATATTCACCTTAACAAATGTCAAAACACTGCAAAATGCTATACTGCATTTGTATGCATTGAACCGAAATCGGTGTCAATAAAACACAAATTGTAATTTTATCTCACTTTGTTCAAGTGAAACAAAAATTATAATTTATAATTTTTGTAAATTGTAATTTTTGTCTAACCACGTGATACAAAAATTACAATTTATCTCATTTCCATTGAGACTGATTTTACCTTAGGGCTTGTGATCGAGACGCAAGGAGAGGAATCACTTGCATTCTTGTGGAGTTTCTACAATACATAAGATGACACCTTAAGCCCCTCATTCTAAATTTTTGTCTCAAATCATCCACCTTCTTTGCCTTTAAACACAAACAATAACCCAAAATTAAAATCATAAAAAAAAAAAAAATCATTAGTCGTTAACCAAATTGATTAAGTTACGATTGATTTCACACCATTTTCACGTCTTTTATCAAGTACGATAAGCAATGAGAGTTGCTCGATTTCACATCTTCTTCAATCACCTTCAAAATTTTCCCTTCTTCATCTCCATTCATCAGCTTCCAAATCGTCTTCTTAATCCCATCAGACCCCCACCTGTGATCCACATGCGACGCATAATCCGGATCCGGGTACAACTCACCACCTTCTTCACACGTACCCGGGTAATAAACCTCACTCCCACTACTACAAACCACCGCATCAAACTCATTCACTTTAATTTTCCCCAATTTCAAAAACTCCATTAACTCCGACAACGGCATCGCCGTCGATATAGCAACTCCGGTGACTTTCCCCAATTGCGCGTCCAATTTAATCGCTTTAAACGTCTCCTGAATCATCCCAATCATCGATTTCTCCGGAGCTCCGTTTACATCATAACAATCAACCGCTATAACAATCAACCTTCGTCTCTTCCTTAACATCGGATACTTACTGTTACTGTTACTAACCTCGCCGACTTTTTCCGATGAGGGTTTTTTCATCCTGCTCATGACCCGTTTGACTTGGTCTTGGATATCTCCGCCGTCGGATGAGTCGTTAACGGAGGAGAATCTGTCGACGTCGATGGAGAGGAGTAATGACGTGTCTTGTACGTCTCGGAGTGAGTCGTTTAAGGATTCGTCCCTTGGTAATTCGTCGGCGGGTGTGTCGGTTTTCCATGCGGGGTGTCTCATGCGACATGATGCGACACGTGTCAGGTATGTCCGACAGTGTTCCGGCCATGAAAAAAGGTGGATGTTTCTCCAGCCGCTTTTTTGGCATTCTTGCCATAAGTTCTTTTCGGATACAAGTTTGAGAAGAGCGTTTGCGATTCCTTGTTGATCGTGTGGATCGATTAGTAGGCCGTTGTTCAATGCCTGTAAATAGATGAAAAACAAAAGGGTATTTACGTCTTTTTATAACTTCTATATTTTTTCTGTTTAGACTTATGAAGTGGAAAAGAAATAATATAATTACTTACCCTATGAATGTCAACAGGACCACCATTTTTAGTTGCAACCATAGGAAGTCCATGAGCTGCAGCCTTTATCAAAGTAAAACACAATATAAATACCAACTCTTTAGTATATTCATATAAAAAAAGGAAAATGCTACAAATAAAAACAATATATAATTAACAAGAGACCTCAATCAAAGTAAGCCCAAAGGGTTCAACCAAAGCAGGATTTATAAAAACTCCCTGTCACAATAACAATACAATTATAATCAAAATTTATATTTAAAAAAAATACTTTAGTTACATAAATATTAAAGTTGTTATAAAAAATAAAAAAATTAACCTTAGTTTTGGCAGCAAGACGATAAATTTCCGGAACATCATTTTGTTTATGATGCTTAGGGAATGCCACTTGTCCGTAAAGGTCATATTTGTCCACCAGTTTTAATACGGTTGTGAGGACACTTGCGCTTCCAGCAGTCATTTCATCAATATCATCTCTGTTCCCCATTATAAGTGTCTGTATATATTGAAGAGCATATATATATATATATATATATATATATATATATATATATATATATATATATATATATATATATATATATATATATATATATATATATATATATATATATATATATATATATAAAAGTTAACAATGTACATAAGCATAAATTAAGTCAACCTACTTACAAGATTAGCAAGCTTTCTCAAAGAACGACATTCTCCAAAAGCCTTCAAAAGGGTGGTAATGTTTTTCTTTGGATCTGGTCTTGACAATGCCAATATCATTGGTTTGTGTGGATTTGTCAAAAACCGCATTACCTACGACAATTAAACAAATTATTTATGCTCTAAAATTTTGCAAAATATTATTCTTTCAACAACCCTTAAGTTGGTTCACACTGCTCACAAAAATCATGTGATCGAGATAAATAAGATACACAACAGCCTGATAGTTGGTTGATATTGAAATTATATATTACTAAGACTTGAAGTCTTACCTTTATTATAGAAAAAAAATGCAACAAATTTGTATGAAAATGACTATACAAAAAATATACTCACTTCTTGCCATATTGGTGGCACTGCTTTTGGAGAATTGCCTTCTGTTGTCAATGATAGATCATCATTGTCATTTTCTTGTTCTTGGATCACCTTGCTGAAATCCATTCCAGGAGGAATAACCTAAAACCAATCATATAAAAAAAATTAAACTTAATAAAAATTCGTCAAAACCCAACTAAGTCATAATAAAAACGATATTTATTTTATAGAAAATATTAAATCGTAAAACGAAAACTTCGGAAAAAAATTGGTTTCCTTAAAATATATCTTAAATAAATATAATTATATGCTGCAATTTTTCTTTCAATTCACTTTCATTATAAAAAAAAAAACACAACTTGCTAAGGATTGAAAATTAACAAAATGGAAGGAATGAGGAATGATAACAAACATATTTTTTAATTCCAACAAAATAACAATTCCATTCCATCATACCAAACGCAGACCAAATGCAGTATAAATTAAAATAACATTACCGCCATCCTTGGCATATAGCGACCATGGCAATTCACACCCCGTCTATCACGAGCCCGTAAAACTTTCTCAAGTTTCACATCAAAACCATCATAAAGTCCCCATTGTTCATCAACTTCTTGTTTAGTACTTGTAATCACAAGTTCGGCCGCATCTAACGAAAGCTCTTCTCCTTCTATCCTCCTCATAATCCTATACGCCAAATTAATATCTTCCTTTGATTGTCTACCTTGTTTAAGAAGTTGCTCTAGTTTGTTTCTACCAAGCGAATGCCCCGTTAAAACCATGGGAACATTAAGAGCACCCGAAAGGATAGCCGCACTATCGCCTGCATCCGCATAATGACCATGAATTACATACGGCCAAATCGGATGTCCTCCACCAATTTGTTCGCCTAAAACCGTGGACATGTTAAGAACATGGGCGAGGGCCCCATCTACAAATTCTTGAATATAAGGCCAAAGTAATTCCTTGCGAAGATACTTGTCACGTGGGCCGAATGGTATTCTTATAATGTAAGCTCCACTGCTTTCACCAACGTCATCATCAGGATCGTCAGTGCCAGCTGTCAGCATCTCGGTGGGCTCCCCGTAGCTCCAATCTACTTCGGGTGAGGACACTTGACGCGTGAAAAGGTCAACTCTGTATACCCCGGGCGTTTTAGCAAGAGCTCGAGCAAGCTCTACTACGTACTTGATCTGGGATTCAAGATAAAAGATAGAAAACCGATATTAGGGCAATAATCGGTAACTAAATAGGGTAAAAATTAATGTAACATTATCAGGCGCACGTACACGTACCAAGTCTTTGTGTCAGGTTTCCCAAAGCACACAATATCTTGGTATGTGCGCCTGGGTTACGTTAGGGTAAGAAAACAGGGACTAATACTGACAACTTTGTATTAGATGGAAAAGTTATTTTGTTGTGTACCTGACCACCCGTGTCAGAATCGCGACCGAGCTCCATATTATCTCCACGAACCAAACCATGCAAACTGTTTGAAAAGTTTAAGTTATTTCCATGTTTGAAAATGGAAGGTGTGAGTGAAAAGGAAAAGAAATGATATATACCTGATGAGGATAATGTAAAGCTTCTTCTCTTTTTTATCATCTGACCAAACTTCAACTGTAGAGGCATTATGTTGGTAAGTCTTCTTTGGGCTCTCACCTGACACTGTTGCTGGTTCACCAAGAATGTCTCCTTTTTCTGCTTCAGACAAGTCTTCAGACATGTCCTCCCTTACATCACTTCGCCCTTTTTCTCTTTCAAACTTCCGCTTTTGTATCCGTTGATAATCCTCCCATTCCAACTATTTCAAGTACAAAAAAATTAGAAATTTTCCTGAATACATGTAAAGGGATATATAAAGAGATTGAAAAACTGCTTAAAATCTGTTTTTCATGGTTGACATTCATTCAAAAGAAAGCATGTATACGCACTACATTTTGTTCAAATTTCCATTTGAGGTTCGAACTTGTATGTGATGAAAGAAATCCCAAACATTAATTATGTGTATAATTACTACTGGTGTAGAAAATTACAGAGAATGGGTATGTATAATTGATGAAACAAAACTCAAGAAGAATAGCCTTTGGATGAAAACAGAGTCTAAAACACAAACTAACAAAACGTGCAATGATTAGTTGTACAATGATGCATTGCAATTGCCAACAACAATGGAGGAATTGGAGTTCAAACGAATCAAATTAGATGCAATTACGATTCTATTTTAATATAATTGAAGATGGATAATCGATCGAGGGATATGTTATATGAACCTGTTTCTTCTTGCGAGTGAGATGCCAGATACGCCAACACATATTCTCGAGTCGGGAACTTCTTTCTCTGGTGTTTCGTGTAGCGACGACCTTGATCCATGTCCGATGCAAATCAGTCTCATCGACTCCTGTAACGACTTCTTCAACGAAATACTTTGTCGGATTAAAATGCCCTTGGTCTCGCAAATTCACCTTGCTATCTTCAATATTCGATGGTTTGCTACTCAATATCGCCTCTAAATACCCATTGATCCATTCGTTCACAGCCATTTCTCATCAATCAATTAAATTAAATCAGCAAAAGAGAAAAAACATGAATTCAATTAGTTGATATTCATTCATCTGAATTGATTTTTTTGTGAATTCGATTTCAATTCTGATTCCGATTCCGATGTACGAGTGAGGAGAGGAGTTTTGTTAGGAGAGAGACTCGGGATGAAGAGAGAGAAAGATGGAGGGTTTGTATGTATCATGTTTGTATGCAAACACACAAAATGAAGATGATGCAATGTACAGGGGAATCACATGGCAGTTAACGATGGGGAGACGGTTAACACAAAATGATGACGTTAGCATTTTTGCAAAACAATTTTTTTTTTTTATAACCAAAATGATTTATAAAGTTTTGTAAACGATGATCATGATTCATGAATTATAAGTTATATAAAGTATAATCAATCTTTTTGTTTTATTTTTTCTTTTCATATACTTATTTATATCTTGTCAAACTCATATTTATTTTAATGTTAGATAGAAAGTCACAACTCTGTTTATATTGAAAATTGAAAATTATAAATAAAAAACAAAGGTCTTACAAGGTGAGTGTGTGCCTTATAGATATGTTTTTTTTTTTTTTTTTTTTTTTTTTTTTTTTTTTTTGTTATAATAATGAAAATGTAAATTGGATGGAAAAAAATATATTCTGTAAACAAATTATGTTTCGAGAGGATTAAAACCAATAACTAAACTACTGTTGCAAAATTTGTTCGCAAAAGAAACATGGGTAAATTTATTGCCATGTTATAACGCGGTTGACTTTAAGTTTATCAATCACGAAAGTAATATGATAGTGTATTTACTTTTTGTATTATTTGTTAATATATTTTGTGAGATATGGGAACATAATTTTAGTCATACATTTTGGAGATAAAAGAAACATTTTTAAAATGTAAAAAAAATGAAAAATTTTTAATTATTTTTTTTAATATATTTCCGTCATTTTTTTAACAAAAAAAAGGGAGAATTTCGTATATGCCCTCGGTAAATGTCTGAATATCGTATTTGCCCAGCCTAAACTATAAATATCTTATTTGCCATTCTTAAGCATTTAAAATATCGGATTTGCCCAAATATATATTTTTAATAGTTTATAACATTTAATAATTATTTTTTTATATTTTAAAATCATTAAAACTAAAATAAAAACTAGATTGACCATAGTACCCTTGCCCTCTAAAATGGCATCTGGCAGTCTTCCTCACGATCATAACTTTCTAGCCTCCTTCTTGCCCTATCGCCATTTTCCTTCTCCCAATCGAGTATAAACTGCAGATAATTGTAATTCCGTAATCCTCCTTCTTGCCATTTCTCAATCTTCGATTTCGCTTTGATATTAGATGAAGATTATACTACGAATTGAAGAAGACCAAATTGAGCGTATCCTTTACCTGTTGTGATGAATTCTTAACACAATCCTCTTCTTAACCTCTCTGCGCCTTTTTATTTCCTTTTGTCCATATTTCTTTTGCAATTAGCTACAAACATCAATTTTATGGTTTTCTTTGTGAACTAATATGCAATACTCATACAGCAGAGCTTACAATAACATTGTGGCTCAAATGTCAAAGATTGTTGTTGTTTTTTATTTGAGAATGCGAGATTAGAACTAATGCTAAGTTGATAAGCTATTTTCTTTTTACCTGTATGATGAATCTTAGTTGGTCGCATAAATGAAGTTATGTCAAGTTTTATGAACACTAACTATTTGAAAAAATTCCTCAAAGAGCAACACAAATATCAATACATTCAATTTACATTAGAGATGTTTTTTCTGTTTTGATTACAGCTTGTTAGCTCAAATCATAATTATGAATTGAATGTGTTTTTTAGATATGAAAAGAATGAAAAAATTGGGATATGAAAGAGCCAACAAGATCGGTGTTGGTGTAGTGACTCTAATTGGATGGATCTGATATCGAATTCTTTTCCATGAACAAGTTAGAGCATTACAAAAGTCTCTAATGGTTCGTTTGTTTATTAATGATATCAAATTCTTCAATAAGAAAATACTTAGTTGCAATTTTTTTTTATTAATACAGACCATAAATCTTTAAATCAACCATAGTGGAAAAAAAAACAATCGTGAGGAAAAAAACAATCTTTAAATCAACCATGGTGGAAAAAACCATTTAACCACAAGGAAAACAATCGTGAGGAGATATAGTCAAGTAAAGACGATGGGATGCCTCCTTGGAGAGCCAACACAAACAAAAGACCTGTAAATGCATTCATGAGATTTAGAAGGTAAGGGTATTATTGTCTATTTAGTTATACTTTCAATTTTAATGATTTTAAATTGTAAAAAAAGATTATTAAATAATAAAAACTACTTATAAAATAGATTTGGGCAAATCCGATATTCTAAAACATTAAGAAGGGCAAATATGATATTTAAAGTTTAGGTCGGGCAAATACGATATTTAGACGTTTAATAAGGATATATATGAAATTCTCCCAAAAAAAAAAGTTATCGTTTTTTCAAAATATACATGAAAATATTTAAAAGAAATTTTTAAAATGATAGAATATTGTACTAGGATATTAAACTATAAATATTCAAAAATTTCTAATAAAATATTAAAATATTCTAACAAATCTAAAAATTCATGTAGAATATTAAAATATTTTAACATATCTATCAATTTTAGTAAAATATTAAAATATTCTAACATTCTAAAAAATCGATTTGATTATTTACAGCATAATATTTTATTAAAATATTTCACTTATATTTCGAAAAAAATGGTGATTTTTTTTTTATTTATTATTTATATATTTTTTTGGATAAATTAAATAACGAAGATAATATTTAAAAAAGAATTGTTAGGATTTTTCATTATATATATATATATATATATATATATATCTTTATACCTTAATAAGTATTTAGCTTCAAATGTTGAATTTTTAGAGGTACAAATCAAATTGCAATACATAAAATCACTTTATGTAATGTTTTTGATGCAATAGCACCCTATTCGCCCAATAACCTGCCATGAAAAATGCTAAAACTAACCATGTTTTGACCCATGTCTTCTAATTTTATCTTGACCTGGTCTTTCTTTTACATTTGAATTCTCTAAATCATATCATATTTAGTCAACAAATTCGTATCACAAAAACGCTTCATAAGGAATATAGTTATATTCAACTAGAATCTCAAAATTTCAAAACATCTCGACCCCCATCTCTTTATATAATGATTAACTTTGTCAATCTCTACAATTTCTCTCTAGAAACCCTAAAACCCAACACCTCGATCCTGATGTCGTCATCCCTATCTACAGATTCTCTTAACCCTCTGTCCTCAAACATCACAAGCTACCAGATATAGGTGCTTCCATCAACACCCACCGGTGGAAGATGTAGACGGGGGCCACCATTGCTAAACCGTTAGTAACAATCTCTTTCTTTCTCTCTCTCTCTCTCTCTCTCTCTCTCTCTCAATACGGACAAACACAGACCACTGTGACTCATGCTCTCTCTTATGTTTTGATCGATTGCAGGTTAGGTTTATCTCATACATCTTTAAATTTTTTAGGTTACAAGTGCTTTGAATGTTTGTATTTCATGGCATATGAATTTGTATGTTCACTCTTTAAATGTCTTTTTCATGTAGGATCCAGTGAAAAGATAAAATATTTCCCAACTAATTAAATCATGTTTGTATTGCTTCACATAAGAGACTATTGGCTTGTTTCTTTTTTAAGTTTTTATTTTTTATTTTTATCGAAATTATGGTTCTTCAATACTAATTTGGTCTATCTCCACTTCATAGATGAAGGTCACAAAGCAAGATGGCTGCCTGGAGTTCTTATTCTTTCATCTCCTGCTTCACGTGTGATGTGTGAATTAATATTCAGAAGTGGAAAGTATAGATATACATTTTCATCATTCGGTTCACAAAATTATTTGATTCCTCTCTACAAGAAGTCATGGTTATTTTTCTAAACACAATAAACATGCATAAGTATGTCCTCACAAGGATGAGGAACAACGATTGATAAAATAAAAGCAAGTAACATTATTCTTTTATTTTGTTTTGGATATTCTCTGTTTTAAAAGAGTGTGTTTTTTATGTGTGACAAAACTGTCTATTGAGGAGTTAATTACAAAACAATGGCCGAATTGGGCTTATAATTTGGAAGGTAAACTCTAACTATGATGAACTGAGCTTCTAATACGTAATCTTAAGGTTTTGACAAGTTCATGAACCTTTGATGAAATGTCTACATGAAACCGAAGTAAGCAATATATGCGTGTTTGCTTTAGTTGATGTTTGTTTATGTTTCAAATATATATATTTTTTATTTTAATTTTCTTACTATCTGTATTTATTTGACTTGACTGATAATCAATTATACGATTTGAAAATTTCCATTTAAGGATAGTTATAAGTTCCATATTGACCTTCATTTGAATAGGGGCATGTCAAGAGACCATATAGTAAAGCCCTGATATTGACAGTTAGTGGAACCCGGGGTGTCTCGGGCCACTGCTTCGATTCTGGCACGCAATGTAATTTTTTTTTGTATTATGTTTTTTCTATTAGGTGCATCGGCTTAAAATACGAGGGCCACTACTAATTTAGATTTTTTCAGGAAAAAAATTTTTAGTACCACCCCTACTAAAACGTTCTGCGTCTGCCACTGCATACAACGCTTGAACTACAATAATTTATGAATCCTACTATTGGATGGCTGCTCGAAATGCATTACTCAGTGGTCCTTCTTTGGCATTGTTTAATGGGTAAAAAATCCATCTTATAATTTTCGTGCAATTTTTTGCAAAATGGTTGCTAATTACATATAAGTATTAAAATTTAATACATTTTTAAATGTTTACTAATTAGTTTCTTATAAAATTTATCATCATGGAGATCACATACATGCCATTGGTTAGTAGATTTCTTCATATCCACCTACTTACATAATTTTACATAAATAAATAATGCTATTTGTCAGTAGAAATATATTTGATGAATAATATTATAATATGATCTGGAATAATACGATGCATAGATATGCATTTAAAAAATAATAAATGAATCTTAATTGATATTATAGACTACAAAATAAATACAAATGTCACTTTATGCATTTTTCAGTGGCATGATCTGAACTGAAGCAGAGTAGTAGAGATGTATGTATCAGTATGGTGATAAACGGACATAGGCTTTGTAGTATTTGTTGGATGTTTTCGTTTTAGTAGAAAATAACTCATCAAATGCATAAAACTACATTACTATATTTCTAAAAATGAAAATGTTTGTATTTGGAATAACATGGAATGTTAAGGTAAAATATGAAAGGTGTTATTATGCAAAATATCCATAACATATATTAATTTTAATATTTATTTGTCAAAATTTTAAATTTTTACGTTGCCTAATCCCAAGCACAACTATTCGCCTAATTTCGAATTAATATGCGTCACATTGGTCTTTAATTAGCGAAACGTTGGTTGATGAAGAAAAGTTTGTATTTTCCTTTGTATATGATTTATGAGATTTTATATAAACGATGAAAGAACATACATTCACTTCACGAACCAAAAGACAATCAAAAGCAGTGGGGATCTACATGCATGACACAGGTCAAAAGAGACAATAAATTCAAAGATAATCAATTAGTAGTGTTGGCTTCTACAATTCCCCAACATGTATCAACCATAACTTCATCAACATTAATTGACTTTAGTGTTCTTATCTGATTTGATAGATTATCGGAATCAATCAGCTCACACTCCATATCAATGATTCCCAACTGAAATTCATACATAAAAATAGCTTCAAGACTTCAAGGAGTCATACCAGTAGCAATCCTATAACATAAACATTGTAACATTGTAAACAATCAACCAAGTAACTTTTTTAAGTTTTTTTTTATAAAATAAGAGTAATATTTGTGTATACTTTGCCAGCATTGGCTTAATGGGTATGCTTGGAACCACTGATAATGTTGATAAGAAAAACTGAACCCTTTTGTCCATCAAAGAAGAGATTATAAAGAAACAATAATAATCAACTAAAAAGTTTGCTCCTTTTTACTAAAAACAGAAGAATTACCAAATTTGGGATCCCTGATATAAAAGGGTATATCGGTAAAAAAAAAGAAAAAAACCACAACTGTAGATAATCAATCTTGGAATAATCAACAAAGAATAAAAAATGAAGGAAGAACAGCTCTAATCATGGACCAATTTTCTATAATATAGAAGAATAACTTCTCTGAGAAGAACAAAAAGATGATGGTGGTTGGCGACATGAGAAGTGGTGGCTGCTGTGTGGATTTAGGGGTACAGAGGGACAACTCCGTCTTCTGGTCCAGGTTTGAAGCAGAAAAGCATCTTCGACTCTTTTCTACATCGGATCGGAGAGGGAAACGGCGTCGGAGGAAGGCTGAGGGAGGCGGTGGTGTGTTGATGGAGGTAGGAATGAAAATTAAGAGGGAAAACGGAGTTGAGGGCAAAAATATTGGAGTCGGTGGAGGATTTATGAGCGGAAGGTAAGGAGGCTGGGGGCTACAACAGTGTTGTGGCAAATGTTTAAAACCCAGAAAATTTTGTGGCAGAAATCTAATAAATCCCAGAAGTTTTCTGTTGGCCGACTCCATGTGATTTAATATTATTATATATAATATAAGGATGGACCATGATTAACAACATAAGCCGCTGAAGGAAAACAATTGGATAAAAGTTTCCTCCGTGAGGTTCCCATGTTTATATTAATTTCTATGTTAAATACATATTGTCAACAAAATATATTATTTATAAATCTATGGTTTATATTAATTTCTATGTTAAACGTTATCTAAAAATGTTATTTTATAACAATAATGACTTTTATGAATTAAATAAAGCTAGAGAAGAAATCCCGCCTTGCGGGGTTATAAACGGTAAAGGAAACAACATACAAAGTTGATTTTATTAACGTAGATGGAAGCCATCATATAAGACGTGGTTTCTATTCGATTTATTTATCGTTAAAAGGTTAAAAAAACTGACAAAATTCAATAAACGCACCAAATAGCCGTTGAATTGGATCTGGAAATGGAATTAGAATGGGAATGGGAATGGAATTCTAGTTCAGATATCTAAACCATCATGTGACTACATGCATATCAATTTCCTTAAAACTTTGTATTCATACTAAACTTTTAACTCTAAATTGATACATAAAGTTGATGTAAGCAAGATCAACTTCCAAGATTAAATGGCGATGAAATTGATTAAATGGCGATGAAATTGATCCTTATTGGATCCTGGATATCCATTTTACAGCACATCGAACAACCTTGAAGTTCAAATGCTTGACAAATGCCTGGAAAAAAATAAAACTATTTTTTTATATTTTGTTTATTTGTATAAATGAAAGTTAAAGTGATGCAAATCTGAGTCAACTCACCTGCAAGATATTCTCATATAAGTTATTCAAAGCCTGTAATCCAAAACAATCAATGTTAACTTAAATAATTTAAGAACAATGAGTTAACCTTGAAAATTTAAGTAACGTTGTTACATACGTTGTCATAGCCGATTACATATCTAACACTGATGTAAAAAAAATTAAAAGAGGTTTTACACACAAAGAAAATATGTGTCGGTCCTTCTAGCACTAGCACCACTACCAGATCAGCACCAGAAAAAAAAAATCTAAATCAAGAGAAAAAAAACCATTAGAACGAAAAAAAAAAGATATAATTTAATTTTAGAAAATTACATAAATAAGTGTACATGATGATTTTTGCTTCCATCATAAACCTTTAAAATGTAGTTTTTTTTTATAATACATTAGAATTTAATTATACATAATAAAAGATCTGTAGAATGGTATTAGAAAAAGAAAACAAAACCATATAATAAACTTTATGAAAGTTAACAAATGTTTTTTTTTTATTACTTTATGGAAATTAAACTTTATGAAATTTGGAAACTTTTTTTTTACGAATCATTGAATGAAAATAATGATTGGTGGATGAAGTTCATAACATGAGTGCCTAAAGCTGAACATGTAACACCTTTCCAATGATCTTTACAAGGAACGCCACCATTTCATGTATATTTGGTCAACCGTCCTGGTGAATTTAAACTCTAATACATAACATTCAGAGCAGAGGCTGCATAAAATGAAACAAAACAATGTTACATTTCAAAAAATTTCAAACATCAAAGAAAATAAGTACCTATAGTTTTGTAATTACATTTGACCATAAGGCATCCCTATGTCATCTCTATGTACCAATATCAAGAACAAAATGAGTAAACTAAAAGTAGACTTTTTCACCCTTTGCTCCAACTGCTATTTCCTTCTATTTGCCCAGTCTTCATTGTTTTTCCTCTTCTTCAATTGTAATACAACTTCTGACACATAATTGAGAGGCTTTGCTTCTTCATCAGCCATGATGGTTGATGCTATCTGATAAAGCTATGTATCAAAAAAAAATATCAAAACCAAATTGGTGACATTCATCGAGTTGTTGGAGTCAGGGGCGGGTCTTTTCAAGGGCTAGGAGGGTTGTGCCCCCCCCCCCCTGATTTTTTTTTGACATAAATAGTCCCTATGCGTTTACATTATACATATTTAGTCCAAAATATAAATTTTTTGACTATGGCCCCCACTGGTCACCAATTTCTATACAAATTATATTTTTGCCCCCCCCCCAATGAAATATTGAAGCTCCGCCACTGGTTGGAGTGCTTTATCAAACTTTCTTTCAAATGTCAACCTTAATTGGGTGGGGGTATAACTGAATCATTTTCTTGGAGAATGATGCTGCAATATCAAAGCAGGATCAGCAACTTTTGGAGTTGGGGGCAATAACATACATGAGACCAAGAAGGGCATACTATTCTCAATAATACCATAAATAAATGAGATTGAGAGTGGTAGTATAGATTTTACATAACTCACCTTCCATGGCGATTGTTAGATCAAATATGACCAACCAACAATTAAGACAGGTGATAGCAAAAGAAGAAAACAAATGTGGGTAGGAGCTTTATATGGAATTCGAAATTAAACCCAAATAAAATTGTAGAACCCGAAACATGTGTGGGAGAAAGAGAAGATGAAAATCCAAATCAAACACAATGGAAACCAAAACAGGGATTAATTTTTTATTCTTATTAAAAAACATATAGTTTTTAACTGTTATGACCTAAAAAACCGAAATCACAAAAATCATAATTCATAATATTCTAAGTAAAGTTAAAATTTGAAGTTTAAAAGTTGAAAATAAAACCTTCTTGGGTATCCTTTGGAATCCCACAATCATTGGAGCACATCAGGACCACCAGTAAAAGACGACTAACCTAAATGGGTTGGCCGGTGCCCCTTTTTCAGTAGATGTAGAAGACGAATAAAAGATGGATGAGGGGTATTTCCAAAGCGGTGCGAAGTAACGAGAAGAGAAAGGCAGTGAAGGGTATGGGTATGGATGGCAGAATGAAGCAGAAGAAATCAGATGAAGAAAACTCAGAAGAACCGAGAAGACATCGATGGTGGAGGTAGTAAATGTGGATGGAAGGGATTGGTCAAGAAAACGGCGGAACAACACATATAAATAGCAATGGGAATATCAGGCGATGAAGTCACATGGAGAGAGAGAGAGAGAGAGAGAGAGAGAGAGAGAGAGAGAGATTTTTATTCAATATTTAATATTTAATACTTTTTTATATTCGAAAATGCCCTTACTTTATTAGTTAGAAAGCTAAAAATACCCTTGTAAATAATTTTTTTGGAACCGGCAAATGAAATAAAATCATCTCTTCTAATAAAACAGTACCAAATGAGACTCTTTTCTACATCGGAGAGGGAAACGACGTCGAAGGAAGGCTAAGGGAGGCAAGGTCGGCGGTGGTGTGTTGATGGAGGTGGGAATGAAAATTAAGAGGGAAAACGGAGAGGCTATGTTTGTGATTCCTTTTCAAACAACTTTTTGACTTTTAACTTTTTCAAAAAGTTAAAAAATCTCAAAAGTTATTTGGTAAATGCAAAAAAACAACTTTTAGCTAACAAAGAAAAAGTAGCTGGACAAAAGTCACAATTTCCCATCTTTTTGTGACTTTTGGCTTGTACCCCTTAAAACCTTAAAAAACTAATACAAACACATTTTAAAACAAGTCTTTTGTAAAAAGTTCTTTTACAAAAAGTCCTTTTACAAAAAGGACTTTTAAGCTAAAAAAGTAATCCCAAAAAATATTGGAGTCGGTGTAATGGAGTCGGTGGAGGATTTATGACCGGAAGGTAAGGAGGCGAGGGGGCTACAACAGTGTTGTGGCAAATGTTTAAAAGCTAGAAAATTTTGTGGTAGAAATCTAAATCCCAAAAGTTTTTTATTGACCAAATCAACGTGATTTAATATATATATATATATATATATATATATATATATATATATATATATATATATATATATATAAGGGTTTTCCCGCGTAACGGGGGTTGGAAGGTATTGCTTTTGTGTGAAACTATAGTACATTGCCTGAATTGGTAGCCACAGTAAAGCATATTGCTATTCTCCGCAATTCGCCCATTTACAAACACATAATAGTAAAATATGTTGTAGTATCCTATAAAAAGTTTTGATTCGAGAAAATTTTGAAATCTCATCCTTTGACATGTCCACCATCCACAATTACTTTCCATGCCTCCACTTGTTCCTCGCAAAACCGGATATTAATGTGCTTCACAAAAGGGTAAAATAGTCAAGCTATAAACGAACATAAAATCAAACATTTTTCAAAAAAACCATCTTAAAATGTCACAGAAACTAATTTCTCTAAAGTACACTGCTATAAATGAGCATAAAATCAAACATTTTTCCACAAACCATCTTAAATTGTCATAAAAACTAATTTTTATAAAATACACTGCTATAAATGAGCATAAGATCCAGCGTTTTCCCAGAAACCATCTTAAAAAGTCATAAATACTAATTTAATGTATATAAAAAAATAAATAAAACCAACAAATTTTGACGGAATAATAGATATACTCAAAATACGTAAATGAATATGTTGGAACTTGAGATTTACCTGAACTTTGTTTATTGTATCTCCTATATGTTTCCATCTTCCCTCTTTTCCGTGAATTTTGATAGCAACTAAAAAAAATGAGATGTGATATTTAGTTTTAATCAACCTCCTGATTAAAAAAAAAAAGGGAGTCAACTTGTTTTTGGAAGTTTTAATATCAAAGGTAATTTAATTAGTAAGGAAAAGTTGGACTCCTGAATGTAAATGTAATCCTTTAATCAATTTCCTGTTTAAAAAAATTGCTTATTAAGAACTAAAGCAAAACTATTTCTGAGTCTTTAAGGAGTAACGTATCTGACCATTTCAAAAACTATTTTTGAATCATTTTCTGCAAGAGTTAAAGGTGGTCGGAAAAAATTTATTAAAAAAAAAAACCCAAAATTTGAACCAGTAGGAACCTTTCACTGTTCCTAAGGGAACAAGGTTTTAATCTCTCTCTCTCTCTCTCTCTCTCTATATATATATATATATATATATATATATATATATATATATATATATATATATATATAAGGATGGAGCATGATTAACAACATAAGCCGCTGTAGGAAAACAATTGGATAAAAGTTTCCTCCGTGAGGTTCCCAGGTTCTAATCCTGGCAATCCTGGCAGCGGCATCTTTTTTTTATTATTATGCGTCAAACTTGTTTTTTTCAATAAGTTTTTTTACATATAAATTTCCTTTTATGCTTCTTAAGGAGGTGTTTGGCTTAGCTTTTTACATTCAAAAGTTCTTTTTGGAAAAGAAAAAAAAGCAAAAGAAGTTTGGCAAAAAGAACTTTTGAATGTAAAAAGCAAAAGATGTTTGACAAACTAGTTTTAGAAGCTATTTTTGAAATTTTTACATAAGGAAAATGAACTTTTTAGAAAAGTCAGAAAATCCTAATTTTTTGTAACTTTTCCAAAAAGGACTTTTGGGTTTGAAAAGCTAAGCCAAACACCCCCTAAATACATATTGTCAACAAAATATATTATTTATATATCTATGGTTTATATTAATTTCTATGTTAAACGTTATCTAAAAATGTTATATTATAACAATAACAACTTTTATGAATTAAATAAAATAGCAATAACCACTCTCAAAATAGCACACCAAGCACCTCAACAATTCTACAATCCAACCTTGTGACCTTCATAGGAATTAATATTTCTCAACGACAATTAGCATTGAATCTTTACAAAAGCAAATACATCGTTTCGTTGCAATATTATTACAAATAACATTTTGTAAAGTTCAATAAACAACACTTAATCCTCCCTAATAAATAACAAATTTATTGTCACATGTCCTTTTCTCTTTGCATTGCTCACACGGTATTTTCTAAGCATTTTTTATTTAATGTATTTTCCACATGTATTTTTGTTATTTGTTCCAGCAGATTTTATCAACTCATTAAATTATTTATGCAAAATCAATATTAAAATCAATTAGAGTAATTGCCTTCAAAACAGTCGGCTACAAATTTGGTTAATGTAGAAAATCACGCACCAATTTCAAATTCATTCATAATTGATTTCCAAAATATGATACTTTGGAAACAAACAACTTGGTTGAAACCGCATCAGAATGATTTTAATAGATGAAGAGGTATTTACACTGAATTGCTTTTAAACTATTTAATGATTTCATATTATCATATAATCAATTATACACTATTATGTTAATCATTTATTAATTATTTATTTATTTGTTTTTTGAAGGGCAATAAAATTGAATGAACTGTGGAGAAATAATGTGATATTGGGAAAAGCACTTGAAGAATATGCCGATGTTTATATTGATAGGCCAACACTTGGTTTATATGTTGATGGTGTTATGAAGTTCGTGAACACTCAAAACAAATTGTTTTTTCAATATACCACTAGAGTAACCAAGTGCATTGATTTTAATGTGCCCAATAATTCTTTCGCTTTTGCAAACTTCTAAGATCTTATCGATAAGACGATCCCTTCCCCGTTTTCTTTTGGTAAGTTCATTACCTTAATTTCACATTTTACATCTTATAATATTTTTATATAATTTGACCATCCTAACACTAATTATATACTAACATTTTGTATCGTGTATATTATAGATGTCATCGGTAATGTTTTTCAATGCTATCTATTGGAACTGCAACCCAGAATCTAGATAAAAAAATTACATTGAAATTGGAAGATTTAGAGTATGTTTCTTTTATGACTTTTGTTATTATTAGTTTTAAAAATGTTGTTTTAATTCATATACATTTAGGGGATGACAAGTGTTTGCAACTTTATGGGGAGATTAGGCTGAACAAATTGATTCCTAACAAATTATGTAATGTTAATTGCAACTAGGGGTGAGCAAAAACCGAACCGACTAAAGAAAAACCGACAAAACCGCAATAAACCGCAACCGATGCAAAAACCAATGGTGCGGATTTAATTTTTGCAAAAACCGAAGGTCAACGGTGCAGTGCGGTTTCTATCCTAAAAACCGGTCCACCAAAACCGAACCGCACCGCAAACGTGTATAGTAATAAATCAATCAATGTATATTATATACATGTTATTTAAAATAGTTATAAACGATAATATATTTATTATATATTTATTTTGTGTTTGTATAAGACTATATGGGGTGCAAAAGAAATGTTCTATTGTTAGTCAAACGTACTAATCGATTACATGTAAAAAGCTTGTAACAAATTAAGTCAAAATCAACCAACCTTCAATTATTATTTAGTTTGTGAGAGTGGTCACAAGTTTTATTTTAAGCGACTTACAATTTTTGATTATGGAATTTTGTTTTGAGCTGAAAATGAATGTATTAAAAAAAACAACACAATACAAGCTTATATGCACACGGTTTTTAGTTCTTACAGTTTTAAAAAACCCCACCAAAAAACATAAAAAAAACTGCACCAAATTCTTAACACGGTTTAAAAACCGAAACCGTATTTAAAAACCGAAAAACCGAACCATTGCAAAACCGCACCCAACGGTTTTAAGAATGCAAAAACCGCACCATGCGGTTTGCGGTTCGATTTGATCTGAAAACTGCACTAAACCGCACCATGCTCACCCCTAATTGCAACTTTACGGGGAGATTATTAGTTTTAAAATTGTTGTTTTAATTCACATACATTTAGTCTTTGGACTTATGCGTGTTTCGTTTCAATTACGTTTAACAAATTATGTTATTTTAATTGGACCGTACCCGGCCCAAACAAGAAAAGACAAACGGGTCGAACAATAAGCCCAAAGACTAAAACCCTTCAGAGACCTTGAAACCAGGTTTCAAAGAACCAGAGCACACATACTACACTCACAGTCGAGAGACATGGGGAAGCAGAAGAAAGCTCAACAAGCAGAAGCAGACCTTCTGAGCACCCTCGAAGACTTCACCAGCAAAGAAAATTGGGATAAATTTTTCAGCATCAAAGGCAAAGATGACCCTTTTGAATGGTACGCCGAGTGGCCTCAGCTCCGTGACCTCCTTCTTACACAGCTGCAGTTTTCCTCACTACAGGAAATCAATGGCGAAACATCGAAATCGGATGTTCAAGTTCTTGTACCTGGTTGCGGCAACTCTAGGCTTTCTGAACAGTTATACGACGCCGGATTTCAGTGTATAACCAATATTGATTTCTCTAAAGTTGTGATTGGGGATATGTTGAAGAGAAACGTGCGTTCTCGCCCTTGTATGCGATGGAGGGTCATGGATATGACTAGTATGCAGGTACTTTTCAATTTCTTTCACAATTTTCACTTGATTTCATTGTTATCAACTGATTGTTGTTGCTTTCCAGTTTGCAGATAAGTCGTTTGATGCTGTTCTTGATAAGGGTGGATTAGATGCTTTAATGGAGCCTGAGCTTGGCCCTGTGCTAGGGAATCAATATGTATCAGAGGTATTTTGTAGTCAATTTTGAGTATAATTTTCAACCACTGTTTTACTTCACTTATAATGAACACCAGGGTTTTGTATTACCAGGTTAAGAGAGTTCTGAAAGAAGGGGGAAAGTTTATCTGTCTAACCCTTGGAGAATCACATGTATTAGGTATTGATTCATTCGATTCCATTCAACCAATCAGATGTTATTATCACTTTGTTGATATTTTAAAGATTCATTCTTTTCCCTATCTCTCTTCAGGCATGTTTTTTCCTAAATTCAGATACGGATGGAAAATCAGCATTCATATACTCCCTCAAAAACAATCTAAAAAGTCAAAATTGAAAACCTTTATGGTAGTAGCTGAGAAAACAAGTCCCACAACATTACAGACAATATCAACGTCTTTTGACCACAATGCCCTTGATAGCGGTGATCAGGTACATGTATCTCTCAAGTCTCACCTTTATCCTTCTATTTCTACGGGGGCATATGAGTAATTTTGTTACATTCTTGACATTATTTTTAGGCTAAAGGAGTTTTGGAAGCACTTGAAACTGAGAATAATATCCGAACAAAATGCTCAAGTGGTAATGATTTAGTGTATTCACTTGAAGACCTAAAAATTGGAGTCAAAGGGGATTTATCAGAGCTTAATCCTGGTCAAAGGGTACAGTTGACTTTGGGTGAACCTGGTCAATCCCGTTTCTGTTATAAAAGTGTACTTCTTGATGCTCAACAAAATTCTGAGGAGTTCTTATATCATTGTGGGGTTTTTCTTGTACCCAAGGTCAGTTTTGTCATTTACCTTTCTTACATTTTGTATATTTCTATGAAAACACATATTTAAGGCATGTGTGCTTGGTCGGATGTAATAGAATGACAAATGAAATAAGATTTTCATTGAAAGGGTTAAAACTTTTATAAAAAGTATGTAATGTTGGTGTATTTTATTTTAGTTTTCATTTTTATAAATTGTGTAACTAAATTATAGATTTCAGACTCGGGCTCATGAATGGCTCTTCTCTTCAGAAGAAGGACAATGGATGGTTGTTGAGAGTTCAAAGTCAGCTCGTCTCATAATGGTAACCTACTTTCATATATATATAAATAAATCTTTAATAACTTTTTTTTAGCATATAAATTTTAAATTTTTAACCATTATATTTATTCATCATTCATATTAGGTTTTCCTGGATGCCAGCCATATGGGTATTAGTAGTGAGGATATACAGGTGGAATTTTTTGTTTTATTATTAATCTTAGGGGCATAAATGTCACATGTGTCGATTATTTACAAACTAAATTGGATTATGTTTTTCTTTTTTTCAGAAGGATCTTTCTCCTCTTGTTAGACAATTAGCACCTTACAAGATTGATGATGGAGCTCAAATTCCGTATGTTCTTTTAATATTTAAAAAAAAGCACAACCTTTTAATGATTAAAAAAGACAATCTAATATTAAAAAGGTCAAAATACAAAACAAAAAAAAAAGTAGTTTTACCATTTTATCTATTTAGCCACCTAAGTATTTTCAGTAATTATTAAACTATTATGCTTTTTGACCTTTAAAAAACCAACTATTTTGTAAAAGGTTTAATTACAGTAAAACACAATGTATTTTCACCATTTCATTAATTTTACGCATTGAACTATTTTTTTTAATGATACTCATAATAAATTAATAATATTTTTCCATATTCAAACATTTGTACAGATTTATGGCAGCAAGTGATGGGATCAAAGAGAGAAAAATTGTTCACCAGGTTTTTGATCTCATTTTGTTGCTACAAAATTATATTATTATTGGGTAAAAAATGATATCTTTTTATAATTCGTGAATGATTATTGGTTTTGTTTTATAGGTGACATCACCATTGACTGGTCAAATAACTGTTGATGATGTCATATATGAAAAAGTTGATGGTCAACTCGGTCAACTTTCTCTCTCCAAAGACCTTGTATTTCGTAGGCTAACTTTTGAAAGATCAGAAGGCTTGATACAATCTGAAGCATTACTTTCTCTAATTGATGAAACATTTGAAAAAAATGTAAATGAAAAAGGAAATAAAAAATCCAGCTCATCTTCAAAATCAAAGAAAAAAGGAACCCAAAAAAGAAATGGTTTGTGTCCATTCTTTTTATATCAATTCCTTTAATTAAATGATTTACTTTTTTTTTTTGATGTAATAATAGATTCAAGCAATTATCAAAATGTTGATCATGGATATTTAGCAAGTTCTTATCATTCTGGAATTATATCTGGATTTATGCTCATCTCTTCATACCTTGAAAAAATGGCATCATCTGGAACAACAGTGAGAAATTTTACAATCTTTTTTATTTTATTATTATTTTTAAATTTGGAAATTGAGTAAAAAAAATAAATAAATAAATACTTTTCCAGGTTAGGGCAGTTGTAATTGGTCTTGGTGCTGGGCTACTTCCTATGTTTCTCCATGGATGCATTCCATTTTTAAAAGTTGAGGTAATTTTTTTAATAAATGCCAAATTTATTATTAAAAAAAAAAAGGATTTGAAATTTTTTTTTGCAATAAAAAACTGCTTATAATCTTCACTTGCTTGCTTACCTGTGATTACTTGTTCAGGCAGTTGAGTTGGATCCAGTAGTTGTGGGACTTGCTAAGGATTATTTTGGTTTCACAGAAGATGAACACCTTAAGGTAATTGACCAATTTGCCCTCGATTTCTAAACTACTTTTCATTTAAGTATTCCATCGTTTATAAATTTATAATCATTCATGTATAGAGGTACATAATATTTATCTCAAATATTTAAAAACCCAATTTTAACCTATTCCTTTATATTTCATCAATGGAGTTGAAAAAGAAAAAAAAAGTTTTAGGTCTCAAAAGAAAAAAAAGTCAAAATATAGGGTCTTTTTTGGAAATAACCCTAAATACTTTCTGTATTCATGTAATCAAGTATTCATAATTTTTGTATCCGATATTAGTATTGTTAGTGCGAAATATTCTTTATTTCATCATTTCATAAATTGATAATTAGGAGTTACATCCAGAACATTCATTTTTCATCCAACACTAATTCCAAACAAAAAGGGTAAAATAGTCATTTTACATGTCAGGTACACATCACCGACGGGATAAAATTCGTTGAAGATGTTGCCGCTGCCACCACTAAAACAGAAAATGAAGGCATCATCAACAAACTCGACATACTCATAGTAGATGTCGACTCCCCAGACTCAAGGTTTACCTCTTTTAACCATTTATAACATCACAAGGGCATTTTCGTCTTTTACACAAACAAGAAACCAAGAGCCAGTCTGTGTCCCATCTTGTTCACCTTTTTAAATAAGGGTTATTCTAAAAAAAGAGCTTATATTTTGTGTTTTTTCCGGATTAAACCTCAAATTTATTTTTTGCCTGAAATAGACCTTGTATATTTCATTTTTCCAAAAAAGCCCTTAACTTTGTATTTCTTTTTTCCGAAAAAAACCCTCAACCTTCTAAATGCTCCCAAATAAACCCTTAACTTTTTTAGTTTTTCTTGAAAAAACCCTCATATTTTACAATTTTTTTTGGAAAAAAATGACTAAAAGGGCCGATATCGGAAAAAAGAATAAAATACAAAGTCTTTTTAATGCAAAAAAATAAATTTGAAGTTTAATCCGGAAAAAAACACAAAATATAAGCTCTTTTTTGAGATCAACTCTTTTAAATACAACAAAAAAAAAATACAATTTTTGTCCCACCAACATCCATATTTTTTTATCAAAAAGTCTCGGATTTTATTCACTTTTTGTAATTTTATAAATTCCAACTTTTTTTTTTGTGTAGCTCTGGGATGACGTGTCCTGCTGCAGACTTTATTGAAGAGTCTTTTCTCTCAACTGTTAAAAATTCATTATCCAAGGAAGGTCTTTTTGTTATTAACCTTGTATCCCGATCGCCAGCTGTCAAGGAAATGGTAGTGTCAAGAATGAAAGTGGTAAGAACAAAGGAACCCAAAATGGTCATTTTACAAATTTGGGATACATTTTTTGTTATTATTATTTTTTAAATATCTCTCGATCTGATTTCAGGTGTTTGGAAAACTTTTCTCCCTTCAACTTGAAGAGGATGTGAATGAAGTGATATTTGCTCTCAACTCGGAGGGTTCGGGTCCCACGGATTTTGATTCTTCACCCGAGGCTTATAGTAAACTCAAGAAATTATTAAATGTCAAAAACCCCGAGATGAACACAACCATAATTGATTCTGCAAACAAGATCAAACCTCTCGATACTTGATATCAAATTTGTTTTCATTTTGGGATGATTTCAGAAAGTCTTAAGGGTTGTTTTTTTCTATATTTTGTTAAATCATTAATGGTAACATTTTTTGTTGATAAAGTATTGTATACAAAAGTCTGTTCTTTTCATTGATGGTAACATTTCTTGTTGCCTTGTTAAATACTTTACCCCAAACTTGCAATAATACGGTGTTGAGTTTGCATTGTTACTTCAATTCTTATTTGTGCTCAACAATCGTGTGTTCCTATGCCTTCTTGCAACTATCGGTTAATCTGATTATTGATTTTTGTATGATTGAAAAGTGTTTTTAGAACTTATTTGTATCTCATTCATACCATCTAGTGTTGCTTTCTTTTTGGATTTTTTGAGCACCTCTTCCCATTCGTTGGTAAAAGTGTATCTTTTTAGGATGTGGGGCACAAATGTGTGTTTGTCATCATCGATAGAGATAGCATCGATGTTGTGCAAATTGTGAATGTCTAGTGTCCAATATCTAGCAGACGTTACTTCAGTTGTATCTGCCTTTCGTGTGTACTTTTCTGTGTAATAAGTGAAGTTATCCCATAGAATGGATCCGAAGAGTACAAGGTTTCCACTGTAGACCCCTATAGAAATTCCAAGTATATATACGAAAGACATTATAATATGTTATGTGATTTTTGCATTCCATTTCAAATTTTGTAAAAAAAAACAGTTTATTGAGTATAGGATCAGATCCAATTTGGATTAACCAAACATATTACATGATTTAATGCAAAAGGTAGTACATAAAAGTTATAAATAAAAAAACTTTAGCATGTTATCTAAGTTGTATGGATCAACTATATATCTATATTTCAATTCATAAAGAAGAAATGACAAAAAAGAAACAGATTTGTAGTGCACAAAGAAAATGAAGGGGAATCTAACATCTTTTTCACTTTCATTATATTTGTTATAACATTTTGTTCAAAACTTCATTGCATTTTCAACAATTTCTTTTGTACTTATTATATACCGTTCAAATAACGAAGCCATATAACATTTGGTTAACCTATAAGGAACAATAATTATGTAAAATAATGATACAACTTTAATAGTTATTATAACAAGTGTTTTAATTATTATTATTTTTTGCTAAATCGGGTATACCCGAATTTTTTTAAGCTTACCCAATACCCGACTTATTTAAATATCGGGTTACCCGAATTTTCAAACCCAAAACCCGATCTACCCAAATTCAAAACGGACCGGGTATTAATTAGTTTTTTTTTCTCTAAAAGTTACATTTCCAAATCATTTTCCAACAAAACCTAATGAAAAACTATTGCTAGAGTTTTGCAAATATGTTAATGTAACATCAGGAGCAATTGTTCATTCTTTCGATAAAAACATGATGAAGGAGGCAAATCAAGAAAGGATATGTAATTATAGGGTTTAGACATAAATAAAAGACATAGAAGGATCTTCGTGGGGTTTGTTGAAAGAGAATGTGCGACCGTAATCAGAAAGAAAGAAAACTAAATGAGGAGGAAAATCAGGGTAAAATATGGTGTATGTTTACTAAACATATTGTAGAGGTCCAAGTTTGGAAACTTTGGAGAGGTTATGGGAGCGTTTAAGCATCGACGAAAAGAAACGATGTATGATGTCAACAAATGATCAAAGGGTGGTAAATCTATTGATGAAATGCAATCAAAGACTCTGATTGTTTCATTTGTGAATAAAAGGGTTCTCTTTTAATAATTATTAAAGATTAGAGATATAAATGATACTATTATGCTTGAAATCGGATAAATATAGATAAATTTATAGCTGATTAACAAGAGGAGTGGACTGGGATAAGAATAGAGCTGATATAGATGAGGAGCAAAACTTGCGAAAATATGGGAAAGAGCGACACGACACATTCATGTTTGCGCAACAATCAAGCTAATGAGTTCTAGATAAATGTGGAAACTTTGAAACACGTGACATGACATATTATTACCACAACACTAAACATCTGAATCTCTATATACGAGAATTTTCCATCCAAATCAATATATTAGAGAATCCAATTCACAACTACGAGAAGATATTCATCCATAACCCTTTTTAAGTAGATTTCAAGGCTAAAGAACATTATTGGAGTATCGTTTTGAATACCGAAGCTTCGAAACATCGTTTAATCATCAGGTTTGTTTTAGACATCATGTTGAACAATATTCTTTGATTATTTTATGTTTTATAGTTATAATAATGAGCTAACACCCTTTTACTTCTCCTTATATGTATATGAACCATAAATACTATTTTTGATTTGTTGGTTAGATTTATAAAATTTGATTATTTATTATGTTTAATTGATTGTTTTATCTTATGTATTGAAGTTTTAATTTTTATTACCTAAAAATGATTTTTTTATATAGTCTAGAGGACCAATATAATTATATTAACTTGCATCTTAATTAGTTTATGTCGATAAATGTTAGGACTAGAGATGAACCAATCATAGGGTTAGGTGATATAATTGTGAACTTAAATGTGTAAGAGAGTATTAGATATCCATGTTATGCTTCAATTGATTTTCATGATCATTGAGATTAATCACTAGATCAATTCGTTTATAATTTGAATATTTAATTATTTATTTAGTTAGCTAATGACATAATCATTATGTTAGTTACTTTATAATTATTTGTATTTATTAATCGGACCAATATAACCAAGAGAAAATGACAAAAATAGCCATTTATACTAATTACATTACAAAAATAGCCAAAAAAATCGAAATTGCAAAAATAGCCCTCAATTTCGCAGATGGAATTGCCCCATCTGCGATTTGCACATTCCATCTGCGAATGTACAAGTGGCTAAAGCACAAGTGTGCTTTAGCAGCTTGTACATTCGCAGGTGGATTTTTTTTTCTCTATATATAAGGCAAATGAAGCTTAAAATCGCAGATGGATTGTGTCCATCTGCGAAATTACTTGGTTTTTAATTTTTTTTTCTAGTTTGACTATGACATCAATTGGTTTGACTACGAAATCAATTGGTCTGACTACGAAATAATGTTACTATATAAAAAGTTTTGTAGAAAATTATCAGTTTAGTTGTTATTTGTTCAGGAAATTTCTTTAAAATTCTCTCTAAAAAATAATTGAATATTTGGTTTGTCTTGTAACCGGTGGGAGATGACAAATTATTGGAACAAATCTGGAATACGTATGTCCACAGGGAGGTATTTCTGAATTTGCTTTAATATTTTCTGAGTATATTACTTATAGTGATTTTGTATCTTTGGTGAGAAGCAAAATTGGTTTGTTAGACAAATATATAATTAGTCTTCGTTTCCATCATCCTGAATTAAATTATTATATAGCTATAGTTGAAGAGATGGATGTTAGAATGTTGATAAATGTAATCAAATGTAGTGGAGGAAGGGCTGTGAAAGTGTTTGTGGTGGTTGATGAAGTAGATGAGGTTAATGAGGGTGGTCACAGTGGAAATTAGCCGGTTGGTAATTTATGCAGTTATAAAGGGAGCAACGATCCGATAGGTACTTTCAATACTCCTAGTGTACCTCAGTTTCACAGTGTTGCTGAAAATGTTAATGTTAGTTATTCACCTATTAACTATGTGGATCCTGAGAATTACAAGTATGTTGGTGATGATGATATTGGTACATATCTTAATGATGTGGGTGGTCGTTGTGATGATGTCGCCGAAAAAGAAGTTCAAGTTATAAATAGGCGTGTGGTAGATAAAAGTAAAAACAAAAAAATCAGAGTCAAAAAAATGAAAAAAGCATGTTTACGGGGATTATGTTGATGTTGCTGATGTACGTTTAGATATAACCGACCTACAAACCAATTCAGATAGAGATGACTTGGGTGATGAAGTTAAAGCTAAGTTTCCCGATAACCTTTTGTACGGTATGCCCCCTGTACCAGCATGCCCAGTTGATATTAATGAAGATATCCTAACACAGATGGTAGACAAGAATCTTTAAAAGATTGAATGTGAGAGTATATTTAAGAACAAAGAACTTTTAAAGCGGTGTATTGGTAAAAAATGTCTTCGAGAAGGTTTTCAGACGAGGACAAGTAGATCCACCAAATCAAGGTATGAGGCTATGTGTGTTTCGAAAAATTGTTCTTGGTTACTAAGAGCAAAAGCAATTAAAAATTATGATGGACTTTTCCAAGTGAATAAATTTGTTGATGTACATACTTGTTCCTCAACAATTTTGCAACCTAATCATCGACAAGCAAACAAATATGTTTTGGGTGAATATCTTGCTGATGTTTTGGCTGAAGATTATAGTAGAGTTTATCGGGGAAAAGATATTGTTAATGATATGAATGCTCAATTGAATATCAATATCTCATACCATCAGGCATGTCGTGCGAAGCAATATGCATTGTTGTCGTTAAGGGGTACGAAAGAGGATTCTTTTACCAAACTTCCAGCTTATTTCCACAACTTGGCCAAACATAATCCGGGTGCTGTCACACATATTAAAACAGATGGTGATGATTGCTTTGAGTTTTTGTATGTCGCACTCGGTTGCTCCGTTAGTATTATAATATTTTATTAATTTATTAATTTTTTTTGTTGTATTTGAATAGATATACAATGTATTGTAGGTACGCGCTTTTGTCAAATTTTGTAAACCGACCCTAGTAGTAGATGGAGCTCATCTAAAGGGAGAGTTCAAAGGTACCATGTTACTTGCAGTTACTAAGGACGGACAAAACCAAATATTACCGGTTGCGTATGGTATATGCAAAAATGAGTGTACCGATTCTTGGACATGATTTTTTCAAAAACTACGTGATTGCATAGGAAATATGCAGGAGCTTACAATTATATCTGATAGGTCTCCATCTATAGCAACATCCGTTGCCAACATTTTTCCTCACGCTCATCATGGAATCTGTGGTGTCCATTTGTATTTCAACATAGTATCTAGATTCGGGAAGAGTAACACAGTTAAAGGAGTTTTTTGGGAGGCTTGTAGGGCTTACACTGTTGATGCTTTTGACGCTGCCATGGATGTTATGAAAAAGACAAAAGAACCAGTATGGGAGTACTTAAAAAGTATAAATCCAGAAAGTTGGTCAAGGGCACATTTTAAAGGGAACCGATACAATCTTATGTCGTCCAACAGTGCGGAGTCTATAAATGCATTATCTAGACACGCACGTAAGGTGCCAATACTTATGTTGATTGATTTTTTTCGTGCAACAATGCAACAATGGTGGTTTCAAAGACGTAACTTTGTAGGTATTAAGTAAATTTTTAATATTAATGTTTTATTAATTTTGATGTTATTGATCTTAACTTCTTCATTTTGCCTGTTTTTTAGCGGAAGCAACACCAATACTTACCCCTTGGGCCGATGAAATTGTAAAAGAAAACAAAAAAACTTTTACTAAGTGGGATGTTCGCATGATCTCAAATACGAAATGCGAGGTCAAAAAGGGGGGCACAAAATGTGATTGTTGATTTCCAACATATGACATGTACATGTAGGCATTGGCAACTTGATGGGATACCTTGTGGTTATGTCATAAGATGTTTAACAGTCAACAATTACCAAGACTGCTCTAGGTATGCATTAAATGCTTACTTTACCGAAACACTGAGGAAAACATATGAGGAATCGATAAACCCTCTACCAAAGCCATCTGAATGGGAGATCCCCGATGATTTGATGATTGTTAAGCCACCTATAATGGATAAATGTCAGCCAGGCAGACCAAGAAACACAGACCGCATTCCATCCCAAGGCGAGGGTCCAATTAGAAAAGAGTGCTCTACATGTGGTCAAGTAGGACACACGAGAAACAATTGTATTGGAAGGGCGTCTGGTAGTGGAGCATGTCACACAATTTCTACTGCAGAAATGGCATTTAATATTGGTGGTTCAGCGAGTTGCTCACAAATGTATGACGCTGATTTTGATATAAAAAAACCTTGAAATGAAGAGCTGTTAACTTATTATGTATTGTAATTTTTTTATTAAATCTTACAAGACATTGCTATGCTTTCATATTTTAGTTTAGTTTGTAGATTATAACAATTAATGAAGCTTTTTTATTATAATATTTAGTTTGCAGATTTTAACAACAATTACAACATGGTATTTAAAAAAAACAACACACGATCCTTTTGCAACCTAATCAGTATCATGATAATATTACAACAATTTTATAACTAATTTTTAAACTCAAGGAACTACAATGGGTATTTCTCTTTCTCCATTGTTATATAGTCATCCTTAATTCTCATTTTGTCTTCCAAATGATCCTTTTGCACCATAATGTGTATCAGCTGCTCGTCCTTCTCAGCAAGCCATTTTTCAGTCGTTTTGATTGCCTTCTTACTCTTTTTATCCAATCTTCATGCTGTTTGATTTTGTTTTTATTGAGGTCTATCCATTGTTGAGCTTGTTTGCATTCCAATGCAATCTCATTAACACGTTCAGTGAGAAGTCGGGATGACTCTTTGTCCTCTTCTTGTTGTTCTTCAGCCTTCTTCAATTCTTCAAAATTTTCATCTGACATATATGGCCCGGCTGAAGAGGGTGTAAAAAAGGGTCGACTGAATTACAGTAGTAACAATCTACTTCGTTGCATGAGAAAACTTCGAATTTGTGTGAGGAACTCATAATAAGGTCGACATTATAATAAACTGGTGCTATAAGTGGTATTTATACATACTAGACAGTAATGACAAGTCCAATTTTGAAATGACTAGACAGTAATGACAAGTCACTGCAGTAACCTGCAAATCGTACTGAAACTCTTAAGTGACAAGACATAAATGATTGTTCGACATGATAAGTCACTGCAGAAAGCTGATAATCGTAGTCCAAATGCAACCATTTCATAGTCAAAGTTGTAATTCATAGTCCTGTATTTATTTATATAAATAGATGTTTAAGATCTAAAAACCAAACACCCAAGTCATAAAAAAGAAACGAACTCCCATATTTAGAAATGTCGTTGAATGTAGCATGTTCTTCGAATGAAGTACCTGGTTCCAATTCAGAAAAGCCATGGACGACAAACGAGGTGTTGGTTCTTACACGATGCTGGCTAAGTGTTAAGGATGGTGTATCGTTACTTGCTCCCCCGCATTGCCTAGTTGGTGATGAATGGACTCGCATAACAACTTTATTCAACCATGAGATGGGACAAGGACAACAACGTGAAAAATCAGATGTTGTTACTAAATGGATGAATGTAAAGGAAGAAGTGACATGATTCAATCGAGCGTGTAATTATGCAAAAAGTAGCAAACTTCGTTGTCAGAATGAAGAAGGGTTTTTGGAAGTTGTTACAGATTTTTACATCTGTGAGCGTGACGGCAGAGACTTCGAATATGAGGAAGTTTGGAAGGTTGTAAAAAATAATCAATATTTCATGTAGACCGCTCTATTTTCCGTTAATAATAACCCATGGACTTGTGTTTTATTTTAATGCTTTGTTTGTAGTATGTCCTTGTTTTTCATGTAATTGTTGTAATGTTTGTAATGGTTCATGGAACTCTTGTTAGTAATGTATTCTAATGTATTGTCAAAACTAATGCAATGGACATTTATTAATAGAACGTTGCTACATAGGAGATGCATCCAATACATACGAAATACATGAAAATAATGCAATGGACATTTATTAATACAAATTAAACATAGGAGATGCATCCAATACATACGAAATACATGAAAATAAAGGTGAACTCACATAATAAAGTGAAATAGATTTTAAACAAATGGGATATATTTCAAAATACTCCAAGGGGCTTCACACTGGAATTCCAACCCGTTACTTAATGACTTGTATTCCTCCTTAGCAGCTTCCAAGATGACCTCCTCAGTAGCATTTAAATGGGTGTCGTCAATTTTGGTATAAAGATCGTTGAATAATAGAACTTCGATTTTCAATTCATACTATCTTGCTAAGATGTCTAGTTCGTCACGATCGTTTCTTGTAGCCATTCGGTTTTCAACGTTGAAAATATTGGTTAAACGGGTCCAAAACATTGGATCGTTCAACTTGCTTGTCTCGTACACATGAATATAAGCACGTGTAAGAACCAAGAACTCTTCATTGCTCCATGATATAGAACTCATTTTGATTGCAACAAAGAGAGTAAAATCTCAAAAAAAAAAATTTGAACAGTTGTATTGGTTGTTAGTAAACTAATTATTTTACTTAAAACTGAATGTCAATTTATAGTAGCTTATACACATAATCGCAGTCCAATCTTCTAATATATTTGCAATTCATAGTCAAAATTAACTGACGAACGCAATGTACTATACTAATAACACAACAGATCACTGTTCGAGTTGAGAAGTCATCCCCGTCGAATGACAACACAATACACTGCTACTTGAGTTGACAGACCATTGCACCGGGAAAATAAGGAGTCTCTATAAAAAGTTGTTAATATCATTTTAATTGTATCGTATTACCCCCCCCCCCCTTGAAATTATGGACTCACCTGTACCACATATATGGAGGAACGAAGAGGAGGTCGCTTTGGTTCAAGCTTGGATTATAACTGTAGAGGAGGACTTTCCACCGGGCCCCCCACAAGTTCGTGATGGATCATTTTGGTCTCGTGTTTGTCATTTGTTTCACCATTTAATGGGACATACTCAATATCGAAGAAGAAGAGATGTCAAAGCGAAGTTTCTGGATTTGAAAATAAAGGTGAAACAATTTCAATGTATTTATAACAAGTTGGATAATGAACATGAAAATATGGATGAAGACATTCTGCGATAGGTGGCTTTGGAACTATACCGTTTTGAATATGATGGTAGCGAGTTTACCCACTTAGATGCATGAAATCTTTTAAAGAATGTCCCTCATTTTTAATATGCATGTTGGTTAAGTTAATTGTTTTTCGTTAGTTAAGTTGATTGTTGTTGTATGTGTGTTTTGTTACTATTTAATAAATGTCCCTTACTTTTAATGTATGTTGTTTCCTCAATCGCTAATAATACGACATAAATTAAATAACTAATACATAATACGACATAAAATATAAACGGGGTACATGAATAAATAGTACATAACACGACATAAAATAAAAACGGGGGACATAAATAACTAACACGACATAAAAAAAAAGAACGGGGTACATAAATAACTAATACATAATACCACATAAAATATAAAGGGGCTACATGAATAACTACTGCATTGAGGGAGGTAACATGACCATCGTCTCATTTGGTATTTCCCAAAGCACATGTGATAGTATAGTATTCACCAACTCAGATCCATATGCAAGTCGATACACGAAATTAGTGAACTTGTAATCAACCATTTTGTGAATGGCTTCAGACGTACAGGTTTTTAGACATGCTATAGCATGGCCACATGGTATACCGCTTTTTTGCCATTTCCCACAACTACATACCCTTTGTTCAAGTTGTACGTTCGTGGTGGCAAAATTGTCATCGACTTCAAATGTATTATACCACTTTTTTGCCATTTCCCACAACTACATACCCTTTGTTCAAGTTGTACGTTCGTGGTGGCAAAATTGTCATCAACTTCAAATGTATCCCCATACAAACGTCTTGCCATCCAATTATAAGACTTGTTGACACGTTTTTGAACCTCACTCTCAACATAAGAGGTCAACCCACCAGACAACCTCCCTGGAAAATCCGATAATTTTAGAAAAATATTAACACAAGAAAAAAAACTAAATATAATAAACTCCATTACCCGCCACTTCACCTCGTTCAACATACTTTGTTTGTATCGACGTATTGATTAACTCAATTATCGTTGTTATAGGAAACTCACGGGTGGATATAATGTAACACCCAAAGTTTTGAAAGCCGAGAAAGTAAAGGAGACCCTAAATTTAAGGGGGACTCGGCGAGTCCAAGGAGGAACTCGACGAGTCCGAGCGGGATCCGGGTCGATGAGTAAGTGACCGACTCGGCGAGTCGGCCAAGGTGACTCGGCGAGTCTAGTCTATGTGAGGAAAGCCCTAATTCCGGGAGTTGTATCCTATTTAAAGGATGTTATGTCCCTTCTTCAGCCCCCATATCAAACCAGAGGACCTGTAAACCCCATATTTTCGTGAGAGCTTCCATCTTTGAGAGGAATAGCCTTGAGAGGAAGGAACCTTGGGAAGGAGCTTGAAGATCAAGAAGGCTGCTTCAAAGGAGAGGTGTGTGCTCGAGATCTTCTTCAGTTGTGTTCATCTTGGAGGTAATGAACTGCCATTCTCCCTTCTTTGTGTCTAGATCTATGTCGTCATGAGATTTGGGGGTTTTATGGTTGTTGAGACCCAAATCGGGTTAGGAGCTTGGATGTGTGGTTGTCACTTCAGATTTGTTGTTGGGATGGTCCAATATGTCATAAAGTATCAGGAGATGAGTAGTTGGTGAAGCCCTTTTGTCCTCAAACCAAACCCTAGTATGTTTTGAGCCTAGATCTCTTTAGTTATACGTAAAGTTTGCAACTTTACGTAGGGATTGAGCTTCGGATGTATGGATCTATGGTTTGGAGTCCCTGCATGACTCAAAGGCCCTCTGCATGTTTGGAGATCTGAATGAACTCGGCGAGTCCTTCGAGTGGACTCGGCGAGTAGCTTGAAGATGAGGAGGAACTCGACGAGTGGGATGAACATCCCGTCGAGTCGGATGTAGATGGGCATGAACTCGGCGAGTTGGATGAACAACTCGGCGAGTTGGTTGAAGATTGCCTGGTACTCGGCGAGTTTGTTCTTAGACTCGACGAGTCAGGTCGCGTGGTCCCAAACCCTTCGAGTTAAGACCCGAGTCAGCGAGTCGAGCCAGGACTCAGTGAGTTGGACAGGACAGGAATCGGGAATCAGCAGACTCGGCGAGTCAGGGGCTGACTCGGCGAGTCAAGTCGCGACTAGAAGGACTCTGAGCCTAAGAACTCGGCGAGTCAGCATGTGGACTCGGCGAGTTGGGTCGACCTGGGAGGTTGACTTTTACCAGGACTTTGACTTGGACTAAAGGTGACTTGGTTGACTGCCGGGGGTCAGTTAGACTAAGTGTTTCATTGATGTTGATAGCTCGGGAAGCAAGTAGAGCAGGAGTTCAGTGAGTTGTCGGGCAGCGGCCAGCGGGATCATCAGCAAGACCAACCAGTGCAGGTGAGTTTCCCTTTGTGTGAATGGGTCTACGGCCACAATGCCGACCCATGTAGTTATGAGTAGAAGACCCGGGGGTTAGCCCTAGGCATAGTATGCTAGTATGATATTTGGACGAGGTCCACTGATAGAGGGCGGGAGCCCAAGGAATGGTTTATGTGATAGTTTATACTTGTTGTCTGTGTGATACTTGTATGTGCCTGGTAGGGAGGTGAGTGTGGGCGAGGTCCCGTATCTCACCAATAGCAGAGTGTGGATGGTGTTCCACATCTCAGTAGCAGCTGATCAGGGGCGAGGCCCAAGTTAGGAAAGGGGGAGTGTGGGCTAGGCCCGTAACTCACTATCAGTAGGAGTATGGACGGGGTTCCATGACTCATCAGTAGCAGGACACGGGCGGGGCCCAGAGATAGGCGAGGCCTTGGAGCAAGAACTGTTAGTATATGTTTAGCTTATGTGTTGTTATGTGATATGTGTATGTCCTTTATTATGTTAGTGGGCGGGGCCCTGAGACAGGCGGGGCCTAAGTAAAACAGATCTGTATCCGAGCGGGGCTCGAAGCCAGGCGGGGCCTGGAGCGGCGGGTTCGTTGTAGCGGGCGAGGCCCGTGGTAAGGGACGAGGCCCAGAATAGCGGGCGTGGCCCAGTATTTGCAGTTTGTGTTAGTTGCAGCTAGATAGAGGGCGTGGCCCAGTATGTGCAGTTTATAGTTATGTGCATGGTATGTGGTAGGGTGGGGAACTCACTGAGCTTCGTGCTTACGGTTTTCAATTTGTTTCCAGGTACTTCTGGTAGCTGATGATGGAGCTTGGGGTGATCGCATGGCACACACCATAGGATTGTCAACCTGGGAATGTTTTGCTCTAATAACGAACATGTGTTTTGAAAACTATTATGTTAATTATGCTTTGAATCAATGGTTTTACTTTAAGTAATATTTTATTAAAAGAAATTTTCAGTCTTAAATTTTGGGTCGTTTCAAGTTGGTATCAGAGCCTTGGTTTGAGGGATTCGGACATGCTCTCGGGTGTGTCTGAACTCAAACTGGGGAATTGGTATGAAAGTTTTCAAAACGGAAAGACAGTTTTGTAAAAAGAGGGTTTTGAGAAAAAAAATGGTTTTAGAAAAACACAAAGAATTAAGAAAGAAAAGAACTTGAAAAGGGAAAATGGGTGTGGTGCATGCAATCAGCCGAGCTCAAGTATGTACCCCAAAATACCCATACAAGTTGATGATTTTATTATCAGTTAGTAGAACTGCATGCTAGAATAGGGCTAAGGATCTAGGAAGGATGCCTTATATGCCTGATTATGTGTTTTGCGCTGCATGTTAATGCTGATTAGACAGTAGTAGGATAGCCTGTTTAGGTTATGCCTGATGTTATGAGTTGTGCTGCATGCTAGTTCAGATTCCTGCTATGTGAATATGATTGCTTGTGTATGTTATGGTTAGCTTTTCCCTTGTCCGAATGCTGCTTGCTTTGTGCATTGTGGGATTTTGAGTGATGGGAGTTAGCTATTAGGTGGATATGTCACGTCACATGTAATCAGGGTTGTATAATCTCAAGAGTGCTGGATTTGGCCCTATTTCGCAGCTCTTGTTTGAGTCCAACCGTGTAGGGACGAGTCTTTTACTCGAAGGATTATACGAGCCTCGTCACATGTGATAGTATCCAGGTAATGGCTAATTGGCATCGCGAGGAAGCCTCCAGCAGCTGAGGACTGGTTTGAGTTGAGTCAGAGGTTTCCCTAGGGTAAGCCTAGGATGAGGTAATGCTGGGAGCAGTAGTAGTGGCTAAGGGATCTGGTGGAGTCGAGGCAATTCCTGAGGAAAGTACGGATAGATGTAAAAGGTAGTATGGGCCCGTACTACTGAAAGCAGAGGATCCGTACTCGATTCGGGAAGGGCCGAGACAAGACCGGAAACCTGGTAGGGTATGTTTGATCTCGCATCAGTGATAAGTGTTTTGATAGTAACTGTGTTGTATGTGCAGTATGGTGACGTTGTGAGAGAGACCAGCGGGCGGATCAGGCGCTGGAGAGGGATCAGGCTCAGGTTCTGGAGCCGAGCAGCTCGAGGAGCGGATGAGGGAGTTGATATCAGCTGAGGTTACGCGCAGTATTCTAGATCAGACTCCTGTGATCTTTGGCACGGTCAAGGAGGGCATACTGGAGATTTTAGACGAGAGGCTGGGAGCCTTCCGTACCGAGATGATGGCTTTGTTGGGAGCGCGTACTCTGACATTCCGAGAGTTCAGGGCCTGCGGGGCACCAGATTATCATGGGGCTAGGGATCCCATTGCTAGCAGCAGATGGTTGGCCGATGTTGCCAACGCCTTCCGTACGAGCAAGTGTCCCGAGGGGGACAAGGTTAGACTCGTCTCCTGTCTTCTGAAGGACAGAGCGAGGGATTGGTGGGAAGAGATTGGTCATGCCCTGGGAGATGATGCCACGTTGGACGCGATGACATGGAGTGATTTCTCGGCCAGGTTTAGAGCGGAGTTCTCACCGACTATTGAGGTGCAACAGCTGGCACGAGAGTTTCAGGATTTGAGGCAGACTACTGAGACTGTGGCGGAGATCACCGCCAAGTTCAGGGAGAGGGATCTTCTCGTACCGCAGTATGTCGCGGATGAGGAAATGAAGAAGGCCCGATACCTTGAAATGTTGAGGGCTGACATCAGGGAGTTTGTGAGCAGGTCCGGCTGCAAAACCTTGGAGGATATGATTTCTCGGGCCAGGGAAAGGGAAATTGATTTGGAGCAGATTCGGAAAAGGAAGCCGGATGAGGTTCAGATGGCTACGGGTTCGGGCAAAAGGCCCAAGGGATCGGATTCGAGATCGAGGGGTTATCAAGACCGCAGTCGGTGCGGAAAGTGTGGTAGGACGCACGGGGGCGCGTGCAGGAGTGGTAGCGGTGGTGAGTCTGGCTGCTTCAAGTGCGGTCGGACTGGTCATTTTAGCAGAGATTGTACTGTTACCGCCGCGCATGGATCAGACTTGATATGTTTTCATTGCAACCAGCGGGGCCACAAGAAGGCCAGTGCCCCATTTTGTCTTCGGCAGGATGGGTGATGGCACCCGCCCCTGCAACTTTGAGGATCACGGATGGCCGTCAGGGCCGGGTAGAGGCACTTGCAGCAAGGAGCAGGGCTTTTCAGATAACGACCTTGGAGGCGCGAGCATCGCCGGACGTTGCAGGTATGCAATTTCCCATTTTAGTTCTTTTATTTGTGCATGATTTCATTGTTATGGTTCTGCATCAGTAGCGGTAAAAGTATTTTATTTTGATTGGTTGATTGTGATCGAGTTATATGTCATCTGCATACCTTGGATATTTGTATGATAGATAGGGGATGTGCCCTATCGAAGAAGGTTGCGTAGGATGCAGTAGCTGTAGCATGCGGGGGTGGAACTTGGTGTGTCTCGCTAGATCAGGGTCGTGTAGTGTCAGAGATGGATTGGTTAGACCCCTAGCTATGGTAAGCTTGGGTTCCTTAGCAGATTGATTATGGAATGGTAGCAAGGATTGGGTTTTCTATTTGAGCATTGAGCGACAAGGGGTAAGCAGGATCAAAGTGGGGGAGCACCCTCCGAGTAAGCCAGGATGGGAGCACGCAGACCCAGAAGGAGTGCGCAACTTCCGATGAGGAAAGGAAGTAGTTCATGTCACAACTGGAAATTTTGTGTCATGTGATCTATACATTCAAGCTAATGTGAATCAAAAACTTCAATCAAATACATTATACTAGTGCTACAAATAGTCATCAAACAATTGGAAACTTTAGAAGTTCTTGTTTAAGTCCATTTTGGGCTAGAACTCCCTTATTGGATCCAAAGGGACCAATGAGCTTCCAAATAGACTATCATGGGCTTAGAACCCTAATTGGGCTCTAATTGGACCCACACTTATTTATCTCAATATTTTGGGCCATATTGGGTCTAGAATGAAATAAATCACAAGCTTGGATCCATAATTTAACCTAGCCTAGCTTAATAAAGCATAAAAATCACAATTTTATTTTATAAGGCCAATAAGCACCCAAACTACCTCAAATATTGGGCTTAAGGGCAAAAAGCCCAAAAATCTTTTTTTTTTCTCTTCCCATTCTCGGCCCAAGGCCCAAACCCAAAGAAAAATGGAAGTGTTGACTTTGGATGCCACCTCACTTTTACCCAAAGGATATCCATGCATTGTATCTCATTTTTCCATGCAAGTATCACTTCAAAGATCACCTCACTTCTTCCTCTCTCCCACTCTCGGCCATACACACACACACACCACAAAAATCTCTCAACTCTCTCTCAAGAATACTCAAGAACATCCCTCCCTCTCCACTTAAAAATCTCGAGTTCTAGGAAGCATTCAAGAGGAAATCTCCACAAAATTCTTCATCCAAGGTAAGATTATGCATAGATCTATGCTTTAAATTCTTTTTGTTATCAAAATCCTTTCCTAAACTATGCAAAAATCGTGATCTTGCACCCTAGAACCATCTCAAACTCGAGATCTACCAAGGAAAGGTGCTAAGGCCAAAAATCACCAAGTTTTCTTCCATCTTTTCTTCCAAAAACCAAAACCACACCCAAGGTGAGCTTCATACCCCCTATTTTCTGTTTTTATGAGTTTTGTGGGGGGGGGGGGGGGGGGGGGGAATACAAGTGAAAGTGTAGATCTATATGTGTTTATATGCCTTGTATGATTTCCATGCTTATATGTATGCTTTTATGTGTTTTAATGTTGGATCTAGCCATAAAACTCCTCAAAACCGAGATATAACTTATGTTATATGATTTTAGCATGAAATGTATTTCTACATACAAAGTGTTTCAAGAAAGATAGCTAAATGGTTTAGTAACAATTTTCTTTAAGCTAAAAACACAAATTTTGGGCCAAAAATGTGAAAAATACAAAATTAAGGGCCCAAATTGACATTTCCCAGATTCTGATGGATGAAGTGTGCCAAAACAGTTTCCATAAAACTATTTCTGGAATTATACTCAATTAGAGGATTAAAAACATGAATTTCAAGCTTAATGGGCTAAAAATGAAAATTTCGGCCCAATGAGGCCCATTATGCGAATTTTCCTGTTTTGGAGGGCCAAAACTGTGATTTTCTGTAAAACAGTGGACCATAAGTGATCCAAGTCCTTTTCAAAGGTTTAAAATGATTTTTAAATTTAAAAAGGACCAAAGTTGCAAAAATTTTACAATTTGGGCCAAAATTGTCAAAATTGCGAAAAGAAGGGTAATAACCGAGAAAACTGGAATTTCAGGGACTTAAGCTGTTTTCTATGAAAAATATGCTGGAAAATGTTTATTTCAATAATTTTTGGTGTTAAAATGTCAAGAAAATTGATTTAAGGACCAAACCGGAAAATATTCTAAATAAAGGGTTGAAAAAGTAAATTTTACAAATGAGGAGGGGCTGAAAACAGAAAATTTTCATGACTAATTCAATACATACAATTTGACCAAGTAATGGTAATACAATTATCGACAAAATACAATACACTCCAACACCAAAAGTCGTTGTTAAACGAATTGGTTCGGTCTCGAACCAATAAAAATCCGAAACCACTAACACAACGATACTATGATACTACAATGCTATGATTCATACAAATGACGATTCGGAATTCATTATACATGTGCACAGACGTCTACGCACTATCTTTGGGCCCCACAAGTGTAAAATCTTGTTCGTTGAGCCTAGCTAGCCCGACGACCTGATCTTAAGGCCCAAAGACTTCATCTTACGAAGTGTTGGGTTTTACCAATCCGACACGACGTAACCGGACTTTCAATGGCTGTAGACTACTGGTCCCCAAGGGTCCTTTAGTGTCGCTAGTAGATTCTGCCTTTTTGTGAGGCGGGTCTGGGACCCCTCGTACCTTTTTATCCCCAACCGGCTAATGGAGTCGTCGAGGCCTTCGTGCCCTCCTTCTCTTCGGATGTGGGACTACAGGACGGTTGGATAACGTGATTAGTACGGACGACGCCTTCGGGGTCGTTAGTATTGCTATAGACTAGTCGTTTGTGTAACGCGTGTTTGTAGCGGATAATCATGCTAAAAAATAATCCAATGTCGTCTGGAATGATAACTTCATGCGTTGCAATGGTTTCAAGAAATTTCATGGAATTCAAAGAATTAGGAAAACATCGGGTTTTCCTAGGGTTTTCAATACATACAATTTCAGAATACATACGATTTCAACGAACAATATTTTACAAGTATAGAAAACAAACAAGCATACTTATGGATCTTCACACCTTTTTGACTATACTATTTTCAGAAAATATCGGATTTTCTGGCGGTTTTCAAACGACGCGAAACATTGTTTTTTTTTTAATACAACTTATGAACTCACCAACATTTCATATGTTGACGTTTTTCAAAATACTTGTATTCTCAGGGAACCAGTGAATCAAAGGAAATCGTATTTCAGTGATGGCTTGCAGTTTATTTATGTATGAATCGAACAAATTATTGTGGAATGTAATGTTTAAACAATGTATTTCATATAAACTCTACTGGTTGTACAATACTAATGCATGGTGACGAATGTTGTTATGTTTCATATATATTCAATGTTATGGTATTCAATTGAGTCACGACAGCCCCCGGACGTTTCCGCCGTCTGGTTCGGGGGTGTGACAGTTCAGCGTTCGAGGGATTGAGGATTTCAGGGTTGGGAGTTCGAGAAACTCCCCATCAGCTAGAGCGTGGGTCGGTAATGGTTAAGTTTGTGGTTGGGAATTCAGGTTGTGGATCGCCCTTATGACTCGCGGGAGTCGGAATGAGAATTTTGGGAGCTAGTGGCACGTTGGTGCCTTCGTTTTAGCAGTCAGTAGTGGAAGTGTTGTAAGACTACAGGGCAGCTGTAGCATTCACTAGCAGTCGGCATTGGGTGGTGAGGTAAGACTACGGGTAAGCCGTAGCATTCCTTAGCAGATTTGTTATCGGAGTTGGGGCGAGGACCTTATCTCCTAGTGATCAGTTAGGGATCGAGAGTGGGTAGTGGATGCGAATGATAGGGAGTTGCCTGTTTAGCCCTAGAAAGGTGAGACCTTGGGAGAGGCCGCTCCAGGATATAGTGGGTGAGACCCGTGGGCGAGGCCCATATGAGACTAGCCGATTAGGTGAGGTCTGAGAGCAGGGTTGCTCAGTAGTATGGTCGGGTGGGACCCGTGGGCGAGGCTCGAGTGAGAGTGGTTAAACTAGTGGGACTAGGAGGGTAGAGGCGGGTGGGACCCGTGGGCGAGGCCCGAGAGTTTAGCAGCACAGGTGGGACCTGGTAAGGACCTTAGGGTCGAGATAGGGGATCGAGGATCCCAGGATTGTGGCGCCGGAATGGCGGTAGATTGAGCAGTGCTAAGGGGTTGGAGTTCTTCCGGAAGTCGTTGAGAGCGACTAAGGGATGTGTTGGATCAGCAATCGGTGGGAGCCGGTAAACCAAATATTGATAGGCTTGGAAGTGACCAGGGTGTTCTCAGTTCATCCGGAAGTAGGAAGAAAAACAGCAGTACCGCCAAGTAGTGGCAGTGCGAGTGTGCAACATTGGTTGAATTCAATTGGTTGATCGAGAGGTGCTAGGCACCAAGTTTTGGCAGGGAGGAGCGTCAGTGATTACTGGCGGTGATGACCTGTACTGGATTTAGCGGGAATAAGGGATTGGTGAAGATGGGATCTTCACAGCGGCTGAGGAGACAGTTAGATTGGAGCGTCGCCTTGGGAAGGCAAGGGAATTGCGTAAGGAAGGAAGGGGTGAACCCCTATAGGTTCCGTTGCGGTACTCGGAAGGTACCAGAAGGATTGTCAGTTGGGTAAGTTGTGGTTCCAGGATATTCAAGGTTGGAGTTGACCCGAGATGATTATCCATAAGGACCGATGCTAGTCAGAATGATCAGGAGGAAGACCAGCGAAGGTAGGCAGCTGATATTGGATTAATTGGTGGGGTATTGGAGACAGATCAGGCGGTGGGCCATGGCAAACTTTGAGGACGAAGTTTAGTTTAAGTGGGGGAGAGTTGTTGATGGGTTTTAGCCATAAGAACTTTCCTATGTGCGCATGCAAAACCCTAATGCTTTGATCTATGGCTTTCTAATTAAACATGCTTTGAACCAAGACTTCTAATAGCTATATTAGAATATATAACAACTTTAAATCAGATGTAGAATCATACCTTTGAATCACTTGTTGATCTCTTGGTCTTGGAGCTTCTAGAGTCACAATTTTCACTCCTCAAATGGCTTACAAACACCTTTAGCAAGAAGATGATTTAGGAGAGAGGATGATAGGGAGAAAATCGGCCAGGGTTTCTCTATCTTAGAGGAAGTGCCGATTTCCCATGTTCTAGGGATGTATTTATAGTTGAGGATTCCTTAATGATTACAGATAAGTCCCTATCAGATAATCTTCTCTTAAGGCTATCCAAATTTATTCCTAAGATAACCATATGGATGATTCTAGATATCCTAATCCTCTAGGAATCCGTCCATACCATATCTTTTATAGATTTACAGTTCAAACCTCAACTATCAAACAATTGATAGTTTATACCCCTTTATTTAATTAATGTCTTTAAGTCACCAAACTAATACTAATTAATCTATGACTTATATTAATCAAATAACTATATTATTAATCTTTATATTATCTCCATAATATATTAATAATATCTATTCTCTCTTAATAAATCATCCTATCAAGTTGCTATGGTGAAGGTAACCCAAAAGGACCATGCACAATCGGGTCAAGTACTTGCCTAATATAGTTGCAGCCTTAGACACTATTCCAACAGTCTCCCACTTGGATAAGTCTAGTAACTATATGCGCTAGTACAACTCGATTTGCAATCGTAGCTCTCAAAGATGCTGTCAAACTCTGATCTAATCAATCTTGTCCTTTAGATAAGGGATCGTACAGTCCTCTGTTAGATATCATGCTGACAATCCTATGGAATGATTCGTCATGCATTTAGGTTTCTCGATCTTCCGATTTATTTGACATAGAACTTAATCGAACACATCAATTTAGTTCTGACCGGGCCCGGCACATAAGTCAAATCAAATCATCAAGCGGCCGAGATATCTCTTCTACCCTCTTAGGATAAAATTTACAGATAAACTTCGACTTATATGCATTTACTGATTCAATAACCAACTATACACAATAATGCGTTTTATAACATTGAGTTACCAATGCGTTTTCGCACTATCAATGTACAATCAATTAGTAAATAATAAACCATATATCTAGGTTTTAAGACTATATGATATTATCGTCTTGCGATCACCTCTTAATCATATTCTATACGGTGATTCCAGCAAGCGCGGGTTTATTCCAATGCTCAAAACCAGTTCATAAGCACTCATGAACGTCGTAGCAATCCTTTGCTATGTCTAATACCATTTAGACAATCTACGCACCAATTCACGACAATCTTCATTCATATCTACTTCCAACATATGAACGATTGTGGACAATTTGAATAATTCGATTATTCCTAATAAACTCAATTATTCTGGAAGTCAAAACATGCAAAATGAAACAATAGTATAAACAATTAACATAAGACAGTAACTTTACTCATAAATAAAACTCCTTTATTTAATCATCAAATGTCAATTACATTTATCTATTATACGTTTCTAATCCTATCTAATCTATGCTAATATCATCCCTTAGCCCTATGCTCCTAGCATGCTGCAAGTGCTTAACCCTACTAAGTCCCTTCATAAGCGGATCTGCTGGGTTATCTTCTGATGATATCCTCTTCACTATGAGCTGTCCCTCTTCTACTCGATGTCTAATGAAATGGTATTTTCTGTCGATATGTCGAGATCTACCATGATCCCTCGGTTCCTTGGTCAAGGCAACCGCTCCTTCATTATCACAGAAAATCTCCATGGGCTCCTTTATGGCGGGTACAACTCCAAGATCTCCGATGAAGTTCTTCAGCCATATTGCCTCTTTCGACGCTTCGCTCGCCGCAATATACTCTGATTCGCACGTTGAATCAGCTACGGTTTCCTGTTTGGAACTCTTCCAAGTTATTGCTCCTCCATTTAGGGTAAAGACCCAGCCCGACTGCGAACGGTAGTTGTCCCTATCGGTTTGAAAGCTGGCGTCACTATACCCTCGCACCTTTAAGTCATCACTTCCTCCGAGGACTAAAAACCATTCCTTCGTCCTCCGAAGGTACTTAAGGATATTCTTTACAGCAACCCAATGTGCTCTGCCAGGATTCCCTTGATATCTACTAACCATGCTCAAAGCAAAGGCTACATCAGGGCGAGTACAAGTCATAGCGTACATGATTGAGCCAACTGCGGAAGCGTATGGTACTCGACTCATATCAACTATCTCGGCTTCGGTACTCGGACTTTGAGTCTTACTCAATTTGGCATTGCTTTGTATCGGTAATTCTCCCTTTTTCGAGTTTTCCATACTAAAATGTTTTAGTACTTTCTCTAAGTAAGTATTCTGACTAAGTCCAATTAGTTTCTTACTCCTTTCTCTTACAATCCTTATTCCCAATATGTAAGAAGCTTCTCCGAGGTCCTTCATAGCGAAGCACTTCCCGAGCCAGGACTTCATTTCCTGCAGAGTCGGGATGTCGTTTCCTATGAGCAATATGTCATCGACATATAAAACGAGAAAGCTTACTATACTCCCACTGGCCTTGACATACACACAGGACTCATCTTCGCTTCGTACAAATCCAAACTCTTTGACTTTCTCATCGAAGCAGAGATTCCATCTGCGAGATGCTTGCTTAAGTCCATAAATAGACTTTTCAAGCTTACACACTCTATTTGGATGCTTCGGATCCACAAACCCCTCGGGCTGAGCCATGTAAACATCCTCAGCCAACTTCCCGTTAAGGAAGGCGGTCTTGACATCCATTTGCCAAATCTCATAATCATGAAATGCGGCAATAGCTAGCATCACTCTAATAGATTTAATCTTCGCAACTGGTGAGAAGGTCTCTTCATAGTCAACTCCGGGAGTTTGAGTAAAGCCCTTCGCAACCAATCGCGCCTTGTATGTGTGTACCTTTCCATCCATGTCGGTCTTCTTCTTGAAGATCCATTTGCACCCAACGGTCTTACGTCCGGGCACATGATCAACCAAATTCCAAACTTGGTTATCATACATGGATTGGATCTCGCTATCCATCGCCTCTTTCCATTTTGCAGACTCCGGGCCTGCCATGGCTTCCTTATAGCTATTAGGTTCGTCAAGATTTATTAGTGTACCATCACTAATATACGTGTCCCCTTCGGTAGTAATATGAAAACCATAAAACTGGGGCTGAACTCTAACTCTATCGGAACGTCTAAGAGGTAAGGACTCGTCAATTGGTTCAACCGGAGTTTCCTCCTCGGGTTGAGTGCCAGCGGTAGAGGTTCCTTCATCTATCGATTCTTGAATCTCTTCAAGTTCGATTCGCCTCCCACTGTCCTCTTGGCCTATGAGTTCTCGCTCACGGAAAACTCCTCTCCTCGCAACGAAGACTACATTGTCCTTCGGTCTATAGAAGAGATATCCAAAGTATTTATGCGGGTAGCCGATGAAAATACATCTCTCACTTCGAGGTTCGAGTTTGTCGTGAGCATCTCGTCTTACGAAAGCCTCGCAACCCCAAACCTTGATATGTGCCAACGAAGGAGCTTTCCCCGTCCACATCTCGTGAGGTGTTTTGGAAACCTTCTTAGTAGGGACTCGGTTAAGGATATGGGCGACAGTCTCTAAGGCATACCCCTAAAAAGAGATTGATAGCGAAGCACGACTCATCATAGAGCGAACCATATCCAATAGGGTTCGATTACGCCTTTCTGCCACACCATTCAATTGTGGTGTCCTAGGTGGCGTCAATTGCGAAACTATTCCACACTCCTTGAGATATTCGTGTAATTCAAGACTTAGGTACTCTCCTCCTCGATCGGATTGAAGCATCTTGATTTTCCTGCCCAATTGATTATCCACTTCATTCTTAAACTCTTTGAACTTTTCAAAAGCTTCTGACTTTTGCTTGATTAAGTAGATATACCCATATCTACTATAGTCATCGGTGAAAGTCACGTAGAAGCGGTTCCCATCCTTCGTGGTCGATCTAAACGGTCCACATACATCGGTATGTATTAGGTCCAATAGACCTTCACCCCTTTCGCATGTTCCAGCGAAGGGTGACTTAGTCATCTTTCCAAGCAAACAAGATTCGCACGTGTCATCTTCCCTAAGGTCGAATGACTCCAACACTCCATCCTTTTGGAGTTGGGCTATGCGCTTCTTGTTGACATGTCCAAGACGGCTATGCCACAAGGATGCTTTATCCAAACTATTGGAAGAATCTATATTTAAAACATCATTTCCTATATTATCAACAATCATAATAGTTTCATATATTCCATTGCATGGTATAGCTTCAAAGTAAAAGACACCATTTAGATAAGCTAAAATAGAACCATTCTCATTATTAAAACAAAATCTAAAACCTTGTCTAAACAAACCATGAAATGAAATGATGTTTCTTGCCATTTCTGGCGAATAGCAACAATTGTCTAAAGTTAAAACTAAACTATTCCTAAGCACTAAAGAATACGATCCAATCTTGGTCACAGGCGACGATCTTCTGTTCCCCATGATTAGATTTATCCTTCCTTGCTCCACATCCCTACTTCTTCTTAGTCCCTGCACATTAGAACAAATGTGGTAACCACAACCGGTATCAAGGACCCAAGAAATAGCATGGTTAGAATTGTTAGATTTAATTGTATATATACCTGCGAAAGATGGCTTGATCTTTCCTTCTTTGATTGCTTGCAGGTACTCTGGGCAGCTTCTCTTCCAATGCCCTATCTTGTGGCAGTGGTGGCATTCAGCCTCCTTTGGGTTAGAGCAGGGCTTAGAGGGATCAACTTTGGTCCCACTAGAAGAGGCACCATCTCGGGCTTTCACCCTTCGTTGGTTCTTGGACGACGCCTTCCTCTTCTTTCCCTTCCCTTGACCAATAGCCAAGACAGGAGCAGCGGGTGGATTGGGAGTTGGTGTAGCAGACTTGTCCTTGAAGTTGCTCTCAGCAACCCTCAAGAGACCTTGGAGTTTACTTAGCGTGACCTCCTCTTTGTTCATGTGGTAGGTCATTCTAAATTGATTGTACGTCGGAGGCAAAGAGTGAAGCACCAAGTCGATCGCCAATTCTTCGCCAAAGTCAACATTGAGCTTGCGAAGGCGATCGACGTACCTTTGCATCTTTTGCAAGTGCACGGTAAGAGAATATCCATGACCCATCTTAGTGGAAATCATGCTAGTGAAGATCTCATAACACTCTTGTCTCGCGTTTTGATGGTATCGCTCCAATAAGTCTTGATACATCTCATATGGATACATGTCCTCATAGGACTTTTGGAATTCAGGGTTCATAGTAGCAAGCATGATGCAATGTACCTTCGTTGCATCGCGTTCATGAACCTCGAAAGCATTCATCTCGGCTGGAGTAGCGATTTCAGGATTGATCTTCTCAAGCTTTTCATCGAGGACATATTCTTTGTCCTCGTAGCGAGCGATCGTGCGAATGTATCTTATCCATTCGCTAAAGTTCGTTCCATCGAATGTAACCTTTTGGCAAAGGCTCATCAAGGTGAACGAGCTATCGGCAACGTTGTTGTTCTTCGACGTCTATAATTAGAAAAGGACAAAGATAGATTAGAATATGAATCCCTAATTATCACCCAATAAGAAAAATTAGGGCTAGGATCCAACAACAATATTTACATCTTAGAAAAGGGATGCCGTAATCCAAATGCAAATATTTTGAAGGTAAGTGAATGACGATTCACTAATTCTCCATCATGAATAACCTAACTCTAAGTTCCAAATGAATTGAGAATTTCTAGGTTTGGTTGAGATTCATTGAAACTTTTCAATGGCATGTTTAAATCTCGATATGCCCCTCTCGTTTGTGACTGGGATACCGAGGATCACAAAGTGGGTGTGAATAACCATGCAAATTCACACGGTGCCTTCGTTGTAACAATCATCTATTCAATGTGCCAGTAAACCACACACACTCCATCGAACTATGATAAACAACGAATCACCCTTTGCCACCTTCGCTTAGAAACAATTAGTGTGCCGGTAAACCACACACGCTCCACTAACTTCTTAGCAAGGTGCAAAGTGTAATTTCATGGGATTGCATCATTTCACTTTTCCTAAAGTAACTAAGATTGGGAAATTTTAGAAAGCATTTAGTTACTTCGTATTTCTTATTATACTTTTAATGAGAGGATGAGGTTGCTCTATCCTACCCGTTCGGCTAACGACCCTCCACCGATCAAGCAAGCGGTGGGTGTGAGTGTACACCCATTAAGCGCCATTTTATAGGTCGCAACCTTATACCCACCTTATAGATCGGCTTCGTGAATGAGGCCTACTAGCGGTAAGACTAGCATTTCGTTATACATATATATAGATATTATTCTTATAATATTATATTAGTATAGGGTTGAATTTTAAACTTTTAAAACTCTAGGGTTTGAAATTTAATTTTATCTAAATTAAACTTTTAATCATAAAATACAAATTTCAAAACTTGAGGGCAAGTTTTAAACTATTCAAAACATAGAGGATCAAATAACAAATAATTCCCTTTTAACAATTAAACACATAATTATCCATATTTGATTTATTTGAGATTTCTTAAAATAATATTTACCAATTAAAATAAAATAATCAATAATTATCATATAAGTTAATTAAATATTTATTTAATTGATAGATATCATTAACTAGATCAGAAATATACTTATATTTATCACAAAATCGGATTTGGGGTGATCTAGAATGATAATGGTAACTTTCCATAAGATAAATACTAAGAAATCCCGAAATTGGCTCTTCCTGACGCTCGGACTCGCCGAGTACCCAATCTGGACTCGCCGAGTCGTGCCTACTCGCCGAGTCCACAATGGGACTCACCGAGTCAGTGACTCAAAAACACAAAAATCGAATTTTCAGTTATGATTCATACAAACAAGCAACAATTTAATGGAAAACCAATCTAGGCTCTGATACCACTGATGGGTTTTAGCCATAAGAACTTTCCTATGTGCGCATGCAAAACCCTAATGCTTGGATCTATGGCTTTCTAATTAGACATGCTTTGAACCAAGACTTCTAATAGCTATATTAGAATATATAACAACTTTAAATCAGATGTAGAATCATACCTTTGAATCACTTGTTGATCTCTTGGTCTTGGAGCTTCTGGAGTCACAATTGTCACTCCTCAAATGGCTTACAAACACCTTTAGCAAGAAGATGATTTAGGAGAGAGGATGATAGGGAGGAAATCGGCCAGGGTTTCTCTATCTTAGAGGAAGTGCCGATTTCCCATGTTCTAGGGATGTATTTATAGTTGAGGATTCCTTAATGATTACAGATAAGTCCCTATCAGATAATCTTCTCTTAAGGCTATCCAAATCTACTCCTAAGATAACCATATGGACGATTCTAGATATCCTAATCCTCTAGGAATCCGTCCATACCATATCTTTTATAGATTTACAGTTCAAACTTCAACTATCAAACAATTGGCAGTTTATACCCCTTTATTTAATTAATGTCTTTAAGTCACCAAATTAATACTAATTAATCTATGACTTATATTAATCAAATAACTATATTATTAATCTTTATATTATCTCCATAATATATTAATAATATCTATTCTCTCTTAATAAATCATCCTATCAAGTTGCTATGGTGAAGGCAACCCAAAAGGACCATGCACAATCGGGTCAAGTACTTGCCTAATATAGTTGCAGCCTTAGACACTATTCCAACAGTTGTAACACCCAAAGTTTTGAAAGCCGAGAAAGTAAAGGAGACCCTAAATTTAAGGGGGACTCGGCGAGTCCAAGGAGGAACTCGACGAGTCCGAGCGGGATCCGGGTCGATGAGTAAGTGACCGACTCGGCGAGTCGGCCAAGGTGACTCGGCGAGTCTGGTCTGTGTGAGGAAAGCCCTAATTCCGTGAGTTGTATCCTATTTAAAGGATGTTATGTCCCTCCTTCATCCCCCATATCAACCCAAAGGACCTGTAAACCCCATATTTTCTTGAGAGCTTCCATCTTTGAGAGGAATATCCTTGAGAGGAAGGAACCTTGGGAAGGAGCTTGAAGATCAAGAAGGCTGCTTCAAAGGAGATGTGTGTGCTCGAGATCTTCTTCAGTTGTGTTCATCTTGGAGGTAATGAACTGCCATTCTCCCTTCTTTGTGTCTAGATCTATGTCGTCATGAGATTTGGGGGTTTTATGGTTGTTGAGACCCAAATCGGGTTAGGAGCTTGGATGTGTGGTTGTCACTTCAGATCTGTTGTTGGGATGGTCCAGTATGTCATAAAGTATCAGGAGATGAGTAGTTGGTGAAGCCCTTTTGTCCCCAAACCAAACCCTAGTATGTTTTGAGCCTAGATCTCTTTAGTTATATGTAAAGTTTGCAACTTTACGTAGGGATTGAGCTTCGGATGTATGGATCTATGGTTTGGAGTCCCTGCATGACTCAAAGGCCCTCTGCATGTTTGGAGATCTGAATGAACTCGGTGGGTCCTTCGAGTGGACTCGGCGAGTAGCTTGAAGATGAGGAGGAACTCGACGAGTGGGATGAACAGCCCGTCGAGTCGGATGAAGATGGGCATGAAATCGGCGAGTTGGATGAACAACTCGGCGAGTTGGTTGAAGATTGCCTGGTACTCGGCGAGTCTGTTCTTAGACTCGACGAGTCAGGTCGCGTGGTCCCAAACCCTTCGAGTTAAGACCCGAGTCAGCGAGTCGAGCTAGGACTCAGTGAGTTGGACAAGACAGGAATCGGGAATCAGCAGACTCGGCGAGTCAGGGGATGACTCGGCGAGTCAAGTCGCGACTAGAAGGACTCTGAGCCTAAGAACTCGGCGAGTCAGCATGTGGACTCAGCGAGTAGGGTCGACCTGGAAGGTTGACTTTGACCAGGACTTTGACTTGGACTAAAGGTGAGTTGGTTGACTGCCGGGGGTCAGTTAGACTAAGTATTTCATTGATGTTGATAGCTCGGGAAGCAAGTAGAGCAGGAGTTCAGTGAGTTGTCGGGCAGCGGCCAACGGGATCATCAGGAAGACCAGCCAGTGCAGGTGAGTTTCCCTTTGTGTGAATGGGTCTACGGCCACAATGCTGGCCCATGTAGTTATGAGTAGAAGACCCGGGGGTTAGCCCTAGGCACAGTATGCTAGTATGATATTTGGACGAGGTCCAATGATAGAGGGCGGGAGCCCAAGGTATGGTTTATGTGATAGTTTATACTTGTTGTCTGTGTGATACTTGTATGTGCCTGGTAGGGAGGTGAGTGTGGGTGAGGTCCCGTATCTCACCAATAGCAGAGTGTGGATGGTGTTCCACATCTCAGTAGCAGTTGATCAGGGGCGAGGCCCAAGTTAGGAAAGGGGGAGTGTGGGCTAGGCCCGTAACTCACTATCAGTAGGAGTATGGACGGGGTTCCATGACTCATCAGTAGCAGGACACGGGCGGGGCCCAGAGATAGGCGAGGCCTTGGAGCAAGAACTGTTAGTATATGTTTAGCTTATGTGTTGTTATGTGATATGTGTATGTCCTTTATTATGTTAGTGGGCGGGGCCCTGAGACAGGCGGGGCCTAAGTAAAACAGATCTGTATCCGAGAGGGGCTCGAAGCCAGGCGGGGCCTGGAGCGGCGAGGCCGTTGTAGCGGGCGAGGCCCATGGTAAGGGGCGAGGCCCAGAATAGCGGGTGTGGCCTAGTATTTGAAGTTTGTGTTAGTTGCAGCTAGATAGAGGGCGTGGCCCAGTATGTGTAGTGTATAGTTATGTGCATGGTATGTGGTAGGGTGGGGAACTCACTGAGCTTCGTGCTTACGGTTTTCAGTTTGTTTTCAGGTACTTCTGGTAGCTGATGATGGAGCTCGGGGTGATCGCATGGCACACACCATAGGATTGTCAACCTGGGAATGTTTTGCTCTGATAACGAACATGTGTTTTGAAAACTATTATGTTAATTATGCTTTGAATCAATGGTTTTACTTTAAGTAATATTTTATTAAAAGAAATTTTCAGTCTTAAATTTTGGGTCGTTTCATATAATTTGCAAAATTTCAAGGACGTCAATCGATTTAACATTCTAACGTACTTTTGGGAAAAATGCTCGTGTCCATTTTGAAATTACTATATCGTCAAGCCAGTAAATTGGACTCCTAAGCAAGGTGCAGAAAGCTTGTTTCATACATGCACTTTGCAACCTTTCCAGACATAAGTAAAAATCATCAATGCTATATGCATTTCATGACTTCCAAAACAACGATTCGACTTCCGTATTGTTATGTCCGACTGAATCACGTATTTTTCGAGCTATATCTTTAGGACAATATCCATGATACGAATCTGGGTAGGCACTCTGAACACCAAAGTCTATTTTATCACATAGGTTACTTATGAAACCAACCTCTGTATCCTCACCTAAACAATCTTTTAACCTCATCATGAACCATCTCCATGATTCTTCACACTCTAACGTTCCCAAACCAATTGCTAAGAGTAGGGGTTCATGATTTCCATCTAAAGCCACTGCGAAGTACATTGTTGTCAGATAGCTCCCAAGAAGGGGTAAGTAACCCACATATATCAACGGTATCATGCACCTAAGGAAGGTACGAATCTACATGATAAACAAACATATATTAGTGATAAGTAAAAAGTAATCGACATACATTACCATGAAATATTATATAACTCAATAAAAGAAATATATTATACCACGCAACCTAAAGCCACAAAGTAGAATTGAAAGCGGTTGGTATCCGTTTTCTTAATGGCTGTGAAGATATTAGAATTTGTTCTTTGAAGATTATGCAAGAATATTGGTAGCTGAGAAAAGCTTCTTTCGGTGTAAGTACTCATTTTCACAAGCAATTAAAGTGTTTTACAATCATGACACAAATGCAATTATAGTTATATTGAAATTAGTGTCTCTCTACAACTCATACTTCATAGTTCAACTTTTTAAATTCATAGTCAAACCAGTTCATTTCATAGTAAAAAATCACTGACCGACAAGACAAGACAAGACAATGTACTTGTCTGTAGTTCATAGTTCAACTTTTCCAATTCGTAGTCAAACCAATTCATTTCATAGTCAAACATCATTAACTGACCGACAAGACAAGACAAGACAATGTACTTGTCTGCAGTTCATAGTTCAACTTTTCCAATTCGTAGTCAAACCAATTCATTTCATAGTCAAACATCATTAACTCACCGACAAGACAAGACAATGTACTTATCTGCAGTTCATAGTTCAACTTTTCCAATTCTTAGTCAAACCAATTCATTTCATAGTCAAACACCATTAACTGACCGACAAGACAAGACAAGACAAGACAATGTACTTGTCTGCAGTTCATAGTTCAACTTTTCCAATTCGTAGTCAAACCAATTCATTTCATAGTCAAACATAATTGTTTGTAATATAATTTCTTCTATAAATGGGTGTAAGTCATTATGAGAAATTTATCTGAGAAAAGAACTCGTATTTAATAGAAAAATAAGGCTAATGACATACTGCAATTGCGGAGGTGAACGTATCATTAGGATTTCGGGTACAGCTAATTAAAAACCCAGGAAGATTGTTTTATGCTTGCCCATATTTGGTATGATGTTCTTAACGTCATTCTTATTTAAACCCTCGTGTTTACATGGCAACAATTCTTACTGTCTATGTTTAAATTTACAGGGACCAAAATGTGGGTTTATCAGTTGGGTTGATGAAGAGAAGGACCAATCATCTATGGTAATAGCTAAAGTAGCTAACTCTAATAAGTTCTTACAATCAGAAAATAAGAAGTTGAAGATAGCGTTGGTTTGTAGTTGGGTGTTGTTCTTGGCAGTTGTTGTTTACAAGTTGTAAGATTTTTAATATTATTTTGATAGTTTTGAAGTTGTCAGGTCAATAAATTGTTGTATTTGTACTTATGTTTAAAACCGTGTACTTGTAACGTTCAAAAGAATGTTGTTTTCGTTCTTATGTTGTAACGTTAAGTTAGACTAATAATTAAGTAATAATCAAATCCAACATTAATTTACATATAAAAAAATATAATCCAACTACATAGGACCAAGACTCGACCCCCAAAAAATTTTTGCCATCCGTTGGCGAAACTCTAAAGCTACGTTCTTTGGGTCAATAAGTTCACGGATTGGTTGACCTGAGACTAATTGCTCCATAATCATACAAACAAAAACACCGCAATCTCCCAAATGACTACTTTGTTGGGGAACATTTTCTTCATAAATGATTTGCATATTCAAAGGATTCCTTAGGATGTTCCTTCGGGCCCAATAGTTAATATTGTCCAAATAATTTGCCACCCGAGATTCAAATTTGGTAAAGGTTCCATCAGATTTGAATTTTTGATAAGCCACTCTATCAAGACTATCATAAATATGGACTTCCATTGACGTCAATCGTAGTTCCCCAAATAGCCAGTGATTAGGGGATGAATAAATCGGCAATAGGACCTGTATAAGGATAAGAAAAAGAAATTATGTTTTTTATATCACAATACAAAAACATAACGACAATATCGATAATATTTTGAATATAATAAATTAAGTTTACCGTATCGACATCCCACCAAGCAACCATGAAGTTGGGGTATGTAGCAATACCAGCCATAAACGCCCTCCAATCCTGGCCTTCTTCCAAAGCATGACAAACAAAAAAAATTGGAGGCATTATTGTATGTCGGTCGCCCTCAAACCGTCTCTCCATCAATAGTCTATACCAAATGGTTATATGCTGCACAAAATTATGATAGTTTTGTTATTGACTAAAAAACAAATTACTTTTAAAATAATAGATTAACAATTATTTTACCGTTGACTCCAACCATCCGTCATGTGTATGCCCAAACAAGGCGCTCCAAAAATCTCTATCTAAATAATTTTGGATGACAACCTCATCGTCTGCTACGTAAGGTTGCAGGCGCAACACGGAGAAGTCGTGAGCAACAACAAAAGCTGGAGGAGGAACGGGGCTTGTTGATTTGATATCAACCTTCTTTTTTGCTCTTCTTTTTTGCTTCGGTGTCGTGTGCAACTAAAAACAATATTCAAATGTTTAAATATCTATCTTTCAGATAATTCACATAAACATAAAGTTATAAGTTTATAAATTAAACGAATACCTCGGTGTAAGGAGGGCACAAATACTGTGATGGTTTTCGAGTCCTCGGTTTATCGGGTGTAACTTCTTTTCCATCAACACCATAATCATCATAATAATCAACATTTCCTGTAATTATTACTTCATCTTCGTCCGACACCTAATTTAATAAGCAATAATCTCTAATTAAAAAATGTTTCAATCTACTAAAAACAAAATAAAAATAAATGTAAGTATAAGAACCTCTTTAGCTTCATTATAATCATTTACATCAAACACATCATCATCAAATTTGTTCCCTGCATTGTCATTCCTCTCCTCCGACTCCTACATTAAAAATAAAACATTATACTTATTAACGAAAGACACATTAAAAATTAATTATTAAAATCGTAAAGGTAATATCCATAACAACCTTCTCGTCTTCAGTATCACGAAAAATATTTCCAGTTGTATTATTTTTATTCATCACTTCATCTTGTACAACCTAGATTTTCAAATATAAAATATGAACACAAATATTCATATATGTTAATAAAATTTAAAAAATAATGTAGCGTGTAACTAACCCGTTCATCAAATTTTCTTTGGAATACTACAGACTCCTCAAAATTTATGTTATTCCAAATTTCTTCATTATTCACTTCTTCAACAAAACCCTTTGTAGGTTGTCGGTTCATAAACACATGCTGCTCCAATGCATGTAGCCGTTTCAACACCTCGTCTAGGTTGTGTTTCCCACTGCCCCTACCTCTACCATGAGAGCGACCAATGGACGACATACTAGACGAAGATTCGTCTTGTCTCCTAAAATGGTCCCGTACTGGGGATGGAACTGATTTCCGTTCACCATATATATACTCTTGAAATGACATATAATAACAAGATGTCATCTCACCATCACTCGGTAACATGTTTTGTCTTGGTGGTTGTCCCTCCTAAAAAATTAAACATATTAAAAATGCATATAAAAGTATAATAATGAAGTTTATTAATAATAAAAAAAAATATTCATAAACCTGTATCTTTGAAAAAATCTTGTTCACGTCAACCCATTTCAATTTTTTTGTCCCACTCCATCGTTTCATCCGAGACATGTCTCTATTTTTTTTAAATACAAATCCACATGCACGGACAGCCGGAAGCATCTCATATATCCATATCTACAATTTTTTACAATTACAGCAATAAAAGTTAAAATTAAAATAAAAAACATAACAATAAAACAATTTAAATATAAGAAAATTTTTATACCCTTATTGGAGCCGTAAATCCTGAGACGGAGTATTTTAAAGTTTGACGACGCTCAACAAGTGATAAATATTTATTTATCTTGTTCCATGTATCCTCAAGGTCATCATAAGTAAAATACCAAAGATAGCTACCCCAAGCGAAACTAATAAAACAAAAAAACAAAATTAGTTATAATATAAATTATAACTTTAATAAAATAAAACTTTTAACGTAAACAAAATATACCTGTTCCAGACATCCGAATTTTCAGAAAAAAAAACCAATCTTATGGCACCCGATCATTTATTTCTTTTCCCAAAAAACCTTCACACAAAATATATATCAAACATACTCTAACTGCAGCGGCGTCGTCAACTTCTAAGAATGTTTGATTTAAAATTAAACTTTTCAGATCGCCGATTTTCACCGAACTATTTGTATGGTTCGGAAATAGCCGCTCACGCAATAAACATCTTTTTTTACTAGTTACTAATTTTTCCGACACTTTTTTCCCAATGTTTTTTGGATACTCCCCAAAATTGAAGCCAGTTATCAAACAAAACTCTTCCGGCCCATATACCATTTTCGTATTGTCTACTCTAAAATATAAGCGTTTTATTCCATCTTGAGATAAAACAGGGTCCGCCCGGATCTGATGAAGGAACACTTTATGGAACAACAATCCGTCCCCTTGTAAACGAGGGACATCCAACAAATAACCAAATACGGTATCTCTAAAAATGTCACGCCTGACACCATCTAAAACTTCAAATAGTTCTCATATATTACAGCCCGAGCCTTTTAAGTTTACAATTGCTTTCACATTGAAATAACTAAAATCATGCTGCAAAAAACACAAAAACATATTAGAGAACTAAACAAATATTTTGTTTTTAAAATATATGATTATTAAGTGCAATAAAAAACAATAATATATACATAGTATAACAATTTTTCAACTTAAACCACAAATACATAAACAATTTTCCAAGTTATACGACAAATATATTTACGATAAAAAACAATAACATACACAAATAAGCAAATAACATTTTGTTAAACGATTTTTCAACTTAAACGACAAATATATAAACAATTTAAAACTTTCTAATTATATAAAATAATTTTCTAACAATTTTGCAAACAATTTTTGCAAGTTATACGACAAATATATACATTTTTTCAAATAAAACGACAACCAAATTAACAATTTTGCAAGTTATACGACAAATATATACAAATTTTCAATTTATACGACAAATACAAACAATTTCTAACAATAGTATAAATTTTTTTTATACTTCTAAAACAAATATATACAAATTTTCTACTTATACGACAAATATATATACAAACGACTATTGTGCACATACTGTAATTTAACTATTTTTCAATTAATAGAAACAATTACACGATAAAAATATACAAATTTTCAACTTATACAACAACTAAGCGAACGAAAAATAACAAATTGTAAATATTATTCTAACAATTTATTTAACTAATAACTTAAAAAATTAGCATATTCTAACCATTTTACTAAATGTACAACCACCCGATGCACACTCTATGCAGTCTCTACTTGTACATTCAAACAACCACTAACAAAATAACATTTAAACTTCAAATATACTAATAACAAATATTAAAACTATCAAATACAACTAAATTACCCTTTCACAAACATTATAATTTCTATTTTTTACACTAACTAATACAATAAATAATAAAATAAAAAATAGTTAAAACATTTAAAGAGTTAAAATCTAACCATATTTGCGAGATTGTTGAAATAATCCTCCACGTTCTTCAAAAAACCGCCAAAATCGCCCCGAGAGAGAGTTTTTCTGTGATAAAGAGTGAAAAATGAAGAAAAAAAAGGCTTATATAGGATTTTCGGGATAAAATCATAGATGGAAAAGCCAAATCGCAAATGGACTTTTCCATATGCGGATGTACAAGCAGCTAAGCACAGTTGTGCTTTAGCTGCTTGTACATTTGCAGATGGAAAAGTCCATCTGCAATTTGGGCTATACCATCTGCGAAATTGAGGGCTATTTTTGCAATTTCGATTTTTTTTGGCTATTTTTGTAATGTAATTAGTATAAATGACTATTTTTGTCATTTTTTCTATAACCAATCATTAAAAGCATTCGTAATTAACTTGTCAAATCCATTGCACTTATAAAAAAAAATCAACTATAGGTAATTAAGGGGATTCAGAATCTAAATGGAAGTACTTTAAAACTACTATTTAAATCATAAATCACGTTATTTGCTTTTGATTGCTTTTGTTTAGTTGATAATTCAAGTTTTATTTATTTAAAAAAAACCTCCTTTTTTACTTTCATGTTTCTAGTTTAATTAATTGTTTTGTTATCTAAATAAAATCATACTTGTTCTCCTAATGTTCGATACATGGTTTTACCACATATATATACTGCTACACAATTAGGTACTTCTTATTGTGTCCATAGGTAAATAAGGGGATTCATAATCTAAATGGAATTTGTCATTTTCTCTATAACCAATCATTAAAAGCATTCGTAATTAACTTGTCAAATCCATTGTACTTATAAAAAAAAAAATCAACTATAGGTAATTAAGGGGATTCAGAATCTAAATGGAAATACTTTAAAACTACTATTTAAATCATAAATCACGTTATTTGCTTTTGATTGCTTTTGTTTAGTTGATAATTCAAGTTTTATTTATTTAAAAAAAACCTCCTTTTTTACTTTCATGTTGCTAGTTTAATTAATTGCTTTGTTATCTAAATAAAATCATACTTGTTCTCCTAATGTTCGATACATGGTTTTACCACATATATATACTGTTACACAATTAGGTACTTCTTATTGTGTCCATAGGTAAATAAGGGGATTCATAATCTAAATGGAAGTACTTTAAATCTACAGTTTAAATCACGTTCATTGCTTTTGCTTGCTTTTGTTTAGTTGATAATTCAAGTTTAATTTATTTTATACAAAACCCCCTTTTTACTTTCCTGTTTCTAGTTTAATTAATTGCTTTGCTGTCTAAATAAAATCATACTTGTTCCCCTAGTGTTCGATACCTGGTTTTATCACATATATACTGTTATACGATTAGGTACACTGCTTACTGTGTGTTTTAGTCCGGTTGAGAATAAACCAGTTTTATATATTTAAAACTTATATAAATATTTAGTATATAAAACCACACAATAAAATTTCAAACCCTAAACATTATTTAAATGGTTAAATAGTTATATATTTTGTTCTCCTCCATGATACAATAGTATATCACACATCCAAAAAGGACTTAGAAAGAATGATGAAATAATTATTAGAACTAGGTAGTTGGATGAATAACGGAAAGTGGTTAAGTGGGTTGTTAGGAGAAGGAAAAGGAAGTATATTTATAAGTAGAAAGACTTTTAAGCCTTGTTAGACTTATGGAATCATATATATATATATATATATATATATATATATATATATATATATATATATATATATATATATATATATATATATATATATATATATCATTGAAGTGGAAATTAGTGCAATGAAAAATTGACTGAGTTCACTAAATTTATGTACGAACACGAACATGCCTCCTGTAGGTATAACTATAACTACCACCACATATAACCGCTACTGGTCGACTAGAAAAGTATATGGGCTTTTTAGCAAATATATATATTTTTTTATAACTGAAAAATTATCGGTTACAAAATTTGCATTAAACACAATATTAATCACATATTGTTGATTTCATGGTTAATGAAATGGGAGATGATTTGTAAACAATAATTTTTTTTTCATATACAACAACTGATGTTTTAAAATGTTGTACTATACAACTCTGTAATTCATAAATTGTTGTGTATGGTAAAAAGTTGTCGTGTACCAATCATTTCCCTAATGAAATCCATCAATTTTGTCCGTCACTAAATTTATTACAAAATGTCGGTTATAGTTGTGTCTTCGTATACATATTGTTGTCTATAGATTGAGATAGACACAATACAAAAGAAACATCTCATCTTTTATTTATTTATTTTTATTTTTGGGAGAATTTCATATATAACCCCTCTTAAACTTCAAAATATCATATTTATCCAGCTTAATTACTCAATATCATATTTAACTTTTATAAATCTTCAAAATATCATATTTGTCCAAATTCTTTTTTATAATATTTTACAATCATCTTTTATACCTTGGAATTATTATAATAATTAAAAATTTAACCATATTATCTTTACGTCTATGATAATGGAATGTGAACTTATAAATTGTTGGAATGTCGGTTTCTTGACAGACAAAAAGATTCATCTTCAACCCTTTCTATGGAATGTATATTTTGATTGTTTAGTTTTTGTTGTTGTTGATTATTATTATGTTGTAGATGGGGGGTGTTTTAAATATTACCATTGATATTTTGATGTTTAAAAATGGTATATATGATATTTTAATATTTAAGAAGGACATATATGATATTTTGATGTTTAAAAAGGACATATATGATATTTTGAAAATTTATGAAGAGTAAATATAATATTTAGAAATTTTATGAAGGGTAAATATGATATTTAGAAAGTAAGTTGGGTAAATATGATATTTTGATGTTTAAAAAGGGCATATAAGGTATAATTCCGGGTTTGCTAAGTTCGGGCGGTCAAGAAGTACTGCTTTTAGTTGTTGTATCCTGAAAAACAAACTTCTAATTGCAGTCAAATTTGATTTAAGAACAGTGTATTAAACACATGTCGCATCAATTTCTTATTTTTATTGTTGTTGTACATTTCCGTAATACTTTCCGTGCAGAAGTTAGTGATAGTACGCTCGACAGATAACCTTTTGGCAACACTGGGAGACTTGGGAGACTGGTTGATTTGTTGATCATCTTTCTCTCCCTTTGCTTGTGTGTATATGTATGTTTTACAGATGGTGAATATTGATCTGTAGTTTTAGGCCGAAGCTCAATGCCCTCCACGATAAGACCATGCTTCCAGTTTAAACGCTTAACCTCCTCAAACGCCATCTCAATTTCACCAATATCTCCTTCATTGTACTCAAATTCTCCCAACTTGATCTCCATCCACCCATCCTTTCTCCTATGAGGAAACACATCATTTTCTTGCCATTTTTCACTAGCCTCTGGTTTTTGGAGATACACATTTTCGGTCTCCATTTTTATCCCACCAAACCTCACCATTGTTTTAGCCGGCACAGAAAGTCCTTCAGAATTGCTAGTAGTTCGAAAGACAAGATATGCTACATATGTAGTGTATGGTGACAACATTAGAGATGCTATTTTGCCACGAATGCTAAGCCAGCATACACTTTTAAGTATACAAACCTCCGAAAACCTACACAATATATATATATATATATATATATATATATATATATATATATATATATATATATATATATATATATAGTTTAGCTTGTTAAGGTTAATATGTGTTTGTTATTGTATAGAAATGATCTTAAAAGGGACAAAAGAGACCTTGATTTAAGTGTATGTCCCCATTCCCAATACCGAGGTTCATCTTGCCAATCAATTAAGAGCTCCTTTGCGCCTAACATATAGGACTTTTTCCCGCTCTCCATATCTAGCTGGAAGCTCTGTTTATGGGATTATGTGAGACCAAATCTTAGTTAGTAGAACCATTATTTAACAATTATATCCAAGAAAACATTCGATTTAGAATTTTCCAATGGTTATATAGACGTATTTAACAAGGATGTAGGAAACATGGTATCACAAGGATGATAGATTTACCAGGTAGCCTCGATCAAGGAGGATATGTGAGTCCGATAGGCAGAAGTAGAGTTCCTTTTTAGAGGCAAAACCCAGCGGAGAAACCGCCCTTTCAATAATTTCTTGGTAATCCGGTGGCAGGAGCCCTTTCCAAAAGGCCTCAGAATATGCCGCGGAGTCGAATCCATTAAGCTGCAGTGGAAAACAATAAAAAGAATATTGGTTCCCATGAATGTTTAAAATTGAGAAAATCGCATAGACATCCTTCTCAACTACCTCACGATTGACATTTATTTTCTTGAAAAAAATGATAATTATAGTAGTTTTTGTTAAGGTTTTTCCTAAGTTTATAGTCTTTTGCTTTATTTAGTAATCTTTGGGTAGGTATCAACTTTTTGGGTTCACTGTTCGTACTTATTCATGGATCCAGGCTGGAGCCTCTCTCAGATGTTTATAAAAAAATGGAAATTGAATTTACCTGAATATAATGTTGTTTATGGAGGAAAGATAAGAGGTTTTGGTTTCGAGAATGTATTGTCATAAAAAAAAAAAAGATTATAAATACAAAAATGGAATAATTTGTCGTATATTATAAGCATTAAAGTTTTCATTCTTGCTATGAAAATATGTTTCCTTAAAAATATGGAACCAAAAGACTTACTTGAATATTCAATGTTTCGTCAATAGTCTTGATGATCCTATCAACCGTCGGCCGTTTTCTAAAATCAAAGTTAATGCACTCATGTGCAATTTCATTAAATTTATCAAAAGATCTCATATGAATCAGATCTTTGATAGTGGGATCTATTAACTTGTCAAGTCCATCAACGAGTTTATGGTCGTCATAGTAGCTTCGGACGAGGTCGATCAGATATAGTTCCTTATCTTCAAAGTGCCTTGCATTATAAGCCATCATCCCACTCGATATCTCGAACATTACCACTCCAAATGAGTATATATCGGACTCTTTAGAGAGCCTACCTCTTTCGTTGTAAACCGGATCCATGTAAAACCTTGTACCAGAAGGCTTTGTACAGACACGGGTATCTTGCTGATTTCTTGGACTTCGTCTTGACAAACCAAAATCACATATTTTGGCTTCCAGATTATCATCTAACAAAATATTTGCGCTCTTCAAATCTCTATGAATTACTCTGCTGTCGTCCCCAACATCCGAGTGAAGGTACTTTAGTCCGTATGCTGCCCCTAAGCATATTTTCAGGCGTTGTTCCCATGTTAGGCAACGCCTCTTATCTGGGTCTCGGAGGTGATAATCAAGACATCTATTAGTAGCATACTTGTAAACTATAATTTTCTCATCTTCATCATCACAGTAGCCAACGAAAGGGATGATGTTTGGATGGTTGAATCCTGAAACCAACTTGACTTCATTATGGAACTCCTTGGTTCCTTGATAACCATTAGGATCAAGGCGTTTGATGGCTACTAGCTGTTTTTTCCAGTGGTTAGAGAGTTGGCCTCTGTAGACCATACCAAATCCACCATCTCCGACCAGAGTGTCTAAACTGAAATTTTTTGTGGCCCGAGTGATCTCCGCTAGTGGAATTCGACATTTTTCTAGGTCTACCTCTGAAGAAGACATTGTTTTTTATATTGGTGATTAAGTATGGTTATAGTGTAGTAGTCTTTCTGTGAACATATAGAGAACCGAGTTCGCTTAGTAGCTCATTATAAGTTAGAACAGTTTACTAGAAGTGCTTAGTAGCGACCAGTCATCAAGTGAACAGGAGACCCTCTTAGGATGCTCTGATATGGAATGGTGACCACCCATCAGGCTATCACTGCACAGCAGTTCAATTATTATTTACATTAATGTCTCCTCATTTAATATCAATTCTTACACGTTTCTCCTTTCTTTACTTTTACTTTTCCTTTTTTTTTTTTTTTTAAATTATTATTATTATTTTTTACCTTAGGTATTTTTATTATATTTGATTAAATAAATAAAATTATGTAACAAAATATAAAATAACTTTAACCATGTTGGTCGTTCAAAATGAGACCAATATTGTGTAATATTGGTATTGATATTAATTATAAAAGGGTAATTTAAAAAAAAAAAATTAATAGTTGTATCTAAGTGTGTAATCGAACCGAGTCGATTTGACTATTGCCAAACTCAAAATTGTAATCGACCAAAAAACCTGAGGAAAATGACATACAGGTCCAACGAAGTTTTCAAACCGTTCAAAAAACATCAATCATGTTTTGTTTTTTCAATAAAACTCAACGAACTTAACATTTTGTCTAAAAAAGTCCAACGGACTTTTCAAACCGTTTAAAAAGCCATAATCTTATTTTGTCTGTTCAAAAGATTAAGTTCATTAGGTTTTTTTGAACAGACAAAATATGATTGGGGTTTTTTGAACAGTTTGGAAACCTCGTTCGTCTAAGAAGTCATTTTCCCGATATCGTAATAAGCCATGTTGTATAATTCTCTTCTTTGACTTCCATAGAATTGAACAAAAATGTAGCTTAATTGGGTTCTTTTAGACAAAAAGTTAAGTTCGTTGAGTTTTTTTTTTAAACAAACAAAACATAATTGAGGTTTTTTGAACGGTTTGGAAATTTCGTTGAGCTCGTAAGTCATTTTCCCAAAAACTTAAGCTCGAAACTCGACTCAAGCCTTACTTTCAAACTCAGGTTCGAGCTCGATAAAGTAAACGACACTTTTGAGCTTGGATTGACTTGATTCGATTAGTTATAAAAATAAAATTAGATAAACATTGTAATAGTAATAGGATTAAGCTTGTGAGCTAGATTCGACTCGGCTCGGATAATGTAAATTGAATAAAATAATGGGTAACATTGTAAATATGTCTAAGCTTGAATTAGCTCGCGAGCTTCACGAAACCGAGTAATCCACTACCCAAGCTCAACTCGATAATATAGTTAAGTTGCTCGAGCTCAAGTTCGGTGCAACTCAAACAAATTTGAATTCGAGTACTTTTGGAATCGGTTCCGTGTATTTCACGATTTGGTTGGATTCAATTACTTTGTTACACTATGTTATAATCAAAAATTGAATCGTCTATTTATCAAGTAAAAGATTTTTCTTTTTCAATTTTATATTTTTACTTATAAATACTACTTTTTACTAATTTAATTAAATATTACATCAAACATTAAATCGTCTGTTTATCTGGTTGTAATATTTCTGTCCTATTTTTGATTGATTATTTTATTCATATCCATGCACATGTTGTAATATGTAAACACCAAAAGAGTAAATTCGAGAAATGATCAAAAAAGAGGGTTGGTTTGAAGAAAATAAACAAGAGAAAACGGATTTCGGAAAATGACCAAAGGATCCGAAGAGCACCCTCTGCGGATCTCTCTACAGCTCTACAGAATGTGGGTTTTTTAATTTTTTTTTTTCGTTTTTTGTTTTGTTTTTGTTTTTTTTTTGTTTATTAATATTATTTTTTTTAAAATAAACTAATACCATATGTGATTATTAAGTAAAAATTTTGACAAAAAAAGGTTAAAAATAATGAAATGTTTTATATAATACGTTTATAACCGGTGCATATAAATAACCTAATTAAAATTATACAAATATTGCATGTTTTTTTATAGGTTACAAAACATACTTTAGAAAACATAAACATACAACTTTCATAATAAACTACTTTGAAATAAACTTCATTCATTCAAATCAAACCACGAAAACTTTGATCTGTTTTCGTATTCTGTCCATGAGTTATCTATTGCTTGTGTCCCTAGATTTACTGTCGCTTGCAACCATTGGTTATCTGACTCTTGTTGTCATTTTCTTGCTGTCATTGGTAATCGGTGCAACCCTGCCATTGGTTATGTGGGTCTTTCTGCGGATCCGCAGGGCTGTAGAGGATCCGCAGAGCCTTTAATGGATCCGCAGAGGGTACTTTGCGGATCCTAAGTTCATTATTTTTTAACTTTTTTTGTCAATTTTTTTTACATAATTACACAAGGTATTAGTGTTTTTAAAAAATTAATACTAATAAAAGAAAATGAATGCAAAAAAAAAATCAAAAAACAAAGATTCTGTAGAGTTGTAGAGGATCTGCAGAGCCTTTAATGGATCCGCAGAGGGTGCTCTGCGGATTCTAAGTTCATTATTTTTAACCTTTTTTTGTCAATTTTTTTTACATAATCACATAAGGTATTAGTGTATTTAAAAAAATTAATATTAATAAACGAAAATGAACACAAAAAAAACGAAAAACGAAAAAAAATTAATAAAATTAAAAAACAAAGATTTCGTAAAGTTGTAGAGAATCCGCAAAGCCTTTAATGGATCCGTAGAGGGTGCTTTGCAGATCCTAAGTTCATTATTGTTAACCTTTTTTGTCAATTTTTTTTACATAATCACATAAGGTATTAGTGTATTTAAAGAAAATTAATATTAACAAACGAAAATGAACGCAAAAAAAACAAAAAAAAAAACAAAAAATAAAAAAATTAAAAAGCAAAGATTCCGTATAGCTGTAGAGGATCCGCAGAGCCTTTAATGGGTCCGCAGAGGGTGCTTTGCGGATCCTAAGTTCATTATTTTTAACATTTTTTCTGTCAATTTTTTTACATAATCACATAAGGTATTAGTATATTTAAAAAAATTAATATTAATAAACAAAAATGAACGCAAAAAAAAGTGTGGGTCAACTATGAAACAGTCAAATGAAAGTAGAAACATCTATTATGACAACTTTTTACTCAAGGTGCATGTAATCTCTCCAGGGGTTTTCTATAAGGCTAGAGGAAGTAGCCTCGCCACCCCTCTCGACAAAAAGTCACCAAGTAATATTAAACCATTCCTTTAATACTCGCTAGTTGAGTCGCTAACTATGGGTCGTTATGGACTTAGCGAGAAGTGAGAGAAATGTTATCAGGTTGTTGTTGGCTGTTTACTTTTTGACGACAAAACTATTGGGTTTTTTTTTTTAAGTAAGACCTATTTAAAATCAAACACTACCACTACTACAAAAAGCGTAATAAGAGTCCTCAATTAGGACCCGGTTTTTGTAAAAACCGGGATATATTATGAAAAAAACAGGTTCTATAAGAGAGATTGTAATATGACCCGATTTAAATTAAGAACCGGGACATATACTAAAATTAAATAAGCCGGTTTTTTTATTCATTGAACCGTGTCTTATAACCTTATAATTATATGACCTGTTTCTTAAAATAAAACCGAGCCTTATTCTCTTTCCCTGGAGAACAACTTTATATTCAAACTTTTTTTCGTCAAGTTTTTGCACATTTAGTACTCCTTTTTCATATATATTAGACTTGTACACACCATGTGTCTTATACAAACTTTCAAAACAAGTCATACTAGAAAGCCATATGACCCGTTTTCAACAACCTGATGTTTGTACTTCATTTAGAAAATGCAAATGTGGCTTAATGACTTGTTTTTGTTTTAAACAACTATGACTTTATTAAGCAACACACAAGAAGGAAGTTGGAACAAAGTACAATATTAAGCAACAAGAAGAGCCACAGAAACAAAAGCTAAGCTAAACAAACAGAGAATTAAAAGCAATTAGAAAACACCCCATAAGGGTAAAAAGGTCCAAATAGCAAAGATGTATCCCGCCAGCAACCTAGAGAGCATAACAGACGAGAACATAAGCAAATGGATGAATAGAGGCTGAAAACTTTAGTCAACAAGCACCACACTGAAAAAAGTCAAGCAGGGGCAAAATGGTCAGTAAACCAAAAAAAAACCCACCAACATTTAGAAAGAAATTAACAAGGAGCACAAATAGAACCATAGAAGATCAAGAAAGTATGCCAGTAGCTCCAAAGAACACCAGATAGATGATGTATGCACATTTGAGTAAATAAATAAATAAATACAACTATATTTTCTTCCTTATCACGTTGAAAATCATTCACTGTGAAAAAAATAAAAAAAATAAAAAAATAAGATATCCATTACTCAAATACTTGACTGATCATGAATAAAACTTTAAATTTTAAAGCTAAAAAGATATTGATAAAAACATGGATTGAAAGATAATTACCACTAATTCCAATGATTATCTATTTAATTGGTGTTTTTTCTTCCGTTCAAGCACACAAAAAAACAGAGACCATATGAAAAAAGTTGTATTTATTCATCAATTAGCATGCACAGAAAACCAAGTGAAATTATGTGCAGAGAATCAATAAATCTTGCATGAAGAGATGAAAATCGTATGATACATCAGACGTATTCTTCTTCATTAAGTCTGAGTATGTATCTCTACTCTTATTGTAGACTTCTAGTGTATGTTGTTAATTTAATCATATGTTTAATTCAAATTTCTTTTTTTTTTAATCGTTGAGGTCTGTGTTCAGCCCCAGATTCTCACATTCAAGTTGGTTAATGTTTAATTTTTGAAAACTTACATAAAAGATGAACAAAGTCAGAAGTTGTGAACGACTTAGACCATTGCAAAGTTTCGGCTTGGTTTTAGGAAAAACATCGATGTGGTTTGTCAAAATTGAAATTTGACCCATTACTACAAAAGAAAAAGGAAATAAATATACATTAAAAAAACAATTAAGAAAATGGAAAAAATAACGTGAAGCCCAAAAGCCCATTTCCTTCAGCTTGGCTTCTCATATTTGTTCCTTCATGATAATGTATATGATGTGCTAAATTGAAACAAAAGTCTCATTTGAATTTACATGTTTGTACCCCTCAATAGGATTTTGAAACTCGGCTCAAAGATAATTGTTACGAAATCTATAGTCCAATAGCAAGTAATATGCAACAATACCCTGTAAAATATACACATTTAGCAACATTTAATCAAAATAAAAAAGAGTAAATTACACGAATGGTCCTTATGGTTTAGGGTAATTTACGCGTTTGGTCCCCAACTTATTTTTTTAATTCGGAAGGTCCCTACTGTTTGTTTTTGTTACGCACTTGGTCCCTGTCTTACCTAAAAAGACTATTTTTCCATTGATTTTTTAATTTATTTAAACAAACACACCCTCAACCCCATCCCTCTCATCTTACCTTACCTACCCTACCATTTTTGCCTATTTAAATAATGGTATTTTTAGATAATACAGGGACCAAGTGCATAACAAAAACAAACAGTAGGGACCAAGCGCGTAACAAAAACAAATAGTAGGGACCTTCCGAGTTAAAAAAATAAGTTAGGGACCAAGCGCGTAAATTATCCCAAACCATAGGGACCATTCGTGTAATTTACTCAAATAAAAAGCTATGATGCTAACAAAATTATTTGCATATCTTTCAATTTCATGATAAAAATTCAAATAATACCAAAATTCACATATACGGATTTACGGAAGCACAGAAATAAAAAATAGGTCAGATTTCAGAAATTTATAGTAAAAAATTAACTTTAATAAAGTGAATGACAAATTACACAAAAGAGAATAGAATAACCTGATGGCTTCTGGATGTTCTAACTAGCTTACAACATCAACATCCACATCAGACCCATTTTAGGTAGAACAAATTAACAACTTAAGATTGCTTTAGTATAAAGAAAACAAAGAAATCAAGTAGTTATTGTTTTACTTGTAGGTGTTACATTCAATAGTGTAAGAAAATTACCATCGATGTGTCAAAATCAAGTTTTTTCATTAACATCTTTATGTGCTCTCTATGTCGGGTACTAAACAAAAAAAATGGTTTTTTTGGACATATGAGACCTATGTTTGCTCTTTATTTAATCATGTCCTTATCACTTTTTAAATTTATGCACTCTACAAAAAAAATAGATAAGATACACTCAAAAGATTAACCGATCATGATTCATGAATAAACTTTAAATTTTAAAGTTATAGATATTGATAAAAAAAACAAATTTGAAAGATAACTATTACTGATTCATATGATTATCTAATCAGTTGCTATTTATTCTTCCATTTACACACACACACACACACACGTAAAAAGCAGAGACGCCACATGAACAGAGTTGTATTCGTTCATTAATTAGCATATGCAGAAAATCAAGTGAAAAAAAGATAGAAGTTGATTTGTAAGTATCTCTAATCCTAGTTAAATGCATACTTATAGTTGATTCCAGTTCTTTGCAACTCCATTCAATTATATGATAACATAAGTTTAGTGTTTACTTATATTTGGACACAAAAATAAAAATTTGTTTATGTATGCAAAAAAACTGAGACCTCACATCATGACTGGTGGGAAAGTGTAAACTACGATACAATTACTATTTTTTTTAAGTCTAGGTATGTATTCGTAATTAGGGGTGGGAATCGATTCGGTTTTTTGGTTTTTCGGTTTCCTCGAATCGGTTTCTTCTGTTTGAAATTTTTTGTAGTCCAATTCGAAAATCGAACCAAATCGAATTCAAATTCTCTAGACCAAACCGAAAACCGAATTCTAATTCGGTTTGGTTCGGTTTGAAAGCCGAGGAAACCAAATATTAACTTAAAAAAATTTCAAACATAAACTAAAATGTTTTTAACATAGAAAACTAAAGTTGAAAACAGAAAGATCTAAAGTTTCATACAAAATGATCCAAAGAGTAAATAGGTTAAAATGATTTTTACTTTATAGTTAATACTTTTATTTAATATAAAATATAAAATATATTTTTTTAATTAATTGACTTATGAAATTCGGTTTTTCGGTTCGGTTTGGTTTAAACTTCATGAGACCAAAACTCGAACCAAAAACCAAATTTACAATTCGGTTTGGTCTCAAACCAAACCAAAAACCGTATTTGAATATGGTTCGGTCTGAAATCGATTTCGGTTTGATTTGGTTTTCAGGTTTTTTGGTTTTGGACCAAATAATTCCCAACCTTATTCGTAATCCAAATGTTTGCTTTTATTAGCTTTACCATTTTCTGCAACACAAAAACAACATACTTATATTACTACTTGTATATCACTGCCAAATAATTATAAAATAAAAAATAGGGGGAGAGAGTTGCATGTGCATCTTCAGTCATTGAATTTGCATCATCTTTGACTCGTCCGGGTCGACTGGGATACTGATTTTACACACATACATACACAGTAACGGAGCTTGGACATTTATTTTGGGGGGGCGAAAGTATAATATACATAAAAATCGGAAAGCAGGGGGCCACATCATAAATTTTATATTTTTAGGCTAAAATGGAAGGGCTATTTCTAACAAAAAATTCAGGGGGGGGGGGGGGGGGGAGGGGGGCACAGCCCCCTTTGCCCTAAGCAAGCTTCATCTATGTACATACAACAAAACATAAATTAGCTGATAGGAAACAAAAAATAAAGAGAGATTATGAGAGGTTTAGTTGCTATTTCTCGCCCCAAGGTCAAGAGCTCTTCAGCAATGGCGGCATCCCCTCTCACACTCTAACTTTCCCACACTTTTGGTTTTGTTTGAGGAGGAAAAGTAGTGAATATGAATAGGTTCAGTTCAAATTATATAGAGTAACAGGGAATCGCTGTTTGGCGAAAAATCCCACATGAGATGATTACTATAGGAGGTTTTGAAGTTGGGGAGGAGAGATGAAGAAGAAATATGTGTTTGTTTCATATGCCTAATATTATAAATGATATTTAGTAGATGAGAAGACTTTAGGTGGGAAAACAAAGAAAGCATTCCGGCTAAATTTTTTATTTTTTATTTATATGCATTCTATTTTTGAAGGGTATTTTTTTATTTATATGCATTTTATTTTCTAAAGGTATTTTTATCTCTCTATCAACTTTTATGAATTATGATTAGGTCTAACATGCCAAAAATATGAGTAAATAATATGTTTTATTATTAAAACTAAATCAAAATAATAAATAGAAACAAGTTGGTTAATTATCTTATTCATTTTAATTGATTAATCATGTTTTTTTAACATCATATTAACTCCAATGATAATGATAATAATAATTTATTTTATTACCTAATTTGTTATACTACTTGACTTATTGTCCGTTTGAACATTACAAGAATATTAATCTAACTTATTGAATGTGGAAATAATATATTTTTATTACTGACAGACACTCGATCCTATTTTTTTAATAGGAATATTGTATTAGCTATGTTACATATGTCTTTGGATGTATTAGTTGTCTTACATGCATGTTACTAATATATAGTTTGCGTAACGACAGATGGATCGTAGTTATTGGATGTATGGAATTAAACGTTCATGTGATGAATATTTGGCATGTTTGAGTGGTTTTCTTAAAGTTGCAGAGGAGAATCGGGTGAATAAAGGAGAAAGCTACATATGGTGTCTTTGTGTAGATTGTTAGAATTGTTGTATGTACACTGATTCTGACAAAATAGAAGAGCATTTGATAATTCATGGGTTTATGAGAGATTATACGTGTAGGTCACGAGATGGTGAGATATTGGTTGATCATAATGCAATTGCTTTAGAGTATAATGATGATATTGATGATAAAATGATAACAATTGTGATAACTTATCTACAATGTTACATGATTGTGAAGACAATGTTGCTGAAGATGATTATGAAAAATTTCAACAATTATTTGATGAATCAGAAAAACCTTTGTACACTGGGTGTACAAAATTTACCAAACTATCCGTTGTGTTGAAATTGATTAACTTAAAAGAAAACAATGGTTGGAGTGATACAAGCTTCACAAGTCTTCTAAAGATTTTTCATGAGATGCTTCCGGATGATAACGAGCTACCTCTGTCCACATACCAAGCGAAAAAATTGATGTGTCTGATGGGAATGGAAATTAAAAGAATACATGCTTGCCCAAATGATTGTATGTTGTATCGAAACGAATATGCCAATCTACATAGTTGTATTACATGTGGTACATCACGATACAAAAGGAAAAATCCTACAGAAGAAAACAATAATATGAGAATGAGTGGACCGCTTGCTAAAGTCTTATGGTATTGGCCTATCATTCCAAGATTAAAATGGTTATTTGCAAATGCTAAAGATGCAAAGTTGATGTGATGGCATGCTGAGGAGCGTACATGTAATGCCCGTAGATCCGGGCTAGTCAATTTAGAGAGAATAGGGTCGAAAATGACTTTTAGGCAAAATATTATTTATAACAAATAGTCTTAACCAAGTTGTAGAATATTAATCAAGGATTTCATACATATAAAGAACGCCGAAATCCGAGTTATAACGAAGAAGTTATGGCCCATCGAAGTTTTACGACAGAACCGACACGACACCGGGAAGCGTAAAAAGTGAATTTACGATAGAAGACTTTGTAGCCTTAGTAATCTAAACCAAAGTTATAGAGTATGTTAAACCGAGAAAATCCATTAAAAGAACGCCCAAATCTGACTTCGTATGAGGAAGTTATGATTTTTCGAAGTTTCGGCTTAGCAGTGTACAGCCTGAAACTCGAATTTTAGTTCGAGTGGTTTTTGGCTTACGCGACCTAAATGAGAGCTGAAGATCTCATTAATAGGAACTCAACGGTAAAAAGACAGAAGAAAACGGAGTCTGTATGAAGGAGTTATGAATTCTTCGCGGTCATTTAACAGTCTAATCACCTCCTACTGTTAAATTTGATATCGGTCGAGAATTAGTTGACGGAGTCTAAATCAAAGTTGTAGATATTATTTTTACCTACGCGTGGATATAAAGAACATCGAAAACGGAGGTTGTATGCGAAAGTTATGAATTTTTGAAAATCGGCTGATTTCCACTCTGTGTGCGATGCCACGTGTCAGCACCAGGCTTTGCCTTGGTGCCCAAGTAGGCTCACGACGTGAGCATCAAGAAACTCACGATGTGAGTGACCCTCCAGCCTCCTATAAATAGAGATGCCCCCTCCATTCATTCTTACACCTCCCTTCACTTCCCTCTCTCTCTAGAACTTCTCTCTAGCCCCGAAACCCCCCAAAAAGCCTAGGGATCCTCCCTAGCATGAGGCGGAAGCCCCGGAGTGCCCGACGGCTCTGAGAAGAAGAGCCTTTCGTGTCGGGAACGCTACTCCAGCGAAGCCCGGTTTTGCGAAAAACACGTTGTAAGTGAGCTATGCCTACCCTATCTTTAGTATAACTTATGTTTCAATATAGTAATGTTATTGGGACCTTATAAGGAGTATTTGGGCTATTATTATGGGTTATATAAGTATTGTTTAACGCTTATATAATAGTAATAATAGTTAGACTATTTATTAGTCTCGTTAAACGTTAGACTAAACCCTAGTGATATTGATACTAGGTTTTGTCGAGGAAGTTGTTTTAAGAGTAACGAAGTGCTGTCCGAGTGCCGAGTCACCACGTTCCCAGGTGAGTGCATGGTCCTTTTCATCTTACACATAAATATGAAGTATTTTATATAAATTACGTGCTATGTGTGCATATTATCTGAATACTTGTTGTCTATGATATAGGAATGATTTTATACATGTTTTAAATGATTTAAACTGTATATTTATTTTATATCTACAAATATGTTGGGATAAAACATGGGTAGACGAAATAGTTGGTGTGTGATGAAATGAAATGATGAGAGACAGGTGATGATAGGAAGGTGATGATAATTAGGTGAGGATAGATAGGTGATGATGAATTGGTGATGTAGGATGAAAGATACTATAACCTTGTCTGACAATTTGGAGATGTAGTCATCTACCAGAGTATAGATGGCGACCACGGACTATTCTAGACAACCCCGTGGAAAAACTAGCAGGCTCATAACTTGTAGGTGATGAATTACGAGTTCAGGCGATGTTGTAACTACGTATTCATGCGATGATACCCTAACCCTTGTTGGGCACGTATTGAGGGAGTAATCCCTGAATCAATATTGTCTATGTGATGTAGGTGATGATCCTTAGGGAGAGTCCTTAGGAGCAAACATATAAGGAAATGCGATGTAAGGAGATGAGAGGAAAATATGATGTAGGAGACGACCCTTAGGATAAATCCTTAGGGAAGGTACTTAGGAATAAAGAAGATAATGGGGATGGGTAATTGAGTTAATTGTTTGATGATTAAACATAATAATTATATTATTGTGGGTTGAAAACCCTATGTACTCACTAGGTTTCCCAACCCGACCCACTCAGTTTACTTGTATCACATGTGACGATGTGAAGTTACATTACACTAAGAGATTAAGGAGATATAGATCACTAGTGTAAATGAATGTAAGTTCTGTTTATGCTTATGTTTCTGTATTGACGATGACATCCCAAATGTTTTGAAATGAATAAAAATACTTTTCTTTGGAAATGCTTTGATAATGAAATTATCATGTTTTTCTGGGAAGAAATTCCGCAACGTTTTTATTAAAAGAGATACTCTGATATTTTTATAAAGCATAAACAAAATCGGTCTTTTATGGCCGTGAAAATGGGGATGTTACAGTACAATAGAAGACAAAATAAGGCATGTTGCAGATTCTCCTCAGTGGAGAAATATCAATTCTAAGTTTGAAGAATTTGGTCAGGATATGAGAAATATTAGGTTTGGACTTAGTTATGATGACATTAATCCATTTGGAAGCTTGAGCAGCCACCATAGTACATGGCCAGTTCTTCTTTGCATCTACAATCTTCCGCCTTGGTTATGTTTGAGAAGAAGATACATCATGATGTCACTACTAATTCAAGGTCCAAAGCAATCGGGAAATGACATTGATGTTTATTTATCTCCATTAATCGAGGACATGAAAAAGTTGTGGAGTCCAGGTGTCGAAGTGTATGATGCATATAGTAGGGAAAATTTCCAACTTCGGGCCATGATTTATTGCACCATAAGTGATTTCCCAGCATCTGGGAATTTATCTGGATACAATACAAAGGGGTCAAAGGCATGTCCAGTATGTGAAGACGACACAACAATCAGTATGGTTGAAAAATTGCAAGAAAAATGTATACATGGATCATCGAAGATATCTTCCAAATAATCATCCGTATCGTAAGAAAAAAAATGTTTAATGGTAAAACCGAGAGCACGATAGCAAGGCCACCGTTACAAGGAGAAATTGTATTTTCCCATGTTGAAAATATAAACATTACATTCGGAAAAACCAAAGGTAAAGGGAAACGAAAACATAAACGTAATGGTAAAGGTAAAGGTACAAATGCTCTAGAAAATAATATTTAGAAGAAAAGATCTATATTTTGGGATTTACCATATTGGAAGCACTTTCAGGTTCAACATTGTCTTGACATTATTCATATCAAAAAAAATGTTTGTGAAAGCTTGATAGCCTTATTGTTAAACATCAAGGGAAAAACAAAAGATGGGGTTAATGTTCGAGATGACATGGTTGAAATGGGGAATCGACCTGAGCTTGCTCCTATTAAGAATACTGGAAAGCGCACGTATCTTCCAGTAGCTTGTTATACCATGTCAAAGGCTGTGAAAACAAATTTCTGCAAGTGCTTGCATGGTGTGAAGGTTCCATCCGGCTATTCTGCTAACATTAAGAAGTTAGTGTCAATGAGTGAACTAAAACTTCTTGGTATGAAGTCTCATGATTGTCTTGTTTTGATGGCCCACATGATTCCTATTGCAATTCGTGGAATATTACCAAATCGCCTTCGACACACAATCACAATTTTATGTTTGTTTTTCAACATGATTCATTCAAAAGTTATTGATCCCGAAGTGTTAGATTTATGGCAAAGTGATATCATCTTGACGTTATGCCAACTTAAGATGTATTTCCCACCTTCATTTTTTGAAATCACGGTTCATGTAATATCTCATATTGTTAGAGAGATAAAGTATTGTGGGCCGGTATACCTACGATACATGTATCCATTTGAGAGATATGTGTGTGTCTTAAAAAGGTATGTAAGGAATAGATTTCGACCAGAGGGTAGTATTGTTGAAGGATACGCTATAGATGAGGTAATTGAATATTGTACTGACTATTTACAAGGTGTTCAAGTATTGGCATACCGAAATCTCGACATGAGGGTAGACTTGTAGGATATGGGACAATTGGATTGAAACGGGTAACTCCAAATAAATAAGACTTGCATCTGGCACATTTTACAGTCCTACAACATATGACGATCATTGCTACATACATAAACGAGCACAAAAGATATATATAAATGTTGAATAGTGGTAAGAGGAAAATATGGTTGAGTACAGAACATAACAAAACATTCTCACAATGGTTAAAAGACAAAGCGAAAGCAAGTTATAGCGTGAACAATGTTGATCAAGTTTTGGTACATCTAGCAAATGGTCCCGAACATGTTGTGGCAACGTACCAAGGGTACGTCATTAATGGTTATACATTCTACACTAATCAACAAGATAAAAAAAAAAGTACACTTCAAAATAGTGGAGTAACGTTAATAGCCTCAACAGAATTATATGGAGATAATCATGATGCATGTAGCACCTGGTTCTTGGTACGTATTATGTTATTAAATCTTATTTTATTTTTGCATTTTTAGCCTTGGGCTCGGCGAGTCGAAGGACTGACTCGCCGAGTAGAAGCGGGATGAGACGCGGAGTCTAAGTTGCGGACTCGGCGAGTTAGGTCCCAGACTCGGCGAGTAGCCGCTGTCTGGACAAAAACCTTAATCCAGCGGCTTGCACCCTATTTAAACGACCTTATGTAGCCTCCACTCCCCCTTTATGCTCCCAAACACTTCTCATAGCAAACCCTAGCCATTTTTTAGGAAATCCAAGGCTTTTGAGTGATTCTTGTGAGTTTTGACCTCAAGGAAGAAGGAAGGGCATAGAAGGACCAAGAGGATACTGAAGGATTCGAGTTTGGTTCACCGTTTGCAGTCTACAGAAAGTATAAAGTCTGAACCTTGGTTATTCATTTGTTAGATCCCTCTTTGGGGGATTTAGGGCTTTTATAAGCCATTTTTGGTGGCAACCCATGTTTGCAAACATGGCTGGGGATTTGAGCTTCTGCATCATGTCATTATTGGAGTCACAAGCCAGATTTGGGTTGCTTTTGCACTCAAGGAAGGCTCCATGCAACAATAGAACCATTTTAGAGCCTTTTAAGCTCAAAAGTCCCATGAATGCACGTAAAGTTTGTAACTTTACGTGCTAGATCGATTTTAGGGGTCTGGATCTATCTTTTGGTCAAGTGTTTTACATCAAAAATCGAAGTTTTAAAGAGGGGATGTGACCGACTCGGCGAGTCCATTCCTGGACTCGGCGAGTCCAAGGGTTCTATCCCATATCAGTGAGGGTCAAAAGGACCAGATGAGTGGCGAGAGGTTTTAAGGAGTCCCAGGGAGTGACCCAACGTTCTGAACTAAGCAAATTGTTCTGGAAATTCATGGTACTCGGCGAGTGCATGAACGGACTCGGCGAGTCCAAGGCAATCTTCATAGAACTCGACGAGTTGTTCATCAACTCGGCGAGTCGAGGACAGATCGTGTTCATCGGACGTAGAGTAACTCGACGAGTTGTTCATATAACTCGGCGAGTTAAGGGCAGGACATGAGTATCAGTTGATGATGAACTCGACGAGTTGTTCATACAACTCGGCGAGTCGGATGAGGATTCAGTCGGTGTTCATTTAGAAGGAAAACTCGTCGAGTCATCGCCTAACTCGATGAGTAGAGACGGGTATGAGGTCTAATGGAAGGATAAGGACTCGGCGAGTCAGGTCAAGTAGAAGTTGATTTGACTTTGACTTCGTCAGGGGGGGTAAAATGCTCATTTTACCCTAAGAGTAGATGTCAGTTTCTGACTAAGTGTTTTGTGGGAATTATAGCCGGAGGATTTCCGGAGCAGCAGCAGCAACAGTCGAAGGATTCCCGCACAGTACAACAACTACTATGAGGTGAGTTTGTTGGATTAGTGTCTAAGTCCATAACTATTTTGGTATGTACTTGACTCGATGGTGCATGGTCCTTTTGGGTTGCCTTCACCGAAGCAACTTTATTGGAGAAATATATATAGAGAGAGGATAATATGATTTATTAATATGTTATAAGAATAATATATTAAAGTAGAAATCATATTTGTTTAATTATTATTGGTCAATAATTAATTAAGAATTAATTTTGTGATCAAGTGTAATTAATTAAACTAGAGGGGCTGAATTGTAATTATGTGATAGTTACAAAATAAGGTAAGGATTATCTTAAATATATGGTGAATGAATTTAAGGTGATAATGCCTTAGAATTCGACTAGGATAAGGGTTTCTAAGACTTATCTTATGGTTGCTTGGTGGACAAGCAACTAGATAAGGATAAGGACTAAAACCCTAATCCTAACCCTATATAAAGACCCCTAAGGCCTTAGAATTCGTGCACTTGATCCCTAGAGCATCTAAGGACGAATTCTAACCTCTCTCCTCTCTCTTTATACCTTCTCCATTTGCTCTTGGTGTTTGTAAGCCATTAGAGGAGTGACACTTGTGACTCTAAGCCTTCCAAAGTCAATACAAGGAGATTTGGGATTGTTATTGCTACATAACAATCAAGGTAATATTATAAACCTATTCTTATGTTAATATGATTACTTATATGCTAGTATTAGGGTTTCTTTATGTGTTCATAATGTTGTGTATCTAATATTGAAAACATAGATCCAATTCTAGGGTTGCATGCACACATAGGATTGTTTATACAAAATCCCATTAGTGGTTTCAGAGCCATTGGTTTTGTTTTCAATTAGCATGATACAAATGTATGAACTTAAAAAAATTAGGGTTTATGGCCAATAAACCCTAGGAAGCTTTGAATTTTCGAAACTAGGGTTCTTGAACCCTGATGTTCGAAATTGGTTAGGGTTTCCTAAACCCTTTCCTTAGCCACCAAATTTTTCGAATTCTAGGGTTATCCAACCCTTGATTTTCGAGATTAGCCTCCTCCCCAAGATAAGATCCTAATTTTTAGGGATTTGGATTATCCCATATCTTGTAATTATCCTTTAATGGTTATATATGGTAATTAAAGATTATGAATTATCCTATCCCATGATTTTCGAAATCTATAGAGATATTTAAGGGATTAGGATATCTTAATTGTTTAATTGGTAATTATCCTTTATGATTTAGATAATCCCTTATGATTTAATAATTTAAATTAATAGTTTAATTCAAGATAATTATTAAATCAAGAGTTTTAATATTTGAAATTTTAATTTAAATGGTATTAAATTTCGAAAATTTTAAAGTGAGATTGAAACCTAAATGTTTTGAAAAGTTTCAAAAACTTGCCCTCAAGTTTTGGAATTTAAATTTAGATTAAAAGTTTAATTTTAAAATGTTAAATTCTAAAACCCTAGTTTTGAAAAGTTCAAATTTCACCCTTATGGTTTTATTAAAATTGATTAAATGTATAATTAAGAGAGAGTTAATAAATCCATAATGTTATGGTTTACATTTAATTAAATTAAAAGTGTAATTTGTAAAATTAAACCACCTAGTATTTTAAAAGTATAAAATACACCCTATACTATATATAACATTAAAAGTCTAACATTATATATGTATAACTAAAAGTCAGTCTTACCGTTAGTAGGCCTCATTTACGAAACTGGTCTATAAGGGGTGTTTAAGAAAATTGCCTATAAAATGGCGATTGAATGGGTATCCACTCTTACCCACCGCACTCTTGACTAGTGGAGGGTCGTTAGCCGAACGGGTAGGATAGGACGAAACCTTCCTTTATAAGTATAATGAAGTACAAAAGTAACTAAATGTTTTTCAAATTCCCAATCTTAGTTACTTAGGCAAAAGTGAATTGATGCAATTCCATGAAATTACACTTTGTGCCCTTACGAAGACGTTAGTGGAGCGTGTGTGGTTTACCGGCACACTAAATGGTTCTAAGCAAAGGTAGCAAAGGGTGACTCAATGTTTTTCATAGTTCGGTGGAGCGTGTGTGGTTTACCGGCACACCGAATAGGTGACTGTAACATGTGAGGGCACCATGTAAGTTTGCATGGTTATTCACACCCGCTTTGTGATCCTCGGCATCCCAGTCACAAACTAGAGGGGCATATCGAGATTTAAACATGTCGTTGAAATGTTCAATGAATCTCAAAGGATCTAGGAGTTTTCATAGATTTAAAACTTCAATTAATTTTTCGTTTTTCATGGTGGAAATTAGTGAATCGTCATTCACTTACCTTCAAATATTCTGCAACTAGATTACGGCATCCCTTTTCTATGTTGTAGCATATTGTGTTGGGTCCTGGCCTTGGAATTTCATTTGGGTGATTTACCAAGGACTCAATCAATCAACTAACTTGAATTTCGTTTTCTCCCATTTTTGTAGATGTCAAAGTTCGACAACTACGGTCTTCCCAAATCCCGTGGAACAAGCATTCCACATGAAGATGATATTCCACGATTCGATCGAGGAACAAGAAACCATGCTTCACTTCCTCCTCCTCCTCCAATTGTTCCCCCTAACCCACAAGATCAAAAAATTAAAAGGTTCAATATCACTCAAGCCCTTTTAGCAAGTAAACATAAAGAAGGAAAGTCGGTGTGTGCACACGTCCTAGGGATGAAGTCGCACATTGATAGACTAAGAATGATGGGATCCGTTGGCGGTGAGGAGATGGTTGTTGATTGGTTTCTTCAGTCACTTCCCAACTCATATAGTGAGTTCGTAAGAGAGTACTATATGATGAACCACGATGTGACCCTTATAGATCTCACCTACATGCTTATTGCTGCTGAATCAGAAATGGTTTGGCGCAATAGAAAAGCAAAGTTGATTGGTGAATCTGCCTTCAAGACCTCTATGGATATAGACAATGGCAATGAAAGACATGCAATGATCGAAAAGTTTGATCATAAGAGAAAGGCGATGTCTGAAGTAGTTCCATGTGTTGTTCCAAAAGAGTCAATTTGCTTTTATTGCCAAGAGAAGGGGCATTGGAGACGAAGTTGCCCTAACTACCTAAGAGATCTAAGAGATGGGGGAGTCAGAAAGTATGGCTCCACTTTAGGTAAAATCCACTATATAACTCCGTTAAGTTCCTATTCATTGATTCTTAATACATGATGTAATAAGATTGCATTTGAGTGTTTTGCAGGATCAGTGAAAAGAAAGGAAGCTTGTTGAGAAAGCAAGATGAATCTAATCACCAAGAGATGGATCTCGATCGCATGGACTTGAAGATTAGATTTTAAGCTTAGATAGTTATGATAGAGTTGTTAGAAATTTCATTTTTTACATAGTCTTCAATGGATTTTGCATTGTAAGGACAAATGTTTTTCCACTGCTTTTATAAATAAAATTTTGTTTGACTTATTTATTTATTTATTTGTTTATTTCCTTGCAATGAAATCATTATGAAAATTGATGTTAGCATATTTCTACAACGAATGGATATGATTCTTAGTTATGTTATTTATGGAAATGTCAAGAATTTACCAAATAGGGAGAGTTTCTCATCGCCCAAAGTTTCAAATGGACAGAAATTTGGAATCACACAACTTGATTGCATGATGAATGAGAAATTTCATATTTGGAAATTAGACTAATTTGTTGACAAAGTGTTAAGTGAAGGACCAGGAGATCGAGTACACAAAGTTATGTATTGATCAAGTTCACCATAAGAGTAACAAAGATATTCGTCATGATTTACTAAAAATTTAGTAAATGTGATTATACTTATGAGATTAAGTGTAATTCAGAATTCATTAAAAAGGTTTAAATCAATAGCAAAACGAATAAGAAGAATCAAGTATGCAGAAAGATAAGAGTTTCTCCATTCTAAGAAGAAGGGAGAGTAGCTTTTATGCTTTATGATAGGTCTTAATGATTAAGAACCATATCTCAATTGATCCTCTAAGTGAGTCTTAGCATAATTGTATGTTTGAGAAGAGGAATCAATGATTGAAGAAATGGTTAAATCAAGAAGTCAATCATACTTCGTCCCAATAACAAGTCTTAAAGTTAAGATTGTGACAATGAGTGAAAAGTATTAAAGGTTTATAACATTCATCAAATGTGGAAAGTTGTGATGTCTTGAATAAGACAAAGACCAACTAGAGCAAATTTATGAAGTGTTTTGATAAAAACTACACTAACTCTTGGATATTTGTTTGTCAAGAAATGGTTATTGACAAAAGAATCCTATATGTCAAGGAGTCAGTGGGAGTTTTAATGGACTTGAAAAGTTTCAAGAACAAATCAAATAAACCTTAACAATCATCACTAGCACACGAATTGAGGTTTACAACCTATCGTGTTGACATTAATTTGTTTTTGTGCTGTTCCAATTGAGTTAATTATGCATGTGAGTCCTATGAGTTCTCATTTAGAACGCATAAAAGGCAAAGCACCTTAATCAATGAAAGGTACATTGATAGGAAAGGGTGAGCTGCTTAACTACTTGGAAGACATGGTGGGCAGCTGTGCTACCATAAGGCAAGAAATCAAGATTAAGAAAGTTCGGTCCATATGAGTTTGAATTTGTCGTAAACTTTGGTTTTAACAAATTCACATGGATAGGAACAAATACACCGCTTTAAATCTAAGTGTCATAAGATTTCCTACTTCATGAAAATGATTGTGAGGAAATGCTTTCACTAAGAAAGATTTTAAGAAGATAGTGATTGTAAAATTTCATTCTCAAATTCAATTATGGTTACAGTATCCCTTTCCATAATTTGAATTGTGAGGTTTGGCAATTAGTCTTAAATGTTTAGACACACATATCAACTATCTAAGGCAAAGGTGTATAAGTTCAAGAAGCCTTGATAAAAGATTATCAAAGCATTAAGTATTAGAAACATGAACTTAAGAAATTCAATAGGTATTGTTTTTCTGGAAGTTAAGATGTTTATGAATACATGTCGAAGCTAGTGGGAGCATAAGTGTTATGTTTTATAGTAATCATCATGATAGTGGGAGCATAAAAGTTATGATTGTATGATTATTATGGAAAGTATTGCAAGTTGGCAATATTAATTATAGAAAACAAGAGTTATACCTTGCAAAGTCGTAAGGGTTGTAAAGTTGTTTTGCTATAATTAAGGGAGAGAATATTATGCTTCATTTCAAATCTAAAGGATTAGGTTGAGAAATGTTAATAAATTTAGTCAAAGGTACATAGTGTGTTCTTAAAATTTCGATTATGATTACGGCATTCCTTTTCATAATTCGAATTTTGAGAACATAGCAAATAAAACATTATGCGTCGTGTCCCATACACTTCGGGTATAGGATCGATTGCAAATGCTTTAATATTTGACCATTCTAAAATTTTCCAAATGTCTAGCGCATTTAGAGGAAAAAGGGACTAGAATTGGTTCTGACTAAAATAATTAAACAACTAACAAAGGACAATCCAAAGTTCGACGAGGATTGGTTGCTTGTGAGTAGTTGGAAGAATGGTATTAATGGACCATATTGACATTATGATGAATAGAAAAGATTCTATTAAGAATGAGTTATCATATGGAAAATGTGGAAATGTTTCCATATTGGATGGACCATATCGACCTTATTATGAATAGAAAAGATTCTATTAAGAATAAGTTGTCATATGGAACATATGGAAGCGTGTCCATATTGGGAAGTAAATATTGAAAATCTATGACTAGATTAGAAACTTTTATGCAAAAGGATGTTCAAAGGAATGTACTTTGAGTGAAAGACATCATATCTAAGGAATTGTCTTGTAACAATCTCCGTTAGAGAACTTTGTAATATCATTGGCAATAGTCTTAGTGACTTTGGTGCAATGACATTACGAAAGGATCGTTGCATAGAATGTTAGAATCTAGCATATTCTCTAAGTAGCAAGAATTTGATATTCTTACACTTATGAAAAAGGATTTGGAGTTGTGAAATGAGAATGATTGGAAATGTGCTCAATTTGTCTATTTCACAAAAGCAAGAACCATAGGTAAACATTGTGTGCATGCTAGGAGCATGGGACAAGTGTAATAATTCAAGTAAGAAGTTGATTACTCAAAACGACAATAATGAGTAATCGGTATGGTGATAAATAAAAGGAGTTTCATTTATACTCAAAAGTTTGAGGCCATATGGGATTAGTATTATTCTTGTGTTTCACTTTGCATGTTTTGACTTCCAGAATAATTGAGTTTATTAAGAATAATCGAATTATTCGAACGAGCCACAGTCATTCATATGTTGGAAGTAGATATGAATGAAGACTGTCATGAATTGGTGTGTGGATTGTCTAGAAAAGTATTAGACATAAGCAAATGTTTGCTGCAACGTTCATGAGTGCTTACGAATATGATTTGAGCATTGGATTAAACCCACGCTCACTTGGATCGCTCCATGAATTGTATCACGAGTGATTTGTGAGACGATAACATCTTATATTCTTGAAACCGAGATGTGTGAGTTGTATCTTGCGAATCGGTTGCACATTGATAATATGTAAACGCACTAGTAACTTGGTGTTATAAAACATATTGTTGTGTGTAATTCGGTGAGTGAGTGCAAGAGAGCATTGTATCAAAGTTTATCCGTTCCTTTTATCCAAAGTAGGATAAAAGCGATATCTTTGGGCCCCTCGATGGTTTAGTGATGACATACGTAAATTCTCGACCGGGCTAGGGCTAATTTGATTTGTTCAATTAGTTTGTCGTCATAAATCAGAAATCGAGAAGTAGTACAAAGAGAATGATTAGAAATCATATCTCATATGATATCTAGAATGGAGGAGTATATGATCCCTTATCTAAGGACACACGTATGTGATATGATCAGAGTTGACAGCGGCTTTGGAAAGCTACGATTGCAGATCAGGATCTGAAGTCATACGCAGAATAGTTATTAGACTTATCCTAGTGGGAGACTGTTGGATTAGTGTCTAAGTCCATAACTATTTTGGTATGTACTTGACCCGATGGTGCATGGTCCTTTTGGGTTGCCTTCACCGAAGCAACTTGATTGGAGAAATATAGAGAGAGAGAGGATAATATGATTTATTAATATGTTATAAGAATAATATATTAAAGGAGAAATCATATTTGTTTAATTATTATTGGTCAATAATTAATTAAGAATTAATTTTGTGATCAAGTGTAATTAATTAAACTAGAGGGGCTGAATTGTAATTATGTGATAGTTACAAAATAAGGTAAGGATTATCTTAAATATATGGTGAATGAATTTAAGGTGATAATGCCTTAGAATTCGATTAGGATAAGGGTTTCTAAGACTTATCTTATGGTTGCTTGGTGGACAAGCAACTAGATAAGGATAAGGACTAAAACCCTAATCCTAACCCTATATAAAGACCCCTAAGGCCTTAGAATTCGTGCACTTGATCCCTAGAGCATCTAAGGACGAATTCTAACCTCTCTCCTCTCTCTTTATACCTTCTCCATTTGCTCTTGGTGTTTGTAAGCCATTAGAGGAGTGACACTTGTGACTCTAAGCCTTCCAAAGTCAATACAAGGAGATTTGGGATTGTTATTGCTACATAACAATCAAGGTAATATTATAAACCTATTCTTATGTTAATATGATTACTTATATGCTAGTATCAGGGTTTCTTTATGTGTTCATAATGTTGTGTATCTAATAGTGAAAACATAGATCCAATTATGGGGTTGCATGCACACATAGGATTGTTTGTACAAAATCCCATCAGAGTTACCTTCCAGTAGCGGTGGGTCTACGACCACAATGCCGGCCCACCAGTAGGGTTCGTATGTCAAATGATTGTCTTTGCGATATCATCTCGGATTGCTATTACCTGATATGTTATATGCTAGCATGATATGTTGTATGTGATAGTAGTAGAGTTCGGTTGTTAGGACCGAAGGGTAGTCAGACACCCCAGATACGTCTGACAGTATGTGATGATATGTTTGCATGCTGGCTTGTTATGTTATATGCGATAAAGGTAGTAGGAGGGGACCAGTCCCCGAGTTCGGTTGTTAGGACCGAAGGGTAGTTCAGGCACCCCAGATATGTCTGGCAATATGTTTATGTTATGTTATATGTGATAGTAGTAGTAGGGGGTGAAATAGTCCCCGAGGTTCGGTTGTTAGGACCGAAGGGTAGTCAGCACCCAATAATGGCTCGACATGGGTAGGTCAGCGCCCCAGAATAGCTTGACACAGGAAGGACGGCACCCCAGAATGGCCGCATGGGTAGGCCGGCACCCCAGAATGGCCGTACGAGTAGGTCGACACCCTAGAATGGCCGTACCTGGTAGGTCGGGCACCCCAGAAATGTATGGCAGTATGTATGTGATATGATTGTATAGTATGTGGTATGATGGGGGAACTCACTAAGCTTCGTGCTTACAGTTTTCAGTTTTGGTTTCAGGTACCTATTCAGCGAAGGGGAAGGAGTTGGCGCGGTAGCAGCACATCATACACACACATTGGTTTTCCGCATTTATGAGATGTTCTGGGATTGTACTCTGACATTATTATTATTTTCATGTTTTGGGTTTTCAGACACGAGATATGTTTTATGAAATGATATGAACGGATGACGTTTTACTACAAATGTTTTACAAACCACTTAATTTAAATGAAATTTTTGGCCTGTATATTTGGGATGTTACAATGCAAGGTAAAGGATAGCTAAAGAGTCATATTATGGTATCATTCAAGAAATATGGGAATTAAAATATGATACCATCATTATACCTATGCTCAAGTGCAAATGGGTTGACAACCAACGAGGTGTTAAAGTTGACAATGATGGGTTTACAACTGTTGACATTTCCACAAACGGTTATGTATCATAATCATTCATTCTAGCTAAACAAGCTAGCCAAATATTCTATGTTGAGGACCCAAAAGACTCGAAAAAGCACATCGTCATGCATGGAAAACGGCATATACTTGGTGTTGATGATGTTGTGGACGAGAAAGAGTGCGGTTAGTTTGACTAGCTACCCCCATTTTCTATCGGCATTCCATCTTCAAATGATGAGGTTGACGACACTACTTACTTAAGGTTAGATCACAATGAAGGATTATGGGTGTCATAAAACCATGTACTTTGAAAGGTAATAAACGAATTATTTGATACAAAACAAACAAATATGATTATAAATTTGTAGTAATCTAGTACAACCATTGTATTAACATATTTTCTTTTATTTACAGGACAAAATCACAATAGAATACATTACAATATCAAATACCAAATATATGTAACAAAATTTCCAAACTAAGTTTGTTTAGATTTTATTTAATGTATTTCAATATTTCAGTTTCAGTTTGACTTTGAATGCGGTACCTTGCTTTATCAATAGTTTTAGTATAATAGGATGTAGTATTGTTTTTTGCCATATGTACTCTCATATTTATATTATTATTTTTTAAATAAAATAGCTTCATGATTAAGTAAAATTGTAACACCTTTTTTCGGGTCATTTCATAATTCGGGGTCGTGACCCGAAGATCAAGTATCGTAAGGCTTCAGGTTTTCACAACCCAAGCTTCCTAAGCTGCTCTATATGCAAGATCCAACCTTTCCCTCGTTTAAGCTTGCTTCCACTTCTTCCATTTTGCTAATACACCAAGAATGAGGTATTTGAGGCTCTCACAAACTCAAGAAACACACACAAAGGATTTTAGGGTTTTAGGGACACTTGAGAGTGATGGAGGCTTACTAGGGTAAGGTCCAAATGACTTAAGGGTGTTTAAATAGGTCACACGTCCGAAGATTAGGGTTTTGGCCATCTGCCATGTATGGCCCACGTACCCTATCGTACGCCCCGCATACACGGTGCACCTTCGCGATCATTCTATCTCAGTACGCTAAGTGTACTCTTAAGTACGCCTATCGTACAAAAGAGTCCATTTTTGCAAAATAAATTAATTTAAAGGGAAAAAAGTGATTACCTGGTTTGAAGTGTAACAATTTGTAATATAAGTTTAGACAATAAAAAATTAACATAATAATTATAAGTTTTGTCAAAAAGATGTAAACAAATGAATTAGCAGTTAGATGATTTTAAAAAATTCAATATAACAAGTAAACAGTAAATGTAATGTTTAATTTAATTAACAAATGCTTGGAAGTTCTTATTTTCACAGTAAATGTAATGTTTAATTTAATTAACAAATGCTTGGAAGTTCTTATTTTCAATTTGTGCAATCCATAAAGTATATGGAGTAGAATGTGGGTATTAGTATTTTTCTAAAATTTCGCTTATTAAAAATTTCATTTTTTTTATCACTAGTATTAATATATTAGTTAATTGTAAATTATATGACTAATATGAAAAAACTGAAAATATCATAAAGTTACTTTCTTGTCAATTTTTATTTCTTTTTTTGTCAATCATATTTCAAGATCTCAAGAACAATAAAACAACCTGAACATTTAAGAAGATGAGAGGTCAAATTAGTAGAGATGCAAAGATAGGAGATACGGTCGCTCGAGATGAGCTGAAAACTGGAAATGAGTATAGGTGAAAATGATAGAGCAACGGTGGTAGTATTCATTTTAGGGTTTTCACCCTTCTTGAATTTCTTTTGATATTTTTTACTTCATTTTTCTAAATTCAACATTTGTTTTGATAAATTATACCTGCATAATTTATTTATAAAAAAAATTGTTTATCTTAAGTAACCAACATCTATATAAGTTTTGATTATATTTTTTTGATAAATAATGAATCGAATCTATAAAGGTTATTGATTTATTTTATTTTTTATTTATTATTATTATTATTATTAATTTTTTTTTTTTGTGTAAAACTCGTAATGCATTCAATCTCATAGTCGAATGACATTTAATCTCCCAAAATAATGTTTGAGGCATATGCTTATAAATTGCTTGGGTGGGATAAGATACGCAATTAAAATAAACAAATTAAATTTACGATATAACTGATCATTATGTTTTTTTTAGCCGATTTCCATAAAAATTAATTTGCAACATATATTACCAAATAAAACAATACCGCTATCAATATTTGTTATCCCGCTATAAATTTTCATTATCCCGCCCCTTCACGCGATTCCCAAGCTACTATCTGCTTCTACAACTTTGAAAACCACCGATCGCAAACACTGACTCTCTAAATCAACATGAAATCGAAGTTTTCTGGCTGCTATATTCAATGAAGAAACGCTACGTATTGCTGTAAGATTTCGACTAAAACTCATTTTTTGTATCAAGTTTTGGAATCCGTTTACGTGACTTGAATTTCCGATCCACTGTATGTTTATTTCAAGTAATAACTTTCGCACTCAATTTTAGTTGATCACAATTGACTCACTGTTTGTTCATTCAGCTAGACTATTTGCTTGATTCAAACTTAACCCACTTCTATTCTCAATCTTAACCTCGTATTGTTGTTTCATTTTTTCATAATCAATCTCATTTGTAATTGTTGATAAGTTTCAAGTCATGTGGGCAGTTCTTATTGCTGGAAAATGGTGAGTGTTAAGGGTTATTTCATTATGCCTTCCAAGTGTTTGATGTTATGCCTAAAGGACTAGATCGAAACAAATTGGGTCTCTTTGATAACAACTAACAATATTCGAGTGTTTTCTGGCTTACAACCCACAGAAACCAAAAACCAAAGGCTAAACCCAATCCAACCTATCCAAATCCAAATACTTAGCCATTTTCTACTACTACCAACATACCAAAATCTAACCCACAAAAAACAAACCATAAAACAAAAAACCTCCAAAACCAAAAAGTACCAACTCCAAGTCCTCAACAGCCTAGGAGAACAGCAATAATCCTAAGCCATAATCCACCTGGAGCCCAACAAACCTCTCCAACCCTGCGCAGCAACCCAAACCCAAGTCAACTGGATACTAAACATCACGCAACATCAAATTTTTTTGAACTGCTCTCACCACAACCCTGGTTCAAACAATCCTTACCCTCACCCCCCACAAACTTATTAGAAGCAACATCAACCAGGTTCTTCATATTGTAATCTTCCTTGGAATTAATAACATAATTAATCCCAATAGGAGTGGCATTAATATGACCCTGATCAGGCTGAGAAATAGAGTCCAACCAACGTGAACCGGACTTAGAAGAAATAACCCGATGACTCTTCATACTCTTCTCTAAATTATCAACAAAATCATTAGTAATATCATTTAAAACAGCAAAACGATTCACATTCACAAAATTACCACTCATGTTATCCTTATGATTGTCCTTATTACCCTTGCCCTTCTCTGTTTTCTTTAAACTACCAGAATTCACACTTCCTTTCCCATTATGCCCCTGCATATCCAGACTGTTAGAAATATTACTAGCAGCAACATACTGCTGATTCTTTTGCTGATTCCAATGGCTAACACTCCCCCGGTTCCACTTCCTATTTTGATCTCTAGCAGTCCAACCTTTATTGCTACTATTCCAGCTCAAGTTTTGGGTTCCAAAAGAGAAATTCTGATCCCCTTTGCTATTCATGAAGACATTCTCAAGACCCATGTTCTTCCACATTTTCCTTACTTCTGACCTAATCACAGGAAACCCAATCTTCTTATCAAGCAAATAACCATACAAGGTATTCAAGAAAGGAATACTTGCCTTCTTCAAATTTTCAATTGGCAGAACCACAGGCCCTTCATCAGAACCATCAGTTGAAGGGATATACTTAACTCGCAACTTTCCTTTATGAGTTCTACCATTAAGAACTCCAGCATATGACAATTTATTACTAACAATATCTTTATCTATAGGATCAATAGAAATTTTTTCACCTTCATAATTAGAAGCATCCATAACTTGTCTTCCCTTATTAGCATCACCTAGAAGAGAAGGTTCCAGATTAATGATGTTGATAACAGTGGCAGCCTTCTGCAATATCAAATATTCATCAGAAATTTTTCCCAGTGGGGCACAATCCTTGACCTCCCCTTCTTCCTTACTCAATTCGACATCAGAATCGGCATCTGATTCCACCACCACATTACCACTATCATCCCATTTAGAAGATTTGGACAGATAGTCAAAATCACCATCATTCACCATAGTATTCTTCTCATTCCAGTCAATCACACCTGAAACCCCCTATCCATCGTTCCATCTCTAAGACAATTAACCTCAACACCAGGTATAACAACCTTATCGGGAACATTCAACCCTTTATCTTCCTCATTCAAAATCTTATCATTTCCAACATTAACATCAACAACAATTTGATCACCATTCATAGCCAACTCAGCAGAAGAATCCATATGATTAGCAATAGAAGGGCTAACAGTCGTCAACGGACTCTTCACAAGCTTTAAATCAGAATTAGGTCTGGACATCACAACCTCATCCATAGAAATTTCCCGGTTCTTAGAAAGATTAGCAGTATTACCTGATGGAATAGAGATTCCGTGAATGATCGAAGGCAACATCTTATTAAGTTCAAGTCACTTGAAATTGAAAATGAAACCTAGTATGGGTCTTTATATCTCTTAGGTATTAATAGAATTTTATATGTTTTTTTAATGAATCCATAGTTTGGGTGAATTGTATTTTTGATGCTAAGAAATAAAAATCGAAATATGTTATATGTATGAATTGAAATACAAGTAAAATGCATACATCTTGTGTTTATGAATTTGTATCGGGGTGACAAGTGATTTTATACATGTTATTTCAGCTTATATAGACAAACACTTTGTTTTTACTCTAAACTTTATATGATTTATTTGCTAACTGATTCAAAGACTGCATTTTGGAGCACCATTTGAACAGTTGAAATTTTGACACTTGTCTAAAAAGCAACTACTGTAACAACACATGAAGTGTAACATTTATGATGTCTCATATTATTCTGTATATATTTCCCCCAGAATAAATATGACGAATGATCAGCCACAACAAGAAGTAGAACCACAACCACAACAAGAACCAGAACCACAGCCACAGCCACAACCGAGGAAAAAAAGAACAACCACAAGACTTATCGACCATCAAGAGCCACAAGATGTTGATTTCAACAATATTGGTCAGTATGTTGGGAAGAAACAAAGTAAGTTTGCTAACGAGTGTGGTGTTATTACGAGGTCGATGATTTCTGTTGAATATACGAGTTGGAAGAAAGTGCCAATTGCGCAAAAAGATATGCTATGATCGACAATTAAGGTTTGTTATCTACATAAGACCCTTAATTGTCGATCATAGCATATCTTTTTGCGCAATTGGCACTTTCTTCCAACTCGTATATTCAACAGAAATCATCGACCTCGTAATAACACCACACTCGTTAGCAAACTTACTTTGTTTCTTCCCAACATACTGACCAATATTGTTGAAATCAACATCTTGTGGCTCTTGATGGTCGATAAGTCTTGTGGTTGTTCTTTTTTTCCTCGGTTGTGGCTGTGGCTGTGGTTCTGGTTCTTGTTGTGGTTGTGGTTCTACTTCTTGTTGTGGCTGATCATTCGTCATATTTATTCTGGGGGAAATATATACAGAATAATATGAGACATCATAAATGTTACACTTCATGTGTTGTTACAGTAGTTGCTTTTTAGACAAGTGTCAAAATTTCAACTGTTCAAATGGTGCTCCAAAATGCAGTCTTTGAATCAGTTAGCAAATAAATCATATAAAGTTTAGAGTAAAAACAAAGTGTTTGTCTATATAAGCTGAAATAACATGTATAAAATCACTTGTCACCCCGATACAAATTCATAAACACAAGATGTATGCATTTTACTTGTATTTCAATTCATACATATAACATATTTCGATTTTTATTTCTTAGCATCAAAAATACAATTCACCCAAACTATGGATTCATTAAAAAAACATATAAAATTCTATTAATACCTAAGAGATATAAAGACCCATACTAGGTTTCATTTTCAATTTCAAGTGACTTGAACTTAATAAGATGTTGCCTTCGATCATTCACGGAATCTCTATTCCATCAGGTAATACTGCTAATCTTTCTAAGAACCGGGAAATTTCTATGGATGAGGTTGTGATGTCCAGACCTAATTCTGATTTAAAGCTTGTGAAGAGTCCGTTGACGACTGTTAGCCCTTCTATTGCTAATCATATGGATTCTTCTGCTGAGTTGGCTATGAATGGTGATCAAATTGTTGTTGATGTTAATGTTGGAAATGATAAGATTTTGAATGAGGAAGATAAAGGGTTGAATGTTCCCGATAAGGTTGTTATACCTGGTGTTGAGGTTAATTGTCTTAGAGATGGAACGATGGATAGGGGGTTTCAGGTGTGATTGACTGGAATGAGAAGAATACTATGGTGAATGATGGTGATTTTGACTATCTGTCCAAATCTTCTAAATGGGATGATAGTGGTAATGTGGTGGTGGAATCAGATGCCGATTCTGATGTCGAATTGAGTAAGGAAGAAGGGGAGGTCAAGGATTGTGCCCCACTGGGAAAAATTTCTGATGAATATTTGATATTGCAGAAGGCTGCCACTGTTATCAACATCATTAATCTGGAACCTTCTCTTCTAGGTGATGCTAATAAGGGAAGACAAGTTATGGATGCTTCTAATTATGAAGGTGAAAAAATTTCTATTGATCCTATAGATAAAGATATTGTTAGTAATAAATTGTCATATGCTGGAGTTCTTAATGGTAGAACTCATAAAGGAAAGTTGCGAGTTAAGTATATCCCTTCAACTGATGGTTCTGATGAAGGGCCTGTGGTTCTGCCAATTGATAATTTGAAGAAGGCAAGTATTCCTTTCTTGAATACCTTGTATGGTTATTTGCTTGATAAGAAGATTGGGTTTCCTGTGATTAGGTCAGAAGTAAGGAAAATGTGGAAGAACATGGGTCTTGAGAATGTCTTCATGAATAGCAAAGGGGATCAGAATTTCTCTTTTGGAACCCAAAACTTGAGCTGGAATAGTAGCAATAAAGGTTGGACTGCTAGAGATCAAAATAGGAAGTGGAACCGGGGGAGTGTTAGCCATTGGAATCAGCAAAAGAATCAGCAGTATGTTGCTGCTAGTAATATTTCTAACAGTCTGGATATGCAGGGGCATAATGGGAAAGGAAGTGTGAATTCTGGTAGTTTAAAGAAAACAGAGAAGGGCAAGGGTAATAAGGACAATCATAAGGATAACATGAGTGGTAATTTTGTGAATGTGAATCGTTTTGCTGTTTTAAATGATATTACTAATGATTTTGTTGATAATTTAGAGAAGAGTATGAAGAGTCATCGGGTTATTTCTTCTAAGTCCGGTTCACGTTGGTTGGACTCTATTTCTCAGCCTGATCAGGGTCATATTAATGCCACTCCTATTGGGATTAATTATGTTATTAATTCCAAGGAAGATTACAATATGAAGAACCTGGTTGATGTTGCTTCTAATAAGTTTGTGGGGGGTGAGGGTAAGGATTGTTTGAACCAGGGTTGTGGTGAGAGCAGTTCAAAAAAATTTGATGTTGCGTGATGTTTAGTATCCAGTTGACTTGGGTTTGGGTTGCTGCGCAGGGTTGGAGAGGTTTGTTGGGCTCCAGGTGGATTATGGCTTAGGATTATTGCTGTTCTCCTAGGCTGTTGAGGACTTGGAGTTGGTACTTTTTGGTTTTGGAGGTTTTTTGTTTTATGGTTTGTTTTTTGTGGGTTAGATTTTGGTATGTTGGTAGTAGTAGAAAATGGCTAAGTATTTGGATTTGGATAGGTTGGATTGGGTTTAGCCTTTGGTTTTTGGTTTCTGTGGGTTGTAAGCCAGAAAACACTCGAATATTGTTAGTTGTTATCAAAGAGACCCAATTTGTTTCGATCTAGTCCTTTAGGCATAACATCAAACACTTGGAAGGCATAATGAAATAACCCTTAACACTCACCATTTTCCAGCAATAAGAACTGCCCACATGACTTGAAACTTATCAACAATTGCAAATGAGATTGATTATGAAAAAATGAAACAACAATACGAGGTTAAGATTGAGAATAGAAGTGGGTTAAGTTTGAATCAAGCAAATAGTCTAGCTGAATGAACAAACAGTGAGTCAATTGTGATCAACTAAAATTGAGTGCGAAAGTTATTACTTGAAATAAACATACAGTGGATCGGAAATTCAAGTCACGTAAACGGATTCCAAAACTTGATACAAAAAATGAGTTTTAGTCGAAATCTTACAGCAATACGTAGCGTTTCTTCATTGAATATAGCAGCCAGAAAACTTCGATTTCATGTTGATTTAGAGAGTCAGTGTTTGCGATCGGTGGTTTTCAAAGTTGTAGAAGCAGATAGTAGCTTGGGAATCGCGTGAAGGGGCGGGATAATGAAAATTTATGGCGGGATAACAAATATTGATAGCGGTATTGTTTTATTTGGTAATATATGTTGCAAATTAATTTTTATGGAAATCGGCTAAAAAAAACATAATGATCAGTTATATCGTAAATTTAATTTGTTTATTTTAATTGCGTATCTTATCCCACCCAAGCAATTTATAAGCATATGCCTCAAACATTATTTTGGGAGATTAAATGTCATTCGACTATGAGATTGAATGCATTACGAGTTTTACACAAAAAAAAAAAAATTAATAATAATAATAATAATAAATAAAAAATAAAATAAATCAATAACCTTTATAGATTCGATTCATTATTTATCAAAAAAATATAATCAAAACTTATATAGATGTTGGTTACTTAAGATAAACAATTTTTTTTATAAATAAATTATGCAGGTATAATTTATCAAAACAAATGTTGAATTTAGAAAAATGAAGTAAAAAATATCAAAAGAAATTCAAGAAGGGTGAAAACCCTAAAATGAATACTACCACCGTTGCTCTACCATTTTCACCTATACTCATTTCCAGTTTTCAGCTCATCTCGAGCGACCGTATCTCCTATCTTTGCATCTCTACTAATTTGACCTCTCATCTTCTTAAATGTTCAGGTTGTTTTATTGTTCTTGAGATCTTGAAATATGATTGACAAAAAAAGAAATAAAGATTGACAAGAAAGTAACTTTATGATATTTTCAGTTTTTTCATATTAGTCATATAATTTACAATTAACTAATATATTAATACTAGTGATAAAAAAAATGAAATTTTTAATAAGCGAAATTTTAGAAAAATACTAATACCCACATTCTACTCCATATACTTTATGGATTGCACAAATTGAAAATAAGAACTTCCAAGCATTTGTTAATTAAATTAAACATTACATTTACTGTTTACTTGTTATATTGAATTTTTTAAAATCATCTAACTGCTAATTCATTTGTTTACATCTTTTTGACAAAACTTATAATTATTATGTTAATTTTTTATTGTCTAAACTTATATTACAAATTGTTACACTTCAAACCAGGTAATCACTTTTTTCCCTTTAAATTAATTTATTTTGCAAAAATGGACTCTTTTGTACGATAGGCGTACTTAAGAGTACACTTAGCGTACTGAGATAGAATGATCGCGAAGGTGCACCGTGTATGCGGGGCGTACGATAGGGTACGTGGGCCATACATGGCAGATGGCCAAAACCCTAATCTTCGGACGTGTGACCTATTTAAACACCCTTAAGTCATTTGGACCTAATCTTCCAACTCATATATTCAACAGAAATCATCGACCTCGTAATAACACCACACTCGTTAGCAAACTTACTTTGTTTCTTCCCAACATACTGACCAATATTGTTGAAATCAACATCTTGTGGCTCTTGATGGTCGATAAGTCTTGTGGTTGTTCTTTTTTTCCTCGGTTGTGGCTGTGGCTGTGGTTCTGGTTCTTGTTGTGGTTGTGGTTGTGGTTGTGGTTCTACTTCTTGTTGTGGCTGATCATTCGTCATATTTATTCTGGGGGAAATATATACAGAATAATATGAGACATCATAAATGTTACACTTCATGTGTTGTTACAGTAGTTGCTTTTTAGACAAGTGTCAAAATTTCAACTGTTCAAGTGGTGCTCCAAAATGCAGTCTTTGAATCAGTTAGCAAATAAATCATATAAAGTTTAGAGTAAAAACAAAGTGTTTGTCTATATAAGCTGAAATAACATGTATAAAATCACTTGTCACCCCGATACAAATTCATAAACACAAGATGTATGCATTTTACTTGTATTTCAATTCATACATATAACATATTTCGATTTTTATTTCTTAGCATCAAAAATACAATTCACCCAAACTATGGATTCATTAAAAAAACATATAAAATTCTATTAATACCTAAGAGATATAAAGACCCATACTAGGTTTCATTTTCAATTTCAAGTGACTTGAACTTAATAAGATGTTGCCTTCGATCATTCACGGAATCTCTATTCCATCAGGTAATACTGCTAATCTTTCTAAGAACCGGGAAATTTCTATGGATGAGGTTGTGATGTCCAGACCTAATTCTGATTTAAAGCTTGTGAAGAGTCCGTTGACGACTGTTAGCCCTTCTATTGCTAATCATATGGATTCTTCTGCTGAGTTGGCTATGAATGGTGATCAAATTGTTGTTGATGTTAATGTTGGAAATGATAAGATTTTGAATGAGGAAGATAAAGGGTTGAATGTTCCTGATAAGGTTGTTATACCTGGTGTTGAGGTTAATTGTCTTAGAGATGGAACAATGGATAGGGGGTTTCAGGTGTGATTGACTGGAATGAGAAGAATACTATGGTGAATGATGGTGATTTTGACTATCTGTCTAAATCGTTTATTCTTATATTACTTTTGTTACATTGATTGCGTTTAGGGTCATCAGAAAGTTGCTTCTTTGAAAACCGTCCCATTTGTGTTTCCAGAGCTTTGTGCAGAACTCTTTGATGGAAACAGTGCATCTGGTAATCTCAGCTATGCCACATCCTAAACACCATCAGGACATGGATCATCTTCTTTCCATGGTGCACCACTACAGCTTATGGACGCCCCTTCCATTAACATAGATGAGGATGATTTCTTTTCCAGTCATACTAGTGAGCATTTTACTCAGCCTCCACCTTCTGCTGATTCACCTTTTGGTAACCCCAACAAAAGGGCTAAACCCTCAACTCCTAGACCTCGAGCTCCTAGTGCCTCACCTGATCCACCTTCTTATGCCTCACCTAAAGCTTCTATTATTGCTGATGATTTAGCACTGGAGATGCAAAAAGCTCTACACCATTTGAGTGGGTCAGGTTGGGAAACCTGGTGAGTACATAGGGTTTTCAACCCACAGTAATATAATTATTATGTTTAATAATCAAACAATTAACCCAATTACCCATCCCCATTATCTTCTTTACTCTTAAGGATCTACCCTAAGAATCAACTATTCTTCGTTCATTCATTCCTAAGGATCATTACAAGGAATCGGCAAAAAGTCCATCGTTACCGGGGTTTAGGCACTAAGTCTGCATAGTCGCTAGGATTTATAAAAGAGGCACTAAGTCCGCATAGTCTCCAGGCTTTAGGCACTAAGTCTGCATAGTCGACAGAGTTTATACAACAGGCACTAAGTCCGCACAGTCGCCAGGGTTTAGGCACCAAGTCTGCATGATCGCCAGGGTTTAGGCACCAAGTGTGACAACCCGATATTTCAAGTCAATGTTATGACCTAAGTCAAATATTGTAATCTATTTTGAATTAATTAATAAATAAAAATAGCATCAGAAATGTAATGTTCAAAAGCCTCAGTTGGGATACATAAAGTAGTAGATATCGTAACAAGGTTTTCAGAAAATTAAAGAACACGAAAATCCGAGTTATAACGAAGAAGTTATGACAAATCGAAAATCCACATCAAAACCGGTAAAACACTATTAAGTGTAAAATGTGAAATTTCAATAAAATACTTCTTAGCTTTAAGTATTTAAATCAATGTTGTAGATATCATTAAACCGTGAACGTACATAAAAAGATCGTCCAAATCTGACTTCGTATGAAGGAGTTGCGATTTTTCTAAGTTTCGGAGTAGCAGTAGACAGCTAAAAACTCGAAATAGAGATCAAGTGATATTTAGTCGTCACAACCTAAACGAGAATTGAAGATCTCTAGAATAGTAGTACAACGGTAAAAAGACAGACGAAAATTGACATAAGATGAAGGAGTTATGAATTTTTAACGGTCTTTTCCTGTCCAAGACTATTAAAAATATATAAATAAAAATAAAGTCAAAATTTGCCAACGAAGTCTAAATGAAAGTTGTAGATTAAATTCTCACCTATACGTGGATATAAAGAATGTCAAAATCTGAGCTCGTATACGAGAGATATGAATTTATGAAGTTCGGAGCACGAACTTCCACATCTGTCAGGATTCACGTCGTGAGTCAAAGGAGGTTCACGACGTGAACCAGTGATAGACGTTTACCAAGAGTCAGGCTATAAGATGTCGAGTCTACGAATTGATCATAACATAATTCATGACGTGAACTCCAATTTTTCACCCTATAAATAAGATGCGAGGGTTCCGGCTTGTTTTGCTAATTTACACCATTTCTCTCCAATTTTCTTACTTTCGAGCCTCTCGAAACTATCCCGATGCCCCCGTTACGTATCCAAACTCCGACAAAGGTCCGAAGGTCCGAAACTCCCGAAACATTTACCGCTTTCCAGTCGAAGTGCTGCCCAAGAAAAGTCTTGTTTTCTTCAAATCATCACACTTACTAGGTGAGTTCATACCCCTATATTTTCACATTTTTATTATACTTTAGGGGGAGAAATACAAGTGATACACAAGAAAAACTTATGTTAAAATACAAATCATAAACTAATGTTAAAATACAAACGTTATACTTTACATGCAAAGTTGGTAATACACCAAGGTTTATCATTCAAATGAAACACACTTTTGAAAAACTATAATATGTATAGTTTACGAGATATTCATGATATTTTACACTCTATAAATACTATTGAAAGGAAATACTTACATTTACAAAAAAATGGACTTTTCATACGTAAATCTATCTGATACAAACTTTTGTGAGACATTCGACTTCATGTACCTTCAAGTACACATTTAAAGTCCTGTATTATAAACCATAAGTTCTTGTGAGGAGAGCGTGATACTTGTGTATAGATCTATACGGGATTGACAATCCAACACCATATAAACTTGCATATAAGTTTATGATTTCAGCCTATAAGTATATGAGTTAAGAAAGGATTATGAATTTACCCAACATTCATAACAATTCAACACAAAAATTCATAAACCTAAATATAATTTTGAGCAAGTTTATATGCTGAATTTAACCATCTAATTTATGATCTTTATTTTTTCTTTATAGTTTATATCTTGCTTTTACTTTATGCAAATATTGAATATGCTTTCAATTTCAAGATCATGTAAAGACATAAAGTAGTAAATTGCTTTCTAGACACTAGGCTAGGCTTAATAATTTGCATCCTATTTACATAGAAAATAATCATACTATCATATTTATAGAATGAGTTTTTCATTTTGGTTAAGTTCCCGAACCACCGGCATAATCTTATATGGAGATTTAAGAAATGTTGAAAAAAAAGTTTGTATTTTATTTGTTGATCATCGATTCACTGTTGTCCTCTAAAAAATCAGCAGTGGTACTCAATTGCATAAGAAATCAAAAAAAAAATTACCTGATGTTGAAGACGATGGCAGCAAAGGTCGTGATGTTGAAGATGATGGCGGCAACAGCAGCGGCGACTGCGCGAGGGAGGGTGAACCCCCACCGGCGACCGGAAAGGGAGGGGTAGCGGCGGCTGGAGTTGGTCTTCAGATCGATGAGAAGGGTGCCGAGAAGAAGAAGAACGAACGAACGAAGAAGGTGTGGAGCGGCGTTTTTTTTGTTTAGGGCGTAGGGTGTTTTTTATTTAGATGAGGTTAGAAGTGGTTAGAAGAGCCAGGCCTGCAAAAAAAAACAAACTGTTGCGAACTTAAAAGTGTTGCGCGTGTGTTGCGTCATATTCTACAACCTGGTTAAGATTTCAACACTCTTTATATGTATGGAACCCTTGAGACATATTCTAAATAATCTTTTGTCGAAAAGTTGTTTTCGACCCCTATTATCTCTAAATTGACTAGCCCGAATCTACGGGCGTTACAATTATCTCCCCCTTAGGATGATTACGTCCCGGAATCATCAACGAAACAGGGCTCACTTGATGACTCAATACGTTATCTCTTCATCCTAAGTAATATTCGTTACTTTGATGTTTCTTCGAACGAGTATCTAACTCTAAGGTTGTGTTTATTTAAAAAAAAAAAGCTCTTCTAACCTCTTAGTGCTGCGTGGCGCAACACACGTACAACACTTTTAAGTTCGCAACAGTTTGTTTTTTTTTTTTGCAGACTTCGGGCTCAAAAACCTCTTCCCGTCTTCTTCCCCACACATCGTTGGGCTTGGCTCTTCTAACCACTTCTAACCTCATCTAAATAAAAAAACACCCTACGCCCTAAACAAAAAAACGCTGTTCCACACCTTCTTCGTTCGTTCGTTCTTCTTCTTCTCGGCACCCTTCTCATCGATCTGAAGACCGACTCCAGCCGCCGCTGCCCCTCCCTCTCCGGTCGCCGGTGGCGGTTCACCCTCCCTCGCACGGTCGCCGCTGCTGCTGCCGCCATCGTCTTCAACATCATGACCTTTGCTGCCATCATCTTCAACATCAGGTATTTTTTTTTTCTGATTTCTTATGCAATCGAGTACCACTGCTGATTTTTTAGAGGACAACAGTGAATCGGTGATTAACAAATAAAATACAAACTTTTTTTTTCAACAATTCTTAAATCTCCATATAAGATTATGCCGGTGGTTCAGGAACTTAACCAAAATGAAAAACTCATTCAATAAATATGATAGTCTGATTATTTTCTATGTAAATAAGATGCAAATTATTAAGCCTAGCATAGTGTCTAGAAAGCAATTTACTACTTTATGTCTTTACATGATCTTGAAATTGAAAGCATATTCAATATTTGCATAAAGTAAAAGCAAGATATAAACTATAAAGAAAAAATAGAGATCATAAATTAGATGGTTAAATTCAGCATATAAACTTGCTCAAAATTATATTTAGGTTTATGAATTTCTTTGTTGAATTGTTATGAATGTTGGGTAAATTCATAATCCTTGCTGAAATCATATACTTATATGCTGAAATCATAAACTTATATGCAAGTTTATATGGTGAAATCATAAACTTAATTACTGAGTTGTTATCACTTGTATTTCTTGAATGGAGATCAAGTTTACGCTTATATGCAAGTTTGTGCTTAAATCGTTAAACTTATTTGTTGATTGGGTTGTATAATATTTGCTTATATAGTTTTTTTGTTCATTCATGATGTATTGTTGTTGAATATGCTAAACTTATGTTGATTATGTTGAAATATGATTAATCTTTGTAGCTAAAGTATGTATTCTATATTTTTTTTGTTATTAGCAACGGGAGATAAACATACATGGACCAATGAGCAAACAAAATGCTTATTGCAAACTTGTATTGAAGAAGTGCAAACCGTGGGTAGAAAAGGTTTGAGTTTACACAAACAATCATGGCACAATTTAGGAACAACCATTAAGGAAAAGTTTGGCGTGGATTTGAATCAATGACAATTAAAAAATGCCTATGATAACCTTAGAGCAAAATACACAGGATGGTTATACTTAAAAACAAAACTGGAAACTTTTACAATCCATAAACAAATACTTTGAACTTAACAAATGAGGAGTGGGAGGACTTTAAAAAGGTATCTACACACACAGACACACACATATTTATATGTATTTTTTTATATAGTTGCCATTTATTCTTATATTACTTTTGTTACATTGATTGCGTTTAGGGTCATCCGAAAGCCGCTTCTTTGAAAACCGTCCCATTAGTGTTTCCAGAGCTTTGTGCAGAACTCTTTGATGGAAACAATGCATTTGGTAATCTCAGCTATGCCACATCCCAAACACCATCAGGACATGGATCATCTTCTTTCCATGGTGCACCACTACAGCTTATGGACGCCCCTTCCATTAACATAGATGAGGATGATTTCTTTTCCAGTCATACTAGTGAGCATTTTACTCAGCCTCCACCTTCTGCTGATTCACCTTCTGGTAACCCCAACAAAAAGGCTAAACCCTCAACTCCTAGACCTCGAGCTCCTAGTGCCTCACCTGATCCACCTTCTTATGCCTCACCTAAAGCTTCTATTACTGATGATGATTTAGCACTGGAGATGCAAAAAGCTCTACACCATTTGACTCAAGGGCCAACAACTCCCTAATGTTTAGAGAAACTTGAGTTGCTCGAGTTAGACCCAGTAGACCCTCTACGATTTGCTGCGTATCACATTTTTGGAGGGACCATAAATATAAGAGAGATGTGGGTAAATTTGCCTAATGATCCACAAATATTAAGAGGATGGATCAAGATGACAACTATAAGTTTAGGAGTTTTAAAGGATGGAAAGATTGTTCGTTAAGTTTATTTGTTTGAGTTATTTAGGTTTTAATTGCATGTTTTGGAACTATATGGTTATGTTTTTTGGTTATTTGCTACTTGAATGTTATTTGTAGTATTTGGTACTTGAATGTTATGTCATGTTTTTTTGGTACTTGAGATTTATGTTATGTTTTTTTGTACTTGAATCTTATGTTATATTATTATCTTATGTTATTATATGTTTTGTTGATTAATAGGTTTGTAATGGATCACGATAAAAAGATACTACTCCTTATTCTTATGTACTTGTACGTCCACTACTTTTGGAAGAGAGGTGTTAAACGAGTGCGGGACAACGATTCGGAAATGACGGGACATGAATTTACGTTAGAGTTACTTCACCGTAATCCTCTACAATGTCTTGAAGTGCTACGAATGTGCCGTGAATCATTTGTCCGGCTATGTGCTCATTTTAGAGTAAACTACGAATTAAAGGATAGAAAACATGTGTCGGTTGAGGAGAAGATGACTATGTTTTTTATGATGATCGGTCATAACCAACGTTATGTGATTATAAAGCGGAGATTTCAACACTCAAAGCAAACAATTCATAAGTTTTTTCATGAAGTGTTGGACAAAATGTTGCTTTTCGCACATGAAATTATAGCACCAACTTCTGTTAATCCGAATCCAAACATTCCAAGACATAATAGGAGGCTACGACGGGTGTTCAAGGGAGCAGTTGGTGCACTTGATGGCATGCTGTTGTCCCTGCAAACAAACAAGATTTATATAGAAGTAGGGGAAAAAGAGATTGTTACCAAAACGTATTGGCAATATGTGACTTCAACATGATGTTTACGTTTGTTGTGGTCGGTTGGGAAGGGATAGCACACAATTCTAGAATTTTATTAAAAGCATTAGAAAATCCACATGCACCATTCCCGCTTCCACCACCAGGTAAGTTTATGGTTATTTAAATAGTTTTATCTTAGTTTGAAAAATAAATGACTTTTTTTGCTTCTTTTTACAGATAAATATTATCTTTGTGATGTCGCCTATGCAAACATTCGAGGTTTTATGGCACCGTACCGTAATGTGAGGTATTGGCTTGGAGATTTCCGTCGAAGACGTGCATTAACGAATAAAGAAAAATTTAACCACGCGCACGCAAAACTTCGGGATGTCATTGAGCGTGCTTTTGGTGTCTTGAAAGCACAATTCCCTATATTGAAGAGGATTCATGTCACCATTCTCGTTGGTTACACAACGAAACATTACCCTAGCATGTTTTGCGCTTTATAATTTTATAAGAAGAGAGAGACTACATGATGAATATTTTGCACGATATGATGAACCAAATGTCTCAATTCGGAATAACAATGTAGTCGTTGATAATGATGAAGATGAGATTCGAACACATGTATGGGATGAAATTGCCGAACAACTGATGCAAAATATGGAATGAGAATTATTCAAGTTTGTTTGTATGAATTTTATTTAAAAATGTTAGTGTAAGAGTAATTTGGTTGTTTGAATTTTATTTCAATGTTTTAAGATTACAATTATTAAACTTTTGTTATTAAAAAACTATTTTTGGTTTATTAAATTACTTTATTTTAAATTTTTTAATATATGCAGCAGCTTGCAGACGTTAAAAAAACAAACATGCTTCTCATTACAGTCTGCAGCACTTTGGTCCACCTCTTCTGCTGCAGAGGTCTGCAGAAGTGGTCCGCAAACTTCAGACAGTTTCACTTCGGAAAAACAAACAACACCTAAGACTTCATGACTTCAGGCGGTGCTCAATCTTGTACTTTCTCTTTACCTCATGTTAGACTTTCAATCATGACCTTCATGTCACATTCTCGATCTTTATAAGAGAATCCTTCTTTTTCGTAACAAACTTAAGATAAGTTTATTTGATTTCCATGATAGACCGATCGGTCATGTTTTAATGAACTCTCATCGTATGTTGTAATGCTCAGACTCAAGTCTCTTAGAGTCAAATTCCGGAATGGAATATACTTTCCTTCATGTTCTAATGCAATATAATCACATTTTAACATGTAGCATTTCTAGCTATCAACTTCTTTAACTAGCGTGATACTTCTATTGACCGATTCGATTATCTTTCACTTCAATCCTCTGGCTTAAGTTAGGTGCTACATCGAACTTGGTTCTCTGAACCACGTAACATACTCATCTTAGTCGGACTCAATTTGATATGACCACTAGGGTCGGAATAACAATCATCTTCTTAGTCTTTACCGAAATGATGGTAACGACATATTCGAATAAAACGGTATCAATTACTAGCTTCTTGGTAACCTTGTGACTTTCCCTGATCCAAGCGTGAGTCCTGCGCTTTCGGTAGCATAGGCCTCTACTACCATTCACACCTACTCATACTCGTCCCAAGTATTGTCTCGTAGTTTTTTAAGTCACCATACAAGAAGATCACATAACAATTTAACACACAAGATACCAAAACGAAGGTTTTATATTATTCCAACGATTACATAGGTGTGCAAGTTCACCGTAGACTATGCCTCTAACAGGCTACATCATAAGATACTATGACTACTGCCTAAATCGATCTTCGGATATGAAGTCTTCATTCCTCGCGTTGTTTTCTGCTTCATCGAGGTTCATGTGGAATGCCCTTGGCCTTGGTTGTGTATCTGGCATCGTTGCCTCGTTTTTCTTCGGGTGGTCTTTAGAAACATGCCCTTCTTTATTACTGTTGGATAAGGTGTCTAAGTCCATAACTATTTTTGGTATGTAATTGACCCGACCCGACATGGTCCATTTGGGTTGCCTGGAGTCATGCATTTGGATATACTAAATGAGAGAAATAACACTTGTGGTTTATTAATATATTATAAGTTCTAATATATTAATAGTATTATTTAATTAGTATTGATCAAGAATTAATTTGGAATTAGTTAAGTGATCAAAAGATAACTAATTAAATATATGGTTTGATTATGTAAATTATCCATAACTTGTATAGTGGGCTAAAAGGCTTCATGGATTATCAAGTTGGGTTAAACCCATAAGATGCTCCATTGGAGTTACAAACCCATGGGTCATGGAAATGAAGAGTCATGACACATTAGGTTTACATGGTGTAACCCTAGATGTGACACACTATATAAGCTACATGTTTTCTACCAAAATCGGCTACACTAAGTTGCAAGAGGGCTAGGCCGATTTTTAGAGTGCTACATATTCTCTTAAAGACATTCCAAAGCATTTGGTGTTGTGTGAAGCATTTGAGGCATCACACTTGGGGTGCTAGGCTCTCAAGGTTTTCAAGGAATCAAATCAACTACAAGGTATGTAATTCTAGCCATCTTTTAGATTAAAAGTTCCCCTTGTATGCTAGATAGGATCATGAACATTGGAAATCATATTTTGCATGTATTTTAGACAAACATAGATCCAAGGTTTTCTAGGGTTGCATGTACACTTAGGAGTGTTAGAATGCTCAAAACCCATCAGTGGTATCAGAGCCTAGGCTTGTTTTGTTAATACTTGATGCAAAATAGTGTTGAAAATCGAATTTTTTTGCTGTCTGCATAGGGGACTCAACGAGTCCAAGTGAAAATGCAACCAACTCGGTGAGTCAGTTCGTGCACTCGATGAGTTGGCCATGCAGAATGCAGAAATTCGATTTGTGCTGCTGGAAATGGACTAGAAACATTACCCTAAATTGTTGACCTAGACTATTACATTGACAAAAATGCTTAGCCTCTAAACCCGGGTGTTACAATTCTCCCCCCTTAGGATGATTCCGTCCCGGAATCATGCATCAGCAAACAGATGTGGATAGTGACTCATCATGTCATCCTCTGCTTCCCAAGTGAGATTCGGCCCATTCGAATGTTTCCATCGGACTAGCACTAAGTTGACCATCTTGTGTCGTAACTTTTTAATCTTACGGTCAACAATTGCCTCGGGCTCTTCGATCAGCCTCTTATTCTCATCCATCCTTAACTCTGAGATTGGAATTATATCGGGAACATCTCCCGTGAATTTCCTCAAATAACACACATGGAAGGTGTTATGAATACCATTGAGTTCTTCGGGCAATTCCAGCTTGTAAGCTTGGTTCCCAATCCTATGAAGAACTTTGAACGGTCCAATAAACATTGGACTCAACTTCCATCGTTTCCCGAATCTTATAAGTCCCTTGCATGGTGAGACTTTAAGAAAAACGGAATCCCCAACTTCAAAAGTCATTGGTCGTCTTTTCTTGTCAGCGTAGCTCTTTTGACGATCACGAGCCGCTAACATTCTTTCCCTAATCACCTTCAACTTCTCAGCAGTCTCATGGACTATCTCGGGGCCCATAAACTGATTCTCTTCGGCTTCAAGCCAACAAGACGGCGTACGACACTTCTGTCCATACAAAGCTTGATAAGGTGCCATCTTGATGCTCGAGTGAAAACTATTGTTGTAGGAAAATTCTACCAGAGGTAAGTGCTCGTCCCAATTCCCTTGGAACTCAAGGGTACATGCTCTCAACATATCTTCCAGTGTTTGAATCGTTCTTTCGCTCTGACCATCAGTTTTGGGATGATAAGCAGTACTCAAACACAACTTTGTACCCAACTCCTCTTGTAGACTCCTCCAAAACCTCGACGTGAAACGACTATCACGTTCTGATACGATCGTAAGAGGAACACCATGAAGTCTTACAATTTCCTTCACGTAAGCATTTGCAAGCTTATCCATAGACCACTTCTCGTTGGCTGCTATGAAGTGTGCACTCTTGGTGAAACGATCCACGACTACCCAAATCATGTCGTGTCCGTTCTTCGTCCTGGGCAGTTTAGTCACACCATCCATGGTGATGTCTTCCCACTTACCCATGGGTACTGGTAAGGGTTCTAAACTCCCATACGGTTTCTGATGTTGTGCCTTAAATCTTGCAAATGTCACACACTCGGCCACATACTTCGCAACATCGAGCTTCATCGTTGGCCACCAGTAATAGGGTTTTAGGTCCCTATACATTTTAGTGCTACCGGGATGAATTGAGTACATGGTCTTGTGTGCTTCTTCCATCAGAAGGTCTCTTATTCCTCCCGTCTTAGGTACCCAAATCCGATCTTGGAATACCTTCAGTCCTCGACTGTTTGCACCGAACACTAACGTTTTGCCCAAACGTTCTCCCTTTCGGTCATTTTTCTCTAAAGCTTATTCTTGAACTTTCCTAATACTTTCCACAATCGTCGAGACGAATTCAATTCTCAACGCTCTTGGCCTTTTCCTTTCAAGGTTGACTTTCCGACTGAGAGCATTAGCAACAACATTTTCTTTACCTGGGTGGTAAAGTATCTCACAGTCGTAATCCTTGAGTAGTTCTAGCGAGCGTCGTTGCCTCATGTTCAACTCCTTCTGATTAGAGAGATACTGGAGACTCTTATGATCAGTGAACAACTTGCACTTCGTGTCGTAGAGATAATGCCTCCATATCTTTAAGGCAAATACTATCGCTGCCAACTCCAGATCATGAGTGGGGTAGTTCTTTTCGTGCTCTTTCAATTGTCGAGATGCGTATGCTATCACCTTTTCTCTCTGGATTAGAACACAACCCAACCCGACTCCAAATGCGTCACTGTAAACCACGAAATCTTCAACTCCATCTGGTAGAGAAAGTATCGGTGCTTCACATAACTTCTTCTTTAGCTTCTCGAATGCCTCATCGTGCTTCTCACTCCACGCATACGTAGCTCCTTTGTTAGTCAAAGCTGTCAATGGAGCAGCTATCGAAGAAAAGCCTTGGATAAATCGTTGATAATATCCGACTAATCCTAGAAAGCTTTGAATCTCCGTGGGACTCTTTGGACATTCCCACTTCATTACAGCTTCGATTTTTGCTGGGTCAAGCATTATCCCTTATTGGTTAACCACATGACCTAAGAATTGGACTTCTTGGATCAAAAAATCACACTTGGAGAACTTAGCATAAAGCTTCTCCTTCTTTAACACTTCCAACACTTCCCGTAGATGCTTGCCATGATCCTCTTGGCTTTTCGAGTAGATCAGAATGTCGTCGATGAACACTATCACAAATTTATCAAGGAAGGGTTTACAAACCCTATTCATCAAATCCATGAATGCTGCTGGAGCATTGGTTAGTCCAAACGACATAACCAAGAACTCGTAGTGTCCATATCTCGTTCTGAATGCAGTCTTCTTGATATCCTGATCTCTCACTTTCAGCTGATGATATCCCGACCTAAGATCGATCTTTGAGAAGTAGCTAGCTTGAACCTTGCAGCTGATCGAATAGGTCATCAATCCTCGGCAATGGATACTTATTCTTCACCGTTGCCTTATTCAGCTCTCGGTAGTCTATGCACATCCTCATTCTTCCGTCCTTCTTCTTCACGAATAACACCGGAGCTCCCCAGGGTGATGAACTAGGTCGAATGAAACCGTTGTCCAACAGCTCCTGAAGTTGCGTCAAAAGCTCCTTCATCTCCATCGGTGCTAATCGGTAAGGTGCCTTTGCTATCGGTGTTGTACCTGGTAACAAGTCTATCCGAAACTCCACTTGCCTGTCAGGTGGTAATCCGGGAAGATATTCAGGAAAGACTTTCGGATAATCGCACACAACCGGTATATTCTGCACCTCTTTCTTTTCCTTCTTAGCATCGATTATGAATGCCAAGTATGATGCACATCCTTTGGACAAACATTTCCAGGCTTTCATAAGGGAGATGATTCCAGAATTCACTCTGCGTTTGTCCCCGTACACCATAAATGATTCCTTTCCAGGTGGGTTTACCCTTACTATCTTCTTTCGGCATAATATCTCGGCATTGTTGGCGCTAAGCCAATCCATACCCAAAACGATGTCGAAACCGTTTAACTCTATGGGTAATAGCTCCTCATGGAATTCGTTTCCGTTTAGGTCGATGACTACGTTCTTAATACGATTACTAATAGGTACGAATTTGCCACTGGTAACTTCTACAATCAGGGCATTATCAAGTTTTTCTACATGCAATGCTAATTTCCCACCAAATTTATGCGACACAAAGGAGTAGTTGGCTCCAGAATCAAATAGTATATTTGCAGGCAAACCATTTACAAGAAAGGTACCTAAAGCGACGTCTGTTGCCTCCTTCGCAGCCTCGAGCGTCATCTGGAAGGCTCTCGCCTTCGGCTTCGGTGGTATGTTGGGCCTTCCCGCATCTTTCTTCTTTGGGCAATCCTTAGCAATATTCCCTTCTTCACGGCACTCGTAGCACACCCTCTTGTTGGTGGTGCAGTCATTAGCATAATGCCCCGTTTTCCCACACTTGTAGCAGGTTACTTCCTCGCCACATTTTCCCGAGTACTTCTTCTTGCACTTCTCACACCATTTAAATTCATTTCCTCCTCCCCCGAGCTTCTTTGAACCGAACTTGCTCTTCTTTTTGTTGGGTTTAGCAGACCCTGCAAATTTCCTCTTCTCACCAACCTCGACTTTGCTAGCAGCTCTTCCCTTAATTATATCCTCCACAGACTTGGCAGCCCAGATAGTTGCCTCCAGAGTAGGTGCCTGACGCACTGGCACCGCATATTCCCATGGGAGTCCCTTAGCGTACTTGTCGATCTTTGTCAGCTCATCCAGAACAAGACGCAAGGCAAACTCCATCTTTTCTGTGAAGTTGTTCGTGTATTCATCGATTGACATGCTTCCCTTCTTCAGGGTTAGAAACTGGTTCTCTAGCTCGAGCAGGTTTTGAGCTGAGCAGTACTTTCGTTTGAATTGCACCAGAAATTCTGCCCATGTCAGTTGCAGGGGCTTGTTGGGGCTTAAAGTCTTCCCCAAGGTATTCCATCAACGTATAGTGCCTCCTCGAAACTGACGCACTGCAAAGGTGGTCTGTAGTTTTCCTCTGCAACCGCACGTCATGAAAGCTAATTCCATCTCCAAGATCCAATCCAGGACCCCGATTGGATCTTCCTTTCCCGTGAAAGTCGATGGCTTGCAAGTCAGAAAATCCGTGTACTTGCATCCATTTCTCTCGACTCCATCATCTTGGTTGTTTTGTTGAACTATTGGTGGGTTGAGTTGACCAACAGTTCCATTGTAGTCTCCCCCTCAGTCTGCCCTTCGTTCAACTCGGGCTGTTCGATCTGAATAGTCGCTTCCTCTCGATTTTGCTGGAGCAAACATCTGGTTTCCTCCATTTGACGATCCAACATTTCTTGGATCATCGCTTGCACTCCGGCCATCGTTATTGGCTCAGCAACGGCTTCCACAACTGGTATTTGCTCAATCACTGGGGGTTGGTTTCTGTTCCCATTTGCATTCATGTTTCCGCTACGGTTCCTTGCTATCTTGATCTATACACCGAATAAGGTGAATTTAGATATTTATTTAGGACTGATGTTCAAATCATCCTTATCACTCCGAAACGTGTACATGCTAGTTCTAATATCGTAGTCGTACGTTTAGAATCCTAAACACATAAGGTTTCCAGATCCGATCGACAACAGACCATAGATCCGAACAATTAACAGCATATCAGGCACAAAGCATTTAGCACATAAAAGCATTTTAGGCATAATTCCTAAAATAAGCTAGTGCTCACACCTCACAATCATCGCTTAGCATTCTAAGTTTAAGTCTAGAAATCCTACAAATTCCTAGTTCGCTTAAACTAATGCTCTGATACCAACTGTGACATCCCTATTTTCACGGCCAGAAAAGACCGATTTTGTTTATGCTTTGTTTAAAAATCAGAGTAATATTTTAAATAAAAGTGTTGCGGAATTTGTCCCAAAACAATATATGATAAAGATTTATCAAAAGCATTTACGTAGAAATGTATTTCATTAAAAAGACTCGGGATGTCATGTTCGATACAGATCATAAGCATAAACAATACAATATAGGCCTTACAACAATATTCCGTATTTACAGGCCTAAAATCCATTAATCTCTCATCCCAAGACATCACATCTATGCTCATGCGCCACTACCTGTAATACAAGAAACTGAGTGGGTCAGGCTTGGGAGCCTGGTGAGCACATAGGGTTTTCAACCCACAATAAATAAGTTTATTAACTTTATCAATCCAAACAAACCCAATTACCCGTTCCCGTTATCCTCACTTTACGTCCCTAAAACATCTAACACAAGGGACCTAGTCTAAGGACTATCATCAGGATGGACACTACTGCTAAGGGGATTCCTCAACAATAAATGTCCTTAAGGCAACCATGTGGGGGATGGAGTACATCTGATGAGCGCACAGTTCAAATAAACATACAGTTCAAATAAACACCTACAGGTTGCGAGCCTGCTAGTGTTCCACTGGACTGTGTAGAATAGTTTGTGGTCATCATCTATACTCCGCTAGATGACTGGATCATCAATAACATCTATAACGGGGACTCTCATTATTTTATTTTGTCACACAACAACTATTACATCTACCCATGTTTTACCCAACACATTTTGTAGATATAAAATACATATACAGTTTAAATCATTAAAAACATGTATAAAACGTTCATCCAGCATAGATAGCAAGTATTCAGATAATATGCACACATAGCAGGTAATTTATATAAAGTACTTCATATCTATGTGTAAGCTGAAAGTAACTATGCACTCACCTGAAAGGTGGTGACTCAGCACTCAGAAAGCGCTTCGATACTCTCAAAACAATTTTCCTTCGATAAAACCTAGTACCAATACCACTAGGGTTTAGTCTAACGATAACCGCGACAAATTAATTAGTCTGACTATTATTATTATTATTATTATTATTATTATTATTATTATTATATAAGCGTTAAATAACACTCAATATAACTCATAATAATATCCCAAATAATTATTTTAAAGACCTAATAACATTCCTATAATTATTTGAAAGCTATATTAAAAATTGCGTAAGCGTAGCTCTCTTACAGCGGATTTTAAAGAAAATCGGAACTTTATTTGGAGCAGCGTTTCGAAACCGAAAGACTCTTTTTCTCGGGACTCCGGGAGCCTCGGGGCTTCCCTCGGAAGCTAAGGGGTTTATCTAGGGCTTATGGGTGGTTTGGAGCTTTAGAGAGAGAAAGTAATCTAGAGAGAGAAGGAGAATGGTGTGTCTGCCTTGCCCCCTTTTATACCCAGTGAGGCCTCGGATTACGCTGGGCGTAGTCCTTGGCTACGCTGGGCGTTCTTCAGATAAGGGCGCTAGCGAGCTTCGTACGAGCCACGTGTTGGATGAAGACCGGAGCTATGCGGCTGCTTGTGGACCGAGGGGTGTAGCTGTACGCTGGGCGTACTGAGCTTCGGACGCTGGGCGTAACGAGGGGCGACGCGTCACTCATCCGAGGCGGGTACTAAGTCAGCGATGGAGGGTCCAGATTGCGCCACGTCATCGATCGAGCAACAAGTTTCGCAATTTTGAGTCTAAACTTTAAAAATTCATATCTTTCGCATACGATCTCCGTTTTTGACATTCTTTATATCCACAAGAAGGTGGAATGTACTCTACAACTTTCGTTTAGACTCCGTCGGCAATTTTTGACTCGATTTTAAATTTTATATTATTAACAGGCCGGGACAGGATTGGTCCGTTAAATCCTCATAACTTCTTCATCCGACGTCCGTTTTTGACAATCTTTTTCTCGTTACGCTACTCTTAACGAGATCTTCGATTCTCGTTTAGGTCGTGTCGGCTAAAAATCACTCGATCTAATATTTGAATTTCAGGCTGTACATTGCTAATCCAAAACTTCGAAAAATGATAACTTCTTCATACGAAGTCAGATTTGGGCGTTCTTTTTATCGATGTTCTTAGTTTAACCTATTCTACGACTTTCGTTTAGATCAATAAGGCTAAATCTCGCTCTATCGTAAATTCACTATTTACGCTTCCTGGTATCGTGCCGGTTTTGTCGCGAAACTTCGACGGGTCATAACTTCTTCGTTATAACTTGGATTTCGGTGTTCTTTATATCCCTGGAATCCTTGTTTCGACCACTACAACTTTATGTAGAGATATCGGGCTTATCTCACACTTTAATTTTGACGCTTATTTTTATTCTTTATTAATTATACATTTATAATTAAATAATAAGCACATAAACACACATAATTCACATAATACTCAAATATTTCATCTTTATTACTTCAAAAAGAGTTACAATAGTTGACCTAGACTATTACATTGACAAAAATGTTTAGCCCCGAAACCCGAGCGTTACATCCACCTCCTCCAATTATTCTCCCTAACCCACAAGTTCTAGGTCACTCAAGCCCTATTGGCAATGCAAGGTCTAGGTGTGATCACATCTTGGAGATGAAGTCACATATTGACAAGCCGGGAGAGTTGGGTGTCAAAGTCTTATGAAATTTGGATGTTCAATCACTTTCTAAGTCACATAGTGAGTTCCTTTGGGACTCCTATCAAACAGACTATGATAAGACCCTTAATAATCTTATCTATTTGCTTGGTACTGCTGAATCAGAAATGATTAGGAAGGCTAGTAAGGCAAATTTGATTAGAAGATCGACTTCCAAAACTTTATGGACATTGACAATGATGACACTGGAAATCCAGAAAAAGAAACATTCTCTTCCCAATAGAAAGGGATCGGCCATAGTCAACTCGGTTGACCAAATGGTAAAGAGAAATGATAAGTCTGTGATAGTCCCATGTATCATTATCAAAAAGCCCATATGTTAAATTGCCAAAGGAAGGGGCTTTGATTACGAAGCTGCCAAACTTACCTAAGGATGGTAAAGTCAATGAGTTTGACCTTATTTCAGGTAAAGTCCATTGTCTAACTCTATTAAGTTCCTGTTTGGAGATTCTTATTACATGATTTGACTGGGTTACATCTTGGTGTTTTAAGAATCAAAGAAAGGTAAAGAAACTTAAAGAAAGAATATGCTGAATCTGATCGCATAGATGGATTTCTATCGCATAGTTTGAAGATTGGATTCTTGAGCTACTTCTTAGGAGTTATGAGATATTGCTTAGGAAAATAAGAACAAGTTTTCATATACATTTGCATTGTAAGGATTAGTTTTTCCGCAAAGTTTTAAAATAAAAGGAAAAGTTTTTAATTTTATTTTATTTTAAGTATCCTAACAATGGCATTTGTGAAAGAAATTGTTGTTTATATGATTCCATTGATGGCAATAATGGAAAATGGTTTTGATTCTTTCATTTGTGGTAGTGTCTAAATTTACCAAATAAAGAAAATTTCTCATCACCCAAGTTTCAATTGGACCGAAACTTGGAATCATGCAAGTTGTATAGTATGATGAATGAGAACTTTCGAGCATTGGAAAATTAAGACTAATTAATTACTTGTTCACATGGACGTGTGAGTCAAGTAAAGGACTAAGGGATCGAGTACACATTCTTGTGCACTGACCAAGCCCACCACAAATAATCGATGAGAATATTCGTCATGATTTACTAAAGTTTAGTAAATATGGTTATACTTATAAGTCAAAGTATAATTCTGAAGCATTCGAAAATTTTCGATGTATGGCAGAACGAATGAGAAGAATCAAATTAGGCAGAAGGATAAAAGTTTCTCAAATCTAAAAAGATGGGAGAGTACTTTATGATATATGATCATCTTAATGATTAAGAGACCTTATCATAATTCATCCTCTAAGTGCATTCTGATAGACATATATCACATGCATTATCTCGCCCTGCACCTTTCCTTAATCACCAATGACCCTGATCTCATGAATTCAAGCCGCAGGTTCTGCATCCAACCCCTAACCGCTCTTGCACCAATCTCTGGTTCTCTCAATAAACCACCCGGTTCTCCCCCACTTAGGGTTCGAACCATCACTATTTGACACATCAACAACCTCACGAACTATTTCCACCAGCAATAACGCACCTGCCCCTGGAAAGTGCTACGCAACACCCGATAATCCCCTTTAAGGAAATTAATCGATCTCATAACTCTGATCCTCAGATGAACTCCTCAAGAACTTCTCGCCACGACTGCCTCTAGTCGTTCCAAATCTCGTACCAATCAAGTACCAAACAACTCAACTGCTCAATAACATCCCTGGCTCATATACCGAACCACAAAATCATCGTACTCCTCACCTCAACTCATCAAACATCGCTCCAACACCGGGATCATCTCAAGAACAGGGACCCACTCCCATATTCAACACCCAACATAGATAGAAAACTCTCTGCACTGCTAAACTCGACTGAATTCCCCACTGATACCACTACAATACATCCTACTATACTCAAATAGGTGTAGTGTGGTCCTCGACTATCTCAGTCCCAACTGACTATCTGCTCATGACAAATCACTGCCTCACGGCACACATGCTACCTGATACTCTGGGAGAAATCATCATCAATAACGACCTGCAGGGTTTACTCCCAAACCCAAAACTAAAACATCAGGCCTTTCATGTTCCGCACACGAACATAAATAGCACCACTCACATAGAAGGTGACCTCTCCTCTATCGACTGATTGCTCAACTCAGACCGAAATTCTCCTCTCCCTCTAACTCCTTACCAAAATACTCTGATAGGCTCTCGACTTCCCTCTCGAGGGACGCCTCTCCAAACTCAATCATGGCCTACAGGCCTAAAACCCATAGCGTCCAATCTCTACCTCATCAATCGTGACCGGATAACCAGAGAATCACAAGCATCATTCACTACGAACCATGGTACTCATCCCATGACATCTCTTATCAATATGCTCCGGTGTATGGTACCTGAACCATAGCATCACTCCTCCATCTGCTCCGATGTATGATACTCGAACCATAACATCACTCCTCAATCTGCTCCGATGTATGGTACTCAACCATAACATCACTCCTCAATCCGCTCCAATGTATGGTACTCGAACCATAACATCACTTCCTTAATCTACTCTGATGTATGGTACTCGAACCATACATCACTCCTTAATACGCTCATTTGAATCTTCAGAATACTCCCTGTATCAAGTATGGGTCCTCTGTTTTCAGTAGTACGGGCCCATACTACCTGCCACATCTACCCATACTTTCCATACGGACTATCCCGGAGCTCCTAAGTAACTGCTCGACCTTCTCGTTCACCAATTCCATCACGCGCTCGCCCCCCAGCGAAATTCTCTACCCTGCCAGTGCACTCATCTGGCTAAGGTTACTCCCTAGGCTCTTCTCAGATTCCCACACTTCTCTGCCATCAGCTGCTGAAGAGCTCCTAATGATGCCAACCGTCTACCTCCTGAATATCGTCATATTCGCTTGGTAGCTGACTCCCATCATCAAGAGTTCCACAAAGCACGAAGCAAGCAACATTCGAGCATCGAAGAATATATATGACTCACTCTGGGTGATAACTCCGCTTGCTCTGCTCATCCTCGGAAGTACCACCGAACTCTGCAACTCTTCCCTTCGCGGGCTCTAACTATTCTTTCTCCAAGTACCACAATACTCATCTAGGTATCTTCCCTAGATTACTCCTCTACTTAAATCCCCTAAAGGATTCCAATCAAATATTCTCACTCATCACATACTCAAAAGCACGACGCATATCACAGCAATTCCTAGGCTAAGGCATCACAAATCAGGCCACTCTAGTCCTAATATATGGAATACCTAGCCTGTCTCTAGCATGCAATAATATCTCATAAAGTGCATCATAAATATCTCATAACACAAAAGTAAGGGTATTTTGGGAAATCACCGTTCGGGCTCTGGCTGATTGTACACACTGCTATTTCTCGTTTTCTCTTTGAACTCTTATTCGCTTTAGAAAATCATTTCTTTGAAAACTTTTCTTACTTCCTCAGTTTGAGTCCAGAATTACCCGAAGGCGCATCCGAATCCCTCAAACCAAGACTCTGATACCAACTTGTAACACCGTAAATTTCAAGACAAAATTTTCATTTTAAATAATCATTTTATTCTTAGAACACTTGTTTAAAATCTCATTCATAATCGAATTACAAAACATAGCTCCATTTTCACTTGCATAGAAAACCAGGATCCTCCAAAATATGACTCTTTCTTTGGTGTGTACAATCAAGCCGGTGCCGTCCCGTGATACTGGAAGAAACCTGAAAACAACATAACACAAAACACTGTAAGCACGAAGCTTAGTGAGTTCCCCAAAATACCACACACATAACACATATAAGCCACTCGAGGCTATAACTCTATGGGTCCGTGCACCCAAACTCTGTGAACCCTCAGGTTCTAACTCTGTGACCCTTCCGGTTCTAACTCTAGGAACCCTTCGGTTCCAACTCTGCAAACATGCACAACATAAATCACATAGAAATAATGCAGTACAACACATAACATACATAGCATACAAATACTCTGTCACATAACTTTGGTTACCTACTCAAGGTAAAGTATAGTGAGAAGACTCACGTGGCAAGCAGAAAGCAGATATCTCCATACTTGAATCTCGAACTCGCCACCGCCTAACACGTAAGGCAAAACTCTCATGACTATAACTCTCGAGACTAGAATCAATCCTCTCAATGCACCCTCTTAAGGGTAAAAGACTATTTTACCCCTCTCTTGGCCCAAAGGCCACATCGCTGACCAAACCCTAAAAGTCAACGGTCAACCCTTGGTCAAAATGAAAGTCCTCAGTCAAAGTCAACCCCTGACTGACCCTACTCGCTGAGTCAACCCTATGACTCGCCGAGTTCCTATAATCAGAACTTCACTCAATCCGCGACCTAACTCGCCGAGTCACTCCGAGACTCGCCGAGTCCAACAACTCTGAGTCCACTCGCACACAACTCACCGAGTCATCCCTTGACTCACCGATTCTCGACTCAACCAGGGAATATCAGGACTCTTCGACAAGACTCGCCGAGTCCAAGAACAGACTCGCCGAGTCCAAGACTATCATCAACCTACTCGCCGAGTTGTTCATACAACTCGCCGAGTTCCAGGCCATCTTCATCCAACTCGCCGAGTCCCAGCTCATCTTCAAGCAACTCGTCGAGTACACCCATGTGACTCGCCGAGTACCACCAGTCTGAATCCATTCAGAAGCATTCCAGGCCATGCAATTGCTCCAAAACATAGATCTAGCCTCCTACCACTCATCCATCATGTAAAGTGGCAAACTTTACGTGAATCCAAAGAGATCTAGGCCATTTGCATATTGGGCTAGTGTTTGGGACATGAAAGCTTCACTAAACACTCCAACACAGGGACTTTCATGCTCTCTGATTCTTCTCCCTTCCAGATCTGAGGTAGCAACCTCAGATCTAACCTCTAGACTTCCCATTACATCCATAGACAAGTTCCCACAACCCCAAAATGAAGAAACAACATAACAACAACCCAAGAACGAGATATTACCTCCAAGAGATGCCCCAACTGCAATGTAATTCGAATCCAAGCAAAGCCCCCTGCTCCAAGCCTTCAATCTCCCAAAATTCCTTCAACAATTACTTCTCCAAGCTCCAATCCACTCAACAATGGTGCTTCACCGCGATTTAGGGTTTTCTGTGGCTCAAGGGGTGATAAGGAGGCTGGGAGGAAGACATAATGTTCTTTATATAGGGCTCAACCCTGAGAATTAGGGTTTTCTCCAATCAGCGCCTACTCGCCGAGTCCTCTTCATTGACTCGCCGGGTCGGCTACTTAGCATGCGACCCAGTCGCGACTCTACTCGCCGAGTCCATCCATGGACTCGCCGAGTCACTCTTTCACAACTTACTCTTTTAGCCCTTCAATTCTACTCTTGATATTTCTGGATGTTACAATTCTCCCCCACTTAAATTAGGCTTCGTCCTCGAAGCCTATGGCAACTCAACTCCAAAATACTCCCACGACGCGCCACCTGGACCTAACTGGACCAGGTCCCTTAAGCATAACCATCGAACTCGAACTCACTTCCTCTTTCCTTGCGGTGTCCTGACCTCCGTCTCAAACCGGGCACCGACTGTACCCTCCGATAATCACACTCAACAATCGAGAATTACCCGAGATGCATCACCGCTCCAAATCTCAACAATCGCTCGACCCATAAGGGCTAGAAAGCCATGAACCATCGGATCCCCGATCCGAATCCCACTCTATCCATTTCGAGCTGACAGAAAGACCCACTCTTCAATCTCAGAGCAACTCCCACGAGTTCTCCTCTTGCAATCACATACGCATGCTGAACTTTCCCAGCACCCTCAGGTTGGGAAAAAAACCCGATGCACTGATGATATCCTCCAACATCCCCCCAGGATGAACCACTAGTACATATCCAATACCTTGATCAGAATCAAGCTGGGAGTCCCAGACTCCCTCCCTGCATCCATCCTGAGACTCTTGGCTCTACTCCCGCGGAACCCCTTCCGCGTCCTCAGCAGACATCCCAACATGATGTCATTCCATACCACTGTCACAGACCTAGTGTTCAACCACCATACTCCAAATCATCCACTCTCACTACTACTTTCACTTCCGTGAACCAACACTCCCCCCCGGGGGTTACATACCTTTCTCTTCCCTTACCCAGGGAAACCACTAGCCAACCTTGCCACTACTCCATGTATTACACATGCTCTGGATCTGCTCGCAAGGGCCCTCGGGTCCATGCGCTACCTCTCCCCAACAAATGAGGGTCCGACACCTCCTTCCACACAACAGCTCAAAGGGTGGCATAACAATGCACTAATGATGGCTGTTGATATAGGATAACTCAACCAAAGATATATACGTGCCGCAACTCTCTCCGAGGTCTAATACACATGCCCGAAGCATGTCTTCGAGCATCTGAACCGCTCGCTCGCTCTGAAGTGTCCTCAGACATCATCATGATAAGCTCTAGCTCATTTCTCATATCTCTCTTCGAGACTGAGCACCAGGTCAGCTTTTGACTCCACAGCCGAGCCTCCAAAGGTCACCCATATCATGATCCAAATAACCCACTAACTTCCTCCCCGTGACCACTATCCCAGCCCAGGGACGTGCAAGTCACAAAATTCTCTTTTCCTCATGCGAGAAAATACAATCCAACCGAGGATCGCCTCAACTCTGATCTCTGGTTTCTGCTGCGCATATCCCTTGCGCATCTCGCCACATCTCCCGACAGAGACGGTGACCCCAGTCTCGCCCCCGGTTCAACACCCAGGCTCCAGAACTCAATACTAGGGATACTCAAGCCCAAAACTCTTCCACATCATACACTGATCAGAGATCATTCCATCATCACATTCTCTTGCCATCTAGTGAGTACTACGGCTCCCCGCAGTATCACAACACCCTCTAACTAGTGAGTACTACGGCTCCCTGCAGTATCACAACACCCTCTGACTAGTGAGTACTACGGCTCCCCGCAGTATCACAACACTCTCTGACTAGTGAGTACTACGACTCCCCGCAGTATCACAACACCCTCTGACTAGTGAGTACTACGGCTCCCCGCAGTATCACAACACCCTCTGACTAGTGAGTACTACGGCTCCCCGCAGTATCACAACACCCTCTGACTAGTGAGTACTACGGCTCCCCGCAGTATCACAACACCCTCTAACTCCACTAGCTCATGCTCCGCAGACTATCACAGACAGCTACCCATACTCGACTCGAATACACATTCCAGACTCTGGAAGCAATCGACATATCAAAATGCCCACCCTTGCGAAGTTCCATTCTCTTAATAATCTCCCTGGATGCCCATACTCGAAGGGCTCCCACTAGATCCGTAGATACCTGATACACCACAAATCGTTTCAACTCAAGATTTACGAGTAACTCCGAATAAAGGTATCATACCCAGATACCTCGGAATATCCCAACAGAACATCAAAAGATCCTGCCACAACCACTGATTCCCTTACTCCCAATACCATACACTCACGACAATACATTTCCTCTGAATCCCATAATAATTTCTGATATCACACGATACGCAACTTCAGTGCATCCAAACACTCAATTGGAATACAAGGAAGGCGCTAACCCTTCAAAACACATTGATGATCCTCCGAAACCCTTTACACTACCGCTCAAAATTCAAGCAAGAATGCACATCCTAGCCCGGGAATTGGCTACTCGATAATCGGCTACCCATATCTCAACCCAGAAGTTCTCAACTGCCCATACCATCATTACGAGCCTTCCACTCGAGACGACTCTGACCACCATCAGATTCCTGATCATTGACCACCCGCCGTGGAGACACCCATCCTTCTCTTAGACATATATCACATGCATTATCTCGCCTTGCACCTTTCCTTAATCACCAATGACCCTGATCTCATGAATTCAAGCCGCAGGTTCTGCATCCAACCCCTAACCGCTCTTGCACCAATCTCTGGTTCTCTCAATAAACCACCCGGTTCTCCCCCACTTAGGGTTCGAACCATCACTATCTGACACATCAACAACCTCACGAACTATTTCCACCAGCAATAACGCACTTGCCCCTGGAAAGTGCTACACAACACCCGATAATCCCCTTTAAGGAAATTAATCGATCTCATAACTCTGATCCTCAGATGAACTCCTCAAGAACTTCTCGCCACGACTGCCTCTAGTCGTTCCAAATCTCGTACCAATCAAGTACCAAACAACTCAACTGCTCAATAACATCCCTGGCTCATAGACCGAACCACAAAATCATCGTACTCCTCACCTCAACTCATCAAACATCGCTCCAACGCCGGGATCATCTCAAGAACAGGGACCCACTCCCATATTCAACACCCAACATAGATAGAAAACTCTCTGCACTGCTAAACTCGACTGAACTCCCCACTGATACCACTACAATACATCCTACTATACTCAAATAGGTGTAGTGTGGTCCTCGACTATCTCAGTCCCAACTGACTATCTGCTCATGACAAATCACTGCCTCACGGCACACATGCTACCTGATACTCTGGGAGAAATCATCATCAATAACGACCTGCAGGGTTTACTCCCAAACCCAAAACTAAAACATCAGGCCTTTCATGTTCCGCACACGAACATAAATAGCACCACTCACATAGAAGGTGACCTCTCCTCTATCGACTGATTGCTCAACTCAGACCGAAATTCTCCTCTCCCTCTAAATCCTTACCAAAATACTCTGATAGGCTCTCGACTTCCCTCTCGAGGGACGCCTCTCCAAACTCAATCATGGCCTACAGGCCTAAAACCCATAGCGTCCAATCTCTACCTCATCAATCGTGACCGGATAACCAGAGAATCACAAGCATCATTCACTACGAACCATGGTACTCATCCCATGACATCTCTTCTCAATATGCTCCGGTGTATGGTACCTGAACCATAGCATCACTCCTCCATCTGCTCCGATGTATGATACTCGAACCATAACATCACTCCTCAATCTGCTCCGATGTATGGTACTCAACCATAACATCACTCCTCAATCCTCTCCAATGTATGGTACTCGAACCATAACATCACTTCCTTAATCTGCTCTGATGTATGGTACTCGAACCATACATCACTCCTTAATACGCTCATTAGAATCTTCAGAATACTCCCTGTATCAAGTATGGGTCCTCTGTTTTCAGTAGTACGGGCCCATACGACCTGCCACATCTACCCATACTTTCCACACGGACTATCCCGGAGCTCCTAAGTAACTGCTCGACCTTCTCGTTCACCAATTCCATCACGCGCTCGCCCCCGAGCGAAATTCTATACCCTGCCAGTGCACTCATCTGGCTAAGGTTACTCCCTAGGCTCTTCTCAGATTCCCACACTTCTCTGCCATCAGCTGCTGAAGAGCTCCTAATGATGCCAACCATCTACCTCCTGAATATCATCATATTCGCTTGGTAGCTGACTCCCATCATCAAGAGTTCCATAAAGCACGAAGCAAGCAACATTCGAGCATCGAAGAATATATATGACTCACTCTGGGTGATAACTCTGCTTGCTCTGCTCATCCTCGGAAGTACCACCGAACTCTGCAACTCTTCCCTTCGCGGGCTCTAACTATTCTTTCTCCAAGTACCACAATACTCATCTAGGTATCTTCCCTAGATTACTCCTCTACTTAAATCCCCTAAAGGATTCCAATCAAATATTCTCACTCATCACATACTCAAAAGCATGACGCATATCACAACAATTCCTAGGCTAAGGCATCACAAATCAGGCCACTCTAGTCTTAATATATGGAATACCTAGCCTGTCTCTAGCATGCAATAACATCTCATAAAGTGAATCATAAATATCTCATAACACAAAAGTAAGGGTATTTTGGGAAATCACCGTTCGGGTTCTGGCTGATTGTACACACTGCTCTTTCTCGTTTTCTCTTTGAACTCTTATTCGCTTTAGAAAATCATTTCTTTGAAAACTTTTCTTACTTCCTCAGTTTGAGTCCAGAAGTACCCGAAGGCGCATCCGAATCCCTCAAACCAAGGCTCTGATACCAACTTGTAATACCGTAAATTTCAAGACAAAATTTTCATTTTAAATAATCATTTTATTCTTAGAACACTTGTTTAAAATCTCATTCATAATCGAATTACAAAACATAGCTCCATTTTCACTTGCATAGAAAACCAGGATCCTCCAAAATATGACTCTTTCTCTGGTGTGTACAATCAAGCCGGTGCCGTCCCGTGATACTGGAAGAAACCTGAAAACAACATAACACAAAACACTGTAAGCACAAAGCTTAGTGAGTTCCCCAAAATACCACACACATAACACATATAAGCCACTCGAGGCTATAACTCTATGGGTCCGTGCACCCAAACTCTGTGAACCCTCAAGTTCTAACTCTAGGAACCCTTCGGTTCCAACTCTGCAAACATTCACAGCATAAATCACATAGAAATAATGCAGTACAACACATAACATACATAACATACAAATACTCTGTCACATAACTTTGGTTACCTACTCAAGGTAAAGTATAGTGAGAAGACTCACCTGGCAAGCAGAAAGTAGATATCTCCATACTTGAATCTCGAACTCGCCACCGCCTAACACGTAAGGCAAAACTCTCATGACTATAACTCTCGAGACTAGAATCAATCCTCTCAATGCACCCTCTTAAGGGTAAAAGACTATTTTACCCCTCTCTTGGCCCAAAGGCCACATCGCTGACCAAACCCTAAAAGTCAACGGTCAACCCTTGGTCAAAATGAAAGTCCTCAGTCAAAGTCAACCCCTGACTGACCCTACTCGCCGAGTCAACCCTATGACTCGCCGAGTTCCTATAATCAGAACTTCACTCAATCCGCGACCTAACTCGCTGAGTCACTCCGAGACTCGCCGAGTCTAACAACTCTGAGTCCACTCGCACACAACTCACCGAGTCATCCCTTGACTCACCGATTCTCGACTCAACCAGGGAATATCAGGACTCTTCGACAAGACTCGCCGAGTCCAAGAACAGACTCGCCGAGTCCAAGACTATCATCAACCTACTCGCCGAGTTGTTCATACAACTCGCCGAGTTCCAGGCCATCTTCATCCAACTCGCCGAGTTGTTCTTCCAACCCGCCGAGTCCTAGCTCATCTTCAAGCAACTCGTCGAGTACACCCATGTGACTCGTCGAGTACCACCGGTCTGAATCCATTCAGAAGCATTCTAGGCCATGCAATTGCTCCAAAACATAGATCTAGCCTCCTACCACTCATCCATCATGTAAAGTGGCAAACTTTACGTGAATCCAAAGAGATCTAGGCCATTTGCACATTGGGCTAGTGTTTGGGACATGAAAGCTTCACTAAACACTCCAACACAGGGACTTTCATGCTCTCTGATTCTTCTCCCTTCCAGATCTGAGGTAGCAACCTCAGATCTAACCTCTAGACTTCCCATTACATCCATAGACAAGTTCCCACAACCCCAAAATGAAGAAACAACATAACAACAGCCCAAGAACGAGATATTACCTCCAAGAGATGCCCCAACTGCAATGTAATTCGAATCCAAGCAAAGCCCCCTGCTCCAAGCCTTCAATCTCCCGAAATTCCTTCAACAATTACTTCTCCAAGCTCCAATCCACTCAACAATGGTGCTTCACCGCGATTTAGGGTTTTCTGGGGCTCAAGGGGTGATAAGGAGGTTGGGAGGAAGACATAATGTTCTTTATATAGGGCTCAACCCCGAGAATTAGGGTTTTCTCCAATCAGCGCCTACTTGCCGAGTCCTCCTCACTGACTCGCCGAGTCGGCTACTTAGCACGCGACCCAGTCGTGACTCTACTCGCCGAGTCCATCCATGGACTCGCCGAGTCACTCTTTCACAACTTACTCTTTTAGCCCTTCAATTCTACTCTTGATATTTCGGGATGTTACAATTGTGTTGACATTTCTGTGCCCATTCCAGTTAAAGTTGGCTTTGCATATGAGTTCTTAGAGTCCTCAATTGGTTGCACAGCTACTTGGAAGCTATGGCAGGCCCTTGCGCTGCCAAATGGAAAGAACTTAAGATTGCACAAGTTTAGTCCGTATGAGTTTGGATTTGTCACTAACCTTGTCTTGTGATTATGGTTTTGACAAATTCATATGGGTAGGAACTCATACACCATAAAAATCTAAGTGTCATAAGGTTTCTCTCCGATTCATGAAAATGATGGTGAGGAAACACTTCCACTAAGTAGATTTGTAAGTAGATAGTAATCTTTGCATTCTCAAAGTTGTTAGTAGGCACACTAACATGGACTTATGGAAAATAGCAAAGGTCTAAACAATTAAGACTATGATTATGGAATCCCTGTTCATAGTTCTGAAATTGTTTAGACACACCTGTGAGCTATCTAAGATAAGGTGTATGATTTTGATAACGTCTTATCAAAGCAATCTAGTATCAGAAATATGAACTTTGGTAAAAAAGTCAATAGCTGATTTCTGAGTACATGTCAAAGCTAGTGGGAGCATAAGTGTTATGCTAATAATCATCATGTTAGTGGGAGCATGATAATTATGATAAGTATTGCAAGTTAGTAATGTTAATTATAGAAAACAAAAGTTTCAATTCGTGAGGTTGCAGGGGTTGAAAAAGTTGTTTTGCTATAATTAAGGGAGAGGAAATTATACTTCATTTCAATTATGAAAAGCTTAGATTGAGTTTATAATCATTCTAAGAGCTTATATTGAGATTTTAATCACCTTTAGTCAAGAATTTATATATGAATTTCATGTTGGATTAGTTCAACTTAAGAAAATTCTATATATTGCGTTCTCAAAATTCGATTATGATTACGACATCCCTTTTCATAGTAAAATTTTGAGAATATGGCAAACAAAATTATTATGGCAAAAGACTGGTCTAGAACCATGTCTTTGTGTGAAATATCATGAATCGTGTCCCATTTACTTTGGGTACAAGATCGATTACTTGTGCTATAATATTTATTCTTTCTAAATTTTCCAAATGCCTTGGGGCATTAAGGAGGAAAATGTGTAGAATTAGATATGACTAAAGTGATTAAGCAATTGTCGAGGATAATATAAGGTTTACCAAAGATTGGTTACTCAAGGACAGTTGGAAGTATAGTGTGAATTTTGGAAGGGCCATATTGACATAGTCTGAAAAGAGGCAACTCTTGTTCAGAAGTAGTAGACAAAATGGGAATATAGAGTTTTCTCTATAGATAGAAGCAATCTGTGTAAGATTAGAAAGAACTTAGTGCAAGAAGCATGTTCAAAGCAATGCATACTTTGAACATAAGGCTTTGTGTCCATGGAGTAAGTCTTCATTGGAATACCCTGTAATGGTTGTTGACAAGTCTTTGTGACTTTGTACACATTCATTGCAAGAGGGTAGTGCATTTAAGTTTAAAATCTAATAGATTTCGATTTGGGAGTGTGAAATTAGAATCATTGAAGGTTTGGTCAATTGGTTTATTTCACAAAGTAAGGATCATAGACAAACGTAGAGTACTTGGTGTATGGCAAAGCTATTGTTTAGAAAAACATAGTGTACATCTTGGAGCATTGGACAACTAGTGTTTTTAATTCAAGTATAAAGTTGATAAAACCGAAACAATGAATAATGAGTAATCGTATGGTGATAAATAGAAGTGGTCTATTTATATTCATAGGGTTTGATACCATATTTGATTCATTTATTCTTGTGTTTCACTTTGCATGTTTTGACTTCCATAATAACTAGGTTATTCTTGCGGAATGACTAAGTTATTTAAACCATCCACAGTCGGTCATATGTTGGAAGTAGATATGAATCAAGACTGTCATGGGTTGGCTTGTAGAGGTCCAAGTTGGTGGACAAAGTTGTGCTACAACAATCATGAGTGCTCATAAGTTCTGAGTATTGGATTCAACCCGCACTCATTTGAATCACTTCATGGATTTTATCACGAGTGATCATGAGATGATAATATCTTATATTCTTCAACCCTAGAGATATGAGTTGTTACTATGAGTTTGTTGTACATTGCTTGCGCGAAAAAACATTGGTAATTCGATTTTATAAAACGTGCCTTTGTGTATGATTCAACAAGTAGTAGAACAAGCCATATGAGTCGAAGTTTATCCATTCATTTTACCTGCGGGATAAAAGCGATATCTGTGGGCCCCTCGATGATTTAGCGATGGCACATGTGAGTGCTTGGCCAAGCCAAGACTGATTTCATTTGTTCAATCAGTCAGTCGTCATAAATCAGAAATCGGGAAACAACAAATGGATAGAGAGAATGATTTATAATCCATGTCTCATCTAGAATGGAGGAATATATGATCCCTTATCTAATGGACAAGTCATCGACAAAGGTCAGATATCATCGGCAAGGTCAGAGTTCGACGGAAGCTTTTGAGAGCTACGATTGCCAGTCGGTTCTTGAAATCATACGCAATAATAGTTTTAGACTTATCCAAGTAGGAGACTATTGGATTAATGCCTAAGTCCATAACTATAATTGGTAAGACTTGACCCAACCCGGCATGGTCCATTTGGGTTGCATGGCATCATGCATTTGGATAGACTATAATGAGAGAAATAACACTTAAGGTTTGTTAATATATTATAAGTTATAATATATTAATAAGATTATTTAATTAGTATTGATCAAGAATTAATCTAAAATTAATTAAGTGATCAAACGAAGACTAATTAAATATATGGGTTGATTGTGTAAATCATCCATCCTTGTATAGTGGGCTAATGCTCCATGGATTATCAAGTTAGGCTAAAACCCATATGATGCTCCATGGTGTATTTGAACCCATGGATCCAAGGAAATGGAAAGTCATGACAATTAGGGTTTACACTAATTGTAACACTATATACAGATCATACTCTTGGAAAAATCGGCCACTTTGGATGAATAGAAGGGCTAGCCGATTTTAGAAGTGTTCAAGTTTCTCTCAAGTTATTCCAAGTGTATTTTGGTGTTGTGTGAACCATTTGAGGTGTCACACTTGGGGCACTAGGCACTCAAGCTTCATGAGGACATTCTACATCAAAGAGGTATGTATTCTATCTTGTTATATTCATTGTTTTGTATGCTAGATTAGGATAATACCTTGGATGTTCATATTTGCATGTATAATAGAGAAAACATAGATCCGAGGTATTTAGGGTTGCATGTACACTTAGGAGTGTTAGAATGCTCAAAAGCCAACAGTTACTTGTCTGAAATGGCAAGAAATATTATTTCCTTTCATGGTTTGTACAAACAAGGGTTTCCCTTTTCTTTTGATAATGAAAATGGTGGAATAAATGCTTTCTTTAATAATGTTCTTTATTTTAAAGCATTACCTTGTGATGGTGTGTATGAAGCTGTATCTGTTGTAGATAATCTAGGAAATAATGTGATGTGTATTGATTCTTCAAGTAATAATAACTTGGATAAAGGATCATTATGACATTGTCGTCTTGGACATGTGAGCAAGAAACGCATATGCCAAATCCAAAAGGATGGAGTCTTGGAGTCATTTGACCTAAAGTCAGATGATAGTTGTGAATTATTCTTACTTGGAAAAATGACAAAGTCACCCTTCATTGGTTCTTGTGAAATGGGTGAAGGTTTGTTGGATCTCGTACACACGGATGTGTGTGGACCCTTCAAAACAGCCACAAGGGATGCTAATCGTTATTATTTGAATTTTACTGATGATTATAGTAGATATGGATATGTCTACTTAATCAAGCATAAGTCAGAGACTTTTGAGAGGTTTAAAGAGTTTAAACAGGAAGTCGAGAATCAATTAGGCAGGAACATTAAGATGCTTCGATCCGATCGTGGTGGAGAGTATCTTAGTACAGAGTTCCTCGACTATCTTAAGGAATGTGGGATTATCTCACAATTGACACCTCCCAGGACACCACAGTTGAATGGTGTGGCTGAGAGGCGTAATTGAACCTTGTTGGATATGGTTCGTTCCATGATGAGTTGAGCTTCGCTACCAATCTCATTTTGGGGGTATGCCTTGGAGACTGCCGCCCATATCCTTGTTCTAGTCCCTACAAAGAGAGTTGCCAAAACTCCTTATGAGATGTGGACTGGTAAAGTTCCCAAACTAGACCACATCAAGATTTGGGGCTGCAAGGCTTTCGTGAGACGCACGACTCGCGATAAGCTCGAACCATGAAGTGAGAGGTGTATTTTCATCGGCTACCCACATAAATCCTTTGGTTACCTCTTTTGCAGACCTAATGACAATGTGGTCTTTGTAGCAAGGAGGGGTGTCTTTCGAGAGAGAGAGAGAGAGAGAGAGAGAGAGAGAGAGAGTGTTTATAAGTCAAGGAAACAGTGGGAGGCTAATTGACCTTGAAGATATTCAAGAGTCAAGTGGTGAAGGAACTTCAAACCCTAGCGCTCAACCTGAGGAGGAAACTCTTGTTGAGCCAATTGACAAGTCTGAACCTCTGAGGCATTCCACAAGGGTTAGGAATGCACATGAGCATTATTATGGGTTCCATATTACTGCGGAAGGTGAGACACTTATCAGTGATGATACATTGGTAAGTCGAGATGAACCTAACAGTTACGCGGAAGCCATGGCAGGCCCCGAGTCTACCAAATGGAAAGAGCAATAGACAACGAGATACAGTCCATGTATGACAATCAAGTTTGGAACTTGATTGACATCAGGTCGTAAGACAGTTGGGTGCAAGTGGGTCTTCAAGAAGAAGACCGACATGGATGGTAATGTACACACATATAAGGCGCGACTGGTTGCAAGGGCTTTTCTCAAACTCTAGGAGTTGATTATAATGAGACCTTTTCACCAGTAGCAAAGATTAAGTCCATTAGGGTCCTGTTAGCCATCGCTGCATTTCATGATTATGAAATATGGCAAATGGATGTCAAAATCGCCTTCCTTAATGGAAGTTTGGCTGAGGATGTTTACATGAATTAGCTAGAGGGTTTTGTCAGTACAGAGTACCCTAATAGAGTGTGTAAACTCAAGAAATCCATTTATGGATTGAAACAGGCACCATGGAGATGGAACCTTTGCTTTGATGGGAAAGTCAAAGAATTTGGATTTTCAAGGAGTAAAGATGAGTCTTGTGTCTATGTCAAGGCTAGTGGGAGTATAGTCAGCTTTTTGGTTTTGTATGTGGATGACATACTACTCATAGGAAATGACATCCAAACCCTGCAGGAAGTGAAGTCCTGGCTTCGAAAGTGTTTCTCTATGAAAGATTTAGGAGAAGATGCCTATATTCTAGGGATAAGGATTATGAGAGACCGGAGTAAAAGACTAATTGGACTTAGTGAGAGTACTTACTTGGAGAAGGTGCTGAAGAGATTCAACATGTAGGACTCCAAGAAAGTAGAGTTACCCATACAGAGTACCGCCGGACTGAGTAAAACTCAGAGCCCGAGTACTGAGGCCGAGATTGTAGAAATGAGTCGAGTACCTTATGCTTCTGTAGTAAGTTCGATCATGTATGCTATGACCTGCACTCGACCTGATGTAGCCTTTGCTTTGAGCATGGTTAGCACATATCAGGGGAACCCTGGCAAGGCACATTGGACAGCAGGAAAGAATATCCTCAAGTAACTGCAGAGGACTAAGGACTGGGTCCTTACCCTCGGTGGGAGTGATCACTTGAGAGTTGTAGGGTATAGTGATGCTAGCTTTCAGACTGATAGGGATAATTTCCGCTCTCAGTCAGGCTGGGTCTTTACCTTAAACGGAGGAGCAATTTCTTGGAAGAGTTCCAAGCAGGAGATAGTGGATGTTCAACTTGCGAATCAGAGTATATAGCAGCAAGCGAGGAAGCAAAGGAGGCGATATGGTTGAAGAACTTCATTGGAGACCTTGGAGTTGTACCAGCTATAAAGGAGCCAATGGAAATTTTCTATGATAGTGAAAGTGCAGTTGCCTTAGCCAAGGAACCAAGGGATCATGGGAGATCCAGACACATCGACAGAAAATACCATTTCATTAGACATCGAATAGAAGGACTCCTCGTAGCAAAGAGGGTATCATCGGATGAGAACCCAACAAATCCCCTCACAAAGGGACTGAGTAGGGTTAAGCATCTCCAGCATGCTCGGAGCATAGGGTTGAAGGATGATATTAGTTTTAGTAGTTAGATAATTTGAAATTTGTAAAGTGTAATTGACATTTGATGATGAATAAAAGTTGTGTTTATTTAAGAGTAAAGTGTTGCTATCTTTTGTCAATCGTTTACTATATTTCTTTTGCATGTTTTGACTTCCAGAATAATTATGTTTGGTATATCATATTATTCGAACCTCCATAGTCGGTCATATGTTGGAAGTAGGTATGAATCAAGACTGTCATGAGTGGTTGCGGAGGTCTAAGTTGTTGGACATGGCTACAACACTCATGAGTGCTCATAAGTTCTGAGCATTAGACTCAACCCACGCTCACTGGTATCACTTCATGGAATTTATCTCGAGTGATTGTGAGACAGTAATATCATATAAGTCTTAAAACCTAGATATATGAATTGTTACCTATGACTTGGTTATGCATTGATCATACGAAACCGCATTGGTAACTCGATGTTAAAAAACATACTTTTGTGTGTGATTCAACAAGTAGTAGAATAAGCATATGAGTCGAACTTTATTTGTACTTGACCCAACCCGACATGGTCCATTTGGGTTGCATGGCATCATGCATTTGGATAGACTAAATGAGAGAAATAACACTTTTGGTTTATTAATATATTATAAGTTCTAATATATTAATAGTATTATTTAATTAGTATTGATCAAGAATTAATTAAGTGATCAAAAGATAACTAATTAAATATATGGGTTGATTATGTAAATTATCGATAACTTGTATAGTGGGCTAAAAGTCTCCATGGATTATAAAGTTGGGTTAAACCCATAAGATGCTCCATGGGAGTTACAAACCCATGCGTCATGGAAATGAAGAGTCATGACACATTAGGGTTTACATGGTGTAACCCTAGATGTGACACACTATATAAGCTACATGTTCTCTACCAAAATCGGCTACACTAAGTTGTAAGAGGGCTAGGCCGATTTTTAGAGTGTTACATATTCTCTTAAAGTCATTCCAAAGCATTTGGTGTTGTGTGAAGCATTTGAGGCATCACACTTGGCGTGCTAGGCTCTCAAGGTTTTCAAGGAATCAAATCAACTACAAGGTATGTAATTCTAGCCATCTTAGTACAGAGTTCCTCGACTATCTTAAGGAATGTGGGATTATCTCACAATTGACACCTCCCAGGACACCACAGTTGAATGGTGTGGCTGAGAGGCGTAATTGAACCTTGTTGGATATGGTTCGTTCCATGATGAGTTGAGCTTCGCTACCAATATCATTTTGGGGGTATGCCTTAGAGACTGCCACCCATATCCTTGTTCTGGTCCCTACAAAGAAAGTTGCCAAAACTCCTTATGAGATGTGGACTCGTAAAGTTCCCAAACTAGACCACATCAAGATTTGGGGCTGCAAGGCTTTCGTGAGCCGCACGACTCGCGATAAGCTCGAACCATGAAGCGAGAGGTGTATTTTCATCGGCTACCCACATAAATCCTTTGGTTACCTCTTTTGCAGACCTAGTGACAATGTGGTCTTTGTAGCAAGGAGGAGTGTCTTGAGAGAGAGAGAGAGAGAGAGTTCATAAGTCAAGGAAACAGTGGGAGGCTAATTGACCTTGAAGATATTCAAGAGTCAAGTGGTGAAGGAACTTCAAACCCTAGCGCTCAACCTGAGGAGGAAACTCTTGTTGAGCCAATTGACAAGTCTAAACCTCTGAGGCATTCCACAAGGGTTAGGAATGCACATGAGCATTATTATGGGTTCCATATTACTGCGGAAGGTGAGACACTTATCAGTGATGATACATTGGTAAGTCTAGATGAACCTAACAGTTACGCGGAAGCCATGGCAGGCCCCGAGTCTACCAAATGGAAAGAGCAATAGACAACGAGATACAGTCCATGTATGACAATCAAGTTTGGAACTTGGTTGACATCAGGTCGTAAGACAGTTGGGTGCAAGTGGGTCTTCAAGAAGAAGACCGACATGGATGGTAATGTACACACATATAAGGCGCAACTGGTTTCAAAGGGCTTCTCTCAAACTCTGGGAGTTGATTATAATGAGACCTTTTCACCAGTAGCAAAGATTAAGTCCATTAGGGTCCTGTTAGCCATCGCTGCATTTCATGATTATGAAATATGGCAAATGGATGTCAAAATAGCCTTCCTTAATGGAAGTTTGGCTGAGGATGTTTACATGAATTAGCTAGAGGGTTTTGTCAGTATATAGTACCCTAATAGAGTGTGTAAACTCAAGAAATCCATTTATGGATTGAAACAGGCACCATGGAGATGGAACCTTTTCTTTGATGGGAAAGTCAAAGAATTTGGATTTTCAAGGAGTAAAGATGAGTCTTGTGTCTATGTCAAGGCTAGTGGGAGTATAGTCAGCTTTTTGGTTTTGTATGTGGATGACATACTACTCATAGGAAATGACATCCAAACCCTGCAGGAAGTGAAGTCCTGGCTTCGAAAGTGTTTCTCTATGAAAGATCTAGGAGAAGATGCCTATATTCTAGGGATAAGGATTATGAGAGACCGGAGTAAAAGACTAATTGGACTTAGTGAGAGTACTTACTTGGAGAAGGTGCTGAAGAGATTCAACATGTAGGACTCCAAGAAAGTAGAGTTACCCATCCAGAGTACCGCCAGACTGAGTAAAACTCAGAGCCCGAGTACTGAGGCCGAGATTGTAGAAATGAGTCGAGTACCTTATGCTTCTGTAGTAGGTTCGATCATGTATGCTATGACCTGCACTCGACCTGATGTAGCCTTTGCTTTGAGCATGGTTAGCACATATCAGGGGAACCCTGGCAAGGCACATTGGACAGCAGGAAAGAATATCCTCAAGTAACTGCAGAGGACTAAGGACTGGGTCCTTACCCTCGGTGGGAGTGATCACTTGAGAGTTGTAGGGTATAGTGATGCTAGCTTTCAGACTGATAGGGATAATTTCCGCTCTCAGTCAGGCTGGGTCTTTACCTTAAACGGAGGAGCAATTTCTTGGAAGAGTTCCAAGCAGGAGATAGTGGATGTTCAACTTGCGAATCAGAGTATATAGCAGCAAGCGAGGAAGCAAAGGAGGCGATATGGCTGAAGAACTTCATTGGAGACCTTGGAGTTGTACCAGCTATAAAGGAGCCAATGGAAATTTTCTATGATAGTGAAAGTGCAGTTGCCTTAGCCAAGGAACCAAGGGATCATGGGAGATCCAGACACATCGACAGAAAATACCATTTCATTAGACATCGAATAGAAGGACTCCTCGTAGCAAAGAGGGTATCATCGGATGAGAACCCAACAAATCCCCTCACAAAGGGACTGAGTAGGGTTAAGCATCTCCAGCATGCTCGGAGCATAGGGTTGAAGGATGATATTAGTTTTAGTAGTTAGATAATTTGAAATTTGTAAAGTGTAATTGACATTTGATGATGAATAAAAGTTGTGTTTATTTAAGAGTAAAGTGTTTCTATCTTTTGTCAATCGTTTACTATATTTCTTTTGCATGTTTTGACTTCCAGAATAATTATGTTTGGTATATCATATTATTCGAACCTCCATAGTCGGTCATATGTTGGAAGTAGGTATGAATCAAGACTGTCATGAGTGGTTGCGGAGGTCTAAGTTGTTGGACATGGCTACAACACTCATGAGTGCTCATAAGTTCTGAGCATTAGACTCAACCCACGCTCACTGGTATCACTTCATGGAATTTATCTCGAGTGATTGTGAGACAGTAATATCATATAAGTCTTAAAACCTAGAGATATGAATTGTTGCCTATGACTTGGTTATGCATTGATCGTACGAAACCGCATTGGTAACTCGATGTTAAAAAACGTACTTTTGTGTGTGATTCAACAAGTAGTAGAATAAGCATATGAGTCGAACTTTATTTGTACTTGACCCAACCCGACATGGTCCATTTGGGTTGCATGGCATCATGCATTTGGATAGACTAAATGAGAGAAATAACACTTTTGGTTTATTAATATATTATAAGTTCTAATATATTAATAGTATTATTTAATTAGTATTGATCAAGAATTAATTAAGTGATCAAAAGATAACTAATTAAATATATGGGTTGATTATGTAAATTATCGATAACTTGTATAGTGGGCTAAAAGTCTCCATGGATTATAAAGTTGGGTTAAACCCATAAGATGCTCCATGGGAGTTACAAACCCATGCGTCATGGAAATGAAGAGTCATGACACATTAGGGTTTACATGGTGTAACCCTAGATGTGACACACTATATAAGCTACATGTTCTCTACCAAAATCGGCTACACTAAGTTGTAAGAGGGCTAGGACAATTTTTAGAGTGTTACATATTCTCTTAAAGTCATTCCAAAGCATTTGGTGTTGTGTGAAGCATTTGAGGCATCACACTTGGGGTGCTAGGCTCTCAAGGTTTTCAAGGAATCAAATCAACTACAAGGTATGTAATTCTAGCCATCTTTTAGATTAAAAGTTCCCTTGTATGCTAGATAGGATCATGAACCTTGGAAATCATATTTTGAATGTATTTTAGACAAACATAGATCCAAGGTTTTCTACGGTTGTATGTACACTTAGGTATGCTAGAATGCTCAAAGCCCATCAGTTACATCTGTAGCATAACCTCTTGTTTGATGTACACTTGCTGGCATAATGTCCCGTCTTTCCACATTTGTAGCAAGTCACCTCCTCACAACATTTCCCGAAGTGCTTCTTTTACACTTCTCGCACCACTTAGCTTCACCCCTTCCTCCTCCTTCAGACTTTGAGAATTTTCTTTCTTTGTTGGACTTTGTAGATCCCTCATGCTTCCTTTTCTCGCCAACTTTAGCTTTCTCCAGACTCTTTTCTCTTATCTGGGTCTCCACATTCTTAGCAGCCCAGATGTCGGCTTTCAGAGTGGTTGCTTGTTTGACTGTTGGACCAAAGTCCGCTGGTAATCCATGGGCAAACTTGTTAACCTTGGAGAGCTCTGTTGGAACTAGGTAAGGAACAAGCTTCGTCTTCTCCATAAAACTTGCAACATACTGAGTGACACTCGTATTTCCCTTCTTCAGATTCTGGAACTCATTGTTGATCTCTAGGAGATCCTGCTCAGAGCAGTACTGCAGTTTTAGTTGCACAAGGAAATCTTCCCAACACATCTTGCTTGCTTCTCCCTTCGACATCATATTGGCCAATAGCTTCCACCAGGTTAGCACCCCAAAATTTAACATAGGAATCGCGAGAACGGTCTTCTGTCTATTGCTACACTCGCAACTCTCAAACATTGTCTCCATCTCGGATATCAAGTCCATAACTTCCACCGGTGATGGGCTTCCAGAAAGACTCGGGGGTTTGGATGCCATGAAATCCTTGTACTTGCATCCATGTCTGTCATTTCCTTCATCCTGATTGTTTCGTCTAACTATCGGTGGGTTGCCTTGACCAACCGTCCCACTGTAGTTCCCTCCTTTTGATTGCCCATCATTGAGCTCGGGCTGTTCAATAGGCACCGTAAGTTCCTCTCGATTTTGTTGAAGTAGACGACTTGTTTCCTCCATTTGACGATCCAACATCATTTGGATCATCGCTTGTACTCAGGCCATGGTGATTGGCTCTGGAGCGGCTACCATAACGGGTATTTGCTCAATCGCTGGAGGTTGATTCTTGTTCCCATTTGCATTCCCGGCTCCACTGTGGGTTCTTTCCATTTTGATATTTACACCGAATAGAGTGAATTTAGATTTTTACTTAGGATAGACGTTTAAATCATCCTTATCCCTCCGAAACTTTTAGATGTTAGTTCTAATATCGTAGTCATACGTTTAAAATCTTAAACACATAAGGTTTCCAGATCCGGTCGACAATAGACCATAGATCCGAACAAATAGCAGCATATCAGGCACAAAGCATTTAGCACATAAAAGCATTTTAGGCACAATTCCTAAAATAAGCTAGTGCTCACACCTCACAATCATCGCTTAGCATTCTAAGTTTAAGTCTAGAAATCCTACAAATTCCTAGTTCGCTTAAACTAATGCTCTGATACCAACTGCGACATCCCCATTTTCACGGCCATAAAAGACCGATTTTGTTTATGCTTTACAAAAATCAGAGTATCTCTTTTAATAAAAATGTTGCGGAATTTGTTCCCAGAAAAACATGATAAATATATTATCACAACATTTCCGAAGAAATGTATTTTTATTCATTTTTAAAATGTTTGGGATGTCATCGTCAATACAGAAACATAAGCATAAACAGAACTTACATTCATTTACACTAGTGATCTACATCTCTTTTAAATCTCTCAGTGTAAAGTAGCATCATCTCGACACCTGTGATACAAATAAGCTTGAGTGGGTCAGGTTGGGAAACCTGGTGAGTACATAGGGTTTTAAACCCACAATAATATAATTATTATGTTTAATCATCAAACAATTAACCCAATTACCCATCCCCATTATCTTCTTTACTCTTAAGGATCTACCCTAAGAAACAACTATTCCTCGTTCATTCATTCCTAAGGATCATCCTAAGGAATCGAAACGAAGTCCATCATCACCAGGGTTTAGGCACTAAGTCTGCATAGTCGCCAGGATTTATACAACAGGCACTAAGTCCGCATAGTCGCCAGGGTTTAGGCACTAAGTCTGCATAGTCGCTAGGGTTTATAAACAGGAACTAAGTCCGCATAGTTGCCAGGGTTTAGGCACCAAGTCTGCATGATCGCCAGGGTTTAGAGTACACCGGGCGAACACATCGTTCACAACACCTATAGGTTGCGAGCCTACTAGTGTTCCACTGGACTGTCTAGATTAGTCTGTGGTTGTCATCCATACTCTACTAGATGACAGGGACATCATTTGGGAAAAAGGCTTCTCACATCGTCCACTTCTCACCCTTACTTTGTGATCTATATCACCTCTTAACTCATCATCCAACTCATATTTCATCTACCCATGTTTTACCCAACGTATTATGTAGATATAAATACATATACGGTTTAAATCATATAAAACTTGTATAAAATCGTTCATCCAGCATAGATAGCAAGTATACAGATAATATGAACATATAGCACGTAGTTTATATAAATTACTTCATATCTATATGTAAGATGAAAGTAACTATGCACTCACCTGAAAAGGTGGTGACTCGGCACTTGGACAACACTTCGTTTCTCTTAACACAATTTTCCTCGGACAAAACCTATTATCATTACCACTAGAGTTTAGTCTAATATTCACTGAGACTAATTAATAGTCTAGCTATTATTACTATTATATAAGCGTTAAACAATACTTATATAACCCATAATAATAGCCCAAGTACTTATTATAAGTTCCTAATAACGTTACTATAATTAAATAAAAGCTATATTAAAAATACCGTAGGCGTAGCTCACTTACAACGGATTTTATAGAAAACTGGGTTTTGCTTGGAGCAGCGTTTCCAAATCGAAAGACCCTTTTTCTCGGGACTCCGGGAACCTCGGGGCTTCCTTCAGGTGCTAGGGGGTTTACCTAGGCTTTTAGGGGGTTAGGGTAGGCTAAAGAGAGAAACTAGTTAGAGAAAGAGGGTTTGAATGGTGTGAGAAACGAGTTGCCTTTGGACTCTTTTATAGGCACCAGTTGCAGAGTACGCTGGGCGTTCCAGCTAGGGTATGCGGGGCGTACCTCGTATGCAAGGCGTTCCGGCCTTACATTGCGCATTCGTACAAACAAGTTTCCGAATCCGGGTGGGGCGACATAGATCATTCCGAGACCAAGAAAATCCAAACACGGGGCATTTCTCTCTCATACGCATTGCGTAGCGAGCCAGCTGTCACCCATCCGAAGCGAGTCCGTGATCCGGAAGCAACGGCCGGTATGCGGCCACGTCATCACCCCCCTCACAGATTCACATTTTTCTTTCCCAACTTCTAAAATTCATAACCTTCGCATACAAGCTCCGTTTTTGACTTTCTTTATATCCACACATAGGTGGGATCGTACTCTACAACTTTCGTTTAGACTTTGTCGGCTAATTTTGAATTTATTTTAAATTTTTAATTTTTAACAGGCCGGGACAGGATTGGTCCGTTAAAAATCCATAACTTCTTCATCCAACGTCCGTTTTTGTCTGCATTTTTACCGTTAAGCTACTATTAATGAGTTCTTCGATTCTCGTTTAGGTGGTGTCGGCTAGAAACTGCTCGATCTAATATTCAAACTTCGGGCTGTACACTGCTAAGTCGAAACTTCGAAAAATCATAACTTCCTCATATGAAGTCAGATTTGGGCGTTCTTTTTATGGATGCTCTTAGTTTAACGTATTCTATGACTTTTTTTTAGGTTGCTAAGGCTAAAAGTCGCTCTATCGTAAATTCACTATTTACGCTTCCCGGTGTTGTGTCGGTTCCGTCGCGAAACTTCGACGGGTCATAACTTCTTCGCTATAAATTGGATTTCAGCGTTCTTTATATGTATGGAACCATTAATACATATTCTAAAACTTGGTTAAGATTATTTATTCTAAATAATCTTTTGTCGAAAAGTCATTTTCGACCCCTATTATCTCTAAATTGACTAGCCTGGATCTACGCGTATTACATTTCATGAACAGGTTCAGGGCTGAGTTTGCACTGGTTATCGAGGTTCAACAGTTTGCTAGGGAGTTCCAAGATCTCTAGCAGATGACAAAGACTGGGGCGGAGATCACCGCTATGTTTAGGGAGAGGGCCCTTCTCGTTCCGCAGTACGCGGCGGACGAGGAGATGAAAAAGGCCTGATATCATGAGATGTTGCGGAGTGATATCTGCCAGTTTGTGAGTTGTTCCAGTTGCAAGACACTAGAAGACCTGATTGCGCGGGATCGTGAGAGGGAGATTGATCTTGAGATGGAGAGGAAGAGGAAGCCAGAGGCGGCGTCTCTCGCAGCAGGTTCGGGCAAGAAGTCCAAGGTGTCTGATCGCAGGTCTAGGGGACAGTAGAGCCACATTCGTTGTGGAAAATTTGGCAGGTTGAATGATGGGGTGTGCAAGGCGGGGAGTTCAGGCTGCTTCAAGTGCGGCCGGACTGGGCATATGAGTAGGGATTGTACAGCTACTACTACTACCACCACCACAACATCTGATCTGATTTGCTTTCATTGCAATTAGAAGGGACACAAGAAGTCCCAGTGTCCGAGTTTAGATTTAGTAGGGAAAGTGGTGGCACCCGCTCCTACCTCCCTGAGGATTACAGACGGCCGATAGGGTAGGGCCAAGGCGCCAGTGGCGAGGAGAAGGGCTTTCCAGTTGACAGCAAAGGAGGCACGAGCGACTCCTGATGTGGCTACGGGTATGTATCTTCTACATCATTTCTTTATTATTGTTTTGTTGTCGCTCATGATTATGTATTTGTTTATAGGATCGTTCCTAGTGAACGACATTTCAGCTATAGTATTGTTTGACTCGGGGGCTACTCGGTCATTTGTGTCGCTTGCACTTATCAAATGATTTAGCAGAGCTTCGGGGGAGCTGGATTGCCCACTCGATGTTGAGATAGCCGATGATAGGACTGTCCTAGTCGCGAGGGTTCATAAAAGATGTATGTTGCGGTTATTTGATGAGCAATTCCCAGTGGATTTGGTTCCTATTCCCCTGCGAGGGAATAAGGTTATAGTGGGAACAGATTGGTTGAGTCCCAATGGGGCAGTGATAGATTGTGAACAACAGTTGGTTAGAGTTTGCACTCCCAGTGGGGGAGAGTTAGTGATTCAGGGCGAGAGGCCCCAGCGCGGACCGGTATTCTGTACAACAGCAAGGGCAAGACGCCACATTCAACAGGGTTGTGTTGGATACGTCACATATGTTATGGATACCCAGGATAAGGGTAACACGACGGTAACGGTGGAGAACCGTTACCAACTCCTGAGGATAGACGATTTGTTCGACCAGCTTCAGGGAGCATCTTGGTTTTCCAAGATTGATCTACGGTCCGTATATCACCAGATGCGGGTCAGAGATGAGGATGTGTAGAAGACCGCTTTTAGGATCCACTATGGTCATTATAAGTTTTTGGTGATGCCGTTTGGGCTCACCAATACTCCAGTCGCGTTCATGGACCTCATGAACCGCGTGTGCAAACCGATGCTGGATCGGTATGTGATAGTATTCATTGATGACCTATTGGTTTATTCCAAGACCGAGGAGCAGCACAAGGAACACCTGAGGGAGGTGCTTGAGACCTTGAGGAGGGATAAACTTTTCACAAATTTCTCAAAGTGCGAGTTCTGGTTGCGCGAGGTGCAGTTTCTAGGGAACCTTGTCAACCAGAAAGGTATATTAATTGATCCGGCCAAGATAGAGGCCGTGATGAAGTGGGAGGCCCCAAGGTCTCCATTCGAGATTCGGAGCTTCCTGGGTTTGACAAGGTATTACAGGAGATTTATCCAGGACTTATCAAAGATAGCAGTTCTGTTGACCCGACTGACCACGAAGTCAGTGGTGTTTCGTTGGGGTCCTGAGCAGCATACAACCTTCAAGGCGCTTAGGAAACGATTGTGTGAGGCGTCGATTCTGACCCTACCAGAAGGAGTAGACGAATTCATAGTCTACTATGATGCTTCGATCACAGGCATGGGAGCAATGTTGATGCAACGAGGGCATGTGATAGCTTATGCCTCGAGACAGTTGAAGCCTCCCGAGGCTAACTATCTGACACATGATTTGGAGATGGGGCGGTGGTGTTTGCCCTCAAGATTTGGCGGCATTACCTCTATGGGGTTCGTTGTACTATTTACACGGACCACAAGAGTTTGAGGTACCTCATGGATCAGTCGAGTTTAAACATGAGGCAACGTCGTTGGTTAGACGTGGTTAAGGATTACGATTGTGAGATCCTTTATTACCCTGGCAAGGCCAACGTAGTGGCCGACACCCTGAGCCACAAGGCGGTAGCGGCCCTGATCCGAGATATCTGTCTGAGGATGACATTGATTACTCCACTGCTAGAGCAGATCCGTGAGGCACATGTAGAGGGCCTGAAGGAGGAGCGCCAAAAGTGCGAGAGGATTACAAGTTAGGTGGCCTCTTTTGACTATGACAGCCGAGGATTGTTGACCCTGCATGGGAGGGTCTGGGTTCCATACCGGGGCGGAGTACGACATGTATTGATGGATGAGGCCTGCAAGTCCAGGTTCTCCATCCATCCGGGAGCGACGAAGATGTATCGGGATCTTCGCCCTGACTACTGGTGGCCCTGCATGAAGCGGGATGTTGCGCGGTATGTAGAGAGGTGCTTGACCTGCAGGAAGGTTAAGGCGGAGCACCAGAGGCCACATGGTAAAATGCAGCCATTGGACATCACCGTGTGGAAGTGGGAGGATATTACTATGGATTTTATCACTAAGCTTCCCAGAACCGCACGTGGGGTCGATTCGATATGGGTCATCGTGGATCGGTTGACCAAGAGCGCCCATTTCATACCGATCCAGAGAGCATCTCGGCCGAGAAGCTGGAGGAGATTTATCTGCAAGAGGTAGTGGCACGCCATGGAGTTCCTGTCTCGGTGGTGTCATATCAAGATGTCCGATTTACTTCTAGGTTTTAGAAGCAGTTTCACGAAGAGATGGGTAGTCGTCTCCATTTCAGCACCGCTTTCCACCCCCAGACAGATGGGCAGAGTGAGAGGACGATTCAGACTCTTGAGGACATGCTTCGGGCATGTATGCTAGATTTTGGTGGCAGTTGGGATATGTATCTTCCGCTGGCGGAGTTTTCGTATAACAATAGTTACCACGCCAACATAGACCGACCTCCCTTTGAGATGCTCTATGGGAGGAAGTGTAGGACCCCAATCTGTTGGGACGAGGTCGGGAAGAGGGTCATAATGAGTACGGAGGTAGTAATCAAGACCACGGAGCATATTCAGAAGGTTCAGAGCAGGCTCCAGACTGCCCAGAGCCGATAGAAGAGCTAAACCGATAAGCGGCGTTTGAATTTGGAGTTTCAGGTAGGCGACATCGTCCTCCCAAAGGTGTCACCGTGGAAGTGTGTCATCAGGCTCCGGAAGCAGGGCAAGTTGGGCCCCAGATTCAATGGCCCGTTTAGGGTTTTGGCCCGGGTAGGCCGGGTTGCTTACCGGTTTGACCTCCCAGCAGAGCTCAGTCAGATTCACATCACGTTCCATGTTTCTCAGTTATAGAAGTGCTTGGTAGATGATTCAGCAGTGGTACCCCTTGAGGATATTCAGGTTGACGACAGCCTGAACTATATCGAGAGACCTGTGAGGATTTTAGATCGCAAGACGAAGGAGTTGAGGAACAAGAGGATAAAGTTGGTGAAGGTGCAGTGGCAACACCAGAAGGGTTCAGAGTGGACGTGGGAGCCCGAGGAGGAGATGAGGGAGCACTACCCGGAGTTGTTTCCAGAATCAGCATAATTTGAGGATGAAGTCTACGACAAGTGGGGGAGAATTGTAACGCCCCATTCCTGGTACGTATTTAATTCATTAACTGTTCATTTTATAACAGATACTCGACGAGTTGGTAGCCCTAACACGTCGAGTAGAGGCCAGTCGAAGTGCATGTTTAAATGATACCTACTCGACGAGTCGAATCCTAGACTCGGCGAGTTGGCCGAGCTGGAAGAAACCCTAAGATTTTGGGTTTGCACCCTATTTAAGCAACATTATGGAGTTTTAGTCCAACCTCCATCACCTCCAGAGCATTAATCCCGAAACCCTAATCCTCCATAAGTGAACTTGAGCTTTCTTGCTTATTTTGAGTGTTATTTGGTGTACTTTGAAGCTAGCGGGAGAGTTGGAAGATAGAAGACTGAAGGGAGAAAGAGTTGATCCAGGAATTACACCCCATTTGCCATCTTTTCTGGTAATCAAGTTCCCAACTTGGTTTTCTTTCTCTTAGATCTATTTGCCCCAATATTAAGAAGGTTTTCACTCAAAAACCTTGTTCCTTGGTGTTGGGACGTCCGAAGTGGTTAATGTCTCAGATCTAAGTTCTAGGGAGGGTTACATGGGATAAAGATGCAAAATTTAGGGCCATGATAGCCCCATGCACCTTGTAGACCTCATTATTGGGTTTTTTGAGGTTAAAGACCCATGCATGGATGTAAAGTTCGTGAATTTACGTGTTATATTGGCCCTAGGAGGTCAGATCTACCCTTTGGATGAGATAAGCTCAATAGAAATCGAGTTTACGGACATGGACTTTGGGGACTCGACGAGTTGTTCTTGAGACTCGACGAGTCGATATTGGCTCCCCAACCTTTTCTATTCCTGAGGAATCTGTTTGAGTCTAAGAAGGAGGACTCAACAAGATGAACGTGATTATGGACCTGGAAACATGGGACTCGACGAGTGTATGAACAGATTCGACAAGTCCAAGGCAATCTCCCAACCCATGAAGACGGACTCGATGAGTTGTTCATATAAATCGGCGAGTGATAGACTGGACACATTCATATGATGAAGGTGGACTCGGCAGGTCCAAGGAAGAACCCGATGAGTCAGTTGAAGATTATCCCGATGTTATAAGTGAAGGAGAACTCGTCGAGTTTATGCTAGAATCGACGAGTAGAGCCGGGGTTGTATAGTTTGAAAGACTAGGGACTCGACGAGTTGATGGACCAACTCGGCGAGTCAAGTGAACTGGAGGTTGACTTTGACCAGAATGTGGATTTTGGCCAGGGGTAAAATGGTCATTTTTACCTTAAGAATAGTTATCAGTTTTTGACTAAGTGTCATTGTGGAATTATAGCCGGAGAGTCGCCGGAGCAGCAGCCGAATATTTCGCACTCAAAGTTTTAGCATTCAGTCACACAAGGGGAGTTTCCTTCCAGTAGGAACGGGTCTACGGCCACAATGCTAACCTGTTTAGATGATAGTAGTTCCGGACTGTGGTCCGATGCCGGGGTGGTCCCGAGAAGTAGTTATGAATGCTTGATGTCTTCGTGATTTGTGTATGCATGTGTTATATGTTATATGCTATGTATGTTTAGCTTATTCCGGATTTCGGTCCGATGCCGGGCGGGGCCTGATGCAGTGAGCGGGGCCCAAGTTATTCTGGACTTCGGTTTGATGCCGGGCGGGGACCGATGCATTGGGCGGGGCCCAAGTTATGCCGGACTTCGGTCTGATGCCTGGCGGGGCCCGATGCAGTGCGCAAGGCCCAACATGTTTATATGTGTTATTATATGGTATGTGGTAGTTTGGGGGAGCTCACTAAGCTTCGTGCTTACAGTTTTTAGTTTTTGTTTCAGGTACTTCCGGTAGCAAGGGGAAGAGCTCAGAGTGATCGCATGGCACACACACCACAGTACTCAGCCTAGGATTTTTTAGACTCTGATATTTTTCATATGTCTTGTCACAATATTTGGGATAATGTTTTTTTACACTTGATACATGTTATTCCTTATGATTCTGGGATGATTTAAGGTTTATTATGATTTTCAAAATAAACTTTTGGGTCATAATTTTGGTTGTTAGACATCTCGGCTATCTCAGCCTCTATACTCGGGCTCTGAGTCTTGCTTAATCTGGCGTTACTCTGGATCGGTAACTCACCTTTTTTGGAATTCTACATGCAGAACCTATTCAACACCTTATCCAAGTAGGTACTCTGACTAAGTCCAATTAGTCTCTTACTCTTGTCTCTCAAAATCCTTATCCCTAGGATATAGGCAGCTTCACCAAGGTCCTTCATAGCGAAACACTTCCCAAGCTAGGACTTCACTTCCTGCAGAGTTGGGATGTCATTTCTTATGAGTAGTATGTGATCCACATACAATACCAAAAGCTAACTATACTCCCACAAGACTTGACATATACATAGGACTCATCTTCGCTCCTCGAAAAGCCAAACTCTTTGACTTTCTCATCGAAACAAAGATTCCATCTGCAAGGTGCTTGTTTTAATCCATAGATGGATTTCTCAAGCTTACACACTCTATTAGGTTACTCTGTACTGACAAAACCCACTGACTGATTCATGTAAACATCCTCAGCCAACTTTCCATTAAGGAAAGCGGTTTTGACATCCATTTGCCATATTTCATTATCATGAAATGCAGCAATGGCTAACATAACCCTAATAGACTTAATCTTTGCTACCGGTGAAAAGATCTCATCATAATCAACTCCCGGAGTTTGAGAAAACCCCTTTGCAACCAATCGCGCCTTATAAGTAATTACATTACCATCCATGTCGGTCTTCTTCTTGAAGATTCATTTGCACCTGACTGTCTTACGACCTGCTACATTGTCAACCAAGTTCCAAACTTGATTGTCATACATGGACTGTATCTTGCTGTCCATAGCCTCTTTCCATTTAGCAGCCTCAGGGCCTGCCATGGCTTCCGTGTAGTTATTTGGTTCATCCAGACTTACCAATGTGCTACCACTAATAAGTGTATCACCTTCTGCAGTAATATGGAAACCATAGTAATGCTCAGGTGCATTCCTAACTCTCATGGAACGCCGCAGAGGTACAAACTCGTCAGTCGGATCAATAGGAGTTTCCTCCTCAGGTTGATTACTAGGTTTTGAGGTTCCCTCACCACTTGACTCTTGAATTTATTCAAGGTCGATTTGCCTCCCGCTATTTCTATGGCTTATGAATTCTCTCTCGCGAAAGGCTCCTCGCCTTGCTACAAAGACCACATTATCACTGGGTAGCCGATAAAAATACACCTCTCACTTCGAGGTTCGAGATTATCGTGAGTCTCGCGCCTCACGAAAGCCTTGCAACCCCAAATCTTGATGTGATCTAGATTATGAACTTTTCCAGTCCACATTTCGTGAGCTGTTTTGACAACCTTCTTTGTAGGGACTAGATTAAGGATATGGGCGGCAGTTTCTAAGGCATATCCCCAAAATGAGATTGGTAGCAAAGTTCGACTCATCATGGAAGGAACCATGTCCAACAATGTCCAATTACGCCTCTTAGCCACACCATTCAAATGCGGTGTCCTGGGTGGTATCAATTGTGAGACAATCCCACATTCCTTAAGATAGTCAAGGAAATCTGTACTAAGATACTCACCACCTCGATCAGATCGAAGCATCTTAATGTTCCTTCCCAACTGATTATCCACTTCCTGTTTAAACTCTTTGAACTTTTCAAAGGTTTCTGACTATGCTTGGTTAAGTAGACATGTCCATATCTACTATAATAATCAGTAAAAGTCACATAGAAGCGGTTAGCATCCCTTGTGGCGGTTCTGAAGGGTCCACACACATCAGTATGTATGAGATCCATCAAACCCTCACCCCTAGCACAAGAACCAGTGAAGGGTGACTTTTTCATTTTCCCAAGCAAACAAGATTCAAAACTATCATCCGACTTTAGGTCAAATGACTCCAATACTCCATCCTTTTGGAGTTGGCCTATGTGTTTCTTGCTTACATGGCCAAGACGACAATGCCATGATGATGCTTTATCCAAGCTAGTGGAAGAATCTATACACAACACATTATTTCCTAGGTTATCTACAACCGACACAGTTTCATATACACCACCACAAGGTAATGCTTTAAAATAAAGAACATTATTAAAGAAAGAATTAATACCACGACATTCATTATCAAACGAAAAGGTAAAACCTTTTTTGTACAAACCAAGAAAGGAAATAATATTTCTCGCCATTTCAGACAAGTAACAACATTTATTCAAATCTAATGTTAACCCACTACTTAGCAATAAAGAATAAACTCCAATCTTGTGACATGTGAAGCTTTCCTATTCCCCATGATTAAGTTTATCTTCCCATGCTCCACATTCTCACTTCTTCTTAGTCCCTACAAATCAGAACATATGTGAATACCACAACCTGTATCAAGGACCCAAGAATTATAATATGGTGAATTATTAGACAATATAGTGTAAATACCTGCATGGTTGGGTTTCACTTTCCCATCCTTAACATCTTGCAGATACTTTGGGCAGTTTCTCTTCCAATGCGACTTTTCATTGCAATAGAAGCATTCCACCTCTTTAGGGTTGGCAGAAGGAGTGACAAAACCTCTTTTGGTTCCACTCGAAGAGGAGCCAACAAGGGACTTTCCCTTGGTACCCTTCGAAGGGCTCTTCATATTCTTCCCTTTACCTTGCCCGATTGCCAAGACAAGGGTTGCGGTAGGAGTAGGAGTGGTAACAACCGATTTACCTTTAAGACCACTTTCCGCGGTCTTCAAAAGTCCTTGAAGCTTTCTGAGTGTAACTTCCTCCTTGTTCATGTGGTAGATCATTCAAAATTGATCATAACAAGAAGGTAAGGAGTGCAAAATGATGTCAATTGCCAACTCCTCGGGGAATTTCACATTCAATTTCAGCAAACGGTCCACATACCTTTGCATTTTCTGCATGTGGCCCGTGATGGGTTCACCATCCTTCATCCTGGTTGTTATTATGGAGGAGATGATGTCATACCTCTCTTGAAGAGCACTTTGATGGTAGCGGTCCATCAAGTCCTGGTGCATCTCAAAAGGGTATAGTCCTCATAGGACTTTTGGAGCTCCACTGTCATCGTGGCCAACATGATACATGCCGCTTTGGTGGCATCTCTCTCATGAGTTCGATATCAGCGATCTCCTCAGGAGTAGCAGACGACTCATCAAGTTCTTTAAGCTCCTTGTCGAGGACATATTCCTTGCCCTCGTAACGAGTGACCATCCTGATGTTTCGGATACAATCCATAAAGTTGGAACCATCAAAGATGACTCTCCCACAAAGGTTCATGAGAGAGAAGGAGTTGGCAGGGTTTGAGCCAGAAGCAACATTGTTGGAAGACATCTGAAAAGAAAGAAGTGTAAGTTTAGATTACATATAAAGATATTCCTTAATAAGACACCCAAATGTAATGTTAAGGCTATGACCCAACACAATATTTTATAACTTAGAAGAGGGATGCCGTAATCCAAGCTATAAAATATTTGAAGGTAGGTGAATGACGATTCACCAATTTCCAGCATGAAAAATGAAATGAATTATTAGGTTTTAATTGGTTTTAAAACTCCTAGATTCTTTTGAGATTCAATGAACTTTTCAATGGCATGTTTCAATCTCGAATGTGCCCTTTAAGTTTTGTGACCGGGATGCCGAGGATCACAGAACAAGGTGTGAATTAACCATGCAAATTACTTGGTACTCTTAATGTTTATCACCTAATCGATGTGCCGGTTTACCACACGCGCTCCACTGGTCTATGATAAACCTTAAGCCACCCTTTGCCTACCTTGTTAAGTTTAGGTTAGTGTGTCGGTTAAGCACACACGCTCCACTAACCATCATACTTTTAATGAGGATTTAAAATCATTGTCATACCCGTTCGGCTAACGACCCTCCACCAGTTAAGGAAGCAGTGGGTGAGAGTAGACACCCATTAAGCTGCCATTTTATAGGCAACAACCTTATACCCCCATTATAGACCGACTTCGTGAATGAGGCCTACTAACGGTAAAACAACTTGATCTTATAAATATATATATATATATATATATATATATATATATCTATATATATATATATATATATATATATTATTAACTTATAATATTATAAAGTATAAGGGTTGAATTTTAACTTTTAAAATTCTAGGGGTTGGAACTAAAGTTTTCTAAAGTGACTTTATATGTTCCAAAACGCGAGGGCAAGTTTTGTAACCATTCAAAACTTTTCAACTTCATAACTTATGATTTATTAGTTTATTAAAATGAAGACTCTTCATTTTGTGTAACCGATGTGTTCATTAATGGACTTTAACAGGAGTGACTTTTGGTAATCCATAACTTGAGGACAAATTATGGATTCCATTAAAACACATAATGATCAAAAATTAACTAACAAACAATTTGCAAATAATTCCTATGATCTTACTAAAACTCATAAGTTTATGAACATTCATATCAACCATTTCAAGAATCATATAAACACATATAAACTTGAAATTTTGATAATAGCCATTGTAAATGTATTAGCATAACCATTACACCATCTAAAACAAGTTTTATAAGACCAAAACGATTTAGGGTAATGTTTCTAGTCCATTTCCAGCGGCAAAACTTGAAAATCTGCATTCAGGGCCTCCTACTCGTCGATTGCAAGAACTCGACGAGTAGGATGAAATAACACATGGACTCGTCGAGTCCCCCCATGGACTCTGCGAGTTCACTCAGCAGAATGCATAAATCTTGAGTTTTTTCAACAATTTGCATCAGGTATCAAGAAAACAAGCCTAGGCTCTGATACCACTGAAGGGTTTTGAGCATTTTGACACTCCTAAGGTGTACATGAAACCCTAAAAACCTTGGATCTATGTTTTACTAAGATACATGAAAATTTGATTTTTCCAAGGTTCTTAACCTAACTAGCATGGCATGGGGAACTTTGAAACATAAAAGCTAGTAGGAGAACATACCTTTCTTATTGCTTGGATTCCTTGAGAACCTTAGGAGCCTAGCACCTCAAATATGATGCCTCAAATGTTTCACACAACACCACAACTCTTGGAATAACTTTGAGAGAAGTACACTATCACTCAAAATTGGATAGCCCTCTTGTTCTACACATAGTACCGATTTTGGTAGCCCATGGTCCTTTTATAGTTGTGTCACAATTAGGGTTACAACATGTAAACCCTAATTGACATGACTTTTCATATTCCATGATCGATGGGTTTATAACCTCCATGGACTATCCATGGAGCACTATATGGGTTTTAGCCCAATTCAATAAACTATGGATCATTAGCCCACTATAAAAGAATGGATGATTTACACAATCAACCCCATATATTTAATTAGTCTCCTTTTGATCACCAAATTAATTCTAAATTGATTCTTGATCAATACTAATTAAATAATATTATTAATATATTAGAACTTATAATATATTAATAAACCTTAAGTGTCCTTTCTCTCATTTTGTCTATCCAAGTGTTGCAATGCCATGTAACCCAAATGGACCATGCCAATCGAGTCAAGTACATTCATGAAATAGTTATGAACTTAGACACCTAATCCAAAAACATTTTCCATAATACTTGATCGCTAGTGAATGCTACGGCTACCCCCGCACTCTTACAACACTTTCCATACCGGTCGAACACGCACTCAACCAAACACACAACTAAACTTGAGTCCTAACTGGAGCTCTAACATGGTTCCCGAGACCTGCTATCTAAGAGTCTCGAAGGCTGTCTACTGCTCAGTCCCCCAACGAAAGGCCACTGAATTCTTGGTCAGTCGGGTGAAAGGAACCACAATCTCGGAGAAGTCCCGTATAAATCTCCGGTAATTACCCGCTAGACCCAGAAAACTTTGAATCTCAATTGGAGACCTCGTAATCTCCCACTGCATCACGACCTCTGTCTTGGTCGGATTGACTAGAATACCCTTCTGGTTGTCAAGGTGCCCAAGAGATTGCACCTCGCGCAACCAGAACTTACATTTGGAAAACTTTACAAAAAGTCAACTGCCTAATAGTCGACTGCCGACAATCTGAGCTTACCAATGCTAACAATCAATTACCAGTCAAACCTTAAGATAGCCCATCCTCTAAAATCTTGAAGAGTACTCTTGAAATCTGGTCGAATCTGACACCTCAATCCATCCCCCATGCTGTCAACCGAAGGCCTTAATCTTCACTCTGGCTGATGAATCCTCGTTTCCACCCCCAATCTCGCAGCACTACTGAACTCTGACCGAACACAACCCATGCGATAAATGCAATTCTCGTGAACATCTACTGACCGAACACCCATGCGTCTAACACTCGCAACTGACTCCACTATATTCATGCTACCAGTCCTTCCCTAGCAACGGTAGTGCCTTGAACTCCAAATTTTATCCATAGACAATTGTCGACCATACCCGAACCATGAGAGAACCACTGAATGTTGACTTCATTGTAGAACTATCACCCTAACCTTGACCGACTATCCTCTAAATAATACTCTTGCATAGATCCCGAAAAAGATCCGGAATGATAACGGTACATGCGGAACCCACTCCGCAAGATACTTCCCTCTGTGGGTTCATGAAGGACTTTTCGGCATGCAGGATGGCATATATGATCCGTGATAAACCATACACTAGCAGAAAACCGACCTGAGATTTGACTTATCGGAACTCACTCACAATTTGAAAGCGACACGTATTCCCAACATCCATCTAGTAGCAGTAGAAGATGCGATACCCGCAACATCTGGAGGAATACTGATCACCTTCAGCTGACATGATCAACCCTGTCACACCTGTAGCATCCTAAACCTTTGGAGCGACAAACTCCCCTGTGCACTTTCCCGTACGTGTTGCACTGACTTCGGCCCTGCTGGCCTTTCACCCAATGATCAGAAGTCATGGTTCTCTCCCCGGGACGCTCTACTATACGCACCTGGCACAACCCTCTCTTCCCAGGGTGCTCCAAATCGCTCTGGCATCTGCAAACTCTTGGAAATCATATCCTCTAGGGTCTGACACCATGTCACGCTCACTAGTTCACTTGCCAATGGCTAAGCTGCAACAGTTGGAACATCCTCTGTCCCTAAACCATGTCACAAACTCCTCCCAGAAGTTTCTCAGATTCTCTAAGACTCTCACCGATTTGAGTATGGAACCTATGCTTTCAGTAGTTCGGGCCTAATACTACCTTCCACACCTGTCCATACTTTCCTCAGCAATCCTCCCGAATCCTCCAAGTTAGTTCCTCCAACCGATGCACCCAAGTCTCACTAAACCTCACTAATAACCCACTGAAGAATATCCTAGACTTTCCTAGGTTCCCGAACTCACCAAGTCCTCAGCTGCTGAAAGATTCCCAGTAATGTCAACTAGCTACCTCATGAATATAGCCACATGCAATAGAGATCAGCTAATCCTTCGAGTAAAAGACCCATCCCTAGAGCGGTTGGACTCAAACAAGAGTTGCACAATAGGTTCAAATCTATCACTCTAAGATTATCCAGTCTGTGCCACAAGTGACTTAGCATATTCACTTAATAGCTAGCTCACATTATTAATAGTCCCACAAAGTACAGAGCAAGCATCATTCAGACAATGGAAAATCTAACCATCATATTCCAATCGAACCATTCTATCCTCTAATCAGGAATCTGTATATGCAATTCAAAGGCTCATACAATCAGGCATAACCTAAACAGGCTATCCTATCACTGACTGATCAATACTAGCATGAAAGTCTATATGCAAATACAATAGGCATATAAGACATCCTTCATAGATCCTTAGACCTAATCTAGCATGCACTTCTCATAATCATATCATAACATAACATATCATAACTGTTGGATTAGTGTCTAAGTCCATAACTATTTTGGTATATACCTGACCCGATTATGAGCATGGTCCTTTTGGGTTGCCTTCACCATAGCAACTTGTAGGATGAATTATGGAAAGAGAAAGGTTTAATTATGATTTATTAATATATTATAAGAATAATATTTTAAAGGAGAAATCATATTGTTTAATTAATATTAGTCAAGAATTAATTAAGAATTAATTTTGTGGCTAAAAGAGATTAATTAAACCTAGGGAACTGGATTTGTAATTATAAGATAACTACAATTGGGCTATGGATCACCTTGGAATATAGGTTGGACGAATTCTATGGGAAGCCCAGAGGGAATTCGTCCAAGAGTTATTCTAAAGGAGTCCATGGGCTGCTTAGGGCTTAAGCAGTCAGATTATGGTTTCCTAGTTGCAAACCCTAATAGCCTACATATATAAAGGATCCCTATGGCCCCAAAAACATGGCTAAGACTCCCTTTAGGGTTTCTAGGCGGTTTTGGTTGCCTGCTCTCTCCTCCCTCTTCATCTTTGTTGCTCATGGTGTTTGTGACTCCATTAGAGGGGCAACATTTGAGGCACTAAGTTTTTCGAAGTCAATCAAAGGAAGGAATTGATTGTTATTGCTACATAACAATCGAAGGTAATTTCTAAACTCTAATTCAGTTCATATTATGATAGATATAGGGTTTAAGAGACTTGGATGAATTGCATGTACAATAGAGAAACCTAGATCCAAGCATCAGGGTTTGTATGGGCACATAGGAAAGTTCTTATGCATAAAACCCATCTGTGGTATCAAAGCCTTGATTGGTTTCTATTTTATGTGAGGCCTAGTATATTCATTTGCTAAAAAATGATTTTCTGGCCTCTTCTCGACCTAACTCGGTGAGTCAGCCCAACTCGGCGAGTCTAGTGAGTGACTCGGCGAGTCGGAGTGTCTGGCAGAGGGAATATCGGGATTTCTTGCTATTTTGCTGAAGGATAGTTGCCTAATCTAGTTTTAACTGATAAAATTCGATTTTTACTGTTATTATGACATTATCCTTGCCAAAAACAAAATATAATTACCAATTGATTAGATAATAAATTCCTTATATGATAAAATTTGATTATTTGAATTATTGGGTAAATTATTTTGCAAGAAATTGGACTAGTTCAAAATTAGATAATTGTCTTATTTGAATTATTGATCTAGAATGTTCTTGATAAAATTTGAAAAGTTTCAAATTACACCCTTTAGATTTCATAGTTTAAATTTGAACTTATTAGTTTTAGTTTTTGAAATTTAAATAGTTGAACCATAATGTTTTGAAAAGTTCAAAACTTGCCCTCAAGTTTTGGAATTTAAAATTTGATTAAAAGTTTATTTTTGAAATATCAAATTCTAAAACCCTAGTATATTTGAAAAGTTCAAATTACATCCGTATGGTCTTATTAAGTTAATTATATGTATAATTAAAAGAGAGTTAATAATTCCATAAAGTTTTGGTTTACATTTAAATAAATTAAAAGTATAATTTATTAAATTACACCACCTAGTATTTTAAAAGTGTAAAATACACCCTTATACTGTATGTAACATTAAAAGTCTAATATTATATATATATATATATATATATATGTGTGTGTGTGTGTGTGTGTGTATGAGTAAAGAGTCAGTCTTACCGTTAGTAGGCCTCATTCACGAAATTGGTCTATAAGGGGTGTTTAAGGAAATTGCCTATAAAATGGCGATTGAATGGGTATCTACTCTTACCCACCACACACTTCACTAGTGGAGGGTCGTTAGCCAAATGGGTAGGATAGGACGAAACCTTCCATTATAAGTATAATGAAGTACAAACTAACTAAATACTTTTACAAATTCCCAAATCATAGTTATTTTAGGCAAAATGTGAAATTGTATGCTAATCCATGGAATTACACTTCATACCATTGTCGAACGTTAGTGGAGCGTGCCTGGTTAACCGGCACACTAATTTGGGGTTGACATTGGTAGTGAAGGGTGGCTTGATGTTTATCATAGATCAATGGAGCGTGTGTGGCTAACCGGCACATTGATTAGGTGATAGTAGCATTGAGTGCACCATGTTGATTCGCATGGTTATTCACACCTTGTTTGTGATCCTCGGCATCCCAGTCGCAAACTTGAAAGGCATAATCGAGATTAAACATACCATTGAAAGGTTCAACGAATCTCAAAAGATCTAGGAGTTTAATTCATTTAAAACCTAAAATTCACTTTCGTTTTTCATGGTGGAAATTAGTCATTTACCAACCTTCAAATATTCTACAACTAGATTACGACATCCCTCTTCTAGGTTGTAGAGTATGGTATTGTATCCTAGCCTTAATAACTCATTTGGGTGTTTTATTAAGGACTCAATCAGCATGACTTGAATTTTCTCCCGTTTTGTAGATGTCTGGTTCTGATAATCATGGTCTTCCTGAATCTTTTGAAGATGATATTCCATGATATGATCGAGGAACAAGAGATCATGCTTAACTTCCTCCACCTCCTCCAATTGTTCTCCCTGACCCACAAGTTCAAAGGCTTGAAAAGTTCAAGCTCACTCAAGCCCTTTTGGCAAGTAAACACGAAGATGGGAAATCTATGTGTGCACACATCTTAGAGATGAAGTCACACATTGACAGGTTAAGGATGTTGGGTGTCGAGATTTTAGGTGAGTTGACTGTTGACTGGGTTCTTCAGTCGCTTCCTGAATCATACAGTGAGTTTGTAAGAGAGTACTATATGATGGAACACGACGTGACCCTCATTGATCTCACCTATTTGCTTATAGCTGTTGAATCACAAATGATTTGGCGTGTTGGTCAAGCAAATTTGTCTGGTGAATCAAACTCCCAAACTTCAATTGAAATTGGAAACATTGGAAGTCCAGAAAGGACTAAGTCTGTGATTGTACGATGTGTTGTGCCAAGGGAGTCCATTTGCATCTATTGCCAAGAGAAGGGGCATTAGAGACGAAGCTGCCCAATCTACCTGAGAGATCTAAGAGATGGGAGAGTCAAGATGTATGGCTCTATTTCTGGTAAAACCCACTATCTAACTCTTTTAAGTTCCTATTTTTGATTCTTAATACATGATCTGATAAGATTACATTTTGATGTTTTGTAGGATCGAAGAAAAGAGAGGGAGCTTAAGGGAAGGAGCGAGCTGAATCTGATCATGAAGAAATGGATTTCGATCGCATTGCTTGAAGATTGAATTCTTGAGCTACTACTTGGAGTTAGAATAAATTGCTTAGAAATATGTAATAGCATAATTTCATTTGAATTGCATTATAAGGACAAGTTTTTCTGCAATAAAATAAATCTTGAGTTTTATCTTATTTATTTATCCTTGCAATGGCATGTGTGAAAATGGATGTTTGTGTATTTCTAATTTTAGCAATGTTGAATTGGATATGATTCTAGGTTTTTTTCCATTTGTGGTAAAGTCAAAAGTTTACCAAATAGGGAGAGTTTCTCATCGCCCAAGTTTCAATTGGACAGAAACTTGGAATCATGCAACCTGTATTGTATGATGAATGAAAAACTTTCAAACTTGGCAAATTGAGACTAATTCCTTGACTAAGAGTCAAGTGAAGGAGTAGGAGATCAGGTACCCTTGGTTGTGCATTGGTGAAGTCCACCACAAAGAAAGATAAAAATAATTCGTCATGATTTACTAATATTTAGTAAATATGGTTTTACTTATAAAACTAAGTGTAATTCTGAGTTGATTGAAAAGGTTTCAATGAATGACAGAACGAATAAGAAGAATCAATTTGGCAGAAAGATAAAAGTTTCTCCATTCAAAGAAGAAGGGAGAGTACCTTTTATTGTGTTTTATGATAAGTCTTAATTATTAAGAACCATTTCTCAATTAATCCTCTAATTGAGTCTTAATGCATTTGTATGTCTAAGAAGAGGAATCGAGAATTGTGGAAATAGTTAAATCAATAAGTCAATCATATTGCATTCTAAAATCAAGTCTTAGAGTCATACTCCAAGATTGTGACTTGAGTGACACGTCTTAAGTAGGTTTATAACACTCATCAAATGTGGAGTTTGGGGAAAAGTTTTCTTATTATTGCACATTTGAATTTGGTAAGTTGTGATGTCTTGGATAAGACAAAGACCAACTAAGACCAATTATGTGAAGTGTTTTGTCTTGATAAGAAGTACACTAACTCTTGAATATTTGTTTTATCAAGGAATGTTTCTTGACAAAAGAATCATATATTTCAAGAGGTCAGTGGGAGTTTTAATGATCTTGAAAAAGTTTCGAGAATAAATCGAGAATAAACCTTATCAATCATCACTAGCACGCGACTTGAGGTTTACAACCTATCGTGTTGACAGGTTTGTTCTCTGTACCATTCCACTTTAATTCATCTTTTCATATAAGTTCTATGAGTTCTCAATTGGATTGCATAGAGGCAAGGCATCCTGATCAACGAAAGTACATTGATAGGTAAGGGTGAGCTTCTTGACAACCTGGAAGCAATGGTGGGCATTCGTGCTACCATGAGGCGAGAAATCAAGATTGAACAAGTTGAGTCCATATGAGTTTGGATTTGTCGCAAACCTTGGTTTTGACGAATTCACATGGATAGGAGCACATACACCATAAACTCTAAGTGTCATAAGTTTTCCCTCCTTCATGAAAATGATTATGAGGAAATACTTTCACTAAGAGAGATTTTAAGAAGATAGAAATTGTGAAAATTGTATTCTCAAATTCGATTATGATTATGGCATCCCTTTTCATGGTTCAAATTGTGAGATTTAACAATTAGTCTGAACATTTTGGGACCTTGTTCTAAAATTGTTTAGATGCACATATAAGCAATCTAGGGAAAGGTGTATGAGTTTAAGAAGCTTAGCTAAAGGATTATCGAAGCATCTAGTATTAGAAATATGAATTCTGTGGAATTCAATAAGTATTGTTTTCTGGAAGTTCAACTGTTTTCTGAATACATGTCAAAGCTAGTGGGAGCATAAGTGTTATGCTGGTAAGAAAATAATCATCATGTTAGTGGGAGAATGATTATTATGGTAAGTATTGCAAGTTATCAATATTAATTATAGAAAACAAAGATTCACTTTGCAAAGTTGTAAGAGTTGAAAAGTTGTTTTGCTATAATTAAGGGAGAGAATATTATACTTCGTTTCAAAATCTAAAGCTTAGATCGAGAAATGTTAATAAATTTATTCAAGGATACACAGTGCATTCTCAAAATTCGATTATGATTACGGCATCCCTCTTCATAGTTCGAATTGTGAGAACGTGGCACATAAAATGTTATGGCAGAAGATTGATAAAGTATCATATCTTTATATAAGACATTATGCATTGTGTCCCATACGCTTCGGGTATAGGATCGATTGCATATGCTATAATATTTGACCATTCTAAAATTTTCCAAATGCCTATTGCATTAAGAGGGAAAAGGGACTAGAATCAGTTTTTACTAAAATAATTTAACAATTATCAAAGGACGATCCAAAGTTTGCTAAGGATTGGTCGCTTATGCGTAGTTGGAATTATAGTACTGGATGGACCATATCGACATTATTATGAATAGATAAGATTCTATTTAGAATGAGCTGTCATATGATAAATATGGAAATGTTTCCATAATGGGAGTTGGATATTAAGAATCTATTTCTAGATTAGAAACTTTTATGCAAGAAGGATGTTCAAAGGAATGTACTTTGAATGAGAGACTTCACGACTATGGAATTGTCTTGTAACAATTTCTAATAGAGAACCTTGTGATTTCATTGGCCGAGTATTGGTGACTTTGTGTATTGACTTTACGAAAGGATCGTTGCGTAAAATGTTAGAATCTAGCATATTTTGATAGTGGTCGAAATTTGATATTCTTACACTTATGATACGGATTAGGAATTCTGAAATGAGCATCATTGGAAAAGTTTTCAATTGATCTATTTCACAAAGTAAGGACCATAGGAAACATAGTTTGCATGCTTGGTGCATGGGACAACTATTGTTATAATTGAAGTGTTAAGTTGATTATCTAAAACATTATGCAATCAATAATGAGTAATCAATATGGTGACTAAATAAGAGGTCTTTTATTTATACTCAAAAGTTTTGAGGCCATATAGGATTAAGTATTATTATTGTGTTTCGATTTGCATGTTTTGACTTCCAGCATAACTGGGTTATTCGAACCTCCACAGTCAGTCATACGTTGGAAGTAGGTATGAAGGAAGACTGTCATGAATCTGTCTGTAGATTGTCTAAAGTGTTTAGACATAGCACAAGTTTGTTCCAGAGTTCATGAGTGCTTTAATAAGATTAGAGTATTGGATTAAACATACGCTCACTTGAATCACTTCATGGCTTTTATCACGAGTGATTGTGAGACGATAATATTGTATATTCTTGAAACCGAGACGTGTGAGTGTTAATTACGATTTGGTTGCACATTGATAATAAGTAAAAGCACCAGTAACTTGGTGTTATAAAACTTATTGTTGTGTGTGATTTCATGAGTAAGAGCAAGCGAGCATTGGAGTCGAAGTTTATCCATTCCTTTTATCTAAAGTGGGATAAAAGCGATATCTGTGGGCCCCTCGATGATTTAGTGATGACACCCTAAGCGCTTGGCCAAGCCGGGACTAAGTTGACGTGTTCAATTGTAGTCTGTTGTCAGTCATCATAAATCAGAAGTCGGGAAACAATACATGGACAGAGAGAATGATTTAAATCCATGGTTCGTGTCTATGTACAATATCTTGTAGAATGGGGGAATATATGATCCCTTATCTACAGGACACGTGTATCTGATAAGATCAGAGTTGATAGTGGCTTTTGAAAGCTATGATTGCTGATCAGGTTCTGAAGTTATGCAAAATAATTATTAGACTTATCCAAGTGGGAGACTGTTGGATTAGTGTCTAAGTCCATAACTATTTTGGTATATACTTGACCCGATTATGATCATGGTCCTTTTGGGTTGCCTTCACCATAGCAACTTGTAGGATGAATTATGGAAAGAGAAAGGTTTAATTATGATTTATTAATATATTATAAGAATAATATATTAAAGGAGAAATCATATTGTTTAATTAATATTAGTCAAGAATTAATTAAGAATTAATTTTGTGGCTAAAAGAGATTAATTAAACTTAGAGGACTGGATTTGTAATTATAAGATAATTACAATTGAGCTATGGATCTCCTTGGAATATAGGTTGGATGAATTCTATGGGAAGCCCAGAAGGAATTCGTCCAAGAGTTATTCTAAAGGAGTCCATGGGCTGCTTAGGGCTTAAGCAGTCAGATTAGGGTTTCCTAGTTGCAAACCCTAATAGACTACATATATAAAGGACCCCTATGGCCCCAAAAACATGGCTAAGACTTCCTTTAGAGTTTCTAGACGTTTTTGGCTGCCTCCTCTCTCCTCCCTCTTCATCTTTGTTGCTCATGGTGTTTGTGACTCCATTAGAGGTGCAACATTTGAGGCACTAAGCTTTCTGAAGTCAATCAAAGGAAGGAATTGATTGTTATTGCTACATAACAATCAAAGGTAATTTCTAAACCCTAATTCAGTTCATATTATGATAGATCTAGGGTTTGAGAGACTTGGATGAATTGCATGTACAAAAGAGAAACCTAGATCCAAGCATCAGGTTTTGTATGAGCACATAGGAAAGTTCTTATGCATAAAACCCATCAATAACATGTATGGGTATCTTGGGGAAAACTAACTTGAGCTCGGTTGATTGCACGCATCACACACCTTGTTCTTTTCAAAGTTCAAACTTCTTTATATAAAATGATTTTACTTTTGAAAATTTTTCATACCATGTCCTTAGTTTGAGTCCAGACACACTCGAAAGTATGTCCGAATCCCTCAAACCAAGGCTCTGATACCAACTTGTAACATCCAAAAATTCAATATCAAAAATTTTGTTTTTAGTTTAACAATTCATAAACCAACAGTATAAAAACATTCATAATACTATCTCATGTCAGGTCCAAAGTGTCAATAATCAAAACAAGTTATCATAAAATAATATCAGAGTGAAATCCCAAAGATCTCATGTGCAGAAAATCATAGTGTGATGTGTTGGGATCGAGCTCGGTTGATTGCATGCATCACACACCTTGTTCTTTTCAAAGTTCAAACTTCTTTTTATAAAATGATTTTACTTTTGAAAAATTTTCATACCATGTCCTTAGTTTGAGTCCAGAAACACCCGAAAGTATGTCCGAATCCCTCAAACCAAGGCTCTGATACCAACTTGTAACATCCCAAAATTCAATACCAGCAATTTTGTTTTTAGTTTAACAATTCATAAACCAACAGTATAAAAACATTCATAATACTATCTCATGTCAGGTCCAAAGTGTCAATAATCAAAACAAGTTATCACAAAATAATATCAGAGTGAAATCCCAAAGATCTCATGAGCAGAAAATCATAGTGTGATGTGTTGCGATCGAGCCTGCTCCTTTCCTTTGAAAATGAAGTACCTGAAACCAAAAGTATAAATCGTAAGCACGAAGTTTAGTGAGCTCCCCCATCCTACAACATACCATACAAATCACATACTGTCAGGCATACTGGGGTGCCCGACCTACCCCATGTCAGGCATATCTGGGAGCCCGACCTACCCCGCTGAGCATACCGAGGTGCTCAACCTACCCATGTTAGGCATATCGGGGTGCCCAACCTACCCCTGTCAGGCATATTTGGGTGCCCAACCTACCCCTTCAGTCTTGTCGACCGGTAATCGGGGACTATTTCACCCCTTACTGCTACCACACAATATCATATCACATATATCATAATCTGTCTAGCATAGCTGGGTACTAAACTACCCCTTCAGCCCTATCGACCGGTAACCGGGGACTATTCCCCCTATTACCACTATCACATAACATCATATCATGCCAGCACATAAAACATATCAGATAGTGGCTAACTAGACAATTATCACAAAGACAATTATCTAACAAACAACTCCTACTAGTGGGCCGACATTGTGGCCTTAGACCGACTTCTAATGGAAGGTAACTCCCCTCACACTTCTGAAGTCCCGCAGACGAAACCCTGGAAGCAGGATGACAGCTTCCCGAACTGTCAATATCAAAACAAAACCCAATTAATAATTGGGTTCTAACACATAACCATAAGTACATACTTGGGGTAAAAACTACTTTACCCTAAGTTAGCTTTATTCAAAACCAAGGCCCAATCCAAATGCCCAAAACTCAACTATGAGTCAAAGCCCAACATGTGGCCTAATTTTCTAAATTCGGCACAAACCTTTACATGGTCTTATTCTATGGCTTAACTATTTAGTCCAGTCCAAACATTTGGCATTAAAATGGCCCAATATCTCATAATCATCAAGGCCAAATTATGGCCCATCAATGGCCCAATTTTCCAAATTGGGCTCAAAACCTCATATGGGCCTTACCCTAAACCCATCTAATTATTCTAGTCCATATGATTGTTCTTAGATGGCCCATTAGTGGCTCAAACACCAAAGCCAAATAGAAAGGCCCAACACAAAGCCCAAGTGAAATTAGGGTTTTCACATAAAATGACGATTAGGGTTAAGTGTTTCTCACTTAACCCATTAAGTAATTAATCCATTAAGCCATTCACTCTAGTAGATAAGTCATATGGTGTGATTAGGTGTAATTCACAATTCCATTCCAATGGCCCAAATGTGGGTCCCGATATGTCCAAGGCCCATATATCCAAAATTAGGGTTTTCTAAACCCTAATTAGGGTTTCCAACCCAATCATAGCCCAATAGACCCAATAGGTAGGTCTTTTGATCCATTAGGGTTCATTAGGCCCCTTAGGGTTTCACTAGACCCATTAGGGTTTCGCTAGTCAGGCACCACCCACTACCACCTCGGGTAGTGGTGGTCAACAACGGGTCATGGCGGCGGTTAGGGTTCTAGTCCAATCAAGTCCAAGCACTCTAAAAGCAATCCAAACACCAACTAAGCACACTGCCACCCAACACGGTGGCCAGTGGCACAACCACCACCCTACAGTGGTGGTTTTGAGTTTATTTTCATTATTCTACTTTCTAATTACATTTTACAAAGCTTTAATCTCTAAAATAAACACACACTAAAAGATAAATACACACACACACAACCACCTTATGGTGGTACATGGTGGCAGCCACCACCTCACGGTGGTGGTGGTGGTTGTTCTCGTGGATTCCGGCCAAACCAACACCACATACAAGAAATAACACACACACCACACGAACTTGAAGCAGAATCACACACCTACACAAACTAACAGCCACCTCCCATGGTGGCTGGTGGTGACGAGATAAGGCAGCGATGACAGAAAGTAGAAAAAAATGGCGGCGGGCGGTGGTTTTGCGATGACAGCCACCACCTTACGGTGGTGGCGAAGGTTCCTCTTGATCTTTTACCCATCAACAAGTCGACACATGCACATATGGGACACACACGAACCACCGACGACCTTGTCTTCACCGAAAACAGGCGGCGGCGGAGAGAAGATGCCACTGTGGTGGCGATCACCTCACCAAGGCGGTGTTTCGATGGCGGAGCTACAACAACAGTAGGCAGAACAAGAAGAAGAAGACACGGAGGGGCGGCAACAGCAGCGACACGGCGGCGACAGTCGCTCTATTGGCCGGAGATGGCGGCTACAATCTGCTTCCCTTCGTTTCCGGCTGAACGACGACATCACATGATGGTCTCCGTCTTTAGCAACGACGGAAAGGCACAATGGTGGATCAGTGGACGGAAAAGCAAGTGAGAATAGGGTGGCGGCCCGTTGTGGGAGGCATAAGGGGGAGGTGATGACTGTAACATGGATTAGGGTTATGGTTGGGACGGGGGTGACGGGATTAAATACCCCGATCCCCACAACTTGTTTCCATAATGACCAAAATGGTCCCTCCTTTCCCCATTTCTTTCAAAATAAATCCATATTTTTCCTTTTTAACCCCTGCCCACTAAATTCCCTTCAAATTAAGTCCATTAATTTACCAAACAGCCCCTATCCTCTGAAATCTTGACAATTCAGCTCCATATGTTACCATTTAACCCCTAAGCCTCCAAAATCTCTTTAAATTAAGTCCCAATAATTTACCAAGGAGTTCATGCCTTCATAATTATTTACGAAACCAATCCGAAACTTACACTTTTAACCCCAATCTCTAAAATTATGACAATTAGCTCCTCGAGATCAACACCTTACTATATATAATTATTGATTTTAGGGCTACTATACATTAATTAATTAATTAATTTATTTATTTAATAAATGGGGTGTTACATAATGACTGAATGTGTATAGTTTAACAAGTTGAAGGGGTAAATGTGGACGAAAAAAACTCAGTGACCAAATGTGTACAAATCGAAAATATATTACCCTTTATCTCTAATAATGCATGTGAGCTACTTTTAGAGCCAGTGGTTAGTTTTGTCTACTGTGTGTCATATGTTTCTCTATTTACATGAACGCGACCCGTGAATTTTTTTGTTTTCTATGTAACTTTTTATATATAGTGTAACATCCTGAGTTCAGGAGTGCAAGTTTAGGGTTCAAAGTGAAAATGTATAAGGGCAACTCGGCGAGTCCATGGGTGGACTCGGCGAGTAGCGTCGCGATTCTGGTCGCGTGTTAAGTGGCCAACTCGGCGAGTCGGCGGCTGGAGTCGGCGAGTTGGTGCTGGGTGAAAAAAACCCTAATCTTCGGGGTTTGCCCCCTATTTAAAGGATGTTATGCCTTCTCTTCAGCCTCTATTTTCCCTGAGTGCTCCAGAGAAAACCCTAATCGTGAGAAACTCCATTATTGAGATGATTGAAGCTTGGAAGAAGGAATTTGTGAAGAGAAGTTGGAAGAATTAGAGGATAGCACCAAGAGGGCTTGTGGATCTGAAGTCTACGTCACTTTAGGCTCATCTTTAGGGTAAGAATCCTCTGTCTTGAGCCCTTTTTCCCTTATTGTCATCAATGGTGGTTGTTTTGGGGGTTTTGGAGTATTTCATGAGTTATTTCGGGATTGGAAGACGGATCTGAGGATGCTACCTCAGATCTGGAATAGTGATGATCCAAAAATGCATAAAGTCTTTGTTGATAAGTGATTGGTGAAGCTATCTTGTCCCAAACCAAACCCTAAAGTGTAAAATGCCTAGTTCTCTTTGGATTCACGTAAAGTTCGCCACTTTACGTGATGGATGGGTTGTAGGAGGCTAGATCTACTTTTTGGATCAACTGCATGGCCTGGAAGGTTCTGTTTGGAATGAGATCTAGAGGCACTCGGCGAGTCACAAGGGTGTACTCGGAGAGTTGCTTGAAGATGGTCTAGAACTCGGCGAGTTGGAAGAACAACTCGGCGAGTAGGTTGAAGATAGCCTTGGACTCGGCGAGTCTGTTCTTGGACTCGGCGAGTCTGGTCGTGAGGTCCTATCCTTTCTTTTGGTTGAGCTGTGAATCAGTGAGTCAAGGGATGACTCGGTGAGTCGAGTGTGAAAGGACTCAGAGTTGTTGGACTCGGCGAGTTGAGTCACGGATTGGGGAAAGTTCTGAGCATGGGGACTTGGCGAGTCATCGGGTTGAGTCGGCGAGTAGAGTCAGCCAAGGGTTGACCAGTTGACTTTCAGGGGCATTTTGGTAATTGTTGGATATTGTTTTGAGTTCAGTGTTTTGGTGGTTGGCCAGTGGTGGAGATCGTATCAATGATTGGAGCAGCTTGGGTTATCTGTTCAGTCGGCAGTTTCGAGGTGAGTTATCCTCACTATACCAACAGGGTCTAAGGCACCAAGGCCGGCCCTTTATCGGATTGAGATCTGGGTATTTGTTGTTATGTTACTGCTTTGATATGTTTGCATCCTGGTAGTTAGGATGGTATATGTTAGAGACCTGGTTGAGGTCGGTATCCTGAGATATAGGGTGATGCTATGCTAGTGACCGTTTAGGTCGGAATCTTGGTTAGGATGATGATATGCTATGTGGTCTGTTTGATCGGTTTGTTGACTGTGAATTGTTATATGATTGTATGTTTATGTGCACATGGTTGTTTGGACTGGAGTTGGGTTGAGGCGGGTCCTGCTTTGTGCTGTAGGCCAAGATACCCAGGGCGGACTGGTTGTCCCGAAGGCCCAGGGAGCGGTCTGGATAGGCTGTAGGCCCCAAGAGGGCGAACCAGACGTGCCGAGGCTTGGAGAGTGGACCAGGCCGACTAAAGGTCCGGTGCGGGCGGACCAGTCATAATGTAGACTCAGAGAGTGGACCAGGTGGATTGAAGACCCGGTGCGGGCGGACCAATCACACTGCAGACTCGATGTATATGGCTAGACTCGAAGGGTGGACCAGGTGGACTGTGGGCTGGTGCGGCGGACCAGTCACACAGTAGACCCGATGTGCATGGCTGTTCTGTGTTTGGATATGATATGGCTTGTTATGCGTGTATGGTATATGTGGTTGGTATTTTGGGGATATCTCACTAATCTTTCGGGCTTACAGTTGTGGTTTAATGTCTTTCAGGTTCTTCAGGAGACCGTGGCAAGGCGAAGGCGTGATCGTACCGCTCCTCATGTTTATGTTGTGATGTGATTTTGGGAATAATCTAAATAAATTGTATTGGAAACCTTTTTGTAATAATTTAATGAAATCGGGTTGTTTTTGAAAAGTTTAAATTGGTTGGAATTTTTCAGTCGTTACATATAGATATCCAAAGTAGTTAGTCATTGCAATTCATTCTATCACTCAATTCAATGAATTTTTGAGGCAAAGCTAAACAAGTCGGTTATAGCCAAAGACATAAATCCGTACAAGACGGTTCAAGTAAAATTATTCCATGTTCATTTCCAATCTTTTAAAACTCAAACTATCTACAAGACCAAAACTAGCAACAAAACCAAAACTATCCACATTATTACCCGATGTAACAATCTTACAACGTATTTAGTCTTTTAGGGGAAAATACAGGTGATAATCCATTTATGCAATATTCTCAAAGTTTTTTTAGAAACCCAACTCCTATCTTCTCGTCCTGAGGCTTTCTGGTTTCGTGATGCTCAGTAAGTATAATCTTACAACCCTAGTGACGACTCGGTTCCCGAAAGAAATGAACAAGATGACGAACAAGTCAACAAAGAATTGCAACTCATTCTTGAGAAAAAATGCAATTATACAAAGCTCCAGAAGTCAAAGAAATGGGTGCAATATGAAGAGTTGGTTTTTAGTGATTTGTTAGAATCACTTATGTGAGAGAAAATTGAGGTCTTTTTTAAAAAGAATTAAAGGGGGCTTAATTCCTACGAGCTCTTGTAGAACCAGACACGTGTCCGTTATATATGACTATAACAAACACATCAATTACAACTTTACTAGATCATGGATAATTATGTGAGAGTCATTGATTGTTTACATAAAAGACAAAACATTAAGGACTTCAACATATCTTATGTACGGTTCAAATGGATTTTCTCTAGGTAGTTTGAAAATGTCTTATCAATTTTCATTCATTCAGGAGATTGTTCTTAAAGTTGGTTTAACTAATTTTGAAAAATGGTTTATTTCTATCTTTGAACACAAACTTCGAACCCTACACATTATTAAAATTATTAAGAAGTTATATATATATATATATATATATATATATATATATATATATATATATATATATATATATATTTTCTCTCTGATACCTCCATTTTGGTATATCACACATCCAAAAGGGACTTAGAATGAATGATAAATTAATCATTAAAATGAGGTTGTCGGGTGAATTGTGAAAAGAGGTTAAGTGAGTTTTTAGCCATGCAACATAGGGACAAAAAGGAAAAGGAAATATGTTTATAAGTAGAAAGTATTTCAAGGCATGTAAGACATATCGATTAAATTATGTCTCTTGTGTGCATAGAGGGGTGCAAATGCAAACCAAATTGGGTTGGGTTCACTAAAACTGCATACGGGTGTCCTCCATATGACCACAAAATGTCACCGGTCGACCAGTTCAAGGGCTTTTAAGCAAACATTCCTTTTTTATAACTGAATTTTTTTATATTTCTCATTACCAAACTTGAATAAAACATAAGATTCATCACATATTGTCGGTTATGATTTAATGGTTAACGACAGTCATCAGTTTTTTCTGTTACATAGTTTATGACAACATGTCGGTTATAGATTTGTCTTAGTATACATATTGCACTCTATGTGAGATTGAGAGACAAATGTTACCGAAACCATACATCTTCTACTTCTTTTTTTTGTTTTCTTAATTCGTTGGAGGTATAATGTGGGCTTTGCTAGATTGGCTGGTCTAGAAAAACTCCTTCCAACTGTTGTATCGTGAGAAACAAGCATCTGATAGCAGACAAATTTGTTTTAAGGACATTGTGTTAAACACAAGTCTTATCAATTTCTTATTTTGTTTGTTTTCGTACACTTCCATAATATTTTCTGTAGAAAACTTAGTGAAAGTATGCCTGGCTGATGACGTTCTTGCAATTCCAATGGCTGACGAGGTTTTGGCAATTCCGATCGACTGGCTACTTCGTTGATCATCTCGTTCTCCCTCTGTTTGTGTGTGTATGTGTGATTTACAAATGGTGAGTGTTGATCAGTAGATGTAGATTTAGGTCGAAGCTCAATGCCCTCCACGATAAGACCACGCTTCCAGTTTAAATGCTTAACCTCGTCAAAAGCCATCTCAATCTCACCAGCATCTTCGTCATTGTAATTAATAAATTCTCCCAATTTGATCTCCATCCACCCATCCTTTCTCCTATGAGGAAACCTATCATTTTCTTGCCATATTTCCCTAGCCTCTGGTCTTTGAAGATACACATTTTCGGTCTCGATTTTTACCCCATGAAAATACACCGTTGTTTTAGCGGGCACAGAAAGTCCTCGTGAATTGCTAGTAGTTCGAAAGACAAGGTATGCTACATATGTAGTGTATCCTGACAACATCATAGATGCTATTTTGCCATGGATAGCAAGCCAACATACATCTTTAAGTATACAAACCTGTGGAAACCTACACGAATGAAAGCATATGTTCTTCTAGATTATACTCCAATAATACAGAGGAGATGGGACCATGTGTAACTTGTTAAAGCTATTTTGGACAAGGGTGCAATGCATGCCAAACACGTTATAACTTGTAACATTATAACATGTATTGTATGTTTGTTATTCTATAGAAAATGGCACTAAAAGGACAAGAGAGACCTTGATTTAAGTGTATGTCCCCATTCCCAGTAGTTTGGGTTATCTTGCCATTCAATTGATAGCTGCTTTGCGCCCAACATATAACACTTTTTCCCACTCTCCATATCTAGCTGGAAGCTCTGTTTATATTGGGATTATGTGAGACCAAATCATAGTTACTATAAGTGTTTTTTTAACAATTATATCGAAAAAAAACCCCTTATGTTGCATGGTATTAAAAATTTCCAATGGCCAATGAGTTAGAATTTTGAGAAGTCTTCTTTATTACAACAGTCACGCACAAAGATGGACGAGGTTATATATACATATTTAAAAAGGAAGAAGCAAAAATAGGGTATCACAAGGATGATCGATTTACCAGGTAGCCATCATCGAGGAAAATAGGTGAGTCCGATAAGCAAAAGTAGAGTTGCTTTTTAGAGTCAAAATCCAGCGGTGGAACCGCCCTCGCAACGATTTCTTGGTAACCCTGTGGCAGAAGTGGCTGCCAAAAGTCATCGTAATATTCCACTGAGTTGATTCCTTCGGAGATGCCAGACATCTGCACGCATCTCTAAGTGAACTTAGTGGTAGTATCTCGAGATACTTGCTGTTTCGTTCATCATGTGTAAGTGTGTTTTACTACAAATAGTTAGGGCGTAACCTCCTTTTATAATATGTTGGGTAATGTGATTTGTTTTATATTAACTATATTTATTAAGCTATAATGGTAAATGATAAAAAAAAGATTGATTACAATGAATGTTTTAGAATTTACAAAATCGAATAGCTAGCTATCTTCGTCAACAACCTAACGCTCACTATTAATTTCACGGAAAAAAAGTAAATATAGTAATTTTTTTTGTTAAGTTTTTCACGGTGAAGTTATTGAGAAAAATATTTAGCAATTTAGTACAGTTTGAAAAATATTTAACAAACTAGGTCTTTTTTTTTTTTTTTTTCATTTTTCTTACATTTTTTTGTTTTGCGTACTTTATTTTTTCTAGTTTTAATATCCAATTTTTTTTTTAAGTTTTTTTTAAAGGTTTTCTATTTTATTTTAAAATATCAGTTTTTTATTTTTTTTATTTAGATATTTTTTTTTTACTTTTTTTAATATACATTTATGATTTAACATAAATACAAATTATACAGACTTTTTTGAAAAGCAAATTTTAGTCATTTTTATCATTACATATATACTGCTTTTTAAGATTAAAAAAAATGTTACTGCTGCATTATGCACATTGGATGTGATCTTAATTAATCGATCCCCAACATTGATTTAATCAAATATTGCTCCAAGAGATCGTAGTGCCCTCATAACAATTCAAGGACTGGTGCTTGCAACATCAAAATAATGACTCACTTTCACTTTCCGATATCTTTACATTGCCTAATCCATGACAAACTTTTTGGGTTCTTTCTGATTCATGGATCCAGGCTAGAGTCTCTCTCAGATGTTCATAAACAAATTGGAAATTAATTTTACCTGAAAATCTGTTTCCAGAATGTGTTTATGGAGGAAAGATAAGTGTTTTGGTTGACTGTATTGTTATAATAATAAAAAAAACAAAGATTATAGTCAAGATTAAAATATGCATGGAATAATTTATAATATATTATATGCAAATATGTTTCCTTAAAAATATCAAACAAAAAGACTTACTTGGAAATTCAACGCTTCCTCAATCGCCTTGATGATCCTATCCATCGTGGGGCGTTTCTTTATGTCCATGTTAATGCACTCATGTGCAATTTCGTTAAATTTATGAAAAGACCTCATATCAGTCCGATCTTTGATAGTGGGATCTTTTAACTTGTCAAGTCCGTCAACAAGTCCATGATCGTCATAATAACTTCGGACTATGTCGATCAGAAACAGTTCATTGGTATCTTCTAAGGGCCTTACCTTATAAGCCATCATCCCACTCGACACTTCAAACATTACGACTCCAAATGAGTATATGTCAGACTCTTTAGAGAGCCTACCTCTTTCGTTGTAAACCGGATCCATGTAAAACCTAGTACCAGAAGGCCTTGTACGGACGAGGGTATCTTGCTGATTTCTTGGACTTAATCTTGACAAACCAAAATCACATATTTTGGCTTCCATATTTTCATCTAACAAAATATTTGCACTCTTCAAATCTCTATGAATTACTCTGCTGTGCTCCCCAAGACCAGAGTGAAGGTACTTTACTCCTGTTGCTGCCCCTAAGCATATCTTCAGGCGCTGTTCCCATGTTAGGCGACGCCTCCTATCTGGGTCTTGGAGGTGATACTCAAGGCTTCTGTTTGTAGCATACTTGCAAACTATAATTTTCTCATTTGCATCATCACAGTAGCCAACGAAAGGGATGATGTTTGGATGGTTGAAACTTGAAACCAACTTGACTTCATTATGGAACTCGTCGGTTCCTTGATAACCTTGAGGATCAAGGCGTTTGATGGCTACTAGCTGGTTTCTCCAGCGGTTAGAGAGTTGTCCTCTGTAGACCAGACCAAATCCACCATCTCCGATTAGAGTTTCTGAACTGAAGTTTTTTGTGGCCCGAGTGATCTCCACTAGTGGGATTTGAAATTTTTCTAGGTCTACCTCTGAAAAAGGCATTGTTTTTTATTGGTGATTAAGTATGATTAACTGATTATAGGTATAGCTGCTTTTCTTTGAACATATAGAGAACCGAGTTTGCTTAGAAGCGCATTACAACAGTTCACTAGCATCAGGTGCTTTACCATTCATCACTCAACGCAAGTGAACAGAACCGCCTCCTAGGATGCTCTCACATGGAATGCTGGCCAGTACTCATCACGAATGAGCACAAATTCAAGGTACAGTTCACTGGCATCAGGTGCTTTACCATTCATCACTCAACCCAAATGAACAGGACCCCTCCTAGGAGGCTCTACTCAAGAAATATTTGCATTAATGTCCCGTCATTTAATACCAATTTTACATTTTTTTTAACTTCTTATTTATTTTTTATTTATTAAATTAATAAAAGTACATAACAAAATATAAAATAAATCATACATTAAAAAGATGTCATCCATATGTCCAAAATAAGACAAATATTGCATATTATTTGTATCAATATTAATTGAAAATTATATTAATCGGTAAAAATAGTTCTAAATAATCTTTTAAACTTGATAGTAATATTTTTGTTGAGGTGGTATAGAGTCACATTAAATTATAACTAATATATTGAATCGTCTATATTTTAGGCTATACGGTGTGGGTATATCATATCCTCACGTGTGAAATCCGACGTCGACTCCGTTCTTATGCGTGCAACCCAATGTACTTCGTGGTATTTTTGACAATACAAAATACAGAAACACATCAGAATCTACGTCACGATCTGACAAAACACATATGACAAAAGCAATTTGAATAAAACAATGACAATACTTCACGATCTGACTTTTGGCAATACTTCATGATATTTTTGACAACACAAAATAGAGAAACACATCACAATCTACGTCACGATGGGCTGAGTATATATAGTAAAAGCAATTCCAATAGAACAATGATAATGTAGATGTCCCCTCATCTCCAATGAACACCTATTCGAGAAATATTTGCATTAAATAGGGAGCAAACCCTAAAAATTTGGTTTTGTCCAAACCATGCATACGCCCTACGTACTCCCACGTACGCCCGGCGTAAGTAGATGAAGTCTGACATCATCAATGGGCTAGTACGCTAAGCATACTCATAGAGTACGCCCGACGTACTAGCCAGCGACCAAAGTGTTAATAATTTGCAATATGGCTTAAAAGTGAAACTTACCAAAACTTGAATGTTACATATACGGTTGGGATTAAATAGCCATATAATCCTCGACTTCACCTTACTTCCTGCTTTTTTGGTTGTGGACTTTGGGTAGAGTTTATTATTCGACACTCTATTTTTCCCCATATTGTGTATGACAAGCATCCACAAAAGCAACCAGTGGTACGGGAGCGAGGATAATCCTCCGAAAAGTGCCTAGAAATTTAGTTATAACTCGTATGAGAGGTAGATGTTAGCATACCTAGGAGTGGTCTAGTGTAATGACTTAGGACCTTGGGATGAATTCCGAATCGACTACGGATAGGTGTGGAAGGTAGTATGGGGTTGTACTGCTGAAAGCACAGGATCCATATGATATTTAGGAGGAACTTTGAGGTTACTAGGGAACTAATAAGAGGGTAGCCTGGAGTGTTGAGCACTGTGTTTGATGTTTGATATTTCCATGGTGTATTTTTTATAGTATGGCGGCTATTGAAGATTCAAAATTAGGAGTTGTCAACTATGATAGAGAAGGTCTGAGTGAGGAGGAGATCCGCATGATCATTGCTGCCGGAGTGGCCGTGGCGATCAGGAAGGAAATGTTGGGTTTTATCTACTCTACCATCCATATATACAACCCTAATGCTTTGGATCTACGTTTTCTCTAGTTATACATGCAAAAAAATATCCAAAGCATGAAGCCTACAACTAGCATGCAATTTCTATATTTGAATCATAAAATATAGTTAGAATAATACCTCAAGTGTGATGCCTCAAATGGTTCACAAACACCATGAACAAATGAGGACTTTGAGAGAGTATGGAGCACACTAAAATCGGTTATATGAACTCTAAAAATACTTGGTTAACCAATTTTAGGCCAAGGGTAACATATATATATATATATATATATATATATATATATATATATATATATATATATATATATATACTATCTTATAAAACAAATCCCACTATTTCTAAAAATAGATTGAATAAAATAATAATATTTTTTCAAGACGTCCAAATCATTAAGCTAATTGTACAACTAATCACTAATAAAATAATATTAAAATTTAAACAAACTCCTATAAATCTTCTCTTCCAAGGTTTTGACCAGATCTTTTTTCATCCAAATAAATACTCAACACCTTATAATTTGGTCATTTCATGAATTTTCTTTATTTTTAATATGACATGTTTCCTAAAACAAACTAATGATTGAATTGAAAATAATCAATTCTCCATCGAAAAAAATTAATTGTCGAAACAAACTATTTGTCGTCCGCCGCTTTGCGCGGGTAAACGGCTAATATATATATATATATATATATATATATATATATATATATATATTATATATATATATATATATATATATATATATATATATATATATATAGTAGGATTCCAAGAGTCATAGGAAAACCCCAAATCCATACACTTAGGTTATGATCCATAACTCATGCGGGCTAACTCTTCATGGATATTTACATAAACTTAGCCCGTCATGGATCAATAGCTCAATCCATATATATATATATATATATATATATATATATATATATATATATATATATATATATATATATATATATATCACTGATTTACATAATCAGTCCCCGTTAATTTAATTAGTCTCTTTTGATAACTAAATTAATTCCAGATTAAATCTTGATCAATACTAATTAAATAATATGATTTCACAATTAATATAGTATACTTGTAATATATTAATAAATCATAAATAACCTCTTTCTCAAATATCCATCCTATCAGATTGTTCTGGTGAAGGCAACCCAAATGAACCATGCTACTCTCGGGTCAAGTACATATCAGTTATATTAATGGGCTTAGACACCTAATACAATAGTCTCCCACTTGAATAAGTCTAATAATTATTTTTGCAAGTACGACTTAGTCAATGACGTGTCCGTTAGATTAGGGATCATATATTCCTCCATTCTACAAGATATAATATGGACTAAGACATGGATTATAATGTAACACCCGATTCCAGGTACGTATTTAAATTCAAGAAATTTTGTAATTTACTTTGGGACTTGGCGAGTTGGAGGCCCAACTCGTCGAGTAAACTCGACTTTTGATTGGGGGTTTAAGTGACCTACTCGACGAGTCGGAAGACCGACTCAACGAGTAGGACTGTCTGGATGAAACCCTAATATTTGGGTTTGCCCCTATTTAAACACCTTATAACACCCCAATCTAGCCCCCATTGTCCCTCCCAGCCCAAAGAAAACCCTAACTCGAAACCCTAGCCATTATTGAGTGTTCTTGAGCTTTGTGGTGCAATTTTTTTGTGTGATTGAAGTTTGAGAAGGAGAAGGAAGCTTGTGAGATCAAGAGGAAGTAAGAAAATCCATAGTTTTGGGTACATTTCCAGCTTATTTGAGGTATAAAGCTGAAACCTTAGCTACTCATTGCTTAGATCTTGATTTGGGGCTATTTTCTACATTTTTCTATGTGTTAGTGAAGTCAATTTTGGGATTGGGTGTAGAAGTGGGTTTGTGCTTCAGATCTGGAACCATTGAGGGTTCACATGGCATAAAGGTGCCAAGTTTATGGCCATGGGAGACCCATACATCTTGTAGACCTCCTTTTATGGCTTTTTGAGCCAAAGGCCCCATGTATGTATGAAACATCCCAAAATACCGACCCAAAAATTTTTGTTTTTTTAAACATTATAAAAACCATAATATCATCTAACATTTAATAAAGCCATGATTCAAGCGTCTCAAAAGGACATAGTAAACGTATCAAATTAAATTAATGTCAATATCATATCAAACATCTAAACAAACTGTTGGGTAGCGTAGCATTTTTGATGTATTGCGTCCATTGGGCTCGGTTAATAGTCCAAGTTTTGTTACTCCGGTTTGGGCCTGTCCAACCGTGAGCTAATAGGGTTTAGTATAAATTAATGTGCTTGCATGCATATTAGGTTAACGATTGATAGAAACGTTTTTTTAGACGATAGTAATTACGAAAGATCACAGATTTATTTCTTCATCGTTCTTGTAAACCCTAAATCATCTACAATAGAAGTTCTTTATCGAGCTCTGCTGAGGATTGTTGATTAATCATTCGACATCTTTGATCCGCTTTCGTGTTCTTGCTGTTTACTCGTTTATTATTTTACCTATTTTAAAGATCTAATCGATCTTCAAGTTAGTTTTTAACTTATCAATTGGTATCAGAGCAGGAGGCTGTGTAAATCATACACTTCTTTTCTATGAAAAAGGTTTCGATTAGGGTTATTCCGCATTTACTGATATTTATTGAGCCGTCATCTCATAATTGACGTAACTCGATATTTATTGTTTTGCCCTAATTCAATACATTACAAGTCTGATCTTTTAACAGGTTATTCGATCAAGTATGGACGAGTCGCAATCCAATCCTATTAATATTTCGAACAACATTGGATCAACAACGAAGATTCCTATCCTGTACACCCATGATTATGAAGTCTGGGCGCATCACTTTGAAGATTATGTTATAGGATCTGAGGATAATGGATACCTCATCTGGGAAGCAATTGTTTCTGGACCCTTTTCTCATTCAGCAACTTCAAGGATTATTAAAACTCAAAAGGAGTATAATGATCTTTTGAAAGACGTTAAAGACATTGCTCAAGACGAAAAAGATAAATTTCAGTGCAATATCAAAGCGTTAAGATTAATCAGATTCGCTCTTCAATCCGATACTTTCAGGCTGGTGAGTTCATGCACGACTGCAAAAGAAATATGGGATAGGCTATGAGAATTGTACTCTACGGACGAAGATCTTGAACACTCCATTCAAACCTTAATCTTGTCCGAGTTTGGTGAATCCAAGCAGGGAGCCGAAGAAACAGTGACTTAAACGTTCGATCGCTTCAATCATCTTCTTAGCAAGATGATTAAACATGACATTGAAAGGAAGCTAATTGAGCAGAAGGTTACGTTTTTGAACGGCCTCAGATCAGAGTGGAGGGCTGTAGTGTCCACAGTTAAAGCGCATGAACAATTCAAATCCTACTCTTTAGCAAAATTGGTGGGCATCCTAAAATCTCAAGAAAAGATCATGTTACAGGAGAAAAATGTGGTCTCAAGCCTGGGTTCGTTGGCCCTCCTGTCCAAAAGCAAAGCGATGATGGAGGAAGAAGACCTCAACTTGGAGGACTATGACCTCACTTCTGAGGACTATGCTATGATGGTGTCAAACCCCAAGAGGTTTATCAAGAAGAGATTTCCCACCAACAAGAACCGAAATTGGAAGGGGAGTTATAGTTCTGAAAAGGTCAAAGATGAACTGAAGGCTGAAGAATCAAAGAAGGAACCGAAGGCTGAAGGAGATTCGGGAGTGAGCTGCTATTATTGTGGAGGAAAGAACCACTATGCAAAAGACTACGTCCTCAAGAAAATGGAAGAAAAGGACGATGAAAAGGATGAAGAAGCTTTGTTGCAGAAAAAGCTAGATGAAATCAGGAAGAAGAAATCTGCTGCTAACCCTTCTATGAATGCTTTAATTATGCAGGGTTCAGTAGCTGATGATGAGCTCGGTGGCGTGGAGGTCTGGTCAACCGACTCTGAAGATGATGAAGTAAGGAAGCCTTCTCATGGAAAGGCTTATGTGGCGAAAGAAGAGAGCAGTGGAGGAAAGTGCTTGATGGTGTCCGACGTATCTCAGATGAGGGGATACAACACAGATGGTGGGAATGAAGACACGAAGGAGCAACATAATTTGTGCTTTACAGCTAAACCGCTTAGCATGCAGTTCAACGAGCTAGATGAACTGATCAAGAAGGTACAATCCGTTTTTGTTTCATTCAAAGTCCCGCAATGCTCATACGAAAAAGAATTAAAAAGTGTTAATTCAAGAATCTCTCATCTAGACAGTAGTTTAACTCAAACTCGGGTCACCAATTCTAACCTAACTGACCAATTAAGCAAGGTGTCTTTGAAGAGTGAGGAACGGCGAATGTGGATCGAACTGAAGGAGTCGGAGTTAATCAAAACAAAAGATGAAAACATTTATTTGCAAAGAGACAATTTAAAGCTTTTAAAACAACGAAATGTTTTTTGTTTGATTGCTAAACGTCTTTACACTAATATTACTCAGCTTCATTTGGATTGTGAAATAGGACAAAAGATTCATCGCATGATTTTACCCTTCCTTGAGTTTAAGGAGGATGAAATTGATGATGAAGCGTATAATTGTGAAAGTGTTATTTCATCTGAGGATGTTAATCCGACGTATATGTATGGACTGGACAAAATCGAATCTTTCGTTAAGTCCAAGGACCATAAGGACATGCTTAAAAACCTTTTGGATGAAAATGATAAACTGAAACTGAGAACCGAAACCATACAAAAATTTGACTCATTGAACGCCAACTTGAGCTCAGAAAATAAAATTGATGTTGAAAATGCATCTGAGCTTAATGAGGACGACAATATGAGTGAAATTTCTGTAGAGGACACAGTTGACTGTTCAGAATTTGTCAAGAGCGAACCCGAAAACCACAAGAATCTCATTTCAGAAAATTCAGTGGAGTTTGTTCGTTTGTCCCAACAAAAGTCCCTGATTCTTGCAGAGAAGGCAGTAGTATACCAAAAGGTTAGAACCACTCCAAATCAGGTGTATAAGGTCACAGGCGTAACCGAACATCAGACTGCTGAACTCACAGCTATTGTAAACGAAGATAATGCTGATGGCTGTGACGAGTTCTTCTGGTCAGCTCCCATTGACAATGCTGATGAAACGGTAGGTCTATCTGAAAGGACCTCATGGAAAAGCAAAGGCAGATATGTGCCAGAACCTTTGAATAAACCTGATAACTTCGATGTGCCAAGTACTAGTGGTACAAAAGATGTTCCTCAAGAAAAAGGAATTCCTGCAAAAGAAGTCACACCTCCAAGTGAAACTTCATCAGTTCAGAGTGAACCAACTAAAGAAAAACAGAAACCGAAAGCTAATATCCATCATTAACCGAAGTAGATGAGAAATCAAAAACAGCAAAGGAATCAGAGATACAGAAAGAATCTCTCTGAAAGAAAACAGTTTTGGCAATCTCAGAATGCGTATTTCTCACATCAAGACAGGAACTTAAAGTCAGAGAAAAGTCTTGTTGAATCGCAAGAGAGCAATAACAACCGAAAGCAGAGGTTCGGTTCAGAGAAAAACATCAACTGAAAGCAAAGGTTCGGTTCAGAGAATGATTCCAACCGAAAGCAGAGGTTCGGTTCTGAGAACAAAAGAGATCAAAATTCTAGGGTCGGTCCCACTAATGATCAAAAGCAAAAGGGTCACCTAGAATCTCCAGCCAAGAAATCATCTCAGTCTAAGCTCTCTCATTCTAGCTCTTCTGATTCTTCCAATTCTTCTAAACCCCATTCTAAATTCCATTCTGTTCACTCTCAAAAATCTCAATCATCTGCTAAAAAAAAAGGAAAACAGAAGGTTTCATCAGTTAAACCAGAGTCCAAACCTAAAACAACGAATCCCAATAAAATTAAGGTTTTCACCATCAAAAAGAAAGATGACACAACACTAATAAAAAGAACATACCTTGTTGACATCTCTCTTACTATTCCTGTTCCTGTGAAAAGCTCACGTGGACCCAAGAAACTTTGGGTTCCTAAATCTACTTAATTTTTGCAGGTTATCAGTGACGAGCAGTTTGACGAAGAATGGTACATTAACAGTGGCTGCTCGCGTCACATGACAGGAAGGAAGGAAGAGCTAAGGGAATACATGTCTCTTTCAAACGGTGGAAATGTCAAGTTCGGTAACAACTCCTTCGACACCATAAAAGGCTACGGAATGATTACAAACGGTGATTTCACGATAAGGAAGGTTGCATATGTGGAAGGACTACAACACAACCTCATCAGCGTATCTCAGCTTGTTGGAGGTACCGGTCTCAAAGTCTCATTCGACGATGAGGGCTATGAAATAATTGAGAAGAAGACGAACAGAGTTATTCTCAAATCGGAGCGTAAAGGTGAAATGTTTCCCCTAAACCTCAAACCAATCAAAGGAAACCCAACTATCTGCCTGTTATCCAAAGCACAATCTAACGAAAGCTGGTTGTGGCACCAAAGGCTCTCTCATCTTAACTTTAAGGATATCAACAAACTTGTCACTGGAGGTCATGTTCGAGGTCTTCCATTGCTCAAGTACGATAGAGATCATTTGTGTGCTGCATGTGAAATGGGGAAGCAGAGTCATCAAAGTCATCCATCAATAATAAACATTAAAGTTGTTGAACCACTAGAATTACTTCATATTGATTTGTGTGGTCCATCATCTATCGAAAGTATCGGTGGTAGCAAGTACATTCTTGTTATTTGTTGATGACTTTTCGCGGTTTACATGGGTGTTTTTTCTGAAGCTTAAATCTGAAGCGACTCATAAGCTAAAGGTGTTCATCAAGCAGATTGAAGTACAGCTGAATAAAGTCGTTCGCAACATCAGGAGCGACAATGGACTGAAATTCAAAAATAAAGAATTCGAAGAATTCCTGGCAGAAAAGGGAATTAGTCACAACTTCTCAGCTCCATACACACCTCAACAAAACGGAATTGTCGAAAGACGAAACCGATCATTGTGTGAAGCAGCCCGAACCATGCTAAGTTTCGCTTCCTTACCTCTTTATTTTTGGGCTGATGCTATTTCTGCTGCTTGTTTTACACAGAACAGGTCATATCTCAACAAGCGATTCACTCTCACTCCTTATGAGATCATCAACAACAGGAAACCGAATGTTAAGTTTTTCCATGTGTTCGGTTCACGGTGTTCCATCTTCAATTCTAAAGAACACCACAACAAGTTTGATGTCAAAGCCGACGAAGGGATATTTCTGGGCTATTCTCTTACTTCTAAAGCATACAGGGTATTAAACAAGCGTTCGAGGAAAATAAAAGAAACTTATTACGTGACCTTTGACGATAGCTATGTCAAAAAGCTAAAGGAGAACGAGGACACAACTGGAGAAATCTTTCCTCAAACTGGACAGGTCACAGCCTCAATCGCTAACCTATTTGAGAAGTTCATGGAGTTGTTTGATGAACCAGAGAAGGCCACTCTCTCAGAAGCCAGCGCAGCTGACAACAGGGTAGATCATATGAAGCAAATTGTCAAAGATGCTGCAAAGAGAATGAATGAAGGAGGATCAAGTTCTGACGATCCTCCACAACACAATGCTTCAGTCGAGGGGGAGGATCCGCCATCGTCATCACAGCCGAGCTCACATGTTGAGGGGGAGCTAAGGTCTCAAACTGCTCCCGAAAGCACTTCACCAACTGAAAGTACAACACCAACCGAAAGTGCCTCACCACCCGAAGGTGCATCAACACCTGAAAGCTCAACACCACAAGAAACCTCTGTAGCTCAAAATACTCAAGACATTCCTGAAAGCTTATCTGTCGAGGGGGAGCATGCTAATATGTCTTACGACTATGAAAGTCAATCCGAACCAGAAGAGATGATAAACGCTGAATTGGATCCAACCTTTGATCCAAACTACCCTCCTCTCATCAAATGGACCAGAGATCGTCCTGTCACTCAAGTTGTTGGTGATGTATCTGAAAAGGTTCTGACCCGATCACAACTCAAGGAAAAACAGACTTCCTTGTTTTCAAAAGTCGAATTATGTATGTTTAACTCCTTCGTATCAAAAGTTGAACCAAAGACAGTTAACACTGCTCTTGATCACTCCGATTGGGTTCAAGCTATGCAAGACGAACTGAATGAATTCGAAAGGAACAAAGTTTGGAGACTCATTCCAACTCCTCCAGATGCCTCGGTTGTTGGTCTTAAATGGGTCTTCAGGAACAAAATGGACAAGGAAGGGAACGTGATTCAAAACAAAGCACGTCTTGTAGTGAAAGGATACTGTCAGGAGGAAGGAATTGACTATGAAGAGACTTTCGCTCCTGTAGCTAGGCTGGAATCAGTTAGAATATTTCTCGCCTATGATGCACACAAAAACTTTGAAGTCTTCCAAATGGACGTCAAGTGTGCATTTCTCAATGGAGAACTTGAAGAAACTGTGTACGTGGAGCAACCTCCTGGATTCGTGAATGAAAGGTATCCTAATCATTGTTATATTTTCGATAAAGCCGTGTATGGACTGAAACAAGCTCCAAGAGCCTGGTATGAAACGCTGAGAAAGTTTTTAAAGATGTCCAAAGTCAAACAAGGTTCGGTTGACCCAACCTTCTTTCGTAAGAAGGAAGGTTGCCACCTTATGATTGTTCAAATTTACGTCGATGATATCATCTTTGGCTCAACGAATCTTAGCTTAACAGCTGAATTCAGAAAACTGACGGAGACTAAATTTGAAATGAGCTCAATGGGTCCTATTAACTTTTTCCTTGGTTTAAATATTAGACAGGGACCCGAAGGCATCTTTATGAATCAGGAAGCTTACACGAAGACTCTCCTTGCAAAATTTGGCATGATGGGAGATTCAAAAGTCAAAGTTCCAATGGCGTTCGGCACCAAGCTCACTCCATCCTTGGATAAACCGGCTGTTGATATAACGCTTTATCGCCAGATGATCGGTTCTCTGATGTATCTCACTGCTAGCAGGCCTGACATAATGTTTTCTGTTTGTTACTGTGCTAGATTTCAGGCCAACCCACGCGAACCTCACATGCTTGCAGTGAAGAACATTCTACGATATCTCAAGCGAACTACCTCTTTAGGTCTATGTTATCCATCCAACTCAGGCTTCTTCGTTCAAGCCTACTCAGATGCAGACCTTGGAGGTTGTGGACTAGATAGAAAAAGCACCACTGGAGGCTGCCAATTCCTTGACGGGAAGTTGGTTAGCTGGCAATAAAAGAAAGAAACGTGTGTGTCTTTGTCTACAGCTGCAGCAGACTACATTGCAGCTGCATCCTGTACCTCTCAAGTGATTTGGATCCAGAGTCAACTCCGAGACTATGGACTCAATATGAAAAAGATCCCACTATATTGTGACTCTGAAAGTGCAATTAGGATCTGTCATAACCCAGTGCAACACTCCAAAACTAAGCACATAGCACTGAGGTATCACTTCATCAAAGATCATGTGGAAGATGGAAACGTTGAAATTCACTTTGTTAGAACCACTGATCAACTGGCTGATGTCTTTACCAAAGCCCTTCCTGAAGCATCATTCAACAAAATTCTACAAGGGCTAGGTATGATGGAATCAGAGTCAGTACCACAAACTACCTCTCAAACTCACAAGTAAGAAGCGAAATAGACCGAACGTTCGGGTTTGGTTTTTGTACTCAAGTACCGAAATGAATCGAACGCTCTGGTTCGGTTGGATAATCTGTACTTCGCTCATCAATCAAAGGTAGTTTTCTTGGTTGTAAATTTCATGTATAATGGTTCCTATTATATTTCTCTTATTGTCAAAAGCATTTCCTTTTTGAAAATCTTATTTCTTCGGTAACCGAAATAGACCGAACGTTCGGGTTCGGTTTTTCAAAATTTTTCAAAACCGAAACCAACCGAATGTTCAGGTTCGGTTTTCCAAAATTTTTCAAAACCGAAACCAACCGAACGCTCGGGTTCGGTTTTCCAAAATTTTTCAAAACCGAAACCAACCGAACGCTCGGGTTCAGTTTTCCAAAATTTTTCAAAACCGAAACCAACCGAAGGCTCGGGTTCGGTTTTTCAAAATTTTTCAAAACCGAAACCAACCGAACGCTCGGGTTCAGTTTTCCAAAAATTTTCAAAACCGAAACCAACCGAACGCTCGGGTTCGGTTTTCCAAAATTTTTCAAAACCGAAACCAACCGAAGGCTCGGGTTCGGTTTTCCAAAATTATTCAAAATCGAAACCAACCGAAGGCTCGGGTTCGGTTTTTCAAAATTTTTCAAAACCGAAACCAACCGAACGCTCGGGTTCGGTTTTTCAAAATTTTTCTCAACCGAAATCAACCGAACGCTCGGGTTCGGTTCCAAAGTTTTTTTTTTTCTCAAAGATTTTTTTAATCTTTTTATTTTATTTCTTAGTCTTATTTTTATTCATTTTTTTATCACTTTTTTATTTTTTATTTATCATTTTTTTTATATATCAAAAATTCCAAAAATACTTCTTTTCTTCTAATATCAAAAACTCCAAAAACAGTTTGTTTTTTTTTATTTATTTTTTTTTGGCTTTATTCTTGTTTATGTGTTTGTTTATGGGGAAATAGTTGAATTAGTTAAGTGTCCCTAGAAGCATGCTGCTGTATGTGCCCAAAGCCTCATCAGATTCTGAATAATAGCCTTAATGACTTGGTATACACAAACCTTGTCTTCCCAATTAGGTTGTCACATTTATTCTAATCATGAGCTACCTAACTCTCTTCTCACATGAGATAAGAGTTTTCTGCTAAGTCCTATTTTTCACAGCAGAGGTACTTCGATTTCTTACACCATCTCTATTACTTTCTCCATTAAATTCGTTTCACAAACGTAACCCTTGAGACTCTCAGAAAATACCACTGAGGTTTATGGTTACTCAAAAACTGCATTTATGATCTTAGTCTCGTGCCACTACGAACTAAGTGAAACCCAAAATTCAATACCCAATCTGAATTGACGGTGAACAATTAATTTGCTCAAGTTTTCACTAATGAATTGACGGACGTATCTTCATGAAATCTCAAATTTTTATTTTGTGTGATTCCTATGAAATTGTTAAAAACCATAACATTTCTTCCCTTGGGATCCAGGTTTTAATCTTTTGTTGAGATTTTATATTTCCCAGCCACTTTAAACTTATTTCAAACCTACTTGTTCAACAGACTACACCGGTCTCATAAGTACTTTATTCACTTTCTATCTTATTTCAAGATTAGAACTGTTGAATCAAAGCAAAAGCCACCCTAAGAAGCCTAATTAAAAGAAACCTTTCAACACTTCTTAATAAGTGTTTGATCGTTATTCAACGAGAAACCACACTAACACTTTAAGGTCTCTCTTGACTTTGAAGGAAGAGATTCGTGCCCAGGATCATTTGTTTCGTGTCTTTATTGACATCACAATTTTTCCTAAAAAGGATTGCTTTATTTCTTTTCTTTTACACCCTTAGCACGAAAATCTTTGATTTTCCAAAATTATGGTTATAATAATTACAGGCTTTTTCATTGGATTGGTGGTCGATTAAAAGCTAAGGTCAATTTTAATCCACGTGGGCGTATTATTCAAAAGATGCCGTTACATTTTAAAGGGATAAGATGAAGAGTTGCTGACTCAGGCGGGAGTTTAATTGATTTGATTTCAACCGGCGGAAAAGGGAACGCGTGCGAATTTGAAATGTCTAATCTCTAACTGACGTCACAGACGCGTGTGCGAATTTGAAACGGTTCTTCTCTGGCACAGAAAGGGCGCGTGTGAATTTGAAACGGTTTATCAGAAACGACGCTTGATGGGAGGCGTGTTCTTCAGAATCTGACACTCTCTCTCATGCGTGATCATCGGTTCCCTCACTGTCACGCATCAGTCACTCCGGAAAACTCTTGGTATTTCGATAGAAGATTTGGGAAGATCTTTCTCTCTCCTTAAACCCTAGTATAAAAGGCGACATCATCTACCATTTACCTCTTTACTGCAATCAAATTTCCCAGAGCGTAAGAATTCCCTGAACCCTAACTGTTCATCATCTTCTTCCCTCTCTTCAACAATGGCAGATTCATCCTCTGTTCACGCTACTTCTCACATCCTTCCCATTCGCCCTCAACAATGTCTCATCATCGACTTAACCCCTCACGCATATGACTCCTACATGTTCCCAATCATCGAGTGCTTAAAGTATTCGCCGATTGCTCCTGCACTTTCAAGGGCGGAATCAGTGCCAAGGGAGTTCTTGTCGCAGATCTATGCGACTGCTCATTACGATAAAGTGGTCGATCGGATTTTCTTTGACGTTTCTCATCACAAAGCGTCTATCTCCAAGCAACGCTTTTGTTCTCTGATAGGGTTTGAAGCTGATCCTACAAGGGTTAATCCATAGACAATTCCTATGGGGCACCTCTTCAACATGTTCTACAATATGGGGTATACGGAGGCGCTGACTTCCATCGCCAAGTTCAAGAAGTCTTGCTTGCCGCCACAGTGGAACGGCATGTTCACTGTGCTATTCAAGGGTCTCTCTGAAGAAGCTCTGGCTCAGATGGCTCCAGTCGACTGTTCCTGTCCATCTTGTACGGTGTCTACAACGGCATTAATGTCGATTATGGGTTTGTTCTCTGGCAACAACTCATCCAGAGTTTATCTTCTTCTTCACGGCATTCAGAGGTGTCGTATGCGAGGTTTTGGACCCTGATTACGAAGTGGGTCATGGACAAGTACAGCATTCCCACTGTCGCCTGCGCACCGATGTCTTCGATTGGTACATTCCACACCACGAAGATCATCGTCTCAGATGCATCCAAATTCCCATTTGATGGTTCCATTTCGGAAACCATGTTCGCTGATGTTGCAGCTGACAGCAGAATCATCCGGACCTACAAAGAGTTCAAGCGGTCTGGTCCAAGGGATCTCATGCCGGAGATGCTGAAATCGATTCACGATGCCAATAAGCCTGCTCCGAGAGGCAAAAAGGCAGACAAAGGGAAACAGGTGGCGAAAGGGGCTAAAGGCCCTTCTCCCAAGAAGAGGAAACCCACAAAAGCTGCTCAGTCACCGCAGCAGAAGAGGCGAAAGACACAACCAAAGAGAAAGCTGATTATTCCTTCCTCTTCCAGTGAGTCGTAGGGTGAGAGTTTGGATTCTGACGACTCTCCAAGAGGCAACACACCACCCAGATCACCTACCCCTGAAATGCAAATCCATACTTCTCCAATTCCCTCTCCTACTCAAACAATCCCTACTTCCATTCCCACCATAAACCCCTTTACCCATATTCGCAAAACTTCATTCCCAATGCCACCACCCATCTTCACCGATGCAACAACAACATCCACTGCAAAGGTTACAACCAACGTATCAGATACGGGGGTTCATACTGATGCAACCGAACCACCACCAGCAACCGAACCCATACACACAACCGAAACCCAAAAAGCACCCGAACCTACCCCTACTCAAAAACAACCTGAACCTACCCCTACACCTACACCCGAAACAACCCAAACCGAACCCACCCATACAACCGAACCACCAGCTTCACCACCACCACCATCTCCCGGTCATGCCTCTGACGCGGATGATACTTTCCTTGGCGGGGAAAACATGCAATTTGATTCGGTCTATTACAGTCCATTTCAAGTGCAGAGCGACGATGATGATGACGCTCTAGTCACAAAGAAGCATCTTAAGGAGCTACATGACAAGGTCGACTTGCTCATTGCTTCTTCCTCTACCTCTCAATCATCCCTCTCTGAAGCTGCTCTTCAGAAGATTGTTGATGCCTTCTCAAGGGCTCAGCATGATTCGGTCGCTTCTGCCACCGCCGCTATCGATGCCTCGACGAAAGCCTGTGAGGCTGCGACCGAAAAAGTCGATAAACTATTCTCTGATGCCTCTACCCTGTTACAGTATTTACAGGAGAGTGCAGCTGCCACCAAGACTACGTTGGAACCAATTGTTCAGCAGTTGGCCACGTTTGTCTCTACAGAGTTGAAGTCCTTTGCCACACTTCGTCAATCTCTGACAGACAACTCTGCCTTCCGTGCTTCCATTGACGAGCGCCTTTCTAAACTTCAAGAGGATTTGGCCGCTGAGAACTCATTAATGGATGTCTTGGCAAGGAAGACCACTGCCCTAAAGGTCAAGAGTGCTCAACTCTCCCATTCTCAACAACAAATTGACACTCTTCGGTCCGAACGGGAGGTCATCAAGACGTGTGTTTCGGATGTCCACTCAGCCATATCCAACATCCTGGAAGCACATGATCCCATACTCAATCATTCTGTGAGGCGTACCCTTGCAGAGAAGCTCGCTCCTGCCCTGGATCTGTTAAGTAAAATTGAAGGGCTACCCGATTTCGTGTCCAATCCGAAACAAGGTGGAGAAAAGGAGTCTGGATCTCAGCCACCTCATTCCTCAAAGGCAACTCACACAACCGAACCTCCTCCTATAGGCCAAGCCTCTGGTTTGGGTGTGAAGGATAAAGGCAAGAAACTTGCTGAGGAAGAAGAGGAAGATGATCAGGAAACCATTGCCGACTTGCTGAAACGCAAAAGTCGACGCAATGTTGAAGATGATAATGTTCGTGTGGCAAGAGAAGCTGAATAAGCTGAACGCAAAAAGAAAGAAGCCCACGACCTTCTCGAGAGTAGGAAGACTCTTTTTCCTGCTTGGACTCTCGAAAGGATGATAAAGGAGGCAATCGACACTCCGAGCATCTTATGGCTTGAACCAGTTATCTCATTTGACTGTTTCAACTCTGTCGACTCTCAGTTCGACATGCCATTGACCCGAAAGACGTTCATCTTTCACGCCTTCGCCAACGTTGCCGAGTTCCCTCATCCTCATCCAAGGTTGATCGGGAATTGATTGAATTCTATCTGAAGGCTGCTCAACCTCAATATCAAACCTGGAGCGCTCAGAAGATCATCAACGTTCGGGTCTTGAAACCGTACACCGAAGGGAGGTTTATCAACGTTCGGTTCAAGGTGCTCAGGGGATCTGCAAAAACTGAACATGCCATCTCTTTAGTAGATCTACCGAACCTCAACCCCCATGACTGGATCATCTTGCACAACATCCTACTGACTAATGAAGCTGAATATGGTCCGATCATTGACCATCTCAAGAGGATGCTGGTGTGCTATATCATGGAGGTCGCACTGATGGATCAGGAGATTGCAAATGTCTTCAAGAAGAAACCGAAGATATCTCCTGTTGGCTCGGCCAGTGATCTGAACTAGATGAAGATGGGAAAAATTGACCCGAGGCGAAACTCAGTCATGTTCACTAGGAGTGAAGGACAGAAATGTCTCTTTGCCTTAGCTGATAAACATCTTTATACCACTGCTTGTCTAGAGCATGTGTTGGGGATCATCCATAGATGCAAAGATAATACAGCGGATGATATCAAGTATTTTGACGATATGATACAATGGTACATTCGGTTCAGACAAATGATTCTCGTGCTTATATCACGTCTGTTTGATACTGTAAAGAAGAAGGTTCCTGCCGCTGGCCCAAGCAAGAAGACGAAGTGATTTCGCTCCAATTTGACGCGAAGGGGGAGATTGTTGGGTAGCGTAGCATTTTTGATGTTTTGCGTCCATTGGGCTTGGTTAATAGTCCAAGTTTTGTTACTCCGGTTTGGGCCTGTCCAACCGTGAGCTGATAGGGTTTAGTATAAATTAATGTGCTTGCATGCATATTAGGTTAACGATTGATAGAAACAATTTTTTAGACGATAGTAATTACGAAAGATCACAGATTTATTTCTTCATCGTTCTTGTAAACCCTAAATCCTCTACAGTAGAAGTTCTTTACCGAGCTCTGCTGAGGATTGTTGATTAATCATTCGACATCTTTGATCCGCTTTCGTGTTCTTGCTGTTTACTCGTTTATTATTTTACCTGTTTTAAAGATCTAATCGATCTTCAAGTTAGTTTTTAACTTATCACAAACTCGTAGAATAAAACTGTGGTGTGTGCCATGCCATCGTCCCGTGCTCTTCCCCTTGCTAGCGGAAGTACCTGAAACCAAAACTAAAACTGTAAGCATGAAGCTTAGTGAGCTCCCCCAAACTACCACATCGTACAAACATATACACACATATTGGGCCTTGCCCATTACATCGGACCTAAGTCCGGAAACTGCATCAGACCGAAGTTCAGAACTAACCAGGGCCTTGCCCTCTGCATCAGACTGAAGTCCGGAAACTGCATTGGACCGAAGTCCGGAACTAACCAGGGCCTTGCCCTCTGCATCGGATCGAAGTCTGGAAACTGACTGAACATAGCATAACATAATCATAACTACTAGCATAAACACATATACTGCATACTGCATCGGACCGAAGTCCGGAACACATAACACAAAAACATGCTTGAGTCACAAAGACATCAAGCACACTGAACTACTGCATTGGACCAAAGTCCGGAACTACTGCTAACTAAAAGGGTCGGCATTATGGTCGTATACCTGTTCCTACTGGAAAGGAAACTCACCTCGTAACGCTGGCGGCTGAGATGCTAAATCTGAAACTGGCTGACTGCTGCTTCAGAACTCCCTGGCTACAAATTCCACAGACACTAAATCAGATACTGATAATTGTTCTCAGGATAAAATTACTAATTTACCCCTGGTCAAAGTCAACTTTCAGTTGACCGGACTCTCCGAGTTACGCCGTCAACTCGCCGAGTACCTATCACCTTTTCTAATCCTCTACTCGCTTCAACTCATCGAGTTTGGCAATAACTCGACGAGTTCTCCTTCCGTACTAACGTCGAATCTAACTTCATCCGAATCGCCGAGTAGTATGAACAACTTGTAGAGTTCTTCTTCATTATATGAACACGTCCAAACTGTGACTCATCGAGTTTTATGAACAACTCCTCGAGTCTGTTCTTGAGGCAAGAAGATTGCCTTGCACTCACCGAGTCTCTTGCATGCCATTACTATACAGTCGATTCTAGTCGATTTTAGTGCATCCAATTCATAGATCTGGGCTTCTAGGGCTGGTTTTGCACGTAAAGTTTCCAACTTTACGTGCATGCACACGAGAATGGGGCTAAAACACCAAAATCATCCAACACTAAGCACTTAGGGTTTGGAACAAGGCTATATTTGCATAAAGGTAGCTATATTGAGTTCCTAGAGCTCAATAACATCCAGATCTATGGTCTCCATCCTAAGGAGAGCTCAAATCTCGAGTTGAATCATATAAAGCTCCAAAAGGGACATAAACAAGCATAAAAGAGGGTTTAATGGAAGAATAAGCAAGATAATAAGTTTATTACCAGAATATGAAGCAGATGCAAGCTAGCTCTTGGATCTTCTTTCTCTTCTATTGACTTCCTTTCCTTCCTTTTCTTCTACAACTCCCAAGCTATCACAAAATACTCAAGCTCAACAATATGGACTAGGGTTTTATAGAGAAATGCTCTAAAGGTGTTGGAGGTTGGGGTGGGAGGCTATAATGACATTTAAATCGGGTACAAACCATGGGATTTAGGGTTTCATCCAGACTAGCGGACTCGCCGAGTTCGGGATACAGGCTCGTCGAGTCCCCTACTAAAGACGCGTGCAAATCTCGTCTCTACTCAACGAGTTGGTCTACTGACTCATCGAGTTCCTCTTAAGGAGGAAAAAATACTATATTTAAATTACATACCAGAAATGGGGCGTTATAATGTACATCAAGTTTGAAGCTTTACGTATAAAATGGACCCTAGGAGGCCAGATCTATGGTTTTGACGCGTTAAGGCCCATTATAATCGACTGTATAGCTTTGGACATAAAGGGTCTCGACGAGTCATTCTTGGGACTCGACAATTCGGGTATTGGTTCCACGACCTTTTTTGTTTTGAGGGATCTGGTTGAGTCTAGAAAGGGACTCAACAAAGATGGACGTGATTATGGATATGGGAATCATGGGACTTGGCGAGTGTATTAGCAAACTCGGTGAGTCCAAGGCAATATCCCAACCTATGAAGACGGACTCGACGAGTTGTTTATATAACTCGGCGAGTCATAGACTGGACACGGTCATATGATGAATATGAACTCGACGAGTTCAAGAAGGAACTCGGTGAGTCGGTTGAAGATGGACTCGATATTATGGTTGAAGGAGAACCCGTCGAGTTCTTGCTAGACTCGATGAGTAGAGTCGGGGGTTGTATCGTTTTGAAAGAATATGGACCCGACGAGTTGGTGGACTAACTCGGCAAGTCAAGTCAAGTGGAGGTTGACTTTGACCCGGATTTGCATTGACCCTTGTAAAGGTCACAAGTATGAATTTCTAAGTTAGAAAGGTTGTTGTGTAGGGATTCAGGAATCAAGGGGAGTTGGTTTCATACCGAGATCAGTGCAGACACTACACGACTTCAAGGTGACTTTCCTTCTAGTAGGGGTGGGTCTACAGCCACAATGTCGGCCCACAAGTAAGAGTGTTGGATAGATGATTGTCTTTCTGATAATTATCAAGGATTGATATGTGATATGCTTACTTTGCTTGATATGATTATTATGCTTAATATGTGTTAGCAGTAGTAGGAGTGAAATAGTCCTCGGTTACCGGTTGAAAGATACTGAAGGGAAGGTTAGCTCCCAGTTACCATTTGAAAGATACCGAAGGGGAGGTTATTTCCCAGTTACCGATTGAAGGATACCGAGGGGGAGTCCAGCTCCCGGCTTTGCCTGACAGTTATCGGTTGAAAGATACCGAGGATTATGCATTATTTCGTATGGGTATGATGGGGGAACTCACTAAACTTTGTGCTTATGGTTTTTAGTTTTGCTTTCAGGTACCAATTCATCTAAGGGGAAGGAGTCGCCGGCATAGCAGCGCTTCACACATTTGTACATGATTTCCGCATTTGAGAAGCTTGGGATTTGTACTCTGATATTATACTATTCGTTGGAATGTTTTTGAAACTTATGACTTATGATTTTGTGGTAAAAGGAATTGTAATGTTGTTTTCTGATGAATGTTTCTATAAGTAATATATATTGAAACAAAAAATTTTGAATCCCGATTTTGGGATGTTACATATAATCATTCTCTCTGTCCATCTGTTGTTTCCTGATTTCCGATTTATGACGACTAACTAATTGAACAAATCAAATCAGTCCAGACTTGACCAAGCGCTGAGGGTGTCATCACTTAATCATTGAGGGCTAATGAGGTTACATGTCATGGAGCGAGAGGTTCAAGGTCTAGATCTAGTTCTAGATCAAGCTCGGGTGTGGGATCCTAGCAGGTTGATGACAGGCTGCACGAGTTCATCGCATCTGTGATCACGAGAGATATCCTTGAGGCGACCCCGGTCATTTTCATACCGATCAAGGAGGGGATTATTAAGCTGATATAGGATCGCCTTCGGACATTCAGGAGTGATTTGGGATCTAGCCAGTCGGGTAGGCGAATGTTGTCCTTCAAGGACTTTAGGGGGAGTGGTGCGCCATATTTTTATGGGGTGAAGAACCCAATTGTGGCCAGGAGATGGATTGCAGACATCGAGTCTACATAGTTGACGAGCTTCTATCCGGAGGGGTCAAATGTCCGCTTTGCTATAGGTTGTTTGAGGGATCAAGCCAAAGATTAGTGGGAGTTAGTGGGTGATTCACTGGGGGACCCGGCCATTGAGGCTATGACTTGGTCAGATTTTTTGACCAGGTTCAGGGCTGAGTTTGCACCGGCTATGGAGCTTCAGCAGCTGGCCAAAAAGTTTCTTGATATGAGGCAGACTACTGAGACTGTGGTGGAGATCACTGCCAAGTTCCAGGAGAGGGCCTTGTTGGTACCTCAGTATGCAGGGGATGAGGGGATGCGAAATACCCGCTATCATGATACGTTGAGGGCTGACATTCGGGAGCATGTCAGCTATTCTGTTTGCCCGACTCTGGATTCCATGATTGTCAGGTCGAGGGAGAGGGAGCTCGATTTAGAGCACCTCAGGAATAGGAAAGCGGAGATAGATAAGTTGTTGGGGTTTCAGGGAAGAAACCCAAGGGATTAGACACTAAGTCGAAGGGCCAGCATGGCCGGGACCGCTGTGGGAAATACGGTAGGTAACACGAGGGATTTTGCCGCACAGGGTCGGGATCAGGTTGTTATAAGCGCGGCAAAACTGGGCATTTTGGCTGGGATTGTACTACCCCTGCTCCCACGGTTCAGACATCAGACCTGATTTTCTTTCATTGCAATCAAAGGGGCCATAAAAAGGCCAACTATCCCAGATTGACGATGGCAGCAGCGACCTCAATGGTGGCGCCAACTCCAGTGACTGCACGAGTTATGGACGACCGGAAGGTCAAGTCAAAGGCTCCAGTGTTGAGGAGCCAAGCATTTCGGTTGACAGCTGAGGAGGCACACGCCGCGCCTGATGGGGCGACGGGTATGTTTTCTTCTCATAAACATTTATATTATGTCGCTTGTGATATCGATATGCCATGTTATATGTCTTGCTAAGGGTCGTTTCATGTGAACGGTATCCCAGTTCAGGTGTTGTTTGACTTGGGTGCTACCCGATCGTTTGTCTCTCTTGCGCTTAGCAAGAGGTTTCCTAAGTCCTTGGGCATGTTGGATTGCCTTCTAGAGGTCGAGATTGCGGACGACCGGTCAGTGAGAGCATCATAGGTTTTCAGGGATTGTGTGCTGAGGTTGCTCGAGGAGCGATATTTGGTAGACTTGGTTCCCATACCGTTGCGGGGGAACAAGATCATTATAGGAATGGATTGGTTGAGCCCCAATAGGGTGGTGATCGAGTGTGCATAGCAGTTGGTCTGGGTCTGAACCCCAGGTGGGGGAGAGCTGGTGATTCTGGGCGAGAGGCCACAACATGGACCAACTTTATGTTCAACAACGAGAGCTAGGCGCTATCTCCAACATGGGTGCGCAAGGTACGTCGCCTATGTCTTGGATACCCGAGAAGTGGGTAAGGCGACGGTGAGTGATGTGTCAGTGGTACGATAGTACACGGATGTATTTACAGAGGAGCTGTCTGGGATACCTCCGGAGAGGCAGGTGGAGCTCAGGATTGACCTGGTCCCTGGTGCGGCTCGGATAGCCAAGGCACCGTATCGGTTGGTTCCTCCTGAGATGCAGGAGTTATCTACATAGCTGCAGGAGCTGTTAGACAAGGGATTCATCATACCGAGCACATCGCCCTGGGGAGCCCCGATACTATTCATAAAAAAGAAGGACGGGTCGCATCGGATGTGTATAGACTACCGAGAGCTGAATAAGGTAATGGTAAAGAACCGTTACCCACTCCCAAGGATTGATGCTCTCTTTGACCAGCTTTAGGGAGCTTCTTGGTTCTCCAAGATTGGTTTGCACTCGGGTTATCATCAGATTAGGGTCAGAGAGGAGGATGTGCAGAAGACTGCTTTTTAGCTGTTATATGGTCACTATGAGTTCATGGTGATGCCTTTTGGGCTCACCAATGCCCCTGCTGTGTTCATGGATCTCATGAATCGCATATACCGACCAATGTTGGATCGGTCTATGATAGTTTTTGTTGATGACATCTTGGTGTATTCCAAGACGCAGGAGCAGCATGAGGAACACTTGTGGGAGGTTTTGGATACTTTGAGGAGGGAGATCTTGTAAGCTAAGTTCTCCAAGTGTGAGTTCTGGTTGTGCGAGGTGCAGTTTCTTGGGCACCTTGTCAACCAGAATGGGATTTCGGTCGACCTAGCCAATGTGGAGGTCGTGATGAGGTGGGAGGTTCCAAGGTCTCCATCTGAGATTCAGAGCTTTCTGGGACTGGCAGGCTATTATCGGAGATTCATTCAGGACTTCTCCAAGATAGTCGTGCCCTTGACCTGGTTGACAAGGAAAGTTGTGGTCTTTCGCTAGGGGTCAGAGCAGTAGGCTGCATTCGAGACTCTGAGACAAAGATTGTGCGAGGTGCTAATCTTATCCTTGCCAGAGGGCATGGATTTTTTGTGGCATATTACGATGCGTCCATCTCAGGTTTGGGTGCGGTATTGATGCAGAGGGGGCATGTTATCGCCTACGCTTTGAGGCAGGTGAAGCCTCGTGAGGCGAACTACCCGATGCATGACTTGGAGTTGGGGGCAGTTGTTTTTGCCCTTAAGATTTTGCGTCATTACCTCTATGGGGTCCATTGTACCATTTACACGGACCATAAGAGTCTGAGGTATCTCATGGATCAGCCAAATTTGAATATGAGACAGCGTCGGTGGCTTGATGTGGTAAAGGATTATGATAGTGAGATCCTCTGCCACCTAAGGAAGGCCAATGTCATGGCCAATGCATTTAGCCACAAAGCAGCACCAATCAGGGATATCTGTATGAGGAGGCCCAACTCGTCGAGTAGACTCGAGTTTTGATAGGGGGTTTAAGTGACCTACTTGAAGAGTCGGAAGACCGACTTGACGAGGAAGACTGTCTGGATGAAACCCTTATATTTGGGTTTGCACCCTATTTAAACACCTTATAACACCCCAATCCATCCCCCATCGTCCCTCCCAGCCCAGAGAAAACCCTAACTCGAAACCCTAGCCATTATTGAGTGTTCATGAGCTTTGTACTGCCATTTTTGTGTGATTGAAGTTTGAGAATGAGAAGGAAGCTTGTGAGATCAAGAGGAAGCAAAAAGATCCAGAGTTTTGGGTACATTTCCAACTTATTTGAGGTATAAAGCTAAAACATTGGCTACTCATTGCTTACATCCTGATATAGGGTTATTTTCTACATGTTTCTAAGTGTTAGTGAAGTTATTTTCGGGATTCAGTGTAGAAGTGGAATTGTGCTTCAGATCTAGAACCATTGAGGGTTCCAGTGGCATAAAGGTACCAACTCTATGGCCATGGGAGACCCATACATCTTGTAGACCTTCTTTTATGGGTTTTTGAGCCAAAGACCCCATGCATGTACATCAAGTTTGAGGCTTTACGTATAAAATGGGCCCTAGGAGGCCAGATCTATGGTTTTGACGCGTTAAGACCCATTATAATTGATTGTATAGCTTTGGACATAAAAGGTCTCGGCGAGTCGTTATTGGGACTCAGCGAGTTCGGTATTGGTTCCCCGACCTTTTCTGTGTTGAGGAATCTGGTTGTGTCTAGAAGGGGACTCAACAAAAGATGGACGTGATTATGGACCTGGGAATCATAGGGCTCGGTGAGTGTATGAGCAAACTCGGCGAGTCCAAGGCAATCTCCCAACCCATCAAGACGGACTCGACGAGTTGTTCATATAACTCGGTGAGTCATAGACTGGACCCGTTCATACGATGAAGATGAACTCGATGAGATCAAGGAGGAACTCGGCGAGTCGGTTGAAGATTATCCCGATATTATGGTTGAAGGAGAATCCATCGAATTCTTGCTACACTTGATGAGTAGAGTCAGGGTTGTATCATTTTGAAAGAATAGGGACTCGATGAGTTGGTGGACCAACTCAGCGAGTCAAGTCAACTGGAGGTTGAATTTGACCAAAATTGACTTTACTCGGATCTCAGTTGACCCTTGTAAGGGTCACAAGTATAAATTGCTAAGTTAAAAGGTTGTTGTGTAGGGATTGAGGAATCAAGGGGAGTTGATTTCATACCGAGATTAGTGCAGACACTACACGACTTCGAGGTGAGTTTCCTTCTAGTAGGGGTGGGTCTACGACCACAACGCCGGCCCACAAATGAGAGTGTTGGATAGATGATTGTCTTTGTGATAATTATCTAGGATTTATATGTGATATGCCTACTGTGCTTGATATGACTGATATGATTATTGTGATTAATATGTGTTAGTAGTAGTAGGATTGAAATAGTCTCTGGTTACCGGTTGAAAGATAGCGAAGGGGAGGTTAGCTCCCAGTTACCGGTTGAAAGATACTGAAGGGGAGGTTAGTTCCCAGTTATCGGTTGAAAGATACCGAGGGGGAGTCCAACTCCTGGCTATGCTTGACAGTTACCGGTTGAAACATACCGAGGATTATGCATTATTTGGTATGGGTATGATGGGGGAACTCACTAAGCTTTGTGCTTATAGTTTTCAGTTTTGGTTTTAGATACATTTTCATCTAAGAGGAAGGAGTCGGCTGTGTAGTAGTGCATCACACATTTATACATGATTTCCACATTTGAGAAGCCTGGGATTTGTACTCTGATATTATACTATTTGTTGGAATGTTTTTGAAACTTATGACTTATGATTTTGTGGTAAAAGGAATCGTAATGTTGTTTTCCGACGAATATTTTTATAAGTAATATATATTCAAACAAAAAGTTTTGGGTCCCGATTTTAGGATATTACATATAATCATTCTCTCTGTCCATCTGTTGTTTCCCGATTTCCGGTTTATGACGACTGAGTAATTGAACAAATCAATTCAGTCCAGACTTGGCCAAGCGTTGAGGGTGTCATCACATTATCATTGAGGGCGCACATATATCGCTTTTATCCCTCTACGGATAAAAGGAATGGATTAACTTCGACTTATATGCTTGATCTATATACTCTTCAAATCACACAAAACAATATGTTTTGTAACACCGAGTTACTGGTGCGTTTACATATTATCAATGTGCAACCGATTTGTAAACTGCATGTATCATCCCGAAATTCAGGTATATATATTTAACCCTTCTTCCTTTCCAAGTTGTGAAGTTTAGCCCCTAAAGGAAATTTTTGGCCATTTAGTAAGTTGGGCGTACTGAAGAGTACGTTGCGCGTACTTGTGCGCTTACTTTGGACGCGGACTCGCCTAGGTACGCTTGGCGTAGCTGGCCCAGATGCATACCTTAATTGTGGCTTGTGGAATATAAAAGGAATGATATGGTCTTGTCCCCAGCCACCATTCCATAGAGAGAAACCCTAGGTGAGCAATATTATCATTCTAAAGCTAGTGTGTGAGTGATTACGAGGATGTTTCACGAGAGGGCCTTGTTTTTCCCTGAGCACATGTCTTCTGAGTAGGCACGTACAAGCCGGTACTTGAGAATTCTGAGGAGGGATATCCGTGAGTTCGTGGTGAACTTGTCATACCGGACATTTGCTGAGCTCCAGGAAAATTCCCGGAAGAGGGAGATTGAGCTAGAGACTCAGGCCAGGGAGGAGGTCGAGTCTCAGAGGAGGGACAAGCCACCGACACAGGCTCAGCCGGCAGCCAAGCGGGCAAAGCCCGTTGATTCGAGATCTGGGGGTCTGAAGGGCCGCACTTGTGGGAAGTGTGGCAAGATCCATGAGGGAGTGTGCAGAGTTGGGGTATGTTACAAGTGCAGGAAGGAGGGGCATTACGCGAGGGGTTGCCCCAAGAGATTTACGGTTTGCTTTCACTGCAACCAGACCGGCCATCGGAAGGCCGAGTGCCCACAGCTACTGCGGGATCAGCGTAAGGATCTGCACCTGCTGCCAGAGCTATCGAAACGCGGCTAGTGAAGGCCGAGACACCAAAGGCTCGCGGGAGAGCCTTTCAGCTAACAGCAGAGGAGGTCCGCGTAGCGCCCGATGTTGTGGCTGGTATGTATTCTTTCATCTATTTATTTTGAGTTTGGGATATTGTGCTTATATTATGATATGTGTGGGTACTTTTCTTGTGAGTTCGGTACCTGCTTTGGTGTTATTTGACTCGGGTGCGAGTCGATCTTTCGTGTCTTTAGCATTTAGTCAGCACATCAGTATCTTTTTAGAGGCGTTGAGTCGACCTCTTAAAGTTTCCATAGCTGACAAGCGAACGGTGTATGCCACTGATGTGATTTGAGGATGTGTACTCGAGATCTTCGGTGTTGAGTTCCCGATTGATCTGGTCCCGATTGCGATGGGGGATGTCTGTGTCATCCTGGGCATGGACTGGTTGAGCAGATTTGGAGCGGTTATCGACTACGAGCGACAGCTGGTGACCATACGAGCCCCTAGTGGGGAAGTTCTTACGGTGTACGGCGAGGGTACCCGCTCTGGGTCAGCATTCTGTTCGGCTGCTAGAGCGAGGCAGAGCCTACAAATGGGCTGTAGTGGGTTTGTGGCCTATGTGATGCACACACGAGTGACCACAGAGATGCCGAGTTTGGTTGATGATGTAACGATTGTGCGAGACTTCCCGGACGTTTTCCCCGAGGAGTTGTCGGGTGTGCCTCCCGAGAGGCAAGTGGAGTTTCGCACCGATTTAGTTCTGGGAGCGGCGCCTATTGCCAAGGCACCCTATCGCCTTGCGCTACCAAAGATGCAGGAGTTATCCTCATAGCTTCAGGAGCTGCTGGGGAAGGGGTTTATTCGACCGAGTAGCTCGCCATGGGGAGCATCCATCCTTTTTGTCAAGAAAAAGGATGGTTCACACCGGATGTTCATTGATTATCGGGAGTTTAAGAAGGTAACGGTCAAGAACCATTACCCCATACCGTGGATCAATGATCTGTTCGATCAGTTGCAGGGAGCATCTTGGTTCTCCACGATTGATTTGAGGTCTTGATATCATTCAGATGAGAGTGCGGGATGAGGATATCCAAAAGACGGTGTTCAGGATTCGTTATGGGCATTACGAGTTCGTGGTGATGCCTTTTGGGCTTACCAATGCACCGACGACGTTCATGGATCTCTTGAACAGGGTGTGCAGGCCGATGTTGGATCGTTCGGTGATCCTGTTGATCAATGATATATTGGTGTATTCGAGATCCAGAGAGCAGCATGAGGAGCATTTGAGGGAGATTCTCGGAGTTCTGAGATCAGAGAGGCTTTACGCCAAATTCTCCAAGTGCGATTTTTGGTTACGAGAGGTCCAGTTCTTAGGGCATCTCGTCAACCAGAATGGGATATTGGTCGATCCGGCCAACATTGAGGCTATGATGAGTTGGGAGGTGCCGAGATCCCCCACCGAGATCAGGAGTTTTCTGGGGTTAGACGGCTATTATCGAAGATTTATCAAGGATTTCTTCAAGATTGTCGTTTCTCTCACCAGGTTGACCCGAAAGGGCGTGGCTTTTAGTTGGGGTCCTGAGCAGCAGGCCTCATTCGAGACACTTCGCCAGAGAGTATGTGAAGCCCCTGTGTTAGCCCTTTCGGAGGCGATGGAGAATTTTGTGGTGTATTGTGACGCATCAATATCGGGGTTGGGTGCGGTGCTGATGCAGAAAGGGCACATGATAGCATATGCATCGAGGCAGCTGAAGCCTCATGAGACGAGGTATCCCACCCACTTTCTGGAGTTGGGGTAGTGGTGTTCGCCCTCAAGATCTGGTGTCACTATTTGTATGGGGTTCGGTGTACCATATACACGGACCACAAGAGCTTGAAGTATTTGATGGATCAGCCCAACCTGAATATGAGCCAGAGAAGATGGTTAGATGTGGTAAGGATTATAATTGTGAGATCCTGTACCACCCGGGCAAGGCTAACGTTGTAGCCGATGCCTTGAGCCATAGGGCGGAGAGTGCCCCGACACGAGACATTTGTATGAGGTTGACGGTGATGACTCCGATGTTGGACACCATTCGGGGGGCCCAGTCAGAGGTCATGAGACCGGAGAACCGCAAGAGAGAGCGGGTGATCGGGCAGGTATCTGATTTCGTTACCGATAGCCAAGGGATTATGACCTTTTAGGGTCATATTTGGGTACTGTTTATGGGTGGGGAACGTACCATTCTAATGGAGGAGGCGCACACGTCGAGATTTCTGATCCATCACGGGGCCACTAAGATGTATTTGGACCTAAAGAGAGACTATTGGTGGCCATGTATGAAGAGGGATGTTGCGTGGCTCGTTGAGAGGTGCTTGACCTGTCGCAGGGTCAAGGCCGAGCACCAGCGTCCGCATGGCAAGTTGCAGCCACTTAAGTTTCCCCAGTGAAAGTGGGAACATATTTCTATGCGCTTTATCACCAAATTGCCAAGGACCGCGAGGGGTGTCGATGCAATTTAGGTGATCGTCGACCGGCTGACAAAGAGCGCTCACTTCCTTGCTATTAGTGAGAGTTCTTCTGCAGAGAGGCTGGCAGAGTTGTATGTGAGGGAGGTGGTATTGCGGCATGGACTACTGACCTCGATTGTGTCAGATCGAGATGTACGTTTCACTTCCAGGTTCTGGAAGAAGCTCCATGAGGAGTTGGGCACGAGGCTACATTTGAGTACCGCTTACTGTTGGATAAGGTGTCTAAGTCCATAACTTATTTGGTATATACTTGACCCGACCGGCATGATCCATTTGGGTTGCATCTCATCCAAACTTTTATGGATAATTTTATGAGAGTTATACACATATGTTTATTAATATATTATAAGTTATAATATATTAATATGAAGTTATGTTATTTAATTAGTCTTAGTCTTAAATTAATTATGAATTAATTTAGAGATTAAAAGGAGGACTAATTAGATTATGGGCTATTGGTTTTATATGGTGTGGGCTAACACTCATTTGATAATGGGCTAGGCTTATATGGAAGTCCATGGATGATCCATGGAGCTTTTAACCCATGGATCCTTGGAAAGGAAAAGTCATGGGTTATTAGGGTTTCACCCTAACCATGCACACTATATAAGCATGCTTATGGAGCATGAAATGGCAACTAGTGAACTAGTGTGTGTGAGCTTGTGTGTGGCCGAAAATATACAAGTGTGTATACTCTCTCAAAGTTTTCCAAGAGTTTGTGGTGTTTTGTGATTCCATTTGAGGCATTCACACTATTGGTGCATGGCCCTCAAACTCCTAAGAACCAAACTCATCAAAAAGGTATGTAATCTCTTCTAACTCTTTTATGTTGAAATGTTCCCCATGCCATGTTAGATAGGTTATAAACCTTGGAAAATTATTATTTTGCATGTATTTAGACAAACATAGATCCAAGGTTTATTAGGGTTGCATGCACACTTAGGAAGTGTTAGATTGCTCAAAACCCAACAGTGGTATCAGAAACTAGGCTTGCTTGTTTGATACTTGATGCAAAATAGTTGAAAAAGTCGAAAAACTTGCTGTCTGACTGATGAACTCGCCGAGTCCATGGGGGGACTCGCCGAGTCCATGTGTATCTTCAACCTACTCGCCGAGTAGATTCATGCACTCGACGAGTAGGATCGACAGAGTGCAAATTTTCGACTTTGGATGCTGGAAATGGACTAGAAACATTACCCTAAACTGTTTTGGTGTTTTAAAACTTTTTTTAGTTGGTGTAATGGTTGTTCTAATCCATTTACAATAGCATATATCAAAATTCCATGATTTTATGTGTTCATAATAGTTCTTGAAATTTTGATGTTCATGTTCATGTTCTTATGAATTTAGAAAATGATAGGAATTATTTGCTAAATTGTTTGGAATTAATTCTTGATCATTTATGTGTTTTAATGGAATCCATAAATTGTCCTCAAGTTATGGATATCCAAAGGTCACTTTCTTTATCACACACATTTAAACACATAAGTTACATGAAAGTGAAGAGTCTTCATTTTTATGAACCTTTAATTCATAAGTTATGAAATGAAAAGTCTTGGATAGTTACAAAACTTGTCCTCAAGTTTTGGAATTTGTAAAGTTTCACACACTTTAATAAACTTTAATTCCAACCCTTAGAGTTTTAATAGTTAAAATTCAACCCTTATAGTATTTATAACATTAATGGTTAATTATTATATATATGTATAACAATAAGTCGTTCTACCGTTAGTAGGACTCATTCACGAAGCCGGTCTATAAGGTGGGTATAAGGTTGTTGCCTATAAAATGGTGACTTAATGGGTGTCCATTCTCACCCACCGCTTGCTTGACTGGTGGATGGTCGTTAGCCGAACGGGTAGGACAATGACTTTAAATCCTCATTAAAAGTATAATGATTATTATAAAGTAACTAAACCTTTTTAATTCCCAATCTTAGTTATTTTAGGAAAAATGTGAATATGGTGCTAGTCCATGGAATTCACACTTTGTACCTTACCAAGTCGTTGGTGGAGCGTGTGTGGTTAACCGGCACACTAACTTTCAAATATATTATTACTTAGATTACGACATCCCTACCTTTCAAATATATTATTACTTAGATTACGGCATCCCTACCTTTCAAATCCAATTAAAACCTAATAATACATTTTGTTTTCATGGTGGAAATTGGTGAATCGTCATTCACCTACCTTTCAAATATATTATTACTTAGATTACGGCATCCCTCTTCTAAGTATAATATATTGTGATTGGGTCCTAGCATTAATATTACATTTGGGTGTCTTATTAAGGATCCTATATATCTAATCTAAACTTGCTTTCTTCTTTCAGATGTCTTCCAACACTAATGCTTCAGGCTCTAACCCAACTGGTTCTTTCTCTCTCATGAATCTTTGTGGGAGGGTCATCTTTGATGGTTCCAACTTCATGGATTGGATTAGGAACATCAGGATGGTTACTCGTTATGAGGACAAGGAATATGTCCTCGATAAGGAGTTAAAAGAACTTGATGAGTCTACTGCTACTCCTGAGGAGATCGCTGAATTCAGGACTCATGAGAGAGATGATACTAAGGTGGCATGTATCATGATGGCCACGATGACAGCCGAGCTCCAAAAGTCTTATGAAGATTATTACCCTTTTGAGATGCACCAGGACCTGATGGAAAAGTACCATCAGAGTGCTCGTCAGGAGTGGTATGAAATAATCTCCTCCATAATAACTACCCGCATGAAGGACGGTGATTCCGTCACGGCCCACATGCAAAAGATGCAAAGGTATGTGGACCGTTTGCTGAAGCTGAATGTGAACATCCCTGAGGAGTTGGCAATTGACATCATTTTGCACTCGTTACCTTCTTGTTATGACCAATTTCGTATGACATATCATATGAACAAGGAGGAAGTTACCCTCAGCAAGCTTCAAGGACTCTTGAAGACCGCAGAATCCGGTCTTAAGGGCAAGGCGGTTGTTACCTCTCCTACTTCTACTCCAACATCTACCCCTGTTTTAGCTATCGGGCAAGGCAAAGGGAAAAAGAGGAAGCACCCTTCGAAGGGTACCAAGGGAAAGTCTCTTGAAGGTTCCTCATCGAAGACCAAGAGCGGTTCTGTCACTCCTTCTGCCATTCCCAAGGATGCTGAATGCTTTTATTGCCATGAAAAGGCACACTGGAAGCGAAACTGCCCTAAGTACTTGCAGGATTTAAAGGATGGGAAAGTGAAACCCACCCATGCAGGTATTTACACTATATTGTCTAATTACTCAACATATTCTAACTCTTGGGTGCTTGATACAGGATGTGGTATTCACATATGTTCTGATTTGCAGGGCCTAAGAAGAAGTGAGAATGTGGAGCACGGGAAGATAAACTTGATCATGGGGAATAGGAAGGCTTCACCTGTTTCCAAGATTGGAGTTTATACTTTGTTGCTTAATAATGGGTTAAAATTAGATTTGAATAAATGTGTGTACTCGTCTGAAATGGAGAGGAATATTATTCTTTTCATGCTTTGTACAAACAAGGTTTTACCTTTTCATTTGATAATGAATGTGGTGGTATTAATGCTTTCTATAAAAATGTGTTTTATTTTAAAGCGTTACCTTGTGATGGTGTGTATGAAACTGTGTCGGTTGTAGACAACTTAGGAAATAATGTGTTGTATATTGATTCTTCTACTAGCCTAGATAAAGCATCATTGTGGCATTGTCGTCTTGGACATGTAAGCAAGAAACGCATAGGCCAACTCCAAAAGAGTGGAGTCTTGGAATCATTCGACCTTAAATCGGATGATAGTTGTGAATCTTGTCTACTTGGAAAGATGAAAAAATCACCCTTCACTGGAACATGTGAAAGGGGTGAGGGTTTGTTAGACCTAATACATACTAATGTATGTGGGCCATTCAAAACCACCACAAGGGATGCTAATCGGTATTATGTCACTTTTATTGATGATTTTAGTAGATATGGGTATGTCTACTTAATCAAACATAAGTCAGAACCCTTTGAAAGGTTTAAGGAATTCAAACAGGAAGTAGAAAATCAATTGGGCAGGAACATTAAGATGCTTCGATCCGATCGAGGTGGTGAGTATCTTAGTACCGAGTTCCTTGACTATCTTAAGGAGTGTGGGATTGTCTCACAATTGACTCCTCCCAGGACACCACAGCTGAATGGTGTGGCTGAGAGGCGTAATCGGACCTTGTTGGACATGGTTCGCTCTATGATGAGTCGAGTTTCGCTACCAATCTCTTTTTTGGGGTATGCCTTAGAGACTGCCGCCCATATCCATAATCTAGTCCCTACAAAGAAGGTTACCAAAACACCTCATGAGATGTGGACTGGGAAGGTTCCCAATTTGGACCACATCAAGATTTGGGGTTGCGAGGCTTTCGTGAGGCGTGAGACTCATGATAAGCTCGAACCCCGAAGTGAAAGGTGTATTTTCATCGGCTACCCACAGAAATCCTTCGGTTACCTCTTCTACAGACCCAGTGAGAATGTGGTCTTTGTAGCAAGAAGAGGGGTCTTTCGTGAGAGAGAATTAATAAGCCAAGGAGACAGTGGGAGGCAAATTGATCTTGAAGAAATTCAAGAAGCAATTGGTGAAGGAACCTCAGACACTAGCAATCAACCTGAGGAGGAAACTCCTGTTGAGCAAGCTGACATGTCTGTACCTCCGAGGCGTTCCACACGGGTTAGGAACACACCTTCATTTTATTATGGCTTTCATATTACTACGGAAGGTGATACGTTTATCAGTGATAGTACACTGGTAAATTTGGATGAACCTAGCAGTGTTAAGGAAGCCATGGCAGGCCCGGAGTCTGCTAAATGGAAGGAGGCTATGGACAGCGAGATACAGTCCATGTATGACAATCAAGTTTGGAACTTGGTTGATAATGTACCAGGCCGTAAAACAGTCGGGTGAAAATGGATCTTCAAGAAGAAGACCGACATGGAAGGAAAAGTGCATACTTATAAGGCTCGACTGGTTGCGAAGGGTTTTACTCAGACTCAGGGTATTGATTATGATGAAACCTTCTCGTCGGTAGCAAAGATTAAGTCTATTAGGGTTATGTTAGCCATTGCTGCATTTCATGATTATGAAATATGGCAAATGGACGTCAAAACCGCTTTCCTTAATGCAAAGTTGGCTGAGGATGTGTACATGAATCAGCCAGAGGGTTTTGTCAGTGCAGAGTACCCCAATAGAGTATGCAAGCTTGAGAAATCCATTTATGGATTAAAACAAGCATCTCGTAGCTGGAATCTTTGTTTTGATGAGAAGGTAAAAGAGTTTGGCTTCTCGAGAAGCGAAGATGAGTCTTGCGTGTATGTCAGAGCTAGTGGGAGTATAGTTAGCTTCTTGGTACTGTATGTGGATGACATACTACTTATAGGAAATGACATCCCAACCTTGCAGGAAGTTAAGTCCTGGCTTGGGAAGTGCTTTGCTATGAAGGACCTAGGGGAGGCTGCCTATATCCTAGGGATAAGGATATTAAGAGAAAGGAGTAAAAGACTAATTGGACTTAGTCAGAGTATCTACTTGGATAAGGTGTTGAAAAGGTTCAACATGGAGAATTCCAAGAAAGGAGATTTACCGATCCAAAGCAATACCAAACTGACTAAGACTTAGAGTCCGAGTATAGAGGCAGAGATAGCTGAGATGAGCCAACTACCGTATGCTTCCGCTGTTGGCTCGATCATGTATGCTATGACTTGTACCCGCCCTGATGTGGCATTTGCTTTGAGCATGGTCAGCAAGTATCAGGGGAACCCTGGCAAGGCTCATTGGACCGCGGTAAAGAACATTCTCAAGTACCTGCGGAGGACTAAGGATTGGGTCCTTACCCTTGGTGGGAGTGATGACTTGAGAGTATTAGGGTATAGTGATGCTAGTTTTCAGACTGATAGGGATAATTTCCGCTCTCAGTCGGGCTGGATCTTTACCTTAAATGGAGGGGCAATTTCTTGGAAGAGTTCCAAGCAGGAGACGGTGGCTGATTCGACTTGTGAATCAGAGTATATAGCAGCGAGTGAAGCAGCGAAGGAGGCGATATGGCTGAAGAACTTCATCAGAGACCTTGGAGTTGTACCAGCTATTCAGGAACCTATGGAGATTTTTTGTGACAACAATAGTGCGGTTGCCTTAGCCAAGGAACCAAGAGATCATGGCAGATCCCGACACATTGACAGAAAATATCACTTCATAAGACACAAGATTGAAGAAGGACTCCTCGTGGCAAGGAGGATATCGTCGGATGAGAATCCTGCAGATCCCCTTACGAAGGGACTGACGAGGGTTAAGCATTTTCAGCATGCAAGGCGCATCGGGCTGAGGGACGATATTAGTTTTACAGATTAGATAGTTTTCCTGAAATTTGTAAAATGTAATTGACGTTTGATGATGAATAAAATTTGTGATTTATTTATGAGTAAAGTGTTACTGTCATTGTCAATTGTTTACTATTGTTTTAGTTTTGCATGTTTTGACTTCCAGAATAATTAATTTATTCAAACCTCCACAATCGATCATACGTCGGAAGTAGGTATGAATCAAGATTGTCATGAATTGGGTTTGTAGATGGCTAAAGGTGTTTAGACATGGCAATGGTTGCTGCAACATTCATGAGTACTCATAAGTTATGAGTATTGGTATAAACCCACGCTCACTTGTATCATTTCATGGAATTTATCTCGAGTGATCGTGAGACGATAATATCATATAAATCTTCAAACCTAGAGATATGAGTTGTCACCTATGAGTTGGTTGTGTATTGATTGCATGAAAACGCATCAGTAACTTGATGTTATAAAACGTGCCTTTGTGTACAATTCAACAAGTAGTAGAACAAGCATATGAGTCGAAGTTTATCTGTTCCTTCTAGAAATAGAAGCGATATATGGGCCCCTCGATGATTTTGTGTTGACCCATGTACCGGGCCCGGTCAGAACTAAACTGATGTGTTCAGCGAAGTTCTTTTTCAAACAAATCGTAAATCGAGAAACAACTGCCAGACAATAAGCAAGACATAGTTCCATGTGTTTGTCCGGCTGATATCATGACAACAGAGGATTATATGATCACTTGTCTTAAAATGGCGCTTCATAGTTCGACGGAGTTTTCGAGAGCTACGATTGCTGGTTGGTTCCTGAAGTTATATAGGCAAATACAGTTATTAGACTTATCCAAGTGGGAGTCTGTTGGATAAGGTGTCTAAGTCCATAACATATTTGGTATATACTTGACCCGACCGGCATGGTCCATTTGGGTTGCATCTCATCCAAACTTTTATGGATAATTTTATGAAAGTTATACACATACGTTTATTAATATATTATAAGTTATAATATATTAATATGAAGTTATGTTATTTAATTAGTCTTAGTCTTAAATTAATTATGAATTAATTTAGAGATTAAAAGGAGGACTAATTAGATTATGGGCTATTAGTTTTATATGGTGTGGGCTAACACTCATTTGATAATGGACTAGGCTTATATGGAAGTCCATGGATGATCCATGGAGCTTTTAACCCATGGATCCTTGGAAAGGAAAAGTCATGGGTTATTAGGGTTTCACCCTAACCATGCACACTATATAAGCATGCTTATGGAGCATGAAATGGCAACTAGTGAACTAGTGTGTGTGAACTTGTGTGTGGCCGAAAATATACAAGTGTGTATACTCTCTCAAAGTTTTCCAAGAGTTTGTGGTGTTTTGTGATTCCATTTGAGGCATTCACACTATTGGTGCTTGGCCCTCAAACTCCTAAGAACCAAACTCATCAAAAAGGTATGTAATCTCTTCTAACTCTTTTATGTTGAAATGTTCCCCATGCCATGTTAGATAGGTTATAAACCTTGGAAAATATTATTTTGCATGTATTTAGACAAACATAGATCCAAGGTTTATTAGGGTTGCATGCACACTTAGGAAGTGTTAGATTGCTCAAAACCCAACACTTACCACCCACAGACAGACGGGCAGAGTGAGTGGATGATTCAGACGCTCGAGGACATGCTTCGAGCATGTGTGTTGGACTTCGGATGAAGTTGGGACACGAATTTGCCATTGGCTGAGTTTTCCTACAATAACAGCCACTATTCGAGTATTGGTATGCCTCCCTTCGAGTTGTTGTATGGGAGGAGGTGTCGGACTCCCATCTTCTGGGGAGCGGTAGGACAGCGAGTGATGGGCCGCACTGAGATAGTGCTTCAGACGACAGAGTAGATACAGTAAGTCATACAGAGGTTGTTAACAGCTCAGTGTCGCCAAAAGAGTTATGCAGATAGGCCACGGTCCGAGCTCGAGTTCCAGGTGGGAGATTTCGTACTCCGGAAGGTATCTCCTTGGAAGGGAGTGATCCAATTCTGGAAGAGGAGCAAGTTTGGACCCCAGTACATTGGTCCTTTCAGGGTGACCGCTAGGGTGGGTAGGGTAGCATACCATTTGGAGCTGCCTGCAGATTTGAGCCAGATACATGATACCTTCCGCGTGTCCCAGTTGAGCAAGTGTATTACCAACGAGACGGCAGTGGTACCGCTAGCTGACATTCAGGTGGATATGAGCCTGAATTATGTTGAGAGGCCAATCGCGATTATGTATCGAAAGATCAATGTTCTGAGGAACAAAGAGGTGCCCATGGTTCAAGTTCAATGGCAACATCGGAGAGGGTCTGAGCTGACTTCGGAGTCGGAGTTAGAGATGCGGGAGCAGCATCCGAAGTTGTTTACGGCATGAGACTTCGAGGGCGAAGTCTAGTTCTAGTGGGGGAGAATTGTAACATCCCGAAATTCAGGTATATCTATTTAACCCTTCTTCCTTTTCAAGTTGTCAATTTTAGCCCCTAATGGAAAAATATGGCCATTGAGTATGTTGGGCGTATTGAAGAGTACGTTGCGCGTACTCATGCGCTTACTTTGGATGCGGACTCGCCTAGGTACGTTGGGCGTAGCTGGCCCATATGCAAACCCTAATAGTGGTTTATGGACTATAAAAGGAATGATATGGTCTTGTCCCCAGCCACCATTCCATAGAGAGAAACTCTAGGAGAGCAGTATTATCATTCTAAAGCTATTGTATGAGTGTTCTTGAGCTAGAAAGTGCCTTTGTGTTTTAGTGAAGAAGAAGAGGAGGTTCTTGTGGAGGCTAGAAGTTGGAGTACAAGCTTTGGATCTGAGTTCTATAGAGGGAGGAGCTTCACTTGGAGTTAAAAAGCTCAAATCTTTCCTTGTCATTTTTGGTTTGTGCTTCATGGACCAATTATTAGGGTTTTTGGTCCCAAGGTGGAGACTTTATGAGCAAATGGTCTCCATAAGCTTAGATCTGCCATATTTCAGAGTAATATGAATTGTAGGTTCATAAAAATTTAATATTGGACGTGAATATTTAGTCATGCATGAGTTTAGAGCTTAATGGGGAAAGAGGTTATATGTTTGAAGTGAATGGTGACCTTTATAGCCATGTAAAGTTTTAAAGGTTTCAACTTTATGGATTAAGTGACCTTAGAAAAGTCAGATCTAGAGTTTGAGTTTATGTCTTAACCGTTTAAGACCAAAAATCCATAAGAGCAAGAAACTGAGACTTACGTTGGGCGTAAATCTCAGTATACGTAGCGTAAGGGTTTGAGACCCCGATTCTGGATCTCCGGAGTATGCCCTGCGTACAAGAGTTGGTACGCGCCGCGTACTGCCCGCTGTTGACTTTCATTGACTTTTAGGGTTTTAGTCAACATTTGGACTTTTGGGTCAAGGAGGGGTAAAATGGTCTTTTACCCTTTTGTGGGATTGTAGAAAGGGATTTAATCTAGCCTTTGAGAGCCATTATTTATTTGAGGATATTGTTTATGTGATTAGGCGGGGGCTAGATCGTTATATTCGTGTGCGCGATTATCCGAGTTATCCAAGGTGAGTCTTCTCGCTATACATTACCTAGAGTGGTATCTATGTGTAGACCGGAGGGTCTTGTGTGCTATGTGTATGTATGAGATTATGTGCGTTGTGATATATGTATGCTACGTGTTGTATAGACCGGACCGGAGGGTCCAACGATATAGACCGGACCGAAGGGTCCAACGATACAAACCGGACCGAAGGGTCCAACAAGCTATGACCGGACCAGAGGGTCCAACGAGCTACGAGACTGGAGGGTCCCGCTGAGACACATCGACCAAAGGGTCGTACTGTAGCCTCGAGTGGTGTATGCGTTGTATGTGGTATTTTGCGGAACTCGCTAATAATCTATGCTTACCGTGTTGTGTGTTATGTGTTTCAGGTACCAGTGAGGATTGTGGGAAGGCGTCGGCGTGACCGTACACACAGTTGGAGTGTTATTTATATTAAGATATTGGGATTTGTTTATCGAGATGATGTTGATACATGGATTTTGATATTACATATGAATTTTTATTATACTTTGAAATGGAATATAAGATTTTATCGTCTCATAATCACTCGTAATAAAATCCATGAAAATGATTCAGATGGGCGTGGGTTTAATCCAATACTCAAATCTTATAAGAGTACTCATGAACATTGTAGCAAACTTGTGCTATGTCTGGACACTTTAGACAATCTACAGTCAGATTCATGACAGTCTTACCTCATTACTTACTTCCAAAGTGTGATTGACTTTGGATGTTTGAAAAACCTAGTTATTCGGGAAGTCAACACATGCAAAATGAAACACAAGAATAATCGAATCCAATATGGTCTCAAAACTTTTGAGTATAAATAAGACACTTATTATTTAATAACCTTAAATGTTACACATTATTGATTGTATAGTGTTTCAATTAATCAACTTAATACTTGAATTAAAACAATAGTTATCTCATGCTCCAAGCATGCAGACTATGTTTGCCTATGGTCCTTTCTTTGTGAAATAGATCAATTGAACACAGCTTCAATGAAACTCATTTCACAATACCAAATCTTTATCCCTAATGTAAGAATACCAAATTCTTGTCACTATTAGAATGTGTTAGGTTCTAACCTTTATGCAATGATCCTTTTGTAATGTCAATGCACCAAAATCACAAATACTTGGACAAAGAAATTACAAAACTTTCCGCTGGAGATTGATAACAAAATAATTCCAAGGAAGCAAAGTCTCAAATTCAAAGTACATTCCTTTGAACATCCTTCTTGCATAAACGTTTCTAACCTACACACAGGTTCCTAATATCTAACTCCCATTATGAAAACATTTCCATAGTTTCCATATGACAACTCATTCATAATAGAATCATGTCTATTCATAATAATGTCAACATGGTCCATCCATTACTACACTTATAATTTCCCACAAGCAACTAATCTTTGGCAAACCTTAGATTGTTCTTAGCAATTTTTTAACAATTTTAGTCATATTCGGTTCTACTCCTTTTTCCCTCTTAATGCCCTAGGCATTTGGAAAATTTATAACACATAAATATTATAGCATATGCAATCAATCCTATATCTGAAGCATATGGGATACGATACATAATGTTTTACATAAAGACGTGATACTTTACCAGTCTTTTGCTATAACATTTCCGTATATAGAATTTCCTTATGTCGAATCTTTTCAACATAACATTCATATATGTCCTTGAGTAAATTTGTTTAAAATCACAATCTAAGCTTTTAGAATTGAAATGAAGTATGAATTCCTCTCCCTTAATTATAGCAAAACAACTTTTCAAACCCTACAACTTTGCGATTTGAAACTTTTGTTTTCTATAACTAACATTACTAAGTCGCAACACTTAACGTAATAATTGTGCTCCCACTAGCATAATAATTACATTCTTATTAGCATAACACTTATGTTCCCACTAGCTTTGACATGTACCCAGAAATCAGCTGGACTTCTAGAAATCAGTACGTATTGACTTCCTTACAAAAGTTCAGATTTCTGATATGAGATGCTTCGATAAGATTTTATCTAGGCTTCTCAAACTTATACACCTTTCCTTATATAGCTCACATGTGTGTCTAAAAATTTTTAGAACTTACAACAATAAGTCTCAAATATTTAGACCTTTGCCATTTCTCACAATTCGAACTTTGAAGAGGGGTGCCCTAATCATAATCGAATTTAAGAATGCAAATATCACAATTGCTAACAATTTAAAATCTACTTAGATGAAATGGAGAGAAACCTTATGACACTTAGATTTTATGGTGTATGTGTTCCTATCTATGTTAATTTGTCATAACCATAATCCTAAGACAAGGTTAGTGACAAATCCAAACTTATATGGACTGAACTTGTTCAATCTTAATTTCTTGTCACTTGGCAGCACAATGGCCTACCATGTCTTCCAAGTTGTTGAGCCGATCACCCTTACTGATCAATGAGCTTTCACTGATCTAGGTGTTCTGCCTTAAGCAAACAATTGAGAACTCATAGAACGCGCATGCATAGTCAACTTTAACTGGAATGGGCACAGAAACAAGAATATGCAACACAATAGGTTACAAACCTCAAGTCGTGTGCTAGTGATAAAAAATAGGTTTATTCTCGATTTGTTCTTTAGACTATTTAGGACCATTAAGAGTCCCACTGACCTCTTGACATATAAGATTCTCTTTCTCAAGAAACATTACTTGACAAACAAATATTCAATAGTTAGTGTAACATCCCAAAATACGGGTCAAAATTTTCATTTTTAATTAAGTGATTTGTAAAAGCGTTTGTAACAAAATATCATACGGTCATAACATTTGATAAAAAAATGTCTCGTGACTATAAACCAAAACGTGAAACATAATAATGTCAGAGTACAAATCCAAAAATATCTCATAATGCGGAAAACGAAGAGCATGTGTGTGATGAGCCGCTACCGCGCCAGCTCCTTCCCCTTAACTGAAGAGGTACCTGAAACAACAACTGAAAACCGTAAGCACGAAGCTTAGTGAGTTTCCCCCACTGTACCACATACCATATAACCACATAACATACATATATTGTTAGGCATATCGGGATGCCCGACCTACCCCTTCGGTCCTCTCGACCGAATACTGACTAGCATATCTGGGTGCTGGCCTCCCCTTCGGTCCTCTCGACCGGATACTGACTAGCATATCTGGGTGCTAGTCTCCCCTTCGGTCCTCTCGACCGGATGCTGGCGACTATTTCACCCCTACTACTACCACATAACACATATCACATAATCTATCTAGCATGATTGGGCATGACCGCCCCTTCGGCCCTATCGTCCGGTAATCTGGGGACTATCTCCCCCTACTGTCACTAGCACATAGCATCATATCATACTAGCACATAAACATATCACAGGTAGTAGCAAACCTAGATGAATATCACAGAGATATTCATCTAACATACAACTTCTACTGGTCGGCCGACATTGTGGTCGTAGACCCACTGCTACTGGAAGGTAACTCACCTCGAAAGTAGCTGCTGAAGTCTGCTTGCTAAGCGCCTGACTGTTGAATCAGAAATTGTCACACCCCCAAACCAAGGATGGCGGAAACGTCCGAAGGTGGAGGACTTCATGTATAGTATCACAACAACGAGTATAATAGTGCTCAAAGTAAATACAACCATCATCAATATAATTGAAAAAGTTACACCATTGTATATGTTTACATATTTCAAATCAAGTACATTATGATGACAAAATGAACTGTTTGACGATTTATCGTCCCATCCTCAAAACGTTGTTGATTTCCTATTTCACTAAATTACTGAGAATACAAGTAGTTTCGAAAAAGTGTCAACACAAAGGTTGGTGAGTTCATAAGATTTTGATAGTAAGAGTTTCAAAATCGATCTTTGTAAAGAGTTGTATGTTACCAAGAAAAATCCAATATTATCCTTAAAAATGTGTAATGTAGTCCGAAAAACAAGGACCGAAAAAGAACAATTATTTTTCATACTTAAAGATATAAAGGTGGTTTTAAATTGGCATAAAACCCTTTTTAATTTGAGAAGAATCTCGAAATGAATGATGTGTAGTCTTAAATACCAAGACCAAAAGTATACAATAAAATCTGTAATTATTGATGTAAAAGTGATTTTAAATCGACATAAAACCCCTTTTGATCTATAAAAATTCCCGTAAACTTTATGTATTTTTAACTTCCTATGTGAGCGCTATAACCATACTATGACTGAATGAACCTGCCACGACGTTTCTCATGCGTCGCAAAACTGATATAACATTTGTCACCCGTAGACCTGCAGGTCCTACTGTACCTAGCAATATGGTGTGGGGTGTCAATCCCAATATAGATCTATACACAACTATCACGTTCTCCCTGCAAGAGACTCTGATTATAACTACCAGGAATTTAAATCTGTACTCTAGGAGTACTGAGAAGAATAACTCACAATTTAAGTTAACAAGTTTACGTGTTGTGTGCGTGAGTGTAAAACACCTTTTTCTGTGGGAATAAAACCTTTCCGAAAAGTGTTTGTTGTGTTACTAGAAACATAAACCATACCTATTATAGTTTATCAAAACAAGGGTAGTAATGGTAATGTACGTCAATTATATTCAATGTAGTTTATTCAATTGTTTGAGTAAAATGGATGTACTTTGATTATAACAAATGTGTTATCCTTTATATTCCGTATGTATATCAATGTATCAAAATCCATTTATTAACTGATGCAGGTTTATATACTAAGACAAAATGTCATTTATTTGCAATAACACACATTCACATAAAGATATACACCTCGCTCAACATGTTACAAGGTATTAAGAAATTGTTAGCATTTTTCTGTTATTACTAGTTTCGATCACTTTTATTAGAACATTTATAAAAACTTCTTAACATATCCAAATCAGAATCCGTAAATTCTGGGAGTTTGCAAAATGATTCTAGTTTGTTCATAAAGTTTTCCATGATTTTTAGTGACCTCCAACTTAGGTGAAAAAGTCCATAAACACAGACTGGTCCGGATGGATTCTTGAAATGATAGGCAGTTTTATAAAATCACCATAAATTGTAGAAAAATCGTATGGAGATGTGCAAGTAGTCATTTTAAAGCTAAAAACTTGAACTACATGCACCGAAAACAGTTTTGAAAAATAAAATGTTTAAGTTGCCGAAAACAGTCCGTGAATGGGTTGAAACGTTTCTGATGAAAGTTGTTAGAAATGTTTAGTTATGTTGTTGGTGTTTTAACTTGTATTCTCCCCCTTAAAACTTATGAAAACATGAAAATAGAGGGGTATCAAATCACCTTGAGTGATTTCAATAGATGGATGATGGGGAAAAGAAGTTTACAACTGTCACATCCCAAAACAAAGAACGACGGAAACGTTCTGGGGCGGAGGACGTCATGTACAGTATCACAACAATGAAAAGTAGTAAACAAGCAACAACATCATCCATTGCATTAATAATAGAATTATTATACAAGTATGTTCTATCAAATTTTGATAAACACTAAAGCATAAATCAAAATGAAAGATGAGTCTTGAACAAGCTCCATCTTCCTTTCTCCTTGCATCGGTACCTGTCTATGATGACCTGAGGATACAAGTAATTTTGAAAGCGAGTATCATCTTTGAAGCTGGTGAGATCATAAGTATTTTAGTGTCTTAATTTGTATGTCAGAATTTGTAAGTAAATGAATTGTAAGTATTGTAAATGTATATGAACTGTAAGTATGAAAATGTTTGTAAAACAACTGTAAACGTTTGAAAAACCTAGAAATCCCTATGATTCCTACTTTATATAAAGGTGTCTTCTACCAAGACTTAACTGTTCTCAATGTAGTCTTCTACCAAGACTTAACTGTTCTATATGTTCGTTTCTTGTAAAAGTGTGTAATTTTCCCAAGTGTAACTATCATTATCAAAATATAGTTTTTTTTTTTTTACATTTATAGTTTAAGTGAAAAGATCACTAAATATATGTATAGGGAAAATTAATGTAGTACTAAAACGTAGCGCTATAAGAACTACTGTTGTACTAACTACCTTAAACCGGATTTATATTAAGGCATCATGTGATAAATTGCACCATACTATAGACTGGTAACAACGACAACGTATAGTCGAAAATTAAGGTATGACGTTTGGCACCCGCAGACCTGCCGGTCCGGCTGTAGCTAGCAACAAGGTGTAGGATAGTCAATCCAGTATAGATCTATACGCAAACTCACGCTCTCCCTTCAAGAGACTCTGGCTACAACTCGGGTCATGACATTTAAGGCATGCTCCCATACAGTGGATCACAATTTTATTAACGTATTCATGTAAGTGTAATGTACGGAAATGTTCTACGTGTGCTAGCTGTAATGTGTGTTCTTTCTCTATCTAGCAAGTATAGTAATGTAATCGTTCTAGTATCATCGTATGTGTTCTATTCCTAGTATCATAGTATATGTAATGTACTGTAATGTTCTAGAAAGTATTGACTCATGAATGAACTGACTCATTGTACGATATCGCGTTCTAGTAATTGTTCTAGTATCTTCCTAAACTACCCATATGGTAGTTTACTAGTAATCTAATTGGTACGAATGGACATGGATGTATACCCTTGCTACTCAAGGGCATGGGATGAACTGGAAGGACCTTTAATGACTATATATGTACACATGATATATAACTAATATTTAAACGACCTTCGGACGAGTACCCGATATCCCACCAGACCACATCTCAAGCGCGAAAAGGAAATAGGGTGGATAGCCTTCCTAAGTCTTTTAAACATTTCTTATATAACTATACATATAGAGGCATGCAATTTATAATATAAAAGCATAAATAAGTTTTGTAAGACATTTGAAACATAATTATTATTTTAAGAAAAGATCGACTTGATGTCAATCTATAAAACAATTTGAAGGCATGGGTTTGATAAAACAGTTTAGTATAAAGAAACATTTGTTTGAAACACAATTGTAAATAAGTTTGAAATGTAATATACAGAGTAAAATGTACAGTGTAATAAGGAGTTTAAAACATATAAAATGTTTATAAAAATCATTTGAAGGAAACGGTTTGGTAAAACGGCTAATGTGTAGTAAATCATTTGAATGTTGCATATTAATCACATGTGATTGATATAATAACTAGCGTAATTCTACTTATTAATCACATGTGATTGATATAACAACTAGCATAATTCTACTTGTATCCCCCCCCCATAAAACATTTAAAATAGTTTAAAACATTGCTTAAGGGGTATGAACTCACCTTCAATAGGTGTCTAGAATTGAACAGACTGTTATCGTAAGGAAGGATCGGACAAGTGCTTGGTGTCGAGTGAAGACTTTAGACACACACAATGATCCTAATTACATATGAAGACATATGTATATAAATAATTAGTGATTAAAACACTAATTATACAAGTATAAACATTTAAACGCGAGGAAAACACTTTTGGTCAAGTGCTAGGAGGCTAATAGGTTTCAACAAAGGAGTGCAATGCCCCTAATGGGAGTTTATGGTGAAATGACCATATGTTTTGGAGTTTACGGCCTCGGGGAGTAAACTCCTGGCCGTAAACTCTCAACCAAGTCTCTAAATGAAGTCTAACATTTATACAACTCATGTGGTGAATTGCTTCAAGTCTTAAACAAGTGTTTGGGTGTCATATTAACTCATTTAAGGAGTTTACGGCCTTGGGACCATATTCCCTTGGAGTTTACGGCCGTAAACTCTCTTGGGAGGGTGTTTATGGTGTTTTCAAGTCTCAAACATTTCAAGGTTATGATATATGTTGGGTTCTAGGCATAAGGAAGGAGTTAGCGTGTCATTTGACCCCTTTATAGGTGTTTACGGCCCAAGAACTTGTCTTGGCCGTAAACTCCTCAATACTTGTGATTCCTTATGTTTTCTAGGCTTTAAACACTTTAGGGTACTTGTCCTAATTTAAGTCTAAGCCTTAGGAAGTGTTTCAAAGCATTTTGGCACTTAAACACGGAGTTCACGGCCCAAGAAGCTCCTTGGCCGTGAACTCACTTTCATCATTGATTCTAATAGCTTTTGGTGTCCTAAGCATGCAATGGTGGGTTCTAGTTCGAGTTCTAAAGCTTTGAGGGTCATTGGAACCCTTTTGGACCTTAAAATAGAGTTTACTCCCCAAGTGTTCTTGGGCGATAAACTCCCAAATCTTGGTGCCTTATTCCGATTTTGATGTTTTCTAGTCATATACACACTAGCATACAAGTCTAAGGTAGTTACAAATCACGGGGAAAGGACTAAGTAGCATTTAAGCCACATATTGGAGTTTACTCCCCAAGAACGTTCTAGGGCGGTAAACTCCCGAGTCTCACAGATTTGATATGTAATTGGTGTTTCTAAACACAATCTAAGCTATATAACATAACTAGATCGAAGTACTCACAATTTGGGATAAAAACCCGAAGATCCGTGAGAGAGAATTTTGACTTTTCTCTAAATGGAATTCAACAAATGAACCAATTTGGTTCAGAATTCTATTTATAGTCCTGAGATATTTTTGGCAGAAAATATTTTTATTCCTGGAATGAACTCTAATGTCCTGGAGTATTGGAATAACAGTGTCGCACAAAACCCTAGTGCATCCACTCTCCTAATATCTCCTTAAGTGTAAAATCCTAAAAACTGCCAAACTTATACTCGAAATCTGAGCTTTCACTGTAACTGTTCTACTTCTATTGGCTTCAAATGGTTTGTCCAGAATGGAAATTTCGGGTTGTCACATCATCCCCCTATTGAAGGGAATTTCGTCCCGAAATAAGAATTTAGGCAAGGAAGTATGTACGAATGATCGAGTCGTGAGGAGGAAACTTCCTAATCGATTGGTTCTAGCGCACTTAAGTGAAATCGGGTTCTTGGTTGGAATCCCAACGAACCCTCACTATCGGGCGATGGCGCTGCTTTGTCCGCTTGACCTCTCGGTCGAGGGTCACTACGGTTCTAATACGAAGGCGAGGATCTCGACGAGTGGACTTACAAGAGTCCAAACGGAAAGGTATGGTTTCACGATCGAGACGCGAAGAGTAGGATGTACGTTACTGAGTTCGCGGAGTAGGTCTAGTTTGTGCGAGGCACAGGACTGATTCTGATAAGAATTTCGGAGGTCCTAACTATATTGATTTAGCTTTCCACACGAAACAAAGAGTATTAAGCCATTTCCAGAGTGAGTTAACCTAAAGAGGTTGGTCACTCACTTGGAATTCCAAAGGTTCCTTTTCTTGCTTAACTTCCCAGTCAAAGGCCACCCTTTGTTGGGTCAAAGTCGTACGGGTTTCTGTAATTTTTCGAGGAGTTCTGAATGAACTAAGACGGTAGGTCAGTAAGACCTAGAATTTGGCGAAAGACTGTCGGCGTCTCTGGTGTCGACAAATGCTCAACAGTTTTGACAATTTGAAAAAGTACTCAAAACTTCCCACATTACTAACAGTGTGTCTTAGAAATTCGACTCTTCAATTTCAAAACTTGCCCTAGAGAACTTCGCGAGAAGTTCCTCTGAAGGAAATGTTTCCATGGGTTTTCTTCTTACTACGTGGGTAGATAAGTAAGTCATTACATGGAGAAATGATGAACTGATCCAAGTAAGAAAGACGTACCCAACTCGTTTAGGTCATGAACGTTATGAGCGTATTGGTCCTATCCGAAGGGTATCGCTACGGACTCGAAGTGTCCGCATCGAGTTCGGAAGATAGTCTTCCGGACATCCTTCCCTAACACTCGAACTGGTGATATTCGGATCTCAGATCCATTTCTGAAAGTAATTCTTTCCTTGTGTTTGCTCAACCATTTCATCTATGTGTGGCAGAGATAACGATTTCTAATGAAAAATCTTGACGGAGTCCTCGAAATCCGAGGCACATACGATGCAATTCGTCGATCTCTGGGAGAATAAGACCGGGGTTTCTCCAGGGTGAGAAACCTAGTCTTCTAATTCTATTTATGTGTAGTCCGCTAAGTTGTTCGGACTGTTCTTGTATCTCTGTAGGTGTTTATACTATAGGGCAATCTGTTTACACGAGTCGTACTGGGTTCTAAGTTTGTTCACATGACGATGTGATTACTCGTAGGCTTAAGCAGTTCTCCATCCTAAAGTTCATATTAGAATTCATACATGGTTCACAATCACAATTTCGTGTATACGAGTCGTATATAATTAAGATTGAAAAGGTAGTCGAATAAATGATTCTTCTTTAAGCTCACATCCCATCCGGGAAAAGAAGTTAAAGTGGAATCATCAATTCTAAACCTGTAGAACCTTGATCATATATCAGTCTTATGCATACATTCCTCAGTCATAGATCAATCGTATGAATCCTTGGATTGAACTTGACGTACTGCACGAGTGGTACTTCGGGGGTTTCTTCGGAAAAGAAAAGAACTATGAGGTACTCCTGGCATGAGTACTTCGGTGTTATGATATAACGGCTGCGATGGAAAAGTGATCTAGAAGAAAGAGATGTACGTATGAAGCTGTTTTTGTGAGGATCAATTTGGATCGAGTCGTATGATGATGTCGGAATCATACTGAAACTTAAAGACATTAGATTTGAACATAAGACGTTTACAGACAAAACACAACCGTGCAACCATGAACAGAGTTATAGTACTTCAGATTTACCACAAGACTATTGCTGCGAATAAGATATACTACAAAAGACAAGTATACGCAACACGAGAATCCCTATACAGACAGGATCTCGCAAAAGGTAAGACTCTAGCTGCACTAGTTCTGGATGGTTTATAAGTCTGTTACAACGAAACGCCTAAATTACATTAACGATGGTTTCGGAGTAGGCTCTCCTGCGGCTGTGATCCTGAGAATCTTCCCGTCTGCGCCAGAGTTATGTGCTATAGGGCAATCCTTCTCGAAGTGCCCTATTTCACCGCATTGGTGGAATGACTGGCTAGTACTAGCTTAGGTGATGGGATTTTGGTGTTTAGCCAATGTTATGTGGACACGAGTGCCTTCCTCGTTACTCCACTTTGAAAATTGCTTCTTAAAGTGTTCTGCGTTATAACTACTCTCGTGTGTAGGGTTAGTCCCGATGAAAGGGACTTGAGTGATGGGTCGTGTCGGTGCTCCACAGCCACGAGCATGGTGCCCTATTTTTAGGAAATTGCAACATTGCATCTCCTGACAAGCCCCATGATGATGGAAACTACACTTATCACACTTCGGGAGTTTTCCCTCGTATGGCCTGCTCAGTACTGGGATGGCAGGGGTTTCCACTTGTTGCTGTTGCATAGCAAGTTTTTGGGATTTCTTGCGTTCTTTCTGGGCTCGACGCTTTCGTTTCTTGTTCTCTGTCTTTCGGCTTTGTGAGCCAGTGACTGTTACTGTTTGTTGGTTTCCCGGTTTGGTACTACCATCTAAACTCTCGACTCCTTTTTTGTCTTGTTTGTGTTGCCTGAGTTGATGTGTGTAAGGAAAGTTGTCACAGCAGCTACTACTGCAGCTTGTAATGTATCGGTGTTGATATGGAGGATGGGGGTTTCGTTGCTCGTCTGATTGTTTCCTGATGACGACATGATTCTGTAACACGAAAGATAAGGATTTGTGAGCGATTTAGGTTGACCCTAGTTGTACTTAGATTGCTCAAGAAAAGAGTAAGAGTATGTTCTCGAAAGTTTGACCTACATCCCTATGATGCAGTCCTAGTACGGATTGGAGGTATGATTGCGAAGGTTTTACCTACATCCCTATGATGCAGTCCTAGTAATGAGTAGAAGTAAGTTCGTAGAATGGTCTGAAGACGTTTGTCGTTCAAGACGAGGTATCGTGGATTGGTGAATAACAAGATCCAACCACTGAAAAAGACTTGGAAATGTCTCCGGAGCTAAATTACTGTAGTCCAATGACTTGACTAAAGCATGATTCAGATAGAATCCAATGAAAGTATGATAAAAGTACTTGAATGAAGAATGACACAGAAGTTAGCCGGCTGTCAATATCTTGGATATTCACGACGTAAAGATTCGGGAAAATGACCTTGTAAAGGTCTTACATCATATCCACAGAAGATAGTTCCTGACAGCATAAGGACCTAACTAAAAGTACTTACAGTACAAGATAATTTAATAGAAAATGCCACATCAGGCAAAGACAGAAAACGATTACTTTCTAACAAGGGAAGTAAAGTAAAGAGTCTACTACTGACGACGGTCACCCCTCTGGTGAACTCTCAGTTCAGCCAGTTGACGTTCCTCACCAAGTAGGTGTCTGTTGTACACCCTATGGCGTACTCGAAGCTCTATGACTTCGGCTCGTCATTCAGCCAGTGCTTGCAGCAGGGTTTCATGGTTTCTCTCTTCTCTCACGCGAGCATCTTCTAGACTAATGGTGCGGAGGGTATGTATTCTCGTATCGGTGACATCTTCGGAAATCTGATGTAGGGATGTCCTGCCTTGAATCTCATTTCGGCCACTCTGCGGACCAAGATTGGCAAGACTCTATCTACTGAGCCCCCATTGCTCAAGTTGTAAAAACTTCGGTCGCCATTAAATGGCATGGGCTGATCTTGTCCTTGGCTCCATGTTTCCAAGCATTCCACTCACTCAGGGTCGGGCCATGAAAAGTCGGACGAGGGTTAGGAATTGGAAAGGGAGCTGCTCGGGGTAGGTTCTCAACCTCTGATTCGGAGTTAGCATCATACGAAAGGTCTTCATCATGGTGATCATCCAAGGGGATAGGATGATCATTCTATGGTTCTTCTCCAAACCAACCAGCTATGACTTCGTTCGGAAGATACTGGTTGTCGTGGGGATGGAGTCCAGCTATGTTTTCTATGCGAGAATTTAGGGTAAGAGAATAATTATTAGACGAACTATCTAGATAATTATTTAGAAAACCTTCATTAGTTACATCGCTATTTGTGAAGTGCATACCAGTTATGTGTAATCTAAACAGGATAGACCTTCGAATAAGTGACCTTAATTCCAAATTCACACAGAATAGGGGTAAGGCAAAATTTTCACAGATTCTAAGTCTATAACATCCTAATTACATATAGCCTTGGTGTATCCACTTAGCAACTATCAACTTAGTAATGAAGATCCCGTTTTAATTCTCCAGTATAAAGTACTTAGTAACAACAAATACTCCTATAGTATTTTAATTTTAATGTTATGTTCTATTGTTCTCATTGTGGTAGGGTTGGTAAGATTTTATCATCGTTGCAACTACACAATTAAACTTAGGCACATGCTAGTCAACCCTCAGATAATATAGGTGATCAGGCTATATCTTCCCAATTTTGACCATATGTCTCTAAGCCCACTTGTGTTGCCCAACAATCGTAATTCTTTTGTACTGTCCTAGTGACACTGATTTTAATATGAATGCAGGCACGTATACTTTATTAAATATTTTATTATTTAAAGTATAAACTCTTGGTCAGAGTATTTTTAATCCCTTATGTATTTATAGTTAGTATATCTTTTATGGGTTGATATACTTAATTCACTATAAACCTGGCTCTAATACCAATCTGTCACACCCCAAAACCAAGAACGGCGGAAACGTTCTGGGGCGAAGGACATCATGTACAGTATCACAACAATGAAAAGTAGTAAACAAGCAACAAGATCATCCATTGCATTAATAATAGAATTATTATACAAGTATGTTCTATCAAATTTTGATAAACACTAAAGCATAAATCAAAATGAAAGATGAGTCTTGAACAAGCTCCATCTTCCTTTCTCCTTGCATCGGTACCTGTCTATGATGACCTGAGGATACAAGTAATTTTGAAAGCGAGTATCAGCTTTGAAGCTGGTGAGATCATAAGTATTTTAGTGTCTTAATTTGTATGTCAGAATTTGTAAGTAAATGAATTGTAAGTATTGTAAATGTATATGAACTGTAAGTATGAAAATGTTTGTAAAACAACTGTAAACGTTTGAAAAACCTAGAAATCCCTATGATTCCTACTTTATATAAAGGTGTCTTCTACCAAGACTTAACTGTTCTCAATGTAGTCTTCTACCAAGACTTAAATATTCTATATGTTCGTTTCTTGTAAAAGTGTGTAATTTTCCCAAGTGTAACTATCATTATCAAAATATAGTTTTTTTTTTTTTACATTTATAGTTTAAGTGAAAAGATCACTAAATATATGTATAGGGAAAATTAATGTAGTACTAAAACGTAGCGCTATAAGAACTACTGCTGTACTAACAACCTTAAACCGGATTTATATTAAGGCATCATGTGATAAATTTCACCATACTATAGACTGGTAACAACGACAACGTATAGTCAAAAATTAAGGTATGACGTTTGGCACCCGCAGACCTGCCGTTCCGGCTGTAGCTAGCAGCAAGGTGTAGGATAGTCAATCCAGTATAGATCTATACGCAAACTCACGCTCTCCCTTCAAGAGACTTTGGCTACAACTCGGGTCATGACATTTATGGCATGCTCCCATACAGTGGATCACAATTTTATTAACGTATTCATGTAAGTGTAATGTACGGAAATGTTCTACGTGTGCTAGCTGTAATGTGTGTTCTTTCTCTACCTAGCAAGTATAGTAATGTAATCGTTCTAGTATCGTCGTATATGTTCTATTCCAAGTATCGTAGTATATGTAATGTTCTAGAAAGTATTGACTCATGAATGAACTGACCATTGTATGATATCGCGTTCTAGTAATTGTTCTAGTATCTTCCTAAACTACCCATATGGTAGTTTACTAGTAATCTAACTGGTACGAAGGGACATGGATGTATACCCTTGCTACTCAAGGGCATGGGATGAACTGGAAGGACCTTTTATGACTATATATGCACACATGATATATAACTAATATTTAAACGACCTTCGGACGAGTATCCGATATCCCACCAGACCACATCTCAAGCGCGAAAAGGAAATAGGGTGGATAACCTTCCTAAGTCTTTTAAACATTTATTATATAACTATACATATAGAGGCATGCAATTTATAATATAAAAGCATAAATAAGTTTTGTAAGACATTTGAAACATAATTATTATTTTAAGAAAAGATCGACTTGATGTCAATCTATAAAACAAATTGAAGGCATGGGTTTGATAAAACAATTTAGTATAAAGAGACATTTGTTTGAAACACAATTGTAAATAAGTTTGAAATGTAATATAAAGAGTAAAATGTACATTGTAATAAGGAGTTTAAAACATATAAAATGTTTATAAAAATCATTTGAAGGAAATTGTTTGGTAAAACGGCTAATGTGTAGTAAATCATTTGAATGCTGCATATTAATCACATGTGATTGATATAATAACTAGCTAATTCTACTTATTAATCACATGTGATTGATATAATAACTAGCATAATTCTACTTGTATCCCCCCCCCCCCCATAAAACATTTAAAACAGTTTAAAACATTGATTAAGGGGTATGAACTCACCTGCAGTAGGTGACTGGAATTGAACGGACTGTTATCATAAGGAAGGATCGAACAAGTGCTTGGTGTCAAGTGAAGACTTTAGACACACACAATGATCCTAATTACATATGAAGCCATATGTATATAAATAATTAGTGATTAAAACACTAATTATACACGTATAAACATTTAAACGCGAGGAAAACACTTTTGGTCAAGTGCTAGGAGGCTAATAGGTTTCAACAAAGGAGTGCAATGCCCCTAATGAGAGTTTATGGTCAAATGACCATATGTTTTGGAGTTTATGGCCCAGGGGAGTAAAATCCTGGCCCTAAACTCTTAACCAAGTCTCTAAATGAAGTCTAACATTTATACAACTCATGTGGTGAATTGCTTCAAGGCTTAAACAAGTGTTTGGGTGTCATATTAACTCCTTTAAGGAGTTTACGACCTTGGGACCATATTCCCTTGGAGTTTACGGCCGTAAACTCCCTTTGGAGGGTGTTTATGGTGTATTCAAGTCTCAAACATTTCAAGGTTATGATCTATGTTGGGTTCTAGGCATAAGGAAGGAGTTAGGGTGTCATTTGACCCCTTTATAGGTGTTTACGGCCCAAGAACTTGTCTTGGCCGTAAACTCCTCAATACTTGTGATTCCTTATGTTTTCTAGGCTTTAAACACTTTAGGGTACTTGTCCTAATTTAAGTCTAAGCCTTAGGAAGTGTTTCAAAGCATTTTGGCACTTAAACACGGAGTTCACGGCCCAAGAAGCTCCTTGGCCATGAACTCACTTTCATCATTGATTCTAATAGCTTTTGGTGTCCTAAGCATGCAATGGTGGGTTCTAGTTCGAGTTCTAAAGCTTTGAGGGTCATTGGAACCCTTTTGGACCTTAAAATGGAGTTTACTCCCCAAGTGTTCTTGGGCGGTAAACTCCCAAATCTTGGTGCCTTGTTCCGATTTTGATGTTTTCTAGTCATATACACACTAGCATACAAGTCTAAGGTAGTTACAAATCACGGGGAAAGGACTAAGTAGCATTTAAGCCACATATTGGAGTTTACTCCCCAAGAACGTTCTTGGGCGGTAAACTCCCGAGTCTCACAAATTTGATATGTAATTGGTGTTTCTAAACACAATCTAAGCTATATAACATAACTAGATCGAAGTACTCACAATTTGGGATAAAAACCCGAAGATCCGTGAGCGAGAATTTTGACTTTTCTTTAAATGGAATTCAACAAATGAACCAATTTGGTTCAGAATTCTATTTATAGTCCTGAGATATTTTTGGCAGAAAATATTTTTATTCCTGGAATGAACTCTAATTACCTGGAGTATTGGAATAATAGTGTTGCACAAAACCTTAGTGCATCCACTCTCCTAATATCTCCTTAAGTGTAAAATCCTGAAAACTGCCAAACTTATACTCGAAATCTGAGCTTTCACTGTAACTATTCTACTTCTATTGGCTTCAAATGGTTTGTTCAGAATGGAAATTTTGGGTTGTCACATCAACTCAAGAACACTTGGGAGATGCTTGAAGATTTGAGGAGATAACAACTATGACGATATTTGTGTAAGCAATCTATGATTTGGATGAAGAATAGTAGAATATCTAAGTGTAGGAGGCAGATACTTACCAAATATGGAGGAAAAATCTATGATCATCCCTTGAATCTCGAATTTTTAGAGAGAGGAAGTGAGAGAGAAAGTATGTTTGATCTTTGGTGGAAGAATGAGAAAATGAGAGAAGTGTGAGGAGAGAGAGGAGAGTTTTCTAGTCTTTGACCAATTGTGTGGTTGGAAAAGATGGGAAAAGTACAATGAAGTGACTAGGTATGGGCTGATGGGGAATAGTGACATGGAGTGGGTATGGGAGGTTGCTTGTGTCATAGATTCAAGCAAAGTCAACACTTCGCCTCTTGTACTTCACCCACTCTTCTTGGATAAGGATTATACTCTAAAAGCATGATTAATTAATAATTATGGGTCCTTATATGTTAAAAAAAGTTTTGGGTGAAAATCCCATGTTGAAATAATTAAAAACAGGCCTAAAACGCAAATCTAGTCGAAAATCGGGTGAAAATCAGCCTCCTGCGAGACCTCTCGGTCCTAGGCCGAGGTTCGGTCCCTTCTGTTGCTGAGCCGAAAGCGAAATGGAGTGAACAGGGAGTAAGAGGCGAAGGGCAGGCTCGGTCCGAAGCAGCAGGAGCGAAATAGACCGAAGGCAATCAGAATCGAAATGGACCGAGGCTCAGGTTCGGGTCTTGTGCGAGGTTCGGTCGTGAGAGGGAGGTTTCGGTTCGAAGAGAACCTTCGGGTTCGAATCAACAGTCTTCGGGTTCGGTCCAAGAGGGTTCGGTCCCTAAGAGGACTTTCGGCCCTAAGAGGGGTTTCGGGTCCTTAAGAGGGGTTTTAGGTCCTTAAGCCTATTTTACTCGTTTTTACCCCATTTCAAGCCGTTTTTTTTACCCGGTTAAGGGTCAGAATGACCCGAATGACTTCAAAACGTTATGGGAACTTTTGAGAGAGATTTGGTAGAGATTTCACAATCTTGGAGAGATTTCTCATACAAAGAGAGATTTGTGAGAGATTTCACATTCTTGGAGAGATTTGGGAGAGATTCTCGATAAAGAGAGATAGAGTGAAAACGATTGAGAGAGGTTTCGTGTGTGACAAATGTGAGTGTCTGGCTTCGCAATGCAAGGTCCGTAAACCCTGTTAAGCCTTGATTAACGATCTTACACACTCCCGATGAGTATGCAACATTGTTTCATCGGTTTGGCTCATCACTTACCACAGTTTTAGGTTAAGGAGATCTAGATGTACGTACTTTTCGATTTATGATCTCTCATTAGAATAGCGAGTTGTTTAGAAATTACATAACGTAAAATCTAGTACCCACGGGAAAATTGAGCCGAATGGTTTGACTTGTTGACTTTAGTTGACTTTGAATTGACCGGAAATTGAAGGTTGTCACATCATCCCCCCATTAGAGGGAATTTCGTCCCAAAATTTGAATTTAGGCAAGGAGTAGGCATGACTAATCGAGCCAAGAAGTGGGGATACTTCCTAATCGAATGATTCTCGCGCTCCCAAGTGACTCCAGGTCCTTGGTTAGTATTCCAGCGAACTTTCACTAATGGGAAGCGGAGTTGCTTCGTCCGCTTGACTTCTCGGTCCCTGGTCACTACGGTTCTTCCCCGAAGGTGAGGCTCTTGTGGAACTCGATCTCGTTGAGGGGGATTACAAGAGTCTCGTCGGATAGATACCTCTACAAGTCCGAGACGTGTCGGGTAGAATGTACTTTATCAAGCTCGCGGGGGTAGATTGAAGTTGCGAGTTACAAGGCTGATTTCTGACAAGAGTCTCGAAGGGCCCAATTATTGGGGTTTTAGCTTTCAACGCTTTCCGAGGCATACCAAGCCTTCCCAGAGTGAGGCTTCCAGAGGAATTTGGTCTCTTATTCTGGAGTTCTAAAGGTTTCTCCCTCTTGCTTCTCTTCCCAGTCAAGGGTTGCTCCCTTCAGGGTCAAAGTCATAAGGGGGTTCCATAATTTACGAGAAGTTCTAAAGGAACTAAGACGGTAGGTCAGCGAGACCCAGAATTTTAGCGTATTCCTGTTGACGCCTTTGGTGCTGACTGTTTCTCAACGGTTTTGATCGATTGAAAGGGTCCTTAAGAATTTCCACATTGATAAAGATGTGTCTTAGGAATTCGACTTCTCAATTCCAAAACTCGTATCTAGAGAACTTCGGGTAAGGCTTCTCTGATCGTATTGCTTCTGCGGTTTGTTGTAGCTGCTCTCCTTGGTTTCCTTCTTACTACGAGGGTAGATAAGCAAGTCATTTACAATGACAATGACGAACTGATCCTAGTAAGAATGGCATATCCTATTTATTACGTTCATGAATACTGCGATCGGGTTGGTCCTATCCAAGGGGTATTACTACGGACTTGCAGCGTCCGCATCGAATTTGGAGGATTGTCCTCGGACATCCTTCTCCAATACTCGCGACTGGTGATATTCAGGTCTCAGGTCTAATTCCGGAAGGGTACCTCGTTCCTTGCGGTTGGTCGGCCTATTCGTCTATGTGTGGCAAATAGTAAAGATTTATACTGGAGATATTGTCGGGGCCTCTAAGGTCGATGGACCTTCGAGCAATTTGTCTTTCTATTTGAAGAATAAGACTGGAGCTCTCCAGGGTGAGAAGCTTGGTTCTTCAATTTCATTGTTGAGTAGTTCAACAGGTTTGTCCTGACAGTTCTTGTAGCTTGGTAAAAAGCATGTGGGTTTGGTTTACACGACTAGGCCTTTTCGGATGGTAGGACATTCACTCGTCCTCCTGGGCAACCTTAGCCCGAAGTTCATGGCAGGACTCGTACCTGGTCCGTCTATCATTAACTTGCGCATATAGGTCGTACATGCTTAAGATTGGCAAGATAATTGGATGGGTGACTTTGCCCCAAGTCCACAACCAGACATGGAACAGGAAATAGGACGGAAGCACACATCCAATGTCCATAGAATTTTAATTATACATTATCCTCGCATATACACATAGTAGTGGTAGATTAACCGTATCCGTCCCAAGCTTCTGGGCTTGAACCTTGTCTGCTGTATGCGTGACATTCCTGAAGGTCTCCTGCAAATACCTATGATAAGGTTTCGAAAAGTATAACACTCCTGTGGTGCGTGTTTTGGAGTTTCACAACGAGAGATGACCCGTAGATCCGAGCTGGACGCGTTTATGGGAGACAAAGGTTTCGATATTCGGAGGGTTAGTGAAGGGTCCTTTTGTAGTCGCTAAATCAGGAATATGAGGATTATACTAATCGAAACCGAATGGTGACAACCGAATCTCTTTAGATAACATGAGTTAAGCTGTATTTATAAGAAGAGATCACTAGAGTGATAGAGTATCTTGTGTTTCTTTTCAGGGTGTTCCGCTTTGTTTGATATTATTATTACTGTAGATGATTCATGCCACAGTGTCTAGCACTGGTAGTGGGTGTGTTTCGATACCCAGTAATGATACTTGATATCATGATCCCCGACAGGTCTCCCTACGATTGAGCGGTATATGAACATCGTATGATAAAAATCGGAGTCATTTGAAATAAAGGCACTACATTTTGATCATAAAGGCGTTACAGACAGAGCACAACTATGCAACTTTTAACAGACTTACAGTACTATAGATTTACTACAAGACTATTGCCGCGAACTAGGTATACTACAAAAGACAAGTATACGCAGCGCGAGGGTCCCTTTACTGACGGGGTCTTGCAAAAGATAAGACTCTAGTTGCACTAGTTTTAAGCAGTTTATGAGTCTGTTACAACGAATGCTTTAGATATTTTTAACGAGGTCCGGAGTAGTTTTCTCCTGCGGCAGTGATCCTTAGTATCCTCCCGTCTGCGCTGGAGTTCTTTATGATTGGACAGTCCTTTTTGAGGTGTCCAATCTCACCGCATTGGTGACATATCTGACCCGTACTAGCATTGGTGGTGGAAGTGAGGTGTTTAGTCAGAGTTATGTGGACAAGAGTTCCCTCCTCGTTCGTCCACTTCGAAAATTTCCTTTTATGGGGTCCGGTTTTACCACCACCTTTGTGTGCAGGGTTGGTCCCGATGCCAGGGACTTAAGGAATGGGTCGTGTTGGTGCTGAAGGAGCAGGAGTTGCCACTCGCCGCTGTTGCATGGCAAGTCTTTGGGATCGTTGGCACTCCTTTCGAGCTCGGCGATTTTGTTTCCTCCTCTCGGTTTTACAATTTTGTACGTCCGCGATTGTTGCCCTTTGTTGGCTTCCTGGATTGATACATCGATCGGAATTTTCGGTTCCTTCGTTAACCATGATTGCATTGCCAGCATTGAGGTGTACAAGGACAACTGTCACGGCAGCTGTTACTGCGGCTTGGAATGTAGCGGCGTCGATATGAAGGATAGGGGCTTCGTTGATCGGCATACTATTTCCGGATGATGACATGATTCTGCAACATGAAAGACAAGGAATTCGTGAGTGATCAAGGTTGACTCTATATTATTTTGATTTTGACTAAGAAATGAGTTATTATACATGAAAACATAGCTTATACACATTATGATATAACCAATACTAGGTGGATAGTAAAATGTGTGATTCCACTTTAGTTTCACATCCCAACGAGGAAAAGAAACTAATTTAGAAATCTCACATTCTATTGTCTACCCGGTCTTCGTTGTATATAACTAGGGAATGTATAAGTGAGGAAATCATAAGAATAACATTCTTACTAATCCTTCTTAATGAACTAGAATTCCTTGTAAAGGCTACCATTGAACCTAGATGCATTTCGACCGTTCACCTATAGAGTAGAAGTATGTTCTCGAAGGTTTGACCTACATCCCTATGATGCAGTCCTATAACAGAGTAGAAGTAAGTTCGGAGAATGGTCTCATGACGTTTGTTGTTCAAAACCGGGTTCCATTGGTTGGTGAATAAGATGATCCAACCTTGGAAAGAGAATTGGGAACGATCCCGGAGCTAAGTTACTCTAGTCCAACAACTTGACTAGAGTGGGTTTCAGATAGACTCCAATGGTAGCATGATGGAAGTATTTGGACAAGGGGTGACACATGATTTAGCTGACTGACAATGTCATTGATTTTTAAGATGTAATAAATTGGGGAAAATTGACCTTGTAGAGGGTCTTACATCACATCCGGAGCAGGAGAGTTTTGGCCACCTAAAGGCCTAACCAAAAGTACCTACAGTTCAGCCAGCTGCCGCTCCATATCAGGCATGTGCCTTTCGTATACCCTCTGGCGTACTCAGAGTTCTATGACTTTGGCTCGTGATTCAGCCAGTGATTGTAGCAAGGTTTCACGATCTCTCTAAGATCTTTCATGAGTGTGCTCGAGGCGATTGGTGCCAGTTGTATGCATTTTTGCATTTGCATTAACCTCTGCGATACGATGGAGAGTTGTTCTGCCCTGAATCTTGTTTCGGGCAACTCTACGGACCAGGATTGGAAGAATTTGTCTGCTGAGCTTCCTTCGCTTATGTTGTAGAAGCTTCGGTCTCCATTAAACGGCATAGGTTGGTCTTGCTCTTCGCTCTAGGTTTCCAAGAACTCTACCCAAGGAGGCGTCGGGCCTTAAAAAGTCGGATGAGGGTTAGGATTCGGAACAAGAGCCATCGGGGTAGGTTTTCCATTTCAGGGTCGGAGTCAGAACCATCAGCAAAGCCTTCAGCTTGGTGACCATCCTCAGGGATTGGGTAATCATTCTCTGGCTCCTCTCCAAGCCATTCAGTATTGTCGTGGTTAGGGTAGTACGGGTCGTCGTGGGGGATGGAATTCAGCCATGATATCCACGCGAGAAAAGGGGATATAAGAAATAACTAAGTAGACGTACTAATTAGATAATTATAAGATGATCTTTATTAGGTGCTTCAATACATTGTTTAGTGCATACCAGTCATATGTATTTGGGACAGGATAGACCTTCGAATAAGCGACCCTAACTCTAAATCCCCAATCCAACGAGAACAGGAAGTAAAGCAAAGATCCACAGATTCTAAGTCTATGACGTCCTGGATACATATAATTTTAATGTATCCACTAAGCAATCATTGACCTCTTGATAAAAATCTATTTAGTAATTATAGTAATAGAAAATACTCCCATAGTATTTTGAAACCCATGTTTTGTTTTAATGTTCTCATTGGGGTAGTGTTGGTATGTTTTTAGACTTGTTGCCATATCACAACCATTCTTGGGCATGTGCTAATCACTCCTTGGACCAGCATAGTTGATCAGGCTATGCCACTCCTAAGACTGACCATGCATCCCCGCGCTTGACTGTGATATTCAACAATCTTTACTTTTGTTTTGTTGTAGAATGATGTTGTCCTTAATATGCATGCATGCACGTATACTTTTAATAGGAAATTATTTATTTCTAAAAGTATAATTGTTTTGAAAACTTTAAATCAGAGACTTTAGTCCCAATGCATTATAGTTTGTATATCTTACGTGGTTCGATATACTTAGTTCACTATAAACAATGCTCTGATACCAATCTGTCACACCCCCAAACCAAGGATGGCGGAAACGTCCGGACGTGGAGGACTTCATGTATAGTATCACAACAACGAGTATAATAGTGCTCAAAGTAAATACAACCATCATCAATATAATTGAAAAAGTTACACCAATGTATATATTTACATATTTCAAATCAAGTACATTATAATGACAAAATGAACTGTTTGACGATTTATCGTCCCATCCTCAAAACGCTGTTGACTTCCTGTTTCACTGAATTCCTGAGAATACATGTAGTTTTGAAAAAGTGTCAACACAAAGGTTGGTGAGTTCATAAGCTTTTGATAGTAAGAGTTTCAAAATCGATCTTTGTAAAGAGTTGTATGTTACCAAGAAAAATCCAATATTTTCCTTAAAAATGTGTAATGTAGTCCGAAATACCAGGACCGAAAATGAACAAGTATTTGTCATACTTAAAGATATAAAGGTGGTTTTAAATTGGTATAAAACCCTTTTTAATTTGAGAAGAATCCCGAAATGAATGATGTGTAGTCTTAAATACCAAGACCGAAAGTATACAATAAAATATGTAATTATTGATGTAAAAGTGATTTTAAATCGACATAAAACCCCTTTTGATCTATAAAAATTCCCGTAAACTTTATCAATTGTTAACTTCCTATGTGAGCGCTATAACCATACTATGACTGAATGAACCTGCCACGACGTTTCTCAGGCGTCGCAAAACTGATATGACATTTGTCACCCGTAGACCTGCAGGTCCTACTCTAGCTAGCAGTAAGGTGTAGGGTGTCAATCCCAATATAGATCTATACACAACTATCACGTTCTCCCTACAAGAGACTCTGCTTATAACTACCAGGAATTTAAATCCGTACTCTAGGAGTACTGAGAAGAATAACTCACAATTTAAGTTAACAAGTTTACGTGTTGTGTGCGTGAGTGTAAAACACTTTTTTCTATGGGAATAAAACCTTTCCGAAAAGTGTTTGTTGTGTTACTAGAAACATAAACCATACCTATTATAGTTTATCAAAACAAGGGTAGTAATGGTAATGTACGTCAATTATATTCAATGTAGTTTATTCAATTGTTTGAGTAAAATGGATGTACTTTGATTATAACAAATGTGTTATCCTTTATATTCCGTATGTATATCAATGTATCAAAATCCATTTATTAACTGATGCAGGTTTATATACTAAGACAAAATGTCATTTATTTGCAATAACACACATTCACATAAAGATATACACCTCGCTCAACATGTTACAAGGTGATAAGCAATTGTTAGCATTTTTTTGTTATTACTAGTTTCGATCACTGTTATTAGAACATTTAAAAAAAACTTCTTAACAGATCCAAATCAGAATCCGTAAATTCTGATAGTTTGGAAAATGAGTCTAGTTTGTTCATAAATTTTTCCATGATTTTTAGTGACCTCCAACTTAGGTGAAAAAGTCCATAAACACAGACTGGTCCGGATGGATTCTTAAAATGATAGGCAGTTTTGTAAATATCACCATAAATTGTAGATACATCTTATGGAGATGTGAAAGTAGTCATTTTAAAGCTAAAAACTTGAACTACATGCACCTAAAACAGTTTTGAAAAATAAAATGTTTAAGTTGCCGAAAACAGTCCGTGAATGGGATGAAACGTTTCTGATGAAAGCTGTTAGAAATGTTTAGTCATGTTCTTGGTGTTTTAACTTGTATTCTCCCCCTTAAAACTTATGAAAACATGAAAATAGAGGGGTATGAACTCACCTTCAGTGATTTCAATAGATGGATGATGGGGAAAAGAAGTGTTCAACTCAAGAACACTTGGGAGATGCTTGAAGATTTGAGGAGCTAACAACAATTATGACGATATTTGTGTAAGCAATTTATGATTTGGATGAAGGATAGTAGAATATCTAAGTGTAGGAGGAAGATACTTACCAAATGTGGAGGAAAAATCTAAGATCAGCCCTTGAATCTCGAATTTTTAGAGAGAGGAAGTGAGAGAGAAAGTATGTTTGATCTTTGGTGGAAGAATGAGAAAATCAGAGAAGTGTGAGGAGAGAGAGGAGAGTTTTCTAGCCTTTGACCAATTGAGTGGTTGGAAAAAGGTGGGAAAAGTACAATGAAGTGACTAGGTATGAGCTGATGGGGAATAGTGACATGGAGTGGGTATGAGAGGTTGCTTGTGTCATAGATTAAAGCAAAGTCAACACTTCGCCTCTTGTACTTCACCCACTCTTCTTGGATAAGGATTATACTCTAAAAACGTGATTAATTAATAATTATGGGTCCTTATATGTTAAAATAAAGTTTTGGGTGAAAATCCCACGTTGAAATAATTAAAAACGGGCCTAAAACGCAAAACTAGTCGAAAATCGGGTGAAAATCAGCCTCTTGCGAGACCTCTCGGTCCTAGGCCGAGGTTCGGTCCCTTCTGTTGCTGAGCCGAAAGCGAAATGGAGCGAACAGGGAGTAAGAGGCGAAGGGCAGGCTCGGTCCGAAGCAGCAGGAGCGAAATAGACCGAAGGCAATTAGAATCGAAATGGACCGAGGCTCGGGTTCGGGTCTTGTGCGAGGTTCGGTCGTGAGAGGGAGGTTTCGGTTCCGAGAGGACCTTCGGGATCGAATTAGCAGTCTTCGGGTTCGGTCCCTAAGAGGACTTTCGACCCTAAGAGGGGTTTCGGGTCCTTAAGAGGGGTTTCAGGTCCTTAAGCCTATTTTACTCGTTTTTACCCCGTTTCAAGCCGTTTTTTTTTACCGGGTTAAGGGTCGGAATGACCCGAATGACTTCAAAAAGTTACGGGAACTTTTGAGAGAGATTTTGGAGAGATTTCTCATACAAAGAGAGATTTGGGAGAGATTTCACATTCTTGGAGAGATTTGGGAGAGATTCTCGATAAAGAGAGATAGAGTGAAAATGATTGAGAGAGGTTTCGTGTGTGACAAATGTGAGTGTCCGGCTTCACAATGCAAGGTCCGTAAAACCTGTTAAGCATTGATTAAGGATCTTACACACTCCCAATGAGTATGCAACATTGTTTCATCGGTTTGGCTCGTCACTTACCATAGTTTTAGGTTAAGGATATCTTGATGTACGTACTTTTTGATTTATGATCTCTCATTAGAATAGCGAGTTGTTTACAAATTACATAACGTAAACTCTAGTACCCGCGGGCAAATTGAGTCAAATGGTTTGACTTGTTGACTTTAGTTAACTTTGACTTGACCGAAAATTGACGGTTGTCACAGAAATCCTCCGGCTATAAATCATAAACATAGGTTAGCCTCTCACACCCACCCTTAGTTAAGATGACTGACCCACCCCTGGTCCAAGGTCAACTCCTTGGTCAAGGTCAACTTCCAGTTGAATGGACTTGCCGAGTCATGGCACCGACTCGCCGAGTCCTTCTCCCACTAACCCGGTCCCATTCTACAAGCCCCTTTTTTCCAATCACTAAGTCGCCCATGACTCACTACTTGGGACGATAGGACCGGCTCGCGATCCAACTCGCTGAGTCCATGCGAGCAGACCTCCTACTCGCTTCTAGATCCTCACCAGAGCATCCTTCATGAGGATTTGGGTTTCTGGGACTATTTTAACACGTCATATTGCTAATTCTACGTGCAAACACGAAGGGTTGGACTTCCAACACTTAAACCCCTCGTACTCAGTAACAGTTCATATGACTCGTCGAGTTTGAAGAACAACTCGTCGACTACCAGGCAATCTTCATAGGACTCGCCGAGTTGTTCATCCAACTCGCCGAGTCTAAGGCCATCTTCATAGAACTCACCGAGTTCCACTTTGGGACTCGCCGAGTCCCTTGACCCATTTCCCATATAGGCCAAATCTGAGACATGCAACGCTTCAAAACCACATATCTATGGTCCTAGGGCATGCTTATCACGTAAAGTTGCAAACTTAACGTGCATGCATGGCCCTATAAGCTCAAAAATGCAAATCCAAGCTCTTTAAGAGGTCAAACACTCAATGGGGACCTCAATCACTTCAACCACAGTAACTTTATCCTTCGAATACGTCCATAAGGTCTAGATCTGAAGTCGTTTCGGATCATTAAGCACAAACACATGGAGTTTGGTGTTTTAGGGCTTGAAAACCACCAAATTGGGACAAAAATGGTATCTAATGACCTAAAGATCAAGGTAGGAACTTTTCTACCTGAATGGAAGCTTCTCCCAGTGTAGATTTCGGATCTACTCACTTCCTTGCACTCTTCAACCTCCTCTTTCTTCTTCTAAGCTCCAAACTTCCTTCACCAAGCAAAACTCACTCACAAGAACAATATGGGGGCTAGGGTCTCTCACTACAGCTCTCTGGAAGTGTTAGGGACAAGGGAGGCCGAGTTAGTATGCTTAAATAGGGTGTCAACACTGGGGTCATGGTTTTTGCCCAAACAGGGCCTACTCGCCGAGTCCAAGGCTCAGACCTCGCGTCTCATCCCACTCCTACTCGGCGAGTCGGTCCTTCAACTTGCCGAGTACATGGAAAAAATGCATGAATTATGAATTTTAATTACAAGAAATACGTACCGGGATCCAGGTGCTACAGTTAGTGCTGTTTCTTATCAAGATAAACACTTCACACAATTGGTGTTAGTTTGTATTTGTTTTATCCAAAACATCACAACTTACCAATTTCAAATGTCAAGAGTAGAAAAGATTTTACTCTACATCTGATAAGTGTTATAAAGCTTATTTAAGATTATGTCACTCAAGGCTTGATCTTGGAGTGTTACTCTAAGACTCGATTTTTGGAACGAAGTATGATTCACCTTTTTTGATTTAACCATTTCAACAATTCACAATTCATCTTCTTAGCCATAAAAATACACTAAGATGTCCTTAGAGGATCAATTGTGATATGGTTTCATAATCACTAATATAATCATAAAACACGATACTCAAGTACTTTCCCTTCTTTTCAGATTGGAGAAACTTTTATCTTTCTGCCTAATTTGATTCTTCTTATTCGTTCTGCTATACATTGAAACTTTTCCAATGGTTCAGAATTACACTTAATCTTGTAAGTATAACCATATATACTATGCTTTAGTAAATCATAACAAATAGTCTTATCGTTCTTTGTTGTGGGCCTGACCAGCGCACAACCAAATGTACCCTATTCCTTAGTCCTTCACTTGACTCATATCTACATGTGAACAAGGAATTAGTCTTAATTTCCCAAAGATGAAGGTTCTCATTCATCACATAATACAAGTTGTATGATTCCAAGTTCTATTCAACTGAAATTTGGGTGATGAGAATCTTTCCTTATTTGGTAAATTTTGACTCTACCACAAACGAAAAAACAAATCCATTTTCCAATATTGCTATCAATGGAAACATATAAGCAACAATTTTCACAAATGTCATTGTAAGGAAACTTAAAATAAGATAAAAATCAAAAAATTTCTTTATTTATAAAAGTGCGGAAAACTTATCCTTACAATGCCATTAAAAATGAAAACTATGTTGTTATCTATTCCTAAGCAATCTATCATAACTGTTAAGTAGCAGCTCAAAATTCTGATCATCGAACCATACGTTTGAAATCCATCTCTTCACGATCAGAATCAGCTTACTCTTCCTTTAAGTTTCCTTTCTTTTCTTCGATCCTTCAAAACATCAAAATGTAATTACGTTACATCATGTATTAAGAATCTCCAAATACGAACTTAATAGAGTTAGATAGTGGACTTACCTGAAGTAGAGTCAAATATTTTGACTTTACCATCGTTGCAATCTTTCAGGTAAATATGGCAACTTCGCAACCAATGCCCCTTCTCTTGGCAATAGAAACAAACAGACTCTTTGGGAATGTTACATGGGACTATCTCAGACTTAGCCTTTCTCTTTACCATTTGGTCAAATAACTTGACCATGGCCGATCCATTTCCATTAGGAAGAGAAAGCTTTTCTGGACTTCCGATGTTTCCATTGTCAATGTCCATGGAAGTTTAGGGAGTAGATCTTCCAATCAAATTTGCATGACAAGTACGCCAAATCATTGTTGATTTAGCAGCAATTAGTAAATAGGCAAGATCGATAAGGGTCATGTCACGGTCTGTCATATAGTAATCTTTAATGAACTCACTATATAACTCAAGAAGTGATTGAAGAACCCAGTCAACAGCCAACTTCCTCGAGACAACGACACCTAATACTCTCAGCCTGTCAATATCTGACTTCATCTCTAAGACGTGACTACACACAGACCTTCCATCTTGATGTTTCATTTCAAGTAGGGCTTGAGTGACCTTGAACTTTTCAAGTCTTTGAACTTTTGGGTTAGGGAGAATTGTTGGAGGAGGTGGAGGAAGTGAAGCATGATTTCCATTTCCACGATCCAATCGTGGAACATCATCTTCATGAGGAAAGCTTATTCCAAAAGATTTTGGTAGACCATAGTTGTCTGATAGACATCTACAAGGGTGAAATTCAAGTTAGTTGATTTAAGTCCTTAATATGACACCCAAATGAAATATTAAGGCTAGGACCCAACACAATATTTTATAATTCGGAAGAGGGATGTCGTAACACAATTGTAAAATATTTGAAGATAGGTAAATGACGATTTACCAATTTCCACAATGAAAAACGAAAATGAACTTTAGGTTTTAAATGAATTGAAATTTCTAGATCCTTTGAGATTCATTGAACTTTTCAAAGGCATGTTTAATTTTGATTATGCCCTTCGAGTTTGTGTCTGGGATACCGAGGATCACAAACAAGGTGTGAATAACTATTCAAATTAGTTTGGTACTCTCGATGTCATTTATCACCTAATCAATGTTCCGGTTAACCACACACACTCCATTGATCTATGACAAACATCGATCTACCCTTTGCCACCCTTGTTAGTCCAAGTTAGTGTGCTGGTTAACCAGACACGCTCCACTAACGACTTGGCAAGGTGCAAAGTGCAATTTCATTGATTAGCATCAAATTCACACTTTTCTTAAGTAACTAAGATTCAGAATTTTTAAGACATTTAGTTACTTAACATATTCATTATAATTTTAATGGGAATGTCCTATCCTACCCATTCGGCTAACGACCCTCCGTTAGTCAAGGGTGCGGTGGGTAAGAATGTATACCCAATGGCAGTCATTTTATAGGCCGCTTCCTTAAACACCCCTTATAGACCAGCTTCGTGAATGAGGCCTACTAACGGTAAGACTGACTTTTTACATATACATATATAAATATTAAACTTTTAGCATTATAATAATATAAGGTTGTACTTTACACAATTAACATACTTGATGGTTTAATTCTATTAATAAATTACACTCTTAATATAATTAAACTTAAACCATGTTATTATGGATTTATTAATCTCCTTTAATTAAATACTTTAATAAATTTAATAAAGTCCATAAGGTGCAATTTGAAATATTCAAAAACATCAAGGTTCTAAATATAAAAAAAATTCAAAATTGAAAACTATTTAATTAATTTTTAGGTTATGAACCCAAGAGTTGCACCTTTCAATTACAAGAGTTTTAGAAATCCATGTTTCATAATTTGAGACTTTTCAAATACCAAAACTTGAGGACAAGTTTTGTAACTCTTTCAAACTTTTGATTTCCATAACTTATGAGTTTAATGCATTTTATGAATGAGACTTTTCATTTTCCATAACTTGAGGACAAGTTATGGAATTCTTTTAAAAAACATTAAGGTCAACTTTAACTAGCAAAATTATCAAATAATTTACCATTGGTCTAATTAAACTCATAAGGCAAGATAATATCAAATAAACAGTTTACAAGTAATTTTTGTTTATCATATAAACCAACAATTACCTTAAAATCTTGACAATTATCTTTTGATTGGATGAGTATAATCACTACCATATTAGAAAAAACAGATTTTATGATGCAAAACAGTTTGTGGTAGTGAACCTGATCCAATCAAGATCAAAAATCCTGAAAATCTGCCAATAGACTGTCCGACTTGTCGAGTCAGTACATGGACTCGTCGAGTTCATCCATGGACTCGGCGAATCCAATCTGTCATAATGCAAATTTTCATTTTTCCAGCTTTGAACAATTCACAAATGAAACTGTATAACAAAAACTACATGTGGCTTTGATACCACTGTTGGGTTTTATGTACTCTAACATCCCTATGGTGCACATACAACCCTAATGCTTTGGATCTAAGTTTTCTCTAGTTATACATGCAATAAAATATCCAAAGCATGAAGCCTACAAATAGCATGTAATTTCTATATTTGAATCACAAAATATAGTTAGAATAATACCACTTTGTTGTAGCTTGATGTATTTAGCCAGTATGATGCCTCAAATGGTTCACAAACACCATGAACAAATGAGGACTTTGAGAGAGAGTATGGAGCACACTAAAACCAGTTATATGAACTCTAATAACACTTGGTTAACCAATTTTAGGCCAAGGGTAGCATATATATATATATATATATATATATATATATATAGTGTAGGATTCCAAGAGTCATGGAAAACCCCTAATCCATACACTTAGGTTATGATCCATAACTCACGTGGGCTAACTCTTCATGGCTACTTACATAAACTTAGCCCATCATGGATCGATAGCCCAATCCGTGTGTGTGTGTGTGGGGGTGTATATATATATATATATATATATATATATATATATATATATATATATATTGCTGATTTACATAATCAGTCCCCGTTAATTTAATTAGTCTCTTTTGGTCACTAAATTAATTCCATATTAATTCTTGATCAATACTAATTAAATAATATGATTTCACAATTAATATATTATACTTGTAATATATTAATAAATCATAAATAACCTCTTTCTCAAATATCCATCCTATCATATTGTTCTGGTGAAGGCAACCCTGATGGACCATGTTACTCTCGGGTCAAGTACATACCAATTATAGTTATGGGCTTAGACACCTAATCCAATAGGAAAATCCAGAGTTGTTTGGGGTGGTCAAGACCTTGATGATCGAGGAGTTTGATCGGCACTATGCCACCGATACATAGGTAGGTATTGTTGCAGCCACATCAGCCGTCACCATTGTCGTATCTTGGAGACGTGTGGCGATATAGTACTGAGAGTTCAGTTATACGATTCCTACGGAGTTCAGAGGCGATAGGGACTCGATCATCGCTTCGCCATGGATTTCTGATGTGGAGGGATGTTTCTTCACTTGTTCCTTTCATGACGGCCAAAATGTTAAATTTTCTTTGAATCTTATTCGATGGGGTATGAAGAATTGGTGGGAGTTCGTGACCCAGGTCTTTTCGCATGCAAAGCGATTCGCAGTGACTTGGGAGTAGTTTATGTATATGTTTCGAGCAAAGTATGTTCCTTCTGTGGAGCCAGAGCGACTGGAACAGGAGTACCTGTCACTTAAGTAGACAATTGAGTCGCTGACGGAGATCACCAAGATGTTCATAGAGAGAACTCTTTTCTTCCCTGAGTATGTTGCTTCAAAGCAGACATAGATGTCGCGATACTTTAGTATGGTCAAGATGGATATTTGGGAGTTTGTATCTACTCAACAGTATCAGACCTTAACCGAGATGCAGTTAAGTGCTAGGAGGAGGGAGATTTAGTTAGAGATTCAGTAGAAGGAGGAGGAACCAACTTTAGTACAGTATCAGTCGGCGGCCAAGCGGGTCAAGTCCACCGACCCTGGTTCAGGATCAGCTGAGGATAGGAGTTTCGAGTGTGGCAGGTGCGGGAAATTTCATCATAGGAGGTTTTGATCATTGTATGTCGCAGCTGTGGAAAGGAGGGTCATTTTAGTAAGAATTGTAGGCAGAGTTCGCGGGCTTGTTTCCATTGCGGCCAGGAGGGCCACATTAGAACTCGTTGTCCCTTTCTTGTTTTTGGTAAGGTGTTGGACCCTACACCCATAGCTTGGCAGTTACCCGATGGTCGTCATTGGACAGTCGAATTCCTGGAGAGCGTGGTTTGAGCTATCAGTTCTTCTATCTAGTCGACTATTGTAGTGTTGGTATTTATCAATATTTTCTATTTAGGTTTCAAAGTTCAGTTGTAATTTGGGATGATCGGTTGAAGGGAATTATCTTATTTAGATTTCAGTAAATTGATTTCTTTTTATGAATGGATTAATTATCTTTTTCCTTGATTGTATACATATTAAAATATATGAAGGTCGTGTAGGTTCAGATTCTCCTATATATCAAGATATTAGTGGTTGGGATCAAGTGGTAGAGTTCAAGTTAGTATGAGTATCGAAGGATTGTGAAGTTTTCATATTATATCATATCTCAAGTAGGGGAGAGTGGAATCTCACAACAAGAAGACCCTTTGCCAAGGTTTGGTTCTCAGTCAGATTTCTCCAGTTCAAGATTTTTGCGCAACTGATGAATCTGTAGATATTGTGTCAAGATCATCGTCAGTTGTTGGATCTTCTTTGGATTCGTATTAGTTTTAGTTGTGATAGCATCTATAGGGCATGATCTTGCTTTAGAATCTAGGGTGTTAGGATCCCTGGTTGAGGGATCTAATGAGGGCATCCTTGTTTGTTCTTATTTCATTGGGGCTTGGAGGTCTGAGTCACAGCCTGAAGACCTAGTAGGATTAGTTAAGTCTTGTTCAGCCCAAGTGTTGTGGTTAATTGGTAGATCGAGGGTAAGCCCGAGTGTTATTGTCGATTAGTGGATCGGGGGTAAGCCCAAGTATTGTCAGTAGATAGTTGAGCAGAGATACCATAATAAGTAGGAGTATGGTTTAGAATACTATGTGACTAGTTGATTTTCATAACGATGGTAGAAGTTTGGTTGAGAAGGTTTTGATCAGATCAAATCTATAGATTTTTCGGTCAGTTAGGTTGATGTGATGGATTTCATCATGAAGTGGATGTGAGAGCTGATTTCGATAACGAAATCTAATTTAAGTGAGGAAGAATTGTAACATCATGTTTCATGTCATTTCTTATTTCAGGGCCATGGGTTGGAATTCGATTGTGTAAAGGATTTGAGCCTTAAGGAGGTAATGTTTAGACCTTTTGGAAGGAGGTAATCATGATTGACAGATCTTAACATTTGAATTGTGTTTTGGGTCGAAGGGTAGAAAAGGGAAAATCATAGGTCAGGGTCTTGCATGAAATATGGATTTTTTTGTCTAAGAGATTTTTAGTGCAAGATATCTATTTATTATTGTGGGGCTATTCAATACCTTTTCGTGGATATAAAGATCGTCAAAAACAGAGTTAGAACGAAGAAGTTATGACTGTTAGAAGTTAGGAAGGTTTTGGGTTTAGTCTAGTACGCTGGTCATACAAGGTGTACACTGGGTGTACACGATCAAAATGTGACATCCCCATTTTGAATCTGCTGGTGTTACACAAAACTCACACCCTAATTTCGGGGTTTTGAGCCATATTTTAGCTCTTTAACTTCCCCCATATCGTTTCCATTCTCAACCTCCACCTCTCTAACGTCCTCCCTTGAAACCCTAACCCTAGTTTGAGCTTTCTGAGCAAAAGAAGGTGTTTCTGAGTGCTTTGGAGTGTTCTTGATGTATCTTGGAGAAGAAGGGGCACATTGGAGAAGTGTTGATTGCATTGGAGCTTGTAGATCCAGACCTTGTTCACCTTGATCCTTCTTCTGGAGGTATAAAGCTTGAATCTTGATGATGCATTTGTTAGATCTAGCTAGTTCTGAGTATTGAGTTTTTTGTCACTTTAGTGTATAAATTTTAGATCTTGAAAGTTTACGACCGTGTCATGGATAATGTTGGAAAATTTATCAATCTAATAATAATATTGATTCAGATCTGAAGGTTGGAGACTTGGACTTAATGGATTAAGTTGTGAAATATGCAATTTTGGTCCCTTTGAAACTTAAAAACTAGATCTTGCTTGTTTGGACCATTCTAATGGATAGTGTTGGAAACTTTGTCCATTATGGAGCTATTAGGAACAATAAAAATGTGAGCTTGATCCTTCTATCCCTTCCATGCAAGAGTTATGATGTTTTAACAGATTAATAAGTTAGTGATTTAGATTTTGGACCTTTTTATAGCCACGGGGAGTCATAAATGTGGAAACTTTATGACTTAAGTCGATGTTTTGAGTCTAGATCTGAGATCTAGACAAAAGTCCTTAATAGATAAAGTGCTTAATGGAGGAGTGAGAATAGGTCGCATATGTTGAGTACGTTGGGCGTACTTAATTGCTTTGGACTTTAACTTTCATTGATTTCCGTTAACCGTTGGCTTTTTGACCAAGTTTGACTTTGGGTTGGACTTGAGGATTTTGGGATATTGATTAAGATTCTATCTGGTTTTGGTGTTAGTGGATTTGTGGGTGCAAGCAATGCAGAAAAGGGATCGTATCATAGTGTTTCAGAGTTCTTCGACTCAGGTGAGTTTCGCCTCATTGTACCATGGTTCGAAGGCACCAATGCCAGCCGACTAGGTTTGGTTATCTTTTAGTAGCGGAGAGTCATCGGGACCATATGTATTCATGTAGGATTCAATGAGGACTCTTGATCTAGGATTCTTGTCTGTTCCTTATTTGGTTGTGGCTCTAGAGTAGGATCACCTGTCTAGGTGTCTCTCTCACCTCTAAGTATTTATGGTTATGAATTCCTTTATTTGCTAGGTATCCTTATGTATAGTATAATGTTGTGTTGTAGTGATCTATTAGATCTGTGCATATATATATCCTTGTATGATTGGATGTTGTAGTAGTGGTATTCTAGTTAGAGTGCTAGTAGACTAGATATCATCTACTGGAGTGCCCTAGGGGCTATATGTAGTCATATATGATAGCCTGAGAACTCTTTATCTACGCTTTCTTTCATGTTCCTAGTTTGGTTGTGGCTCTAAAGTAGGATCATCTGTTCGGGTGGCTATCTCACCTCTAGTTACTTATGGTTACACATTTCATGGAGCACAGCTGGTAGTGGGAAAATGTGTTGTGAGAGACTAATAGGCGGTAGTGAGCTGTATGATTAATATTTGCTTATATTATATGCCTACTTGATCATTGATTATTTATATGTCGACATATGGTGATAGTGGGTTGAGGCGGTCCTACTTTGTGTTGTAGGCCAAGATACTCAATGCGGGCTGGTTGTGAGTCGTAGGCACGAAGGCTATGGAAGAGCTGTTGGGTTGAGGTGGTAGGCCAACAAACCCTAGGTATTCCATCCCGATGGCTGATTGGACCCGTTGCATGTCGACATTCTAGTCCGAGGACTAATTGGGTATGGCTTTCCAATCCGTTGATTGTGGGATGTTATGCATGCTTGTATGTTTCGTATGGAGTATTTTGGGGGTAACTCACTAAACTTTGTGCTTACCCAGTTGTTTATGTTTTTCAGGTTTTTATCGGTGATCATGGGAAGGCGAAGGCCGGACTCTACACACTCATCATCAACATTGAGGATTCCGTGTCTCTTATATAGCTCTGGTTTTCAATAAATGTATTTTGGAATACACGGTTTTCTTAATAATAGATTTATAATTGGGAAGTTTACTCTTAAAAAATAAAAAAAAATTGTTGTGAAAATGGGACGTTACATGTCTGTTACCATTACAAAATTTATGACAACATATTAGTTATATCTTTGTGTTAGTCGGTATTTCAAATATAGATCTTGATGCCCGACTAATCAGAGACTAATCGATAGGTGGCCTTAAACCGATTATGATTAGGGCTAGTCGGATAGCTTAATTGGCAATGGTATCCTAGACGGCGTAATCGGTCAAAATTTGAAAATTTAAAATATTCAAATATTAACCCAAACTTTTCGAATTTATATATTTTTAAAATTTCATAATTTCAAATTGTCTAATATTTTACCTAAATTTTCAAATTTTTAAGTATTAAACCAAAATTTTCAAATATTCAAATAAGGATATATTAACTTATTATTTTTTTCTTTTTAATAATTTATGGTCTTCGATTAATCTCTGTTTAGAATCATGGTCTTAAAATGCATATTTCACTTTATGAGATAGATTGATAGAGTCAAAATGCTAAAAAAACATTTCATATTATACTTTTTTTGCTAGTTCTAGGTATAACCCTTGCTTTGATAGGTTCGGGTGGTATAGAAAAAATGTTTACCTCTGTATCGTGGGAAACAAGCGTCTGATCAACAAATTATTTTAAGGACATTGTATTAAAAAAAATCCTCATTAATTTCTTATTTTGTTTGTTTTCATATATTTCCATAATATTTTCCGTTTAGAATTTAGCGAAAGTATGCCCGACAAACAACCTTCTTGCAACTCCGACCGACTGGCTACTTCATTGATCATATTGCTCTGCCTCTGTTTGTGAATGTGTGTATTCATGTTTTACAAATGGCAAATATTGATCGGTAGATTTAAACCACAACTCAATGCCCTCCATCTCAACCTCACTAACATCTCCTTCATTGTACTTGATAAATTCTCCCAACTTGATCTCCGTCCACCCGTCCTTTCTCCTTTGATTAAACCTATCATTTTCTTACCATATTTCACTAGCCTCTTGTATTTGAAGATACACATTTTTGGTCTCCATTATTACACCACCATAAATCACCGTTGTTTTAGCTGGCACAAAAAGTCCTTCATAATTGCTAGTAGTTCGAAAGACAAGGTACGCTACATATGTTGTGTATCCTGACAACATTGCATATGCTATTTTGCCATGGATGGCCATTGCCAACGTACGTTTTTAGTATACAAACCTGCCGAAACCTACACAAATGGAAACATATGTTCAGTTATACTATATTCCAATATATGTATACAGGAGATTGGACCAAGTGTATCTTGTTAAAGCTATTTTTGATAACAGTGCAATCCATGCATGCCAAACACATTATAACTTATACTGTATGTTTGCTATTGTATAGAAATGACCCTAAAAGGGAAAAAGAGACCTTGATTTAAGTGTATGTCCCCATTCCCAATAGTTAGGGTTATCTTGCCATTCAAATAATAGCTCCTTGGCGCCCAACATATAGCACTTTTTCTCACTCTGCATATCTAGCGGGAAGCTCTATTTATGGGATTATGTGAGACCAAATCTTACTTCGTAGAAGTGTTTTTTAACAATTATATCCAAAAAAACATTCTCCTTATGTTGCATTAAATCATTGGATTTAAAAATTTCCAATGATCAATTAGTTGACTTTTGAGAAATCTTGGTTTTCTACAACAATCAAGCACAAAGACACGTAGGTTATATACACACATTTAAAAAGGAAGAAGGAAAGAGGGTATTGCAAGAATGATCGATTTACCAGGTAGCCACCATCAAGGAAAATACGTGAGTCCGATAAGCGGAAGTATAGAGGCTTTTTAGAGCCAATATCCAGCGGAGGAACCGCCCTCACAATGATTTCCTGGTAATCCGGTGACAGAAGTTCCTCCCAAAAGTCTTTCTGCCAACGAGTTGATTCCTTTGGAGATGCCTGACATTTGCCCGCTTCTCTAGGTGAAGTTAGTGATAGTATCTCGAAATACTTACTACTTGGTTCATCAAGTGTATGTATGTGTGTTTTGCTACAAGTGAAGGGGCATAACCGCCTATGATAATATGTTGGGTAATGTGTTGTACTTTATATTGATTAACAATATTCAATGGGCTTACCTAAAGTTAGCTAAGAAACATTTTTACATTAATTATTGAATTATTTTTATTATTTGAAATTGTATTGTTTTCTCAAAAAAAATTGTTATAAGTAGTTAAAAAAATGCTGATTCCCATAACTTTTATATTGTATATTTTTATTTACAAATAAAAACTTACAATAATAATAAGAAGGACCCTTTTTATCTTGTTCGTCCTCGGCTTCGAGGATATTTAATTCCTCATGAGCACGCCTGGATATCTTTACATTTCCTAATGTGTTTATGGAAGAAAGATAACATGTTTTCGTTTCGAGAACGTATTGTTATAAAAAAAAAACAAAAGATGATAGTCAAAATTAAAATATGCATTGCATTGAAAATATGTTTCCAAAGTGTATTGTTATAAACAAAAGACTTACTTGAAAATTCAACGCTCCTGTAATCGCCTTGATGATCTTATCCATCGTAGGGCGTTTTCTTACGTCCAAGTTAATGCACTCATGTGCAATTTCGTTAAATTTATGAAAAGGCCTCATACCAGTCTCATCTTCGATAGTGTGATCTTTTAACTTGTCAAATCCGTCAAAGAGTCCACAATCGTCATAGTAGCTTCGGACTATGTCAATCACTCCAAATGAGTATATTTCGGACTCTTTAGAGAGCATACCTATTTCCATGTAACTCGGATCGATGTAAAACCTTGTACCAGAAGACCTTGGCGTTGTACAAACAAGGGTATCTTGATGATTTCTTGGACTTAGTCTTGACAAACCAAAATCACATATATTGGCTTCCAGATTAGCATCTAACAAAATATTTGCGCTCTTCAAATCTCTACGAATTACTCTGCTGTGCTCCCCAACACCAGAGTGAACTACTTTACTCCTGTTGCTTCCCTTAAGAATATCTTCAGGCGTTGTTCCCATGTTAGGCAAGGCTTCCTATCTGGGTCTCGGAGGTGATAATCAAGGCACCTGTTACTAGTAAACTTGAAAACTATAATTTTCTCATTTGCATCGTCACAGTAACCAACGAACGGGATGATGTTTGGATGGTTGAAACTTGAAACCAACTTGACTTCATTATGGAACTCGTTGGTTCCTTGATAACTATTTGGATCAAGGGGTTTGTGGCTCAAGTGATCTCCGCTAGTGGAATTCGACATTTTACTAGGTCTACCTCTGAAGAAGACATTGTTTTTTTTTATTGGTGATTAAGTATGGTTATAGTGGTAGCAGTTTTTCTGTGAATATATAAGGAGAACTGAGTTTACTTTGAAGCGCATTACAACAGTTCACTAGCATGAGGTGCTTATTTATCACCCAACCCAAGTGAACAGACCCCCTCCTAGGATGCTCTGACGTGGGATGGTGGCAACTCGTTTCATATCAATTTTACATAGTTCTCCTTTATTTTCGCAACTTCTGTTTTTTACATTATGATATTTTTAATATATTGATATACATATTAAAATTACATCTCGCTTAAGACCAGTATTTGATTAAATTAATATAAATTAATAACAGAATATAAAATAAATCATACATTAAAAAGATGACTTTGATTGTCTACAATGAGACAAATACCGAATATTATTGGTATTAATATTAATTGAAAACTTTATAAAAAATTGAAAAGATTTTAAAAGTCTCTTTAAATTTGATAGCAGTATTCACGTTGAAAGTGATAGTTACGTTAAATTATAATTAATACATTAAATTGTCTATATTCTATCAAATGAAAGAATGTTTGCTTTTATTTTTAACTAGTTGTAAAATCCATGCTTTATAAAAAATTGAAAAGATTTTAAAATTCTCTTTAAATTTGATAGCAGTATTCATGTTGAGAGTGATAGTTACGTTAAATTATAATTAATACATTAAATTGTCTATATTCTATCAAATGAAATAAAGTTTGTTTTTATTTTTAATTAGTTGTAAAACCCATGTATTACATGAGTTCATTTAAAAGAAAAATTAAATATAAAATACTTAACATTTTGAGAAATTTGAATTTATAACAAAAATTAGAAAAATATTGAATTATTAAAATTAATGTGTTTTTTTTTAATTTAAACTAATAATTTAGATAAATAAACATAGAAAACTAATGAATCTTAATTTAGAAATTTTAAAATTAAAAAGAAATATCAATTAATGATATTGATAATGATTTATTATTACATTTAAATATTATGTAAAATTTAATAAAATGGAAAAAACCATGTGGAATAAATTTGAGTAAGAATAAAACATGTTATCAAATCAATGAGAATGTGACATGTAGCAAAAAAAATTCATTTATTAGAGTAGATTTAATAGGTTAACTTATAAATACTACTTTTTGCTAATTTAATTAAATATTTCTTAAAATTTGTATTTTAATTATGTGGAAATTAGTTGGACGAAATATTGCCTTTCTTTGCTTATTTATTATTTTCACAACCCTGCATAGGATGTAATTTTTAAAGAGTAAACAACATGTGGTTTAACTATGAAATAATCAAATGAAACTAGAAACCTCTCATAGGCAGAACGGAGTCGAGGCGCGAGTTGGGCATTTTTTTGGTTAGGTTCACATTAAGCAAACGGGTGGGGGCCGGGTGATAATGCATGTCAGCTACTTTTAGAGCCAGTAGTTAATTTTGTTACTCTGTCTCATGTGTTTGTCTATTTGCATGCATACGGACCGTGACTTTTTTTTTTTATTATTATTTCATTTTTTTTTCTACATAACTTTTTATATATAGATATCCAAAGTCCCTAGCGATTGCAATTCATTCTCATTCAATTCAATAAATTTCTAAGGCAAAGCTAAACAACCTGTTTCTAGCAAAATGCAAAATGCATAAATCTATATAAGACGGTTCAAGTCAAAACATTCCATGTTTTTCTCTAATATTTCAAAACTCAAACTATCAGCAATATCAAAACTAGCAACAAAACCAAAACTATCCGCATCATTATCTAATGCAACAATCTTACATCGTATTTAGTCTTTCAGGGGAAAATACGGGTGATAATCCATTTATGCAATATTCTTAAAGTGTTCCAGAAACCCAATTCCAGTCTTCTCCTCCAGAGGCTTTCCTATTTCGTGATGCTCAGTATGTATAATCTTACAATCCTAGTAACAACTTGGTTCCCGAAAGAAACGAACAAGATGACGAACAAGCATGCAAAGAGTTAAATCTCATTCTTGAGAAAAAAAAAGCAACTATACAAAGCACCAGATGTCAAAGAAATAGGTGGATTAAGAAGAGTTGGCTTTTAACGATTTGTTAGAATCACTTATGAGAGAGAGAATAGAGGTATTTTTAAAAAGAATTAAAGGGGCTTAATTCCTATGAGCTCTTGTAGAACCAGACAAGTGTTAGTGACTATAACAAACACATCAATGAGAACTTAACTAGATGAAGGAGAATCATGTGAGACTCATGTTGATTATTTACATAAAAGACAAAACATTTCAAGGACTTCAACATACCTTATGCATGGTTCAGTTGGATTTTATCTAGGTAGTTTGAAAATGTCTAATCAATTTTCATTCATGCAGGAGATTGTTCTTAAATTTGGTTTAACTAATTTTGAAAAATGCTTTATTTCTATTTTTTGAACACGAATTTCGAACCCTACACATTATTAAGATTATTAAACAGTTATATATTTTTGTTTCCTCTGTGATACCTCCATTTTGGTATATCACACATCAAAAAGGGACTTAGAATGAATGATAAATTAATCATTGTTGTGACATGCTCTATAGGTGATTGGAAGCGGGTTGGTGGATCAGACCTGGAAGTTTAACTGAGAGCACAACACAGAAGAATCGTTAAAGGACGACCGGGTGTTCTTCCAGGACGTCGCTCCGATGATCAAGTTAGTTTTCTTAGAGAGAGTTTAGGGTAAATTGTGTGAGGAAGAAGATGGATCTCTTCCTTGGGCAGGAAGAGATCCTTTTATACCTGTTACTAGTGGAACGTGGGGACTCCACCCTGTGGGTGTGAGACGTGGCTTCCTCTTACTGGGAGAGGTGTGTCCACTCTTAACTAACTGCCAGGTGACGTCACTTATGGGCGTTATCCAGCTCTTTGTCACGACCTGATTGATTGTGAGTTAATGAGAGGATCGCGAGGAATATTCTTTCCTCGTGAGGGAAACTGAACCGTCATCCTGATGCTGGATTACTTGCGCCAAGACTGGGTCCTAACCATGGTCCTGGCTTGATAACGTCCCGTCAATGCTTTCCGTTAATTTTAACGTAGCCATATACGATAACATTAACAATCATTAAACTAAGGTAGTCGGGTGAATTGTGAAAAGAGGTTAGGTGAGTTTTTAGCCATGCTAACATAGGGAGGAGAAGGAAAAGGAAATAAGTTTATAAGTAGAGAGGATTTCAAGCCGTGGAAGACATATCGAATCAATTCTCTCTCTCTCTCTCTCTCTCTCTCTCTTGCAGAAAGAGGGGTGCAAATACGAACCAAATTTTGTTAATTTCGCTAAACTTGTATACGAGTGTGCATCATATGGCTACAAAATATCACCGGTCGACGAGAATAGTTCAGGGGCTTTTAAGAAAATATTCCTTTTTAATAACTGATTATATATATATATATATATATATATATATATATATATATATATATATCCCATTACAAAACATGCATAAAACATAATATTCATCACATAATTGTCGGTTATGATTTAATTGTTAATGACAGCTATCAGTTTTTTCTGTTGCATAATTTATAACAACATGTCGGTTATAGATTTCTCTTAGTATACATATTGCAGTCTATGTGATAGATTGAGAGAGATAAATGTTAAAAAAAACCCTTACATCTTCTACTTCTATTTTTGTTTTCTTGCTTCATTGAAGGTACAATATTGGCTTTGCTAGGTTTGTTAGACTAGAAAAACTACTTCGAACTGTTGTATCATGGAAAACATGCGTTTGATAGCGGGCGAATTTTTTTAAGGACATTGTATCAAACACAAGTGTAATAACCGGTTTCGAATCATTTCATTATTCGGGGCCTTGACCCGAAGATCATCTATCATAAGGCTTCAGGCTTTGGGAGGAAAGAGAGATTTAGACCCCTTTGGATGTGGGTAATGTAGATTACGTGATCCGAGAGTTTGGTTGGTGCTTTGGAGCCCAAGGGTATAATCATAAAGTGATAGTTTGGGCCTTATATGACATCTGGATTTAAGTTTAGAAAGTTTTTAGGCAAAGGAGAGTTTATAGGGTGGTAGAGCTTCTCATTATCTTTATGTGGATGTAAGAATCGTCGAAATTGGAGTTGAAACGAAGAAGTTATGACCGTTTGAAGTTAAGACGATATTTAGGTTAGTCGCGTATGTTGGGCGTAAGTTGAGTATGCAGGGCGTACTAGGACATCCCTAGTACGATGGGCGTAAATTAAGTATGCAGGGCATACTAATGCATCCCTAGTATGTTGGGGGTAAATTGAGTACGTAGGGCATACGCGATTAGTGCCTAAACCCTATTTTCGTGGTTTGAACCCTATTTAAATTCCTTAACTTCCCCAAACCCATTCCATTCTCATCCTCCACCTCTCCAACACCCTCCCTTGAAACCCTAACCCTAATTTGAGCTTTGTGAGAAAAAATAAGGTGTTTTTAAGTGCTTTGGAGTGTTCTTGGTGCATCTTGGAGAAGAAAAGGCTCATTGGAGAAGTGTTGGTTGTTTTGGAGCTTATACATCCAGACTTTGTTCACATTGATCTATCTTCTAGAGGTATAACGTTTGAATCTTGATGATGCATTTGATACATCTAGTTACTCTTGGGTGTTATGAGCTTTTGGTTACATTAGTGCATAAAGTTTAGATCTTGAAAGTTTGTGACCTTGTTATGGATAAAATTGGAAACTTTATCCATCTAAACAGCATATTAATTCAGATCTAAATGCTTAAGACTTGGAATTAATGGATTATGTTGGAAAATATGTACTTTTGGTCCATTTGAGACTTAAAGACTAGATCTTGGTTGCTTGGACCATTCTAATAGATAAAGTTGGAAACTTTATCCATTATAGAGTTATTAGGAACCATAAAAATGCAATCTTGATGTGCTATATTGGATCATCCATGAGTTAGGGTTATTATTATGGGTTTTATTGTTCAAAAACAAGTATTGGGTCCTATAAAGACATGCTAAGGATTAAATTTGCCAACTTTATGTATTAAGACATTATTTAGGATTAGATCTGAGAAGTGGACTTAGTGGCTTAACCAATTAAGCACTTAATGGTGATAGTGGGTTGCCGTAGAGTACGCTAGGCGTACCCAGCTCGTACGCAGCGTATACTGGCCAAAGGCGGCATACGTTGGGCTTTAATATGAGTACGCTAGGCGTACTCAGCAGCTTTTGACTTTCATTGACTTGTGTGTTTTGGGCCATATTTGGAGTTTGGGTGTCCTTTAGGAATTGGGTCACTAATGGGCTTTTAGTGCCATGGAGTTTGGGCCATGGTTTTGGGCTAAGTAAGAAAAATGGTAAAATGATCTTTTTCCCTAGATATTAGACAAGTAACTTAGATTCTTGTGTATGGGTTAGGATCCAATTATTGATTGGATACTTATTTGATGATGTTAGCGCGAGGGTTTTTCCGAACCAACAGACTGAGATTTTATCCGAGTGTTCTGCAGCTTGAGGTGAGTCTCCTTACTATACTATAGGTCGAAGGCACCAATGTCGGCCCATTGGCATATGTTATATAAGAAGACCACTGAGTGGCCCTTGGCATTTGTATGAAAGACCGGGAGGTGGATCCTGTCAAATTATATTCAAGACTAGGAATCGAACCCTGGCAGATAAGTAGATAGTTGTATATATAGATAGTATGATAGTGTTCTTTGTGATACTTTCATGGAAGACCAGGAGGTAGCTCTTGGCACTTGTCTGTCAGACCCAGGGTATTAGTCCCCAACTTGGCAAGGGAAGACCATGATACGGTTCGTGGCATAATAGAAAGACTATGGTTGGTACATAACATTCTCTTTTCTATGTATGATATGTGGTATTTTGGGGAACACGCTAAGCTTTGTGATTACGGTTTCAATTTATGCTTTAGGTACTTCCGGTTCGAAAAGGAAGGGCCCGGCATGACTGCACTGCATCTACCCAAGTTTCCTCAATGTGATGATTTTGGGATTATACTTTGCTAACTATTTTATTATAAAATACTTTTGAATGTTTGAATAAAAGATAATTGCCATTTTGATTGAATTAAAAATGAAAATTTCACCTTATGATTTTTGGAACCTTACAACAAGCCTCATCAATTTCTTATTTTGTTTGTTTTCGTACATCTCAGTAATATTTTTTGTAGAAAAGTTTGCGAAAGTATGCCCGACTGACGACGTTCTAGCAATTCTGATGGCTGACGAGGTTCTGGCAATTTCGATCGACTGGCTACTTCCTTGATCATCTCGCTCTCCCTCTGTTTGTGTGTGTATGTGTGATTTTCAAATGGCGAATGTTGATCAGTAAATGTGGATTTAGGGCGAATCTCAATGCCTTCCACGATAAGACCACGCTTCCAATTTAAATGTTTAACCTCGTCAAAAGCCATCTCAACCTCACCAAACATCTCCTTCATTATTATTAATAAATTCTCCCAACTTGATCTCCATCCACCCATCTTTTCTCCTATGAGGAAACCTATCATTTTCTTGCCATAATTCACTAGCCTTTGGTCTTTGAAGATACATATTTTCGGTCTCCATTTTTATCCCACAAAAGTTTACTGTTGTTTTAGCAGGGACAGAAAGTCCTTGGGAATTGCTAGTAGTTCGAAAGACAAGGTACGCTACATATGTAGTGTATCCTGACAACATCATAGATGCTATTTTTCCATGGATGGCAAGCCAGCATACATTTTTAAGTATACAAACTTGTGGAAACCTACACAAATGAAAGCATATGTTCTTCTAGATTATACTCCAATATATATAGAGGAAATGGGACCATGTGTAACTTGTTAAAGCTATTTTGCATAAGGGTGCAATGCATGCCAAACACATTATAACTTGTAACATTATAACATGTATTGTTTGTTTGTTACTAGAAAATGACCCTAAAGGGACAAGAGAGACCTTGATTTAAGTGTATGTCCCCATTCCCAATGGTTAGGGTTATCTTGCCATTCAAGTGATAGTTGCTTTGCGCCCAACATATAACACTTTTTCCCACTCTCCATATCTAGTTGGAAGCTCTGTTTATATTCGGATTATGTGAGACCAAATATTTGTTAGTAGAAGTGTTTTTTTAATAATTATATAAAAAAAACACTCTCCTTATACTGCATGGTATCATTGGATTTAAAAATTTCCAATGGTTAATGAGTTAGTTTTTTGAGAAGTCTTCATTATTACAACAATCACGCACAAAGATGGAAGAGGTTATATATACATATTTATAAAGGAAGAAGGAAAGAGGGTATCACAAGGATGGTCGATTTACCAAGTAGCCATCATCGAGGAAAGTATGTGAGTCCGATAAGCAGAAGTAGAGCTGCTTTTTAGAGCCAAAATCCAGTGGTGGAACTGCCCTCGCAATGATTTCTTGGTAATCCTGTGGTAGAAGTCGCTCCCAAAAGTCATCGTAATATTTCATTGAGTTGATTCCTTCGGATATGCCAGACATCTGTACACATCTCTATATGAAGTTAGTGATAGAATCTTGAGATACTTACTGCTTCGTTCATCATGTGTGTGTGTTTTAGTATAAATAGCGGGGGCATAACCTTCTTTGATAATATGTTGGGTAATGTGATTTTTTATATTGATTAACGATATTTAATATGTACTAATGGCAAATGATAAAAAATGCTGATTACGAGGAATGTTTAAAATTTACAAAATCGCCTAGCTATCCTTGTCAACAACCTCACGTTCAACATTATTTTGATTGAAAAAGATAAATATAGTAATTTTTTTGTTAAGTTTTTCACAGTAAGGTTATTAAGAAAAATATTTACCAATTTACAAATTAAAAATGGAAGGGATATAGTGGAATTTTCATATTAAATTCGAAAGTAGCTATATAAATTTCCATATTATAAATAGTTCTTTGTATCTTTAAATAATATTTCATGTAAATTTCCATATTATAAATAAACCTGTATCTATATAAAAATGATGTTAATATATCAATATATGTTTTTACATGACCTAAGCCTAAACTATAAAAATAGATAGTATTACAATAGATAAAATACTTAGCAAAAATAGAGTCTTAAAAATGAATTGGCTATAGAAAATTTAAAATCCTAGAACCCACCACTAAAATTAATTTATCTCAATTTTGACATTATTATTTTCTAACATTTCATTATTTTAATTCATGTAACAAAAAAATAATCATAATAAATGTTTTTAGTGTCAGAAAAACATAAGCTATTACTAATATATTCATTTTATGGAAAAAAAATATTAATAACTGTAGTTATTGATTATAATATTGATTTACACATTTAATACAATAAGTACTTTATATATATAATAAAAGTATTAATTAGTAGAAGTGATTAATTTTTTATTAATAATAAAAATGAAAATACCACATAATGACATGTGGAATTTAAATAATTTAAAATTCCTACGTAAAATGACATGTGGCAAAAGTGAGATATATCAAAATTACTAGGTGTAAGACTCGTATATTATACGGATTGATTAAAAAATTAAATTTTTTAATTTAAATAATAAGCATTTTTTAAAATAAAATTTTAAAATAAGAAATAAAAAACATAGTAATTACAATTTATTATCATATTTATTATATTTAATATTTTACATATATAAGTAAGGTATTATGTGCTTTTTAATTTTAAAAATTGAAAAAACCCATAAATTGACATGTGTATATTATTTATTTAAAAAATACCATAAAATGACAAATGTCAAAATTAACGAAAGATTGACAAGTGGCAAAATTATTTTCATTTATTAGGGAAGACTAGGTGTGAGACCCGTGGATTACATGGATTGATTAAAAAAAAGATTAAACATTAAATTAAAGTGTAAACAGAAAATATTTTTTAATGTACAACTTTAAAATAAGAAATAAAGAAACGTATTTATTGCAATTTAATATCATATATATGATATTTAATACTTTACATTTATAAGTATAGAACATTAATTTTAAATATTGGAACAAATTAAAAACTAACAAGTTGATAATATTTCAAAATACCATAAAATAACAAGTGTTAAAACTCATGAGAGACTGACATGTGGCAAAAAAAAATCTTCATTTATTAAGGAGGATTTTAACATGCAAATATATTTCCTTAAAAATATCAAACAAAAGACTTACTTGGAAATCCAACGCTTCCTCAATCGCCTTGATGATCTTATCCATGGTGGGGCGTTTCTTTCTATCCATGTTAATGCACTCATGTGCAATTTCGTTAAATTTATGAAAAGATCTCATATTAATCTGATCTTTGATAGTGGGATCTTTTAACCTGTCAAGTCCGTCAACGAGTCCATGATCGTCATAATAGCTTCGGACTATGTCGATTAGAAACAGTTCATTGGTATCTTCTAAGGGCCTTACCTTATAAGCCATCATCCCACTCGACACTTCAAATATTACCACTCCAAATGAGTATATGTCACACTCTTTAGATAGTCTACCTCTTTCGTTGTAAACCGGATCAATGTAACACCTTGTACCACAAGGCCTTGTACGGACAAGGGTATCTTGCTGATTTCTTGGACAAAATCTTGACAAACCAAAATCACATATTTTGGCTTCCATATTTTCATCTAAAAAAACATTTGCACTCTTGAAATCTGTATGAATTACTCTGCAATGCTTCCCAAGACCAGAATGAAGGTAATTGACTCCTCTTGCTGCCCCCAAGCATATCTTCAGGCATTGTTCCCATGTTAGGCGACTCCTCCTATCTGGGTCATTGAGGTGATAATCAAGGCTTCTGTTAGTAGCATACTTGCAAACTATAATTTTCTCATTTGCATCATCACAGTAGCCAACAAACCGGATAATGTTTGGATGGTTGAAACTTGAAACCAACTTGACTTCATTATGGAACTCGTTGGTTCCTTGAGAACCTTCAACATTAAGTCGTTTGACAGCTACTTGCTGGTTTTCCCAGTGGTTAGAGAGTTGTCCTCTGTAGACCATACCAAATCCACCATCTCCGACCAGAGTTTCTGGACTGAAGTGTTTTGTGGCCTGAATTATCTCCGCTAGTGGAATTCGATATTTTTCTAGGTTTACCCTTGAAGTGGACATTGTTTTTTTTATATTGGTGATTAAGTATGGTTGTAGTATGGTAACGGTTTTTCTGTGAATATATATATATATATATATATATATATATATATATATATATATATATATATATATACACTAGCCGTAAACCCGCGCAAAGCGGCGGCGAAAAATAGTTTCTCATTCGGCAATAAGTTCTATACGAAAACATGTTAGATTTCAAGTAACACAAAACATATGCATATTGTTATCGATCGGTTTTACGGCAACAAATAAATGTAACCCTCGCAATACAAAAGAAAATAAATATTTTGGTGTGTAATGTACGTTTATAGTTCTTCATTTTAGAAATCAGGACACATCCATACGAAGTGACTTGCTTATACATTTATTGGTATTGATAAAGTTAATAAAAAGGAGAATCAAAGTTAATCTTAACAACCCGGTTTGCTTGATACAGATAAGTCTAAACGGATATATCCTATTATCCACTTTACTATCTAAAGTTTTAAACCGAAAAATAATAAAATTAATATAACCATATTTCATGGAACATGAATAACAAATGGAATACTAATTTTCTATTAGTCATAAATCATACATAGATATTTTTTCTTAATATTAAACAAAGTATTTGATTTTACAACTGACTGGTCAATTTCGATTAGAGGGCATAAATAATAAATAAAGCTTAAAAAAATTACAAATAAAAGGGTCTATATAATGGATTATTTGTTTTATTTTAATTGGATAAGAGACCGGGTCAAATTTTTGGAAGAGATAAGATTTCAAAGATAATCAGATTAAAATTTAATATTATTTTATTCATGATTAGTTGTACTTTACGCTTAGAGAGTTGAACGTCTTAAAAAAATAATATTATTTTATTGGATCTATTTATAGAAATAGTAGGATTTCTTTTATAAATTAGTAACCATATATATAAAACCCAATTTACTTAGAAGCGCGTTATATCAGTTCACTGGAGCATTCTATCTTTAGAATGGGTGGCGACCATTCATCACCAACCCAAGTGACCAAGACCCCTCCTAGGATGCTCGCTGATGGTGGCCAATGATCATCACCAATGAAAGCCACTTCAACTAATGTTTGGATTAATGTTCCTTCATTTAATATCAATTTTACATGTTTCACAGTTTTTTCTTTTTATTTTTGTTTTTTTTTTTAAATTTTTTTTTATCTCATGGCATTTTTAATATAATTGGTTAAATCAATAAAAATACATAACAAAATATAAAATAAATCATACCATTAAAAATATATCATAGATAAGTACCAAATTAGAACAATATTAATTGATATTAATTTTAATTATAAAATTTGTAAAAAAGTAAAAGAAATATTAAAAAATCCTTTGGTATGTACACCCTCTTCTCATGCTCAACTTAAAGAGAAAAAAAATTTGATGGAAATAGAAAGAAAGTAAAAGTAAACGGTGTTTCTGAATTTTATTACTGTAAGGAAATAATGAATAAAATGTTTAATTTTTATTCTTGTTTCTCTTCGATTCGGAAACACAAAAAAAAAAAAATTTCTTTTCTTTACTCTTCTTACTCTTTTTTTCTTCTGTTTCTCTTTGCTAAAACTTGGGAACTAGACTTTAGTATTAAGTTGAGGATCGTAGTTACATTAAATTATAATTAATACTCATTCCGTCCTAAAATAATAGTCCACAGACAAAAAACACATAGTTTAAGAAAACATTAATTATCATTAATTTTATTAAAGGAAATGACAGGTTTACCCTTCTGTTGCATTTAATTCTATGGTAGTTGCGTTTAATTTTATGGTAATTTAACTAATAATGAGGGGTATTATGGTAAAAGACATATTTATTTTTAGAAGTAGACAATTATTTTGAGACAAACCAAAAAGGAAACATGGACTATTAATATGGGACGGAGGGAATACATTGAATCGTCTATATTTTATCACGTAAAAGTATTTTTGTTTTGTTTTTCATATTTTTATCTATAAATACTACTGTTTGCTAATATAATTAAAAATCACAATAAAATCTGTATTTTATTTTAATTTAAATTATGACGTGGAAATTATATGGACGTAATATTGCCTTTTTGTGATTTTTAAACAGTAAAACAAATTGTGTGGGTCAACTAAATATGAACGAGTCAAGGCGTGTAAGTAGATGATTCAGAGATGGACCGAGTCCAGGGGAGTTTGTACGCGAGAGATTCCTTTTTTTTTAGTGTAAACAACACTGTTATAGACACGATGATATATTGATATTGATTTTAGATAAATAAGTTTTCAAATGTTGAAATTTGGAAATTATGCAAACAAAACTAAAGGTATGAATTTTACCTATGGAAAATTCAAAAACAATAGTTGGAATATACTATGTAATATTTCCTAGCTCCATGTAGACTTCTGAAATTTCAAAAACAATAGTCAGTGTACATGGCATACTATATGTTCGACAATTTCGAGTATATTCTTTGTCGTTGACGTATCAAAATAAATCTACAACACATGAGCTCATTAATTCTTTCTTTGTATAAATATGAAGATCTTATATATTAAAGAAAATTTGATTTTTTTAACAATCTAAAATGTAACATGTGCTTTTGTGATGTTTCATTACTCGGAGATGGACTTTAATTTCATCAAGAGAAAGTCTTGGGCGTTAAGAAATGAAGTTTGGACCCAAAAGGAATGTTGTTTGTGGGCTAAGAGAATAATGCTTTAGACTATAAGGGTTAGTTTTGGGGTGGAAGTACTTTGGGCTTATGCTGATTTGAGCCTTGTTGGATTGTTGAAACAATCAAATGTAGATCGATAGATTCTGTAACAGTAATGTAAATCAAAGACAAGAATGATGATCAAGAATGTGCCGAATGCTTAATATGATCAAAGCTTTAGAAAGAGTTCAGTGTAAACTTTTCTGTAAAAGCTAAGTAGGGCAATTCAACTAATAACCGTAAAACGATACATGCATGCACATTAAATAGTCTACCCTAGCAAACCATAGACACGGATGGATAGGCCCAAACCGTTACAAAACAAGACTATTTACGTACAATACATTTGACACAACACAATAATTATTCCAACAATCTCCTCATTTGTGTCAAATAAACAAAGGAGATTCTTCATTGTTGTACCTTTTAAACCTTGAACGGCTTGGTCATCAAATTCAAAAAGGTATTTCGGAACGTGAGATACCACTTGATCATGTCGGTGAAGCACTTCAGATCATCAACATTGTTTGACTTTGTAGCTTCAACCAAACCTAGAATGTTATTCAGTGTAGCCGTTGGGTATAGATGTTTGTTGACTAAAAAGAATATGCTTTTCACAACCTTTTTGCCTTCCCTTCGTTGATACACAACATTACAACGTTCCTTGTTGATCTTGCCTAGTTTCAATTTTCGGAAGTCTTTTGGTTCTGGTTCTGGTTCTGCTTTCACAACTAGCTTTTTCTTCAGAACAATTGCAATTTCTATATCCATCTTTGCTACTTCATGAATATAGAAAATCAGCATTCTTTTCAAGTGAGCGACCATCGGTTCGTACTTCTGCTCATCTTTAGATAAAATTAAAAACAGAGAGATCCAATCATTTGGATTCATGCATGGCAAATCTGTAAATGTGCAGTTAACTTCGTAACGACTAGACCTTTTATAACCTTTAAACTTGACATTTACGAAGTTCTCAGTCGGAAAAGGTGCATAAACTCTGACTGCGATCATCTTCTGTAGGCTCCAAATCTAAAGTTTAGGTCTTCCATACTTAAGGTAGAAGTCGAAAAGCATGTGGTTGACATCGTAATCAGAAAGTGGTGCCCTTTTAATATGCTCAAAACATCTAAATAAGAAACCTCTCGGAGTGACTAGGAAGTCAAACTAAGATTCAACTAAATTCACTAGATCAAAAGACACCATAGGCTTCAAAAAATGCATACTTGGGTTGTCAACAGCCTCGTTTAGAATCCTCTCCATGGTCCAACGAGAGAAAAAAGATTCTTGTGTTTGTAGAGTGACTTTCGCAGCCATTGCACCCCTTTCTTTAGCTTTTAATTGTTTTCGGACACGCTCAATTTCATCGAGCTCATTATCCCTCTTTTTCCTGATTAGCTTTTCTCCTTCAGATAACATCTCTTCTTCTTCATCATCATCAATGAACTTCTCTTTTTCTTTTTCGGATCTAGAAGCTTCATTAACCTTCTGATCTATTTTCGGTTTTTCCTCATGTTGTTCATTAGTGAGCTTCTTAACCTGGGGTTTAGATTTTTCCTGATCTTTACCTTCTTCTCCCCCTTGTTTGGGAATAGCGTCGCTTCCCAAAACACGTTGTAATTGATCGAGTAGAGCAAAAATGGGCTTGAGTTTGTTAGATAGGTGTTGATGAACTGAGATAGTTAGCATTGAATCACGAGATTCAATAAGGCTCTGCAAGTATTGATTGATTTCTGAAATGCATCTTCGGTATACAGCCTTCTCAATTTCGAGGTGATCTAGACGCGTGGTTGCATAGTTCAGTTTGACAGAGAAAACCTTGACTTTTTGGTTTTCTGAGCCAGTTTGTCCATTATTGCGTTTTCAGCAGCAAGATCCTCTCGTAGCTTCTCAATCTTGGAGGCTATAGAAGCACTCATCTCGACATTATCAACTCTGATGTCGGAACAAACATTAGAAAGAGTTTCTTTTTTAACCTATAGAATGGTTTTGAGACTTGTGATAACTTTGTTGGCACCTCAGTGTTTTGATTCGAAGAGGTACGGAAGTCTACCATGAACTTTGTAACTGCAGTAAGTAGTTTTTTGACTTTTTCGGTCGTTTCTTGAACTGTTTTCATAGAAGCCTCAACTGCTTTAGTGGATGCAGCAAGCATTCTGGCATTATCATTTATCAATGTTTTGACATTATCTTGATGAGACTTGAGCATATAGACGAAATTGGAAGAAGACTTGGTGGACTCCAAAATTGTATCCTTCTTTTCATTCAAAGATTTAAACTGCCCCTGTGTCATTGGGGCCTCGTCGTCATCATTGGCTTGATGAACTATGAATGGGCTAAAAACAAAGTTTTACAAATCATCTTGTCATCTCCGAACATGACTTTAGGATCATCATCTATTAAAGGTGAAGCGGTAGAGGTGCTTGGACCAACAGTAACACCGAAATCATATACCCACGTATCAGATAAATTGACAGTCGACATCAGAGTACTGATGGTGGTTGTGGTTGTTGTGGAGTTTGTATACATTGGAGTGGATAGAGGAACAAAAATTTGAGGTTGAGAGAAATGGAGCAATAGTGATAGGAGTAAAAGAAGTAATGGTTGGAGAAGATGAAGGAGTAGGAATGTGAAAGAAATCATCTATTAATGGAATAGAAGTTAAAATCAGAGATGATACCTCAGGAAGTGGTTCGGTAGGAAATGGTTCCGAAACCAATGGTTCGGAAGTTACGACTGTATTCTGAACTTCATCATGAACTGGATCATTCACCCGAACATCCGAATGAGTCCGTGATTCCGAAGGCTCTTGAACTGGAGATGGTGACCTGGTTTTCTGAGCAACCTTCTTGACCTTCTTTTTCGGACCTTGAATAGATTCAAAAGAACTTGCTTTATCCTTTCTTTTTCCCCCTGATATTGCCATATTTATACTTATTTTTAGGCAATATTTAAGTACATTTTTATTAATAAATTGATAATATGTTTAGAATAATGATACTTATGACTTTAAATTGTTATTTTCAGTCAATATAAAGGATTTTCGAAGAGAGGGACCAAAAGTGGCAATATATGGAACATGGGAGGCTTGAAAGACAAGAAAGGAATAAATCCACGATAAATACTAAATCCACGACGTGGCAATGTCGGCCACGACGTGGCATGGGGTTTCCAGAAGATAGACATCGCGACGCAAAGGATTTCCTTGGAGGATACAGATAGCTTGAAGCCCACGACGTGGCACAGCTGGCCACGACGTGCCGCGGGTTTTTGGAGATTATTTAAGTTCTCCTGATTATTACGAAAGGGAGAAGCTTTTGGCTGAAGAAAAGAGTTCTAGGAGACGATTCAGAGCGAAAGAAGGGTTCTAGAAGAAGGTTTTCAACACCAAAAAGAATAGAGGTTTATATTTTAGTTAAATAAGAACATGTCTTTCATTACTTTTAGCTGTGTTGGTTTAGTTGCTATGATGAGCAGCTGAATCTAGCTACTCTTGTTTAGCTAGATGAAGCTTTAAACTTATGAATAGTTCAATGTTTATGGATTAAGTTTAGTTGGTAAAAAATTGCTTGTGTTTGATTTGTATAACCTAGCATGCTATTATTTGTTTTTCTAAATTGCTTGATTGCATGTTCTGTGTAGCTTAGTGACCATTAAACTGCATGAACTTGTTTACCTAATGATTTAGTGAACATTGAATTGTTAGAGCTAGGATTGACCAATCTTAGTTAGTAATTAGAATAAATAAAGCTTAGTTGTGCTAGAGAACGTGTATTGTGATCACAATTGCGTTTATACAACAAATCTTACATAACATATTTACATTCATAATTAGTTATGTGTTTAATTATGTGTGAACATACATGGTTTGACATGAATTAGTTAGTTATTGGTAAGATAGAACTAAATTACTAATACCACTAAAAACCAACTTAATAATCCGTAATCATTAGCTAGCCATAAGGGAGAAGTGGATTCAAACTAAACAAGAGTGTGTTTTTATTTATTGAATATGATTTAAGTTCATCTGATCTTGTAAAACCAGATAAAACCCCTTTTAAACTTGTGAATAAATTAGGTTAATTTAATAGTAAGTAAATTAATTAGAACACCGTTCCCTGTGATCGACACCCGACTTACCCAAGCTATATTGTAATCTGACTAGGTACACTGCCTATAAGTGCAGAGTTAGTTAAGTTTGTTAGGTTGTAAATATTAAAATTAGTGAGTACTTTTGTGCACATCAAGTTTTTGGCGCTGCTGCCGGGGAACGACTTAGTTTTTAGTTTTTTTTATTTATTTGCATTAAATTAATCAATCATTCTTGTGGATTAAAAACCACCAAAAGTTAACTTTTCAGCAAAATAAAATTTTCTGTCAATCACAGAGTCCACGACGTGGCCATATACCTACCATGACATGGACAGCTAAAAAAAACTAGATTTTTAGTTTGTAGTTAGTTTTTCTTATTTTAGTTCATTTTTACGTTTTTAGTTTAGCAAGTTGCAGGAGTTCATGACCAGAAGCTCAAACACACACTTGGTGCCACCACTTGAAGATCCTGAGTCTTCACTTCACAAGAAAAAGACGCCCTTACAAGAATTGAAGTCAGATTTTTCTAGGAATTCGGGAAAGAAGACAAGAGAGTCAAGTTCATCCACGAGGCACAAGAGCAATCTTGAGCATTTGGATCATACACCCGTCCAAACCGAGTCCGAAAGCGATACCGAGCCGAAATTTGAAGAACACACGAGCGAACCCGAGAACGAGCCAAGGAACGAGATGGCAACAATTGAAGAAATGTCCATGGGAGCTTACAAGAAGTGGATCCGAGAAGATGTGGGTCCCGGTTTAGTCCAACCCGCAATACCTGCCACTGCCACATTCGAGCTGAAGGGACACATATTGACTGCACTAAAGGACATCCCATTTTTCGGGAAAGATCATGAGGATGCTTTTAAGCATCTAGATGAAGTCAACGACATTGCGGATGACTTCAATGTCCCAAATGTCAACAGAAACATAGTCTTGCTTAGGATGCTTCCCATCACTTTCAAAGGAGCTGCTAAGGAGTGGTTAAAAGCACTCCCACCGGGTACAATCACCACTTGGGCTCAAATGCGTAAGCAAATTCCTGGACCAGTTTTGCCTGCCATCCAAAATAGCCAAACTCAAGAAGGCAATAGACAACTTTGAGCAACAGCCGGGGGAGTCACTATACGAAGCATGGGAGCGGTACAAGGGCTTGCTCAGAAATTGCCCTCAGCATGACCTAAATGTGCAGCAAGAGATGTCAATCTTTTATGATGGGGTCAACGTGATGACAAGACAACTCCTTGATTCTCAAGGACCTTTGACAAAGAAAAATCCAAGGGAGGTCAAGGAGCTAATTGAAGAATTCGCGAAGCACTCTCGCGAATACCACAACCCGAGGCAAGATGGAATCAAAGGCGGTGGAGGGGCCCAAACTGAAGAAATAGCAGATGTGATGGCCATGCTAAATAATATGGATCGAAGGATAACACAAAATGGACCAGTCAATACATGCCATAAGAGTGGGTTGCGAGAGATGTAGTGGTCCACACTTGACCAAGGACTGCAATGTGGATGAGTATGGGAACAGAAAAGCTCAAGTGTGCTACTCTAGTGGAGACAAGTTTGATGAGGACTGGAGGAAACCGAAGAAGGAGTGGATGCCATATGAAGAGTATAAGAAGCAAAAAGAAGAGAAGTATAGGCAGACAGGTCGAGGCCTTTATCAAAAGGAGCAGCCACCAGCCGAGAAGAAACCCGACCTAGAGACCATTTTGATGAAATTTATGGAAGCTTCAGAAAAGAGATACAATGCCACTGATTCTGCTATTATGGAACAACAAACCTTAATAAAGAATCAGCAAGCCTCCATTCATAACCTTTAAGTACAATTTGGTCAGCTAGCCAATCTAGTTCATGAAAAATTGTCCCCGAAGAATCCCGAAGTAAAGACCCAATCTCACGTAATGGCCATCGATACTGAAGAAGATGCAATCTCTGAGTTCCTGGAGGCATTGGAAGAAGAACCGCAGCAGCCCAAGAAATCAAATATCAAAAGTGGAAAAGTTGTTGAACCAGGTTTGCCACGACGTGACACTCCTCTGGCCACGACGTGGCGCATGTTTGATCAAAAATCCTTTGAGCCCGTTCCATCTTATCAGCCACCTTTTCCATTTCCCACCCGATTTGCACTTAGTCTACTGGAGAAGGAGCATTTAGAGTTTGTAAAGCATGTGAAGGGGATCCCAATTAATACTCCCTTTGTCGAGTCCTTATCTAAAGCTCCCGAGAACCATAAATTACTACAAGATTTAATAGACACTCGAAGGCAATTAAAGAAGCAGTCTACAGTGATTCTAAGTGAACAAACTTCAAAAGCTGTGTTGGGAGAAACACCAGAAAAGATGGGGGATCCTGGATGCCTCACTCTTCCATGTGAGTTTGGGAATAAAATGAAGGTTAATGCTTTAGCCGATTCTAGGGCTAGCATTAATTTGATGCCTTTTTCATTTTATCAAAAATTGGAGATTCAGAAGATGAAGGCTACAAAAATGAAGATTCACATGGCAAATCGTTCAGTGACACAACCCCGGGGCATCGTGGAGGATATTTTGGTGAAAATTGGAAAATTTGTTTTTCCAATAGACTTTGTAGTCTTGGATATGAAAGAAGATCCCGATGTTCCAATAATCCTTGGTCATCCATTGCTTAACACTACTGGAGCTCTTGTTGACATCCGTGAGTCTAAGCTCACTTTGAGGGTTGGAGATGAACAAGAAGTCTTTGGAATACAAGATGACTTTCAAGAAGATAAAGAAGAGGTGTTCACAATTAATGAAGAGAATGAACTAGAAGAACTGGAGAAGCTTATGGAAGAATAGATCAAGGCAGTTCATCGAGTCAAAAGAACAAAAACCGAGGGCATCTGTTCCATATTTGATTGAAGTCATAACTTACAAGAGTCCGCCTTCTTGGGTGAGCAAAGAGGATGAGGAGATTACAAGTGATGAATAGGAGGTCACTTCAAGAGTGACAAAGCCGGTGGTGAAAGAGGAGGAAGATGCTATGGAGTGAAAGGAACAAACTAAGGGCATAAAACGCAAGCTTGAAGAAGAAGACAAAGCTAAAAAGGAGAATTCAAAGAAGGCATATAAAAGGCGAGTTCAAGCTTACAAGCGGCGGTTCAAGGAACAAAAGATTTTAATGGTGGACTCTTCAGAAGATTCAACGTAGAAGGCACGGAGTCCAGCTCAAGACTCCAAGAAAAAGAAGCGCTTCTCGGGAGGCAACCCGAGTTTGGTTTGCATTTTCTTTTCTTTTAAATTTTTTTTTTTGGGAAAGACATCAACTCATCATCTAAATACTGATACTTAGAAAAGACTTAGCTGTGGGGAACATAAATTAATGAATGAGATGCAAAGTAATTAGTTAACATGTGAGATTTTATTAAAATTTTGCAATTGGGCAGTTTCCACGATGTGGGCATAGCCAGCCACGTCGTGGGTCAAAATGAAAACACGGGACTAGATAACAGATTTAAGGTCCACGACGTGGGCATAGCCAGCCACGCCGTGGCCTTTAAAAAGTTAGGGGGGGACCATTTCCTTAAAACCCTTTGACCAATAATCCTCATTCCCCACTTGAAATTGTCTCACGAACGGGAACAACAAAACCCCACAGTCGATTGCTTAATCTGCTTCCAAATTCCTTGCAAGATCTTGCCAATTAATCTACTTGGTATGTGTTCTACTCATTATTTGTAGTTAGTTCTTCCAATTTTAAAATTTTCATGGCTAGGGTTTAAGTGATTCACGAAATTGGTTGAATCTAGTGGTTGATTTTAGATTGCATGTCCCTTAAATGTCCATAGGAACAAACCCCAAGCACTAATTTTGGTAGATATGGCATACAAATGGACCGATCCAAAAATTGTGACCGACTGCGGCCCACGACGTGGCGTAGCCTGGCCACGTCGTGACTTCTGGCAGAACAGATTAAATTGTTTTAATGTTTTGGATGTTTGCTGCTTTGGTTTGATTGTGTATGCAGAAATGGGACCACGACGAGCTGTTCCACAGGAGGAAAACCCGATAGATGTAGCAAGTATACATTCCTTATACCAGTTTCCTCAAAACATTCCCCGACCGTTGTTAACTACTTACGAGAATCGGCTTGGATGGCTGTACAATAGGGACTTTGCGATAGCCCCAATTATCGATTGGGGATGGCTTGGTGGAGTGGGAATGGTAGCTGAGTTGGAACGTTATTGGTTGAAGACATATGTTGGAGATCAATTTTCTTTCACTTGTCACAGGTGGAGGAATTTATTTGCCATTCAAGAACCCGTATACCGAGAATTATCGGTAGACTTTTTCTCTACCGTATGCTTCGAGGAACGCACCCTTGATTTCACCTACAACCGGGCACTTGTGTTTCGTTTGGGTGGTGTTTATCGAGAGTGTAGTCTTCGGGAATTCGCTTAGCGTATGGGGCTTTATACCGAAATGGAGACGCAATCTCCGTTTTTCATACCGTTCTTGCTTGGATGCGTTCGGGATTTTACTCCCGGTATTATGGATGTGCAGTTCTGGCGGGGCATTTCTAGCCATGAGTACAATACTCGTGACTCGAGTGAGTCACAAATTCGGAATCCGGTTTTCTGATTTTTACATCACCTAATCACTTTTTCAATAAATCACAAGCATCATGGTGATAAGGTCCCCATTCAGAATTTGTTTTATTTGTGGACTCTTATTACCCCGGGAGTTTGTTGTGATTTACCTTATATGTTGGCGAGGTTCATGGGAAAGAAAGCGGCCAATTCTAGGCCCGGGAGCCCGATTACAGGGGGGCATTTGGTTACTCGTCTGGCTAGGTCATATCATATTTTGACCCATGACTTTGTGAGGAATCTTACTCGATTCCCAGACACAGACTTGACCATTCAAGTCTTGGGTGTTATGCGGGCGGTGGTGAATATCGGGGGTCGTTTTGTCATACCGCTGATAGATGACGAGCAAGAGGAGGCGCAGCCAGGACAACCACCACCAGCCAGACCGCGGCGTCGGAATGTGCGAGCTAGAGGTGAAGTCGAGAGAGAGCGTGTTGCTTCCCAGTATGTGCAGGGAGTGCCCACCGACCCTTTTCAGAGTTAGGTGGGAACGTATTTGGATAATCTATGGGGGCATGCCATTTACCATACCCAACTTACTGAGGGTATTTATTTGCATTTGGGTGTGACCCGACCACCTTCTATGCCACCACAGTATCCTTATTTTCCGACTTGGGAGGAGCTATGGCGTCCGCAGAATGATGGGGCAGGGCCAAGTGGAGCGCAGGACCAAGATGAGGATTGATTTTATTTTCTTTTGTTTTGTTTTTGAGTAGTTTTTAGTTTTTTTTAGTTTTCTCATTTGGTGTGTAATGTAAAACATTCTTGAGCTATGATGTTACTCTTTTATTTCTTTTTGGGTTGTTCCATTTTTCAGATTAGCATTGGAATTCTAAGGAGCATATAAGGTTAACTTTCGAGTCGTGTTTGTCTAGTCAAGGAAGCTTAGAGTCGTGAGTTGGAACTCACAATTCAAGATAAGTGTGGGGTACATTAGTAGGAGAGATGTTACAGTTAGGAAGTATATGTACATAGAAGCATCTTAAACCATTTAGCCATTGGTCAAGTTGCTAGAGTGAATGAAACTAATAAGACAGTTTTCTGCTGATGTCCAGTTTCCACGACGTGGGCCCTTTACGCCACGTCGTGGCGCTCATGAATTTGAAGAAATAAAGCAGTTTTCGTGTTCACGCTTTGATCCCATATCACGACGTGACCAGCTACCTGCCATGACGTGTCCCATTTATCATTGCCCACATTTTCACTTACAAACACCCACTTTGAAGAATTGAAGTTTCGACTCATGCTCGTGGTTTATTTACATATTCACCCAGTCTACACCGAGTTTCTATTTTTGGAGGTCCATATTCAAGACACACGTTTTCCACACTTTTAAAGATGCTCACACCACTATCCCAGGGGAGTCTGTTCCTTTTTCTCCCTTTTCTTTAATTTTGATTTATTTTTATTGCATACAATGAGGGCATTGTATGAAATAAGTGTGGGGTAGGGGTAGAAAAAGTAAATTGCTAGATAATTATAGAATTTGATAGTAAAAATTGAAAATTTGAAAATTGAAATTTTTAATAATTGAATCTAGTAATAATAATTTGAGTAATAATTGCTAGTATTATGTGGGATGATCCGATGAAAGTTCAAATGTTTAGTTGAGCCAATACACGTTATAGTGAATTTGTGTCCTCCCTTATTTTAGTGAAATCATGGAACAAAAACATAACCCCGCTTGGTTTGAGGGATGCAATATGTTTCGCAGCCTAAACCTGAAATGTATCCAGGAAAATTATTATCATTAACCGATAAAGGTTGAGGTTGAGTGCCTCTGCTTAAGCATGTAGGTTTTGAGTGAAAAAAAGTGAGGTACATGTTAAAAAAAAGTGAGAATTACGAGTAAAGTGTGAAGAATTTTGGAGCAAATAAAGTGAAGATCAAAAGATCAAAATTCCAAGAAATACAAAAAGTTGAAGATACCAGAAATCAAACAACAAAAGGTGGTGAATTCAAAGAAATCAAAGATCAAATGTCAAAGAAATGAAGAATTCCAAAAAAACGCTCCATAGTGGTATCAGTGATTGTAATTCTAGATTATGTATGCTTAGGTTGCTCAACTAAAAATACCTTGAGGATAAGGAGGTTTTCTGCGGATGGATTCGGAGGTTTGCATAAAATGAGCATTGTTCGGAAAAAGTGGGCGAGTGTTTATGAAGATTGTGAGTATTTAAAGTATGGGGGGGTACTTTAGGAAAATTTTAGACACAAGAGTGTGTTTTTATTTATTGAATTTGATTTAAGTTCATCTGATCTTGTAAAACCAGATAAAACCCCTTTTAAACTTGTGAATAAATTAGGTTAATTTAATAGTAAGTAAATTAATTAGAACACCGTTTGTTACACCCCAAAACCGGAATGGCGGAAACGTTCTGGGGTGGATGACGTCATGTCAAGTATCACAACACATGCGTTATAATAATCAAAGTACAACAAAACATTGCATTAATAGTAATAGTTTTACATGGTTTACTTTACAATACATAAAGGTAATAGAGGTAAATATAATAAGTACAGCATGGTACTAAGCTATCTTCATCAACAGCTCCGGGGATGTACCTGTCTAATGCTGACCTGAGAATACAAGTTATTTGAAATGCGAGTATCAACATTTTTACAAATGCTGGTGAGTTCATAAGTATTTAGTGGAATTTTATCCAAATAACTTTAATAAAAGTGGTAGTTTCGGTGTATCTATTACATTAGTGTCTTTTCCAGAAAATCCTATATTTTCTTTAATAAAAGCAGTATTCTACCAAGATTGGACGGAGTTATGTGGTAAAAAGTAGTTTTTCCCTTAATCGCTATCATTATCAAAATACATAATTTTATTATTAAAGAAAGCAAGAGGAATCAGGGAAAATAACATATGCCTCAGCAGTAAGGACTGCTAACTAAGGCAAAAGGAATCATAGACTCCAGGAGAGTATCGAACAAACGACACGCCTGTCTCAGTCTAACAAAAAGAGACACAGACCCCAGACAGTACCAAATGAAAGGTACAGCTAGTAAGGTCTAAACAGTGAATATGGACCTCAGACATTATCCAATGAGAGATACAGCTAGCAAGGTCTAAAGACAGTGAATACAGACCCCAGACAGTATCAAATGAAAGATACAGCTAGCAAGGTCTAAAAACAGTGTGACTCTGAGAGTGGGTTCCAACATACATTGTAAATTGCTGGTGAAATACCGTTACCTTAAGGCCATGAATTATAAGGTAACCTGGGATACTCGTAACCATACTAATCGACACTAGAGTACCTGACGCCCTACAAGCGTCTAGAGACTATGACATTTGTCACCCCTTGGCTTGGTAGGCCGTGGACTGTAGCTAACAGTCAGGGTGCGGGGGTGTCAATCCCGTATAGATCTATACACACAATGTCCGCTCTCCCTACAGGAGACTCTGGTTACCAACTAGACGACGGAGAAGGCCGTGTCCCGAAGATGCATCCCAAATAGTGGGTAGTGTGTTTCCAATACAGTGTTGAACTAGAGGTAGAGACTCATAACTGAACTGACTAAAGTAAACCTACATGTCTATGCTTGTGTACATAATATATAACTAATGAATCAAACGACCTTCGGATGGATATCCGATCCCACCAGACCACATCTCAACGAAGAAAAGGAAATAGGGCGGACAAGCCTTCCTAAGTCCTTCAATCATTACTTATATGCATCTAAACAAGCACATACATACATCTAACTACACTTGAATGTGTAACAAGTGGAATCATATCGTGAAGTATAACCGAATCGTATGGAATAACTGGATCGTGAAATATACGTGTACAGTGTGGATTAATCGTATCGTGATGAATAACCGAATAGTGTGGAATAACCAAATCGTGATGTATAAACATACAGTGTGGAATAACCGAATCGTGATGTATAAACGTTAACCAATATAAGTGTATCACGAAGTGGAAGCGACAACAGGTGGAGTAAGAGTGTCTAATAGGTATAAGCTACTACAAGTATAAGCGAAGTAGAGGCAATAACAAGTATAAACGCATCACGAAGTGAAAGGGTTATCAAGTAGGAACTTTAACTAAGAATGAGTATCAAAACATGGAAGAAAACCTTTATTCTTGAGAAAATCGCGACAGGGTATTCTTTTTGTAAAATAAGTTTGAAAAACCTTTAGAAATCCTTTGGAAACTTTTCATAAACTAGTTTTAAATGAACTTTAATAAAACAGCATAAGTAAGAGTTTTGAACAAGTGAAAATCTTTTAGAAAACCATTTATAGTGTCCTACTTGGTGAAACAGTTTACAGTGTGGTAAATCCTTGTGCATGCGGGTTATCAATCACATGTGATTGATATGATAACTGGCATGTTTAACTTGTACCCCCCCTATAAAACATGTAAAAACATTTAAAAGGTTCATTCAGGGGTATGAACTCACCTGGTGTAAGTGGATCCGACGAAGGCGCCGGTTGGGTGCTCGATGTCAAGTAAAGACTTGGACACACTTAGTGACCTATTAACATATGATAACATATGTTTACATACAATTAGTATATATAATACCAATTAAACAAGTATACGCATCCTAAAGAGCGGAAAACACTTGGTTAAGTGTTTGGGGTGTCCCGGGTAACAACTAAGGGCTTGGATGGCTTAGGAATGGAGTTTACTCTTCAAGAGTAAACTCTATACACTTAGTTTACGGCCGTAAACTCATGGTGAGGGGTTCTAGGATGTTTTAAGGCTTTGACTTCTTCATGGAATTTTGCTAGGCCCAAAACTAAATTGCATGAAAGGATTTAAGGCTTTTAAGGGGACAATATGGGAGTTTACGGCCCATGAACCACCCCTATGGGAGTTCACGGTCGTGAACTCCTATCTTTTGATTTTATGGAAGTTTGAAGTCCCTAATTCACTTCTAGTAATTTGTAATAAGGGTCTAAGGCCATTTGGGGGACAAAAACCATCTTTTGACATAGTTTGGGGGTGTTTACGGCCTAGGCACTTGCTTGGGCCGTAAACTCCAATTTACCCCATGTTTCCTTGTGTTTGAATGTTCTAAACCTGAAATAGCAAGCCCCTAATTTATGTATTAAGCCTAAGGGTGGTTTGGGAGTGTTTTTGGGGCATTTACACAACTATAAGAGGTGTTTACGGCCTAAGCATGTGCTTGGGCCGTAAACTCTCTTTTAGGCCCTAAAACTTTGTGTTTTCATGTTTAAACACTCCTAGATAAATTCCTTAATTGGTTCCTAGGCTCAATGGGACAAACTTGGGTCATTTTGGCCTTATTTAAGGGGTTTACGGCCTAAGGAGGATCTTAGGCCGTAAACTCCTTTTCCACAGCTTAAATGGTCGATTTTTGGGCTATAACAACAATCCATGATGTTTAGAATAAGCTAGGGTAAGGAGACTTATGATTTGGAGGCGTTTGGTTGCGGATTTGAGTCGAAAACAGGCTTGTATGAGAGAGAGTTTAGAGAGAGAGAGAGAGTAAAGGGGTGGATGAAGTCCATTCCCCCTTATATATGGGTTGGAGTTGGAGCTCAGTGGGAATCTACTCGATACTGCCATTATACGGGGCTTTTGGTCGCACCCGATTTAGTGGTCGTAATAATAAAAACTAACTTTTTCCAATTAAATGGAAATGCAACTTAAGTGTTTTTATTTACTTTATTACGACTATAACGACACAAAAATATAAATAAATAAAACGTCTATTTATTTTGCGACCTCTAATTAACGGAACTTTTATAAAATGGAATATTCCGTTAACGGTAACGGGGTAATGTAACGGAATAAACTTTGGGTTGTCACACCGTTCCCTGTGATCGACACCCGACTTACCCAAGCTATACTGTAATCTGACTAGGTACACTGCCTATAAGTGCATAGTTAGTTAAGTTTGTTAGGTTGTAAATATTAAAATTAGTGAGTACTTTTGTGCACATCACCCCACGTTTTAGTTTTACTCCCTCTTCAATAGCCTTTCGCATATCCTCAAGCATAGGACGAACACCAGATGCAGGCTTCTTTCGGTATTCATTCACAATAAGATTATCAGCAGGAACATTCAGCAACATTGCCTCTGGAATAGACCCAATGAAGCTAAACTTGGTTGGATCAGAGACAATGATGTTGGAGGTATGCAAGATGGGAATTGCAGCCATTACCGAGTCATCCATCAATTGAACCTGGAGACGATAGATGGCACGCTTCACGATGACAGACCACAGAGAGCACAAGAAATCTCTAAATGCCTGGAAGTAGAGAGTGTGATTTTAACAAGTGGATCCCAAAGAATAGAAACATAGTCTAGGTTAACGGCAGAGGAAGAGATGGATTTTAACAAGTGGATCCCAAAGAATAGAAACATAGTCTAGCCTATTCCATGTAGGCAGAAGATTGAGCTTCCTAAATTTTGATAACAAAGAGATATCCCCAATATATCCCATTTGGTAGAACATCTTGATGATTTCAGAGGAAGAGATGGATTCAGGATCAATAATACCATTTATAGAAGAAAACCCCAGCATCATCTAGAACCGGACTTTGGAGATGGAGGTTTTGTGTGAATCGATATCAAAAGTAATCAAACCTTCGCTCTGATTGTAGTTTGCAGATGAGAACGCCTTGCACAGACAAACTAAAGGTACAGATTCAAACATTGTGAGGGCTTGAGCCAGTGGAGAGTATGTATGCATTCAATGATTGCCTTGAGGACGTTAGAGTAACGGGACGAATCAAGATCTAGAGACAAATTCTGGTTTGGCTTGATGTTCAGCAAGACAGTAGAAGCAATTTGACCAGCATGAGAAGTGGTTTCAGATGAGGCAGCCATGGAAGTAACTGTGAAGACGATGATGAATAATGTAGAGAAAAAGACGGTTTGTTGCCTTGAGAGAATTTGAATTATGTGATAGTGGTGAGAGAAACTCAATCGAAGACATCCATTTTATACGTCATCATATGTGAGAGAAAAGTTGCAATTAACAGTTCATTATCCCTGAAAACTAGACTTGATAGTCGTGACATTTGTACTTGTCAGACGACGTTACAACTGACACACATTATGTCAGTCAATGAAAAAGGACACGCCTTAATTTGAATCCTTATCCTCCAAGAAAACCATTGTTTCTGTTTCTATCATACGAAGTGAAAGCCAATACATCATATCCTGTTCTCGGAATAATAGTAACCACATGAATTAGTACAAGACTTGGAAAATCGTGAAGATTTTTGTGCAAGAGTGCCATAGAAAAAGAAATAAAGCAAAGTAAATTTTTGGGATTTAGTGATGTCAACTAAAAGTGACATGAAATGCAGATTAATCCCGGGAAACGATCTCTTCCTTTGAAGTGAAGAGAGACTCAGAAGTGCTTGTGTAGTTTCCCGTTGAATTATGATCATCGATTTGTTGAGAAATAGTGAAATATATCTTTTGAGTAGGCTTCAAGGGTTCCTTCAGCTTCAATCAAATTCTAAAACTCAACATAAGTCCGAAAGCCTGGAAGAAGTACTTGTTGGACCAGTGTAGCCATAAAAACAAGTAAGCTTTGGATCTTTTAAGTGGCTGGATAGTATAGAAATCTCAAGAAAATAAAAATTGGATCTTTTGGGAAGAAAAGTCTTGGGTCGAGAGCTTTTCATTAAGAACTTGCAAAAAAAAAAAAGAGATATCAGTCTTTTAAAGGTACCAACCAAAAGGTTATAAACGTCAATTCCTTGGTGAAAAATCTAGAAGATATTAATTGTTCACCATCAATTTTGAAACTGATTTCAGATTTTGAGTTTCATTCAAATCGTAGTGATAACGATTTTATGATCATAAACACAAAAGTTGTGTAACCATAAACCTCTGCGGTAATTGCTAGAGTCTTAAGGGTTACGCTTATGAATGCGAAAATGATGGAGAAATATTGGAGGTGATCCCAAAAAAAAACTATACATCTGCTATACGAGAATGACAAAGCAGTCAACTCTTAACTCAATTTGAGAAGAGTAAGGTAGCTCAATGACTTATGTGAATTTTTAGCCTGATTGGGAAGAAACAATCGGAATGAAAGTTTCATTAAGGCTTCAACATAGAGTCTCAGAGGCTTAGGTCAATATGCAACAACATACTTCTAGGGACAGTTAGCTAGTACATAGATTCGGAATTATATACATGTCCTATCATTCTGAATTCAGGTAACAAGAATTTATACCTAAGGTAAGAACGTATTCTGGAAATAACACACATAAAAATAAAAATAAAGAAAAATATTTTTGGAATTTTTTGAATTATCTAAAACATAAATAAAATATTTTTGTAAGTTTTGGTTTTCTGAAAATAAAAGAAAAAAAGAAAGAAAAAAATTGTTTTTGTGATTTTTGGATTTTCCTAAAAAATAACAAAAAATAAAGAAAATATTTTTGATTTTAAATTTTCTAAAAATAAAATGAAAATATTAAGAAAAATAAATTTTGAAGCATAAAAGAAAAGTGACTTCCGAATCATTCCGAATGCTCGAAGTCAATCGGAAGACAGATATTATAGAAAGTATACATAGGCATTCCGAATCCCAGATGAAAAGTACATTCCGAATCATTCTGAATGCTCAGAACGTGAACAGTAGCTTCCGATTAAGAAAGAGATTATGGAACTGAATCAACTTCTTTCATTCTGAGACCTTGTAAAATACGATTGAACGTTGTTTCTGGTAAGGTCTTTGTGATGATATCAGTCGGTTGATTAGATGATCTTACAAAATGTACTTCAACGTTTCCATCCTCAACATGATCCTTAATGAAATGAAATCTTAGTGAAATATGTTTTGTCTTCGAGTGTTACACTGGATTATGGCAAACCAATTGCATAGTATAATGGAATCCTCTTCATATTGATCCCGTAATCTCTAATCTGAATTTGAATCCAAACAACTTGTGATATACATGATGCAGTAGCGATATACTTAGCTGTAGCAGTGTATAAGGAGATGCATGTTTGTTTCTTAGATTGCCGACTAACTAGTTTGCCATCCAGAAACTGACATCCTCCGGTTGTACTTTTACGATCAAGACCGCATCCACCAAGATCAACATCATAATATGCTTGTACAAAGAATCCGGAGTTAGAAGGGTACCAGATTCCGAGAGATGTGGTTCTTTTCAGGTAATGAAGAATATTCTTCACTGCAGTCATATGTGGTTCACATGGATTCGCCTAAAACCTGGCATAATAGCAAACAACAAACAGTATAACTGGACAACTAGATGTTAGATACATTAAAGATCCAATCATTTGTCGATAAAGATTCATATCAGATGTTGGCTTGTCCAAGGATGGTGTAAGCCTCGTTCTGAATGTCATTGGAACCTTGACCCTAGAATCTCCACCATTCCAAATTTCGCAAGTAATGTCTTCTTGTAAGCCTCCTGGTAGATTAATATACCCTACGAACTTTGTCTAATATTTAAACCAAGGAAAAAGTTAATAGGACCCATTGAGCTCATCTCAAAGTTAGTTTCCATCAATTTTTGGAATTTAGCTATTAATGTAGGATTAGTGGATCCGAAAATGATATCATCAACATAAATTTGGATGATCATTAAATGGTCACCATCTTTCTTGTGAAAGAAGGTTGGGTTGACCGAGCCTTGTTTAAATTTGGATTGTTTCAAGAATCGAGTTAGGGTTTCATACCATACACGAGGTGCTTGCTTTAGACTATACACAAACTTATCCAAAATATAGCAATGATTTGGATATTTTTCATTTACGAAACCTAGTAGTTGTTCCACATAGACTATTTCCTCTAATTCATTATTCAAAAATGCACATTTCACATCCATTTGATAGACTTCGAAATTTTTATGAACAACATAGGTGAGGAAAATCCGAACATATTCTAGCCTTGTAAGAAGTACGAATGCCTCCTCATAGTCTATGCCTTCCTCATGGTAGTATCCCTTTAAAACTATTCATGCCTTGTTCCGAATCACATTGCCTTCTTTTTCAAGTTTATTTCATAATACCCATTTCAATCCTAGCATAGATGCATCCTTCGGAGTTGGAATCAATCTCAATACTGTGTTACGCTCAAACTCATTAAGCTCTTCTAGCATAACTTGCACCCAATCGGAATGATCAAGAGCAATATTTACAGTTTAATAAGGATGTGATGCATATGGAAAGGAGTAATGAGTATGAACTAAAACACAATGGAAAAAATTGTGTTATCACCCATGTATTCAATAGAAGTGTGATCGATGAATAACAAGCTGGTCAAATGCCAATCTCACTATGTTGGTTAGCAAAAAGGAAGTTGAGTAGGTACTCAACCAAGGAGATGAAATTTACGTGCTTGCTAAAAAAGAAGACCCAAAGGTGGAGGAGAAGGTGCAAGAAGAAGGCCTGATTGCAAATTTGCTCATGGAGTATCGAGATGTGTTGCCAACTGAATTACCACCAGGCTTTCCCCTAATCCGGGGTATTGAACATTAGATTGATCTTGTTTCAGGTGCATCTTTTGCTTACAAGGCTACTTACTGTTACGATCTAGAGGAAACCAAGGAGTTGCAGAGGTAAATTGACGAGTGGATGAGCAAGGGTATGTTTGTGAGAGCCTAAGTCCATATTTTGTTCATGTTCTACTCGTACCCAAAAAGGATTGGACATGGAAAATGTATATATATATATATATATATATATATATATATATATATAGTAGAGTTGTGAACAATATAACCATTAAGTATATGTTTCCCATTCCTAGACTTGATGAAATGTTAAATGAATTACATGTTTCAGTGGTATTTTTTTAAATTGACTTGCGGAGTGGGTATCATTTGATTCACATGCGTAAAGATGATGAGTGGAAGATAACCTTTAAGACTAATCATGGGTTGTATGAATGGACTGTGACGCCATTTGATCTTACGAATGCACCTAGTACTTTTATTAGAATAATGAATGAGGTGTTGAAATCTTTTTTGGGTAGGTACATAGTCGTATACCATGATAACATTTTGATATATAGAAAAACTAGGGAGGATCATTTGGTGCATTTAAAAAAAGTATTCGGGACTCTTAGAGCATAAAAATCTATAGGAAGCAAGAGAAATGTCCATTTCTGGTGGAGAAAGTGATATTCTTGGGTTATGTCTTTTCTAAAGATGGTGTATCGGTAGACCAGTCCAAGATTAAGGCAATCAATTTATGGACTACTCTTACTAATCTTTTGGAAGTTAGATCGTTCCATGGTCTTGCTTTATTTTATAACATGTTTATTCGCGATTTCAGTACCGTTACGAGTCTAATCACAAGTTATTTGAAGAAAGTAGATTTCACATGGGGAGAAGTGTTGGAATAGTGTCTAAGGCTGCAACTATATTTGGCAAGTATTTGACCCGGTTGTGCATGGTCCTTTTGGGTTGCCTTCACCATAGCAACTTGACAGGATGATTTATAATGAGAGAAGAAATATTATTAATATATTATGAGAATAATATAAGGAATAATAATATTATTATTTGATTAATATAAGTCATAAATTAATTAGGAATTAATTTGGTGACTTAAAGATATTAATTGAATAAAGGGACATAAACTGTCAATTGTATGATAGTTGTACTTTGGGCTATAATCCCTTATGGATAAGGGGTGTGGACGGTTTTGGGGTTTGGAAGGACCTAGAATTCGTCCAAGGCTTATCATTAGGGATATTGGATTGCTTAGGGCCTAAGTTATCCAGTTAGGGTTTAAGGGTGAAACCCTAGGAGGCTCACTAGTATAAATAGACCTAAGGGGTCAAGGAAATCGGCACTCTTGCTTTTGAAGAAACCCTGACCGATTTCTTCCCCTCCTCCCTTTCTCTCTAATCATCCTCTTGCTAAGTTGGTGTTTGTAAGCCATTAGAGGAGTGACAATTATGACTCTAAAGCTCCAAGGACAAGAAGATTCAAGCAAGTGATTCAAGGTAATCTTTCAAATCTAATTTCTTATGTTATTATACTAGAATTATCATTAGAAGTCTTGGATACAGTGCATGTTCAATTAGAGAAACCAGGATCCAAGCATTAGGGTTTGTATGTGCACATAGGAATGTTCTTATGGCTCAAACCCATCAGTGGTATCAGAGCCTTGATTGGTTTCTATTGAATTGATGCATTGGTTGCTTGATTGTTATTTGCAAAATTCGATTTTTTGTCTTCTGCCTGATGAACTCGGCGAGTCCCATAGTGGTACTCGGCGAGTAAACCTCAGCTCGGCGAGTCCATTGTGGTACTCGGCGAGTTCGAGTGTTAGAAAGAGCTAAGTTCGGGATTTCTTGTTGTTTATCTTATGGAAACTTGCCTTTATCTTAATGGGTCAATATAAATCCGATTTTAATATATATTTGAGTATATCCTTGACCTAATACAAGATATTTACCAAATAATTGAATAATAATTTCCTTATGTGATAATTGATTAATTATTTTAATTAAATTGGTAAATTGTTCTGCAAGAAACAATTAAATAAATCAAATATGGATAATTATGTGATTAAATGTTAATTTAGATTTTTTGTTATTTGATCCTTTATGTTTTGAAAAGTTTAAAACTTGTCCTCAAGTTTTGAAATTTATGTTTTGTGATTAAAAGTTTAATTTAGACAATTTAAATTCAAACCCTAGAATTTTACAAGTTTAAAATTAAACCCTATACTAATATAATATTACAAGATTAATATATATATATATATATATATATATATGTGTGTGTGTGTGTGTGTATAATTAAAATGCTAGTCTTACCGTTAGTAGGCCTCATTCACGAAGCCGGTCTATAAGGTGGGTATAAGGTTGCTGCCTATAAAATGGCGCTTAATGGGTGTACACTCTCACCTACCGCTTGCTTGATCGGTGGAGGGTCGTTAGCCGAACGGGTAGGATAGGGCAACTCTATCTCCTCATTGAAAGTATAATATTAAATATAAAGTAACTACATGTTTTTCAAATTCTCAATCCTAGTTACTTTAGGAAAAGTGAACTGATGCAATCCCATGAAATTACACTTTGCACCCTTGCTAAGAAGTTAGTGGAGCGTGTATGGTTTACTGACACACTAATTGGTTCTAAGCAAAGGTGGCAAAGGCTGATTCATTGTTTATCATAGTTCGATGGAGCGTGTGTGGTTTAATGGCACATCGAATAGGTGATTGTTAGAATGAAGGCACCGTGTAGATTTGCATGGTTATTCACACCCACTTTGTGATCCTTGGTACCCCAGTCACAAACGAGAGGGGCATATCGAGATTTAAACATGCCATTGAAAAGTTCAATGAATCTCATCGAAACCTAGAAATTCTCAATACGTTTAGAACTTAAAGTTAGATTTTCATGGTGGAGAATTAGTGAATCGTCATTCACTTACCTTCAAGTTGTTTGCATGTTGGATTACGGATCCCTTTTCTAATATGTAAATAGCGTTGTTGGATCCTAACCCTAATTTTTCTCATTGGGTGATAATTAGGGATTTTAAATTCTATGGAATCAATTTATCCATTGTATTTGTAGATGTCGAACGCGAACAACATTGCTGCTAGCTCGTTCACATTGATGAGCCTTTGCCAAAAGGTGACTTTCGATGGAACAAACTTTAGCGAATAGATAAGATACATTCGCATGATTGCTCACTACGAGGACAAGGAGTATGTCCTTGATGAGAAGCTCGAGAAGATCAACCTAGAAATCGCTACTCTGGCTGAAATGACTGCTTTTGAGACTCATGAACGTGATGCGACGAAGGTTCATTGCATCATGATTGCCACAATGAACGCCTAATTCCAAAAGTGCTATGAGGACATGTATCCGTACGAAATGCACCAAGACTTGTTGGAGAGATACCACCAAAATGCGAGGCAGGAACGTTACGAGATCTTCACTAACACGATCTCCGCTAACCGTACACTGGCAAAAGATGCAAAGGTATGCCGATCGTCTTTGCAAGTTGAATGTCGACTTTGGGGAAGACTTGGCTATCGACATGGTCCTTCACTCCTTGCCTCCGTGTTACAATCAATTTAGGATGACCTACCACATGAACAAGGAAGAGGTCACCCTAAGTAAGCTCCAAGGTCTCCTTAGGGTTGCTGAGAGCAACCTCAAGGACAAGTCTGTTGCACCCACTCCCAATCCACCCGCTGCTCCTGTTTTGGCCATTGGGCAGGGAAGAGGCAAGAAGAGGAAGGCTCCATCTAGGAGCCACCGCAAGGGAAAGTCCCGAGATGGTTCCTCTTCTAATGGGACCAAAGTTGATCCTGCCAAGCCTAACCCTAACCCAAAGGAGGCAGAGTGCCACCATTGCCACAAAATAGGGCATTGGAAGAGAAGCTGCCTAGAATACCTGCAAGCCATCAGAGAAGGAAAGATCAAGCCGTCTTTCGCAGGTATATACATAATTAAATCTAATGATTCATCTCATGTTATTTCTTAGGTCCTCGATACCAGGTGTCGTTACCACATTTGTTCTAAATTGCAAGGACTAAGAAGAAATAGGGATGTGGAGCTTGGAAGAATAAATCTAATCATGGGGAACAGAAGATCGTCACCTGTGACCAAGATTGGAGTGTATTCTTTAGTGCTTAGTAATGGATTATGTTTAGATTTGAATAATTGTTGCTACTTGCCAGAAATGGCAAGAAACATCATTTTGTTTCATGGTTCGTTTAGACAAGGATTTAGATTTTCTTTTAATAATGAGAATGGTTCAATTTATGCTTATCTAAATGGTGTCTTTTATTTTGAAGCAATGCCATGTAATGGAATTTATGAAACTGTTATGATTGTAGATAACCTAGGAAATGATGTTTTGTGCATGGATTCTTCCAATCGTATGGATAGAGCATCCTTGTGGCATTGTCGTCTTGGACATCTCAACAAGAAGCGCATAGCCCAACTCCAAAAGGATGGAGTGTTGGAGTCATTTGACCTTAGATAAGATGACACATGTGAGTCTTGTTTACTTGGAAAGATGACCAAGTCACCCTTCACTAGCACATGTGAAAGGGGTGAGGGTTTATTGGATCTCATACATACCGATGTATGTGGACCCTTTAGATCAACCACAAAGGATGGGAACCGCTTCTATGTGAATTTTACCGATGACTATAGTAAATATAGGTATGTCTACTTAATCAAGCAAAAGTCAGAAACGTTTGAAAAGTTCAAAGAGTTCAAGAATGAAGTGGAGAATCAATTGGGCAGGAAAATCAAGATGCTTCGATCCGATCGAGGAGGAGAGTACCCAAGTCTTGAATTACACGACTATCTAAAAGAGTGTGGAATAGTTTCACAATTGACGCCACCTAGGACACCGCAATTGAATGGTATGGCAGAAAGGCATAATCGAACCTTGTTAGACACGGTCCGCTCTATGATGAGTCGTGCTTCACTACCTATCTCATTCTGCGGGTATGCCTTAGAGACTGCCGCCCATATCCTTAACCGAGTCCCTACTAAGAAGGTTGCCAAAACACCTCACAAAATGTGGACAAGGAAAGCTCCCTCGTTAGCACATATCAAGGTTTGGGGTTGTCAGGATTTCGTAAGACAGGATACTCGCGACAAGATCGAACCTCGTAGTGAGCGATGTATTTTCATCGGCTACCCACAGAAATCCTTTGAATATCTCTTCTATAGACTGAGTGACAATGTTGTCCTCGTTGCGAGGAGAGGGATTTTCCGAGAGCGAGAACTCATAAGCCAAGGAGACAGTGGGAGGCAAATCGAGCTTGAAGAGATTCAAGAATCGATTGAGGAAGGAACCTCTACCGCTGGCACTCAACCCGAGGAGGAAACTCCGGTTGAACCTATTGACCAGTCCTTACCTCTTAGACATTCCGAAAGAGTTAGAGTTCAACCCCAGTTTTATGGTTTTCATATTACTACCGAAGGGGACACGTATGTTAGTGATGGTACACTAATAAATCTAGATGAACCTAATAGCTTTAAGGAAGCAATGGCAGGCCCGGAGTCTGAAAAATGGAAAGAGGCAATAGACAGCGAGATCAAATCCATGTATGACAACCAAGTTTGGAATTTGGTTGATAATGTTCCCGGACGTAAGACCATTGGGTGCAAATGGATCTTCAAGAAGAAGATCGACGTGGATGGAAATGTACACACATATAAGGCGCGATTGGTTGAGAAGGGCTTTACTCAAACTCCCGGAGTTGACTATGATGAGACCTTCTCACCAGTTGCGAAGATAAAATCTATTAGAGTGATGATAGCTATTGACGCATTTCATGATTAGGAAATTTGGCAAATGGATGTGAAGACCGCTTTCCTTAATGGGAAGTTGGCTGAGGATGTTTACATGGCTCAGCCAGAGGGTTTTGTTGATCCGAAGCATCCAAATAGAGTGTGTAAGCTTGAGAAGTCCATTTATGGACTTAAGCAAGCGTCTCGCAGATGGAATATTTGCTTCGATGAGAAAGTCAAAGAGTTTGGATTTGTACGAAGCGAAGATGAATCATGTGTATATGTCAAAGCCAGTGGGAGCATAGTTAGCTTTCTCGTGCTTTATGTCGATGACATATTACTCATAGGAAACGACATCCCGACTCTGCAGGAGGTTAAGTCCTGGCTCGGGAAGTGCTTCGCTATGAAGGACCTCGGAGAAGCTTCCTATATCTTGGGAATAAGGATAGTGAGAGAACGGAGTAAGAGACAAATAGGACTTAGTCAGAACACTTACTTAGATAAAGTACTAAAACGTTTTAGTATGGAAAATTCGAAGAAGGGAGAATTACCGATACAAAGTAATGCCAAGTTGAGTAAGACTCAAAGTCCGAGTACCGAAGTCGAAATAGCAGAAATGAGCAGAGTACCATACGCTTCCGCAGTTGGCTCAATCATGTATGCTATGACTTGTACTCGCCCTGATGTAGCCTTTGCTTTGAGCCTGGTTAGTAGATATCGAGGGAACCCTGGCAGAGCCCATTGGATTGCGGTCAAGAATATCCTTAAGTACCTTCGGAGGACCAAGGAATGGTTTTTAGTCCTCGGAGGGAGTGATGACTTGAAGGTGTGAGGGTATAGTGACGCTAGCTTTCAAACCGACAGGGACAATTACTGTTCGCAGTCGGGCTGGGTCTTTACCCTTAATGGAGGAGCAGTAATTTGGAAGAGTTCCAAGCAGGAAACCATAGCTGATTCAACGTGCGAATCAGAGTACGTTGCAGCGAGCGAAGCGTCGAAGGAGGCAATATGGTTAAAGAACTTCATTGGTGATCTTGGAGTTGTGCCTACCAACAAAGAGCCTATGGAGATTTTCTGTGATAATGAAGGAGCGGTTGCCTTGACCAAGGAACTGAAGGATCATGGTAGATCTCGTCATTTCGACATAAAATATCATTTTATTAGACATCGAGTAGAAGAAGGACACCTCGTGGCGAGGAGGATATCATCAGAAGATAACCCAGCAGATCCGCTTACAAAGGGACTGAGTAGGGTTAAGCATTTGCAGCATGCTAGGAGTATTGGGCTGAAAGATGATATTAGATTAGATTAGATGATTTTAGAAACTTGTAATAGATAAATGTAATTTAACATTTGATGAATAAATAAAGGAATATTATTTATAAGTAAAGTTACTGTCTTATGTTAAATGTTTAACTATTGTTTCACTTTGCATGTTTTGACTTCCAGAATAATTGAGTTTATTTAAAATAATCGAATTATTCGAACAATCCACAATCGTTCATATGTTGGAAGTAGATATGAATGAAGATTGTCATGAATTGGTATGTAGATTGTCTAAATGGTATTAGACATAGCAAAGTTTGCTGCAACGTTCATGAGGGCTTATGAACTAGTTTTGAGCATTGGAACGAACCCGCGCTTGCTGGAATCACCTTATGGAATTTGATGAAAAGGTTGATCGCAAGACGATAATATCATATGGTCTTAAAACCTAGATATATGGTTTGTTATTTGTTAATTGGTTGTACATTGATAATGCGAAACCGCATCAGTAAATTGATGTTATAAAACGCATTGTTGTGTATAATTGATTAATGAGTAAGTAAATGCATATAAGTCGAAGTTTATCTGCTAATTTTATCCTAAGAGGGTAAAAGTGATATCTCGGCCGCTCGATGATTTGATTTGACTTATGTGCCGGGCCCAGTCAGAACTGAATTGATGTGTTCAATTAAGTTCTATGTCAAATAAATCTGAGATCGAGAAACCAAATGCTAGACAGTTGGTTCCATAGAATTGTCAGCATGATATCTAAACAGAGGACTGTACGATCCCTTATCTAAAGGACAGGATTGATAAGATCAGAGTTTGACAAAGTCTTTGAGAGCTACGATTGCTAATCGGTTTATACTTGTATATATGGTTACTAGAATTATCCAAGTGGGAGACTGTTGGAATAGTGTCTAAGGTTGCAACTATATTTGGCAAGTAATTGACCCGGTTGTGCATGGTCCTTTTGGGTTGCCTTCACCATAGCAACTTGATAGGATGATTTATAATGAGAGAAGAAATATTATTAATATATTATGAGAATAATATAAGGAATAATAATATTATTATTTGATTAATATAAGTCATAAATTAATTAGGAATTAATTTGGTGACTTAAAGAGATTAATTGAATAAAGGGACATAAACTGTCAATTGTATGATAGTTGTACTTTGGGCTATAATCCCTTATGGATAAGGGGTGGACGGTTTTGGGGTTTGGAAGGACCTAGAATTCATCCAAGGCTTATCATTAGGGATATTGGATTGCTTAGGGACTAAGTTATCCAATTAGGGTTTAAGGGTGAAACCCTAGGAGGCTCACTAGTATAAATAGATCTAAGGGGTCAAGTAAATCGGCACTCTTGCTTTTGAAGAAACCCTGGCCGATTTCTTGCCCTCCTCCCTTTCTCTCTAATCATCCTCTTGCTAAGTTGGTGTTTGTAAGCCATTAGAGGAGTGACAATTGTGACTCTAAAGCTCCAAGGACAAGAAGATTCCAGCAAGCGATTCAAGGTAATCTTTCAAATCTGATTTCTTATGTTATTATACTAGAATTATCATTAGAAGTCTTGGATACAGTGCATGTTCAATTAGAGAAACCTAGATCCAAGCATTAGGGTTTGTATGTGCACATAGGAATGTTCTTATGGCTCAAACCCATCAAGAAGATGCTCAAAAGGCCTTGATGAAGGTCATGGAATTATTATGTGTTGCTCCTGTTTTGGCTCTTCTCGACTTTTCGCAACTATTTGAGGTGGAGTGCGATGCAAGTGGCATTCGCATTGGAGCTATTTTGATTCAATAAAAACACCCTACTACTTATTTTTCCAAGAAGTTAGGAGGTGCTCATTTGAATTATTGCACATATGACAAGGAATTCTATATGATTACTTGTGTATAAATCATTTTATTTTGCACTCATATCATGAATCTTTAAAATATATCAATGGGAAGAAGATGTTGAACACAAGACATGCCAAGTGGGTGGAGTTCTTCTAATCTTTTCACTTTTCTTAAAGTATAAGGATGGAAAGAGCAACATGGTAGTTGATGCTTTCTCGGGGCGATATACTTATCTAGCAACTTTGGAAGCTCGTTTGCTAGGATTCGAGACCTTGAAGGGTTATTATGAAACTAACCTGGATATTGTAGATTTATTTGTGAAATGTTCAGGTAGTTCAGATGGTGAACTTGTAATGCAAGATGGCTTTCTCTTCAAAGTGATGGGTTTTAGCCATAAGAACTTTCCTATGTGCGCATGCAAAACCCTAATGCTTGGATCTAGGCTTTCTAATTAAACATGCTTTGAATCCAAGACTTCTAATGACTAATTAGGTATAAGAACAATACAAAATCAGATCTAGAAGTTTACCTTTGAATCTCTTGTTTGATCTTGTTGTCTTGGAGCTCTAGAGTCACAATTGTCACTCCTCTAATGGCTTACAAACACCAACTAGCAAGGAGGATGATTTGAGAGAGAGAGAGAGGAGAGGGAAGATTCGGCCAGGGTTTCTTTTCCTTAGAAGAGGTGCCGAATCCCCTAGCTCTAGGGGTCTATTTATACTTGTAGACTCCTTAGGGTTTCACCTTTAAACCTTAGTTGGATAATCTTTCCTTAAAGCAATCCAAATCCTTACCATAGATAAGCCTTGGACGATTTGAGGCTATCCCTAGCCCTAGAATCCGTCCATCCACTATCCAATAAGGATTTACAGTCTAAAGTGTAACTATCAAACAATTGACAGTTTATACCCTCTTATTTAATTAATCTCTTTAAGTCACCAAATTAATTCAATTAATTTATGACTTATATTAATCAAATAACAATATTATTATTCCTTATATTATTCTCATAATATATTAATAATATCTATTCTCTCATAATAAATCATCCTATCAAGTTGCTATGGTGAAGGCAACCCAAAAGGACCATGCACAATCGGGTCAAATACTTGCCTAATATAGTTGCAGCCTTAGACACTATTCCAACTGTCTCCCACTTGGATAAGTCTAGTAACTATATGCACAAGTACAATCTGATTCGCAATCATAGCTCTCAAAGACGCTGTCAAACTCTGATCTAATCAATATTGTCCTTTAGATAAGGGATCGTATAGTCCTCTGTTAGATATCATGCAGACAATTTTATGGAATGATTAGTCAAACATTTAGGTTTCTAGATCTCCGATTTATTTGACATAGAACTTAATCGAACACATCAATTCAGTTCTGACCGGGCCCGGCACATAAGTCAAATCAAATCATCGAGCGGCCGAGACATCGCTTTTACCTTTTTGGGATAAAAGTTACAGATGAACTTCGACTTATATGCATTTACTTATTCATTAACCAACTACACACAACAATGCGTTTTATAACACCGAGTTACTGATGCGTTTTCGCATTATCAATGTACAATCAATTAATCAAATAACAAACCATATATCTAGGTTTTAAGACTATATGATATTATCGTCTTGCGATCACCCTTTTATATCATATTCCATAAGGTGATTCCAGCAAGCACGGGTTTGTTCCAATGCTCAAAACCAGTTCATAAGCACTCATGAACATTGCAGCAACCCTTTGCTATGTCTAATATCGTTTAGACAATCTACACACCAATTCATGACAATCTTCATTCATATCTACTTCCAACGTATGAACGATTGTGGACAATTTGAATAATTCAATTATTCTCAATAAACTCAATTATTCTGGAAGTCAAAACATGCAAAATGAAACAATAGTTAAATAATTAACATAAGATAGTAACATTACTCATAAATAAAACTCCTTTATTTAATCATCAAATGTTAATTACATTTATCTACTACACGTTTCTAATACTATCTAATCTATGCTAACATCATCCTTCAGCCCAATACTCCTAGCATGCTGCAAGTGCTTAACCCTACTCAGTCCCTTCGTAAGCGGATCTGCTGGGTTATCTTCTGATGATATCCTCTTCACTATGAGTTGTCCTTCTTCTACATGATGTCTAATAAAATGATATTTTCTGTCGATATGTCGTGATCTACCATGATCTCTTGGTTCCTTGGTCAAGGCAACCGCTCCTTCATTATCACAGAAAATCTCCATGGGCTCCTTTATGGCAGGTACAACTCCAAGATCACTGATGAAGTTCTTCTGCCATATTACCTCCTTCGACACTTCGCTCGCTGCAATGTACTCTGCTTCACACGTTGAATCAGCTACGGTTTCCTGCTTGTAACTTTTCCAAGTCACTGCTCCTCCATTCAGGGTAAAGACCCAGCCCGACTGCAAACGGTAGTTGTCCTTGTCGGTCTGAAAGCTGGCGTCACTATACCCTCGCACCTTCAAGTCATCACTCCCTCTGAGAACTAAGAACCATTCCTTCGTCCTCCGAAGGTACTTAAGGATATTCTTCACCGCAATCCAATGGGCTCTGTCAAGATTCCCTTGATATCTGCTAACCATGCTCAAAGCAAAGGCTACATCAGGGAGAGTACAAGTCATAGCGTACATGATTCAGCCAACTAGGAAGTGTATGGAACTCGACTCATTTCTGCTATTTCAGCTTCGGTACTCGGACTTTGAGTCTTACTCAACTTGGCATTACTTTGTATCGGTAATTCTCCCTTCTTCGACTTTTCCATACTAAAACGTTTTAGTACTTTCTCTAAGTAAGTGTTCTGACTAAGTCCTATTAGTCTCTTACTTCTTTCTCTCACTATCGTTATTCCCAAAATATTGGAAGCCTCTCCGAGGTCCTTCATAGCGAAGCACTTCCCGAGCCAGGACTTAACTTCCTGCAGAGTCGGGATGTCGTTTCCAATGAGTAATATGTCGTCGACATACAGAACGAGGAAGCTTACTATACTCCCACTGGCTTTGACATATACACACGATTCATCTTTGCTTCGTACAAATCCAAATTCTTTGACTTTCTCATCGAAGAAAAGATTCCATCTGCGAGACGCTTGCTTAAGTCCATAAATGCACTTCTCAAGCTTACACACTCTATTCGGATGCTTCAGATCCACAAACCCCTCTGGCTGAGCCATGTAAACATCCTCAGCCAACTTCCCATTAAGGAAAGCGGTCTTGACATCCATTTGCCAAATCTCATAATCATGAAATGCGGCAATCGCTAGCATCACTCTAATAGATTTTATCTTCGCAACTGGTGAGAAGGTCTCATCATAGTCAACTTCGGGAGTTTGAGTAAAGCCCTTCGCGACCAATCGCGCTTCATATGTGTGTACTTTTCCATCCACGTCGGTCTTCTTCTTGAAGATCCATTTGCACCCAACGGTCTTGCGGCCGGGTACATTATCAACCAAATTCCATACTTGGTTATCATACATGGATTGGATCTCGCTATCCATTGCCTCTTTCCATTTCGCAGACTCCGGGCCTACCATGGCTTCCTTATAGCTATTAGGTTCATCAAGGTTTATTAGTGTACCATCACTAATATACGTGTCCCCTTCGGTAGTAATATGAAAACCATAAAAATGGGGTTGAACTCTAACTCTTTCGGAACGTCTAAGAGGTAAGGATTCGTCAATCGGTTCAACCGGAGTTTCCTCCTCGGGTTGAGTGCCAGCGGTAGAGGTTCCTTCCTCAATCGATTCTTGAATCTCTTCAAGCTCGATTTGCCTCCCACTGTCTCCTTGGCTTATCAGTTCTCGCTCTCGGAAAACTCCTCTCCTCGCAACGAAGACAACATTGTCCTTTGCTCTATAGAAGAGATATCCAAAGGATTTCTGCGGGTAACCGATGAAAATACATCGCTCACTACGAGGTTCGAGCTTGTCGTGAGTATCTCGTCTTACGAAAGCCTCGCAACCCCAAACCTTGATATGTGCCAACGAGGGAGCTTTCCTTATCCACATCTCGTGAGGTGTTTTGGCAACCTTCTTAGTAGCGACTCGGTTAAGGATATGGGCGGCAGTCTCTAAGGCATACCCCCAAAATGAGATAGGTAGTGAAGCACGACTCATCATAGAGAGGACCGTGTCTAACAAGGTTCGATTACGCCTTTCTGCCATACCATTCAACTGCGGTGTCCTAGGTGGCGTCAATTGTGAAACTATTCCACACTCTTTTAGATAGTCGTAGAATTCAAGACTTAGGTACTCTCCTCCACGATCGGATCGAAGCATCTTGATTTTCCTACCCAATTGATTCTCCACTTCATTCTTGAACTCTTTGAACTTTTCAAAAGTTTCCGACTTTTGCTTGATTAAGTAGATATACCCATATCTACTATAGTCATCGGTATAAGTCACGTAGAAGCGGTTCCCATCCTTCTGTTGGATATAGGGTCTAAGTCCATAACTATATTTGGTATGTACTTGACCCGACCCGGCATGGTCCATTTGGGTTGCACTTCACCCGAACAATTTATGGATAATATTTGAGAATAGTACAAGTTATGATTTATTAATATATTATAAGTTCTAATATATTAATATAAGATCATATTATTTAATTAGTAGTGATCTATAATTAATCTAGGATTAATTTAGAGATCAAAGATATTACTAATTAAATATGGGCTTCTATATTTATATAGTGTGGGCTAGTGCTTATTTGGAATGGGCTAGGCTTGCATGGAAAAAGTCCATGGATACTCCATGGAGCTTTAACCCATGGATCTCATGGAAATGAAGAGACATGGGTATTAGGGTTTACATGGATGTAACCCTAATCCATCACACTATATAAAGGAGGCTTTGGTTCTTGAAATCACACTAGTTGACACTTGATGAGGTGAGGGCCGATTTCAAGATAGTAGTGACTATTCTCTCAAAGTTCCAAGTTTGTGGTGATTTGTGATTTCCACTTGAGGCATCCACACTATTGGTGCTAGGCTCTAAAACTCCAAGCAATCAACTACAACTTCAAGGTAAGTGTTTCAACTAGCTTTATTTGATTCATGTTCCCCATGCCATGCTAGTTAGGATATGAACCTTGGAAAAATAATTATTTGCATGTATCTTAGACAAACATAGATCCAAGGTTTATTAGGGTTGCATGTACACTTAGGAAGTGTTAGAATGATCAAAACCCATCAGTGGTATCAGAGCCTAGGTTTGTTTGTTTGATACTTGTTGCAATATTATGGAAAAAGTCGAAAAACTTGCTGTCTGACTGCTGGACTCGGCGAGTCCATGGGGGGCCTCGTCGAGTTCACTTGTATCTTCAACCTACTCGTCGAGTAGGTTCATGCACTCGGCGAGTAGGGTCGACAGAGTCCAGATTTTCGACTTTAGTTGCTGGAAATGGATTAGAAACATTACCCTAAACTGTTTTGGTACTTGAAAACCTGTTTTAGTTGGTGTAATGTCTTGCTAATTCATTTACAACAACTAGTTATCAAAATTACAAAGTTTTAAATGTGATTTTGATTCATGAAAGTGTTCATATTCATGTTCTTGTTCTTATGATGTTTAGATGATCATAGGAATTATTTGTAACCTATGTGGTAGTTTAATTCTTGATCATAATGTGTTTTAATGGTATCCATAACTTGTCCTCAAGTTATGGAAAACCAAAAGTCACTTGAGTTAAAAACCATTAAAAGAACACAAGAGTTAGAAAAATGAAGAGTCTTCATTTTATTACTCTAATAAACTCATAAGTTACAAGAAATGAAAAGTTTTGAAAGTTTACAAAACTTGCCCTCAAGTTTTGGAACAAGTAAAGTCAAGTTAAACTTTAGTTCCAACCCTTCGAATTTTAAAAAGTTAAAATTCAACCCTTATACTTATATTATTATGATTTAATTATATATATATATATATATATATATATATATATATGTATAAGAACAAAGTCGTCTTACCGCTAGTACGCCGAATTCACGAATCCGGTCTATAAGGTGGGTATAAGGTTGTTGCCTATAAAATGGCAACTTAATGGGTGTCCACTCTCACCCACCGCTTGCTTGACCGGTGGAGGGTCGTTAGCCGAACGGGTAAGACAAGGACTTACAAATTCTCATTAAAAGTATGATGAATATTATAAAGTAACTAAATGTTTTATTAAATTCCCAGTCTTAGTTACTTTAGGAAAAATGTGAATAAGGTGTTAATCCATGAAATTACACTTTACACTTTGTTTAAGTCGTTGGTGGAGCATGTGTGGTTAACCGGCACACTAACTTGGACTTAACAAGGTAGGTAAAGGGTGACTTAAGGTTTATTATAGTATCGATGGAGCGTGTGTGGTTTACCGGCACATCGATTGAGTGATAAACTTTAAGGGTACCAAGTGATTTGCATGGTTACTTCACACCTCATTTTGTGATCCTCGGCATCCCAGTCACAAAACTTGGAGGGCACACTCGAGATTGAAACATGCCTTTGAAAAGTTCATTGAATCTCAAAGAATCTAGGAATTTCTAAGAACCAATCAAAAACCTAATATTTAAATGTTTCGGTTTTCGTGGTGGAAATTGGTGAATCGTCATTCACCTACCTTTCGAATATGTTATAGCTTGGATTACGACATACCTCTTCTAAGTTATAATATATTGTGATTGGATCCTAGCCTTAATATTACATTTGGGTGTTTTATTAAGGACTCTCTTAATATCTAAACTAATCTTGTTCTCTTCTTTCAGATGTCTTCTAACAATGCTACTTCTGGCTCTAATCTTAATGGCTCCTTTACCCTTATGAACTTGTGTGGGAAAGTCACCTTTGATGGATCCAACTTCAATGAGTGGATCAGAAACATCAGGATGATTACCCGCTACGAGGACAAAGAATATATCCTTGACAAGGAGCTTAAGGAGATTGATGAGACCACTGCAACTCCTCAGGAGATCGCTGACTTTCGGGCACATGAAAGGGATGCTACGAAAGTGGCTTGCATCATGATGGCCACGATGACAGCGGAACTCCAAAAGTCTTATGAGGATTTCTACCCTTATGAAATGCACCAAGATTTGATGGAAAGATACCATTAAAGTGCACGACCAGAGAGGTATGAAATCATCTGCTCCATGATAACAGCCATGATGAAGGACAGGGAATCCGTCACGAGCCACATGCAGAAAATGCAAAGGTATGTGGATCGTTTGCTGAAGCTTAATGTGAACTTCCCTGAGGATCTTGAAATAGATATCATTTTTCACTCCTTACCATCGTGCTATGATCAATTCCGCATGACATATCACATGAATAAGGAAGAGGTCACACTCAGCAAACTTCAGGGATTTCTCAAGACCGCAGAAACAGGTCTTTAGGGGAAGTCGGTTGTTAACACTCCTACTCCAAACTCTACTCCGGTTTTGGCAATCAGGAAAAGTCGAGGGAAGAAAAGGAAGAGTTCTTCGAAGGGTACCAAGGGTCGGACCCTTGATGGCTCTTCTTCAAGTGGAACCAAGAAAGGTTTCATAACTCCTTCTTCTGACCCAAAAGAGGCTGAATGCTTCTATTGCCATGAAAAAGCTCATTGGAAGCGGAACTGCCCAAAGTACCAGCAGGATGTAAAGGATGGGAAAGTTAAACCCAACCATGCAGGTATTTACACTATCTTATCTAATAACTCACCCCATTCTAAATCTTGGGTCCTTGATACCGGTTGTGGTATTCATATTTGTTGTGACTTGCAGGGACTAAGAAGAAGTGAGAATGTGGAGCAAGGAAGAATAAACTTGATCATGGGGAATAGGAAAGCTTCACCTGTCACCAAGATTGGAGTTTATACTTTATCGCTAAGTGGTGGGTTTAATTTAGATTTGAATAAATGTTGTTATTCGCCAGGAATGGCAAGAAATATTATTTCCTTTCATGCTTTGTACAAACAAGGGTTTACCTTTTTCGTTTAATAATGAAGTTGGTTCTATTGATGCTTTCTTTAATAATGTTCTTTATTTTAAAGCATTACCTTGTGATGGTGTGTATGAAGCTGTATATGTTGTAGATAAATTAGGAAATAATGTTTTGTGTATTGATTCTATTAATAATAATAACTTGGATAAAGCATCATTATGGCATTGTCGCCTTAGACATATAAGCAAGAAACGCATAGGCCAACTCCAAAAGGATGGAGTCTTGGAGTCATTTGACCTAAAGTCAGATGATAGTTGCGAATCATGCTTACTTGGAAAAATGACAAAGTCACCCTTCATAGGCTCGTGTGAGAGGGGTGAAGGTTTGTTGGATCTTGTACACATGGATGTGTGTGGACCATTCAAACATGCCACAAGGGATGCTAATCGTTATTATTTGACTTTTACTGATGATTACAGTAGATATGGATATGTCTACCTAATCAAGAATAAGTCAGAGACTTTCGAGAAGTTTAAGGAATTTAAACAGGAAGTCGAGAATCAATTGGGCAGGAACATTAAGATGCTTCGATCCGATCATGGTGGTGAGTATCTTAGTTCAGAGTTCCTCGACTATCTTAGGGAATGTGGGATTGTCTCACAATTGACACCTCCCAGGACACCACAGTTGAATGGTGTAGCTGAGAGGCGTAATCGAACCTTGTTAGATATGGTTCGTTCCATGATGAGTCGAGCTACGCTACCAATCTCATTATGGGGGTATGCCTTAGAGACTGCCGCCCATATTCTTAATCTGGTCCCTACAAAGAAAGTTGCCATAACTCCTCACGAGATGTGGACTGGTAAAGTACCTAAACTAGACCACATCAAGATTTGGGGTTGCGAGGCTTTCGTGAGACGCAAGACTCATGATAAGCTCGAACCCCGAAGCGAGAGGTGTATTTTCATCGGCTACCCACAGCAATCCTTTGGTTACCTCTTCTACAGACCTAGTGATAATGTGGTCTTTGTAGCAAGAAGAGGAGTTTTTCGAGAGAGAGAATTTATAAGCCAAGGAAACAGTGGGAGGAAAATTGATCTTGAAGAAATTCAAGAGTCAAGTGGTGAAGGAACTTCAAACCCTAGCCCTCAACTTGAGGAGGAAACTCCTGTTGAGCCAGTTGATGTGCCTGTACCTCTGAGGCGTTCCACGAGAGCTAGGAATGCACCTGAGCATTATTATGGTTTCCATATTACTGCGGAAGGTGAGACACTTATTAGTGATGAGACACTAGTAGGTCTGGATGAACCTAACAGCTACACGGAAGCCATGGCAGGCCCTGAGGCTGCTAAATGGAAAGAGGCTATGGATAGCGAGATACAATCCATGTATGACAATCAAGTTTGGAACTTGGTTGAGAATGTACCTGGTCGTAAGACTGTAGGGTGCAAATGGATCTTCAAGAAGAAGACCGACATGGATGGTAATGTACACACTTATAAGGCACGTCTGGTTGCAAAAGGTTATTCTCAAACTCCAGGAGTTGATTATGATGAAACCTTTTCACCAGTGGCCGAGATAAAGTCTATTAGGGTTCTGTTAGCCATTGCTGCATTTCATGATTATGAAATATGGCAAATGGATGTCAAAAACGTTTTCCTTAATGGAAAGTTGGCTGAGGATGTTTACATGGTTCAGCCAGAGGGTTTTGTCAGTACAGAGTACCCCGATAGAGTGTGTAAACTCGAGAAATCCATTTATGGATTGAAATAGGCACCTCGCAGGTGGAATCTTTGCTTTGATGAGAAAGTCAAGGAATTTGGCTTTTCAAGGAGAGAAGATGAATCTTGTGTCTATATCAAGGCTAGTGGGAGCATAGTCAGTTTTTTGGTACTGTATGTGGATGACATACTACTTATAGGAAATGACATCCCAACCCTGCAGGAAGTAAACTCCTGGCTTGGGAAGTGTTTCGCTATGAAGGACCTTGGTGAAGCTGCCTATATCCTAGGGATAAAGATTTTGAGAAACAGGAGTAAAAGACTAATTGGACTTAGTCAAAGTACCTACTTGGACAAAGTGTTGAAAAGATTCAACATGCATAACTCCAAGAAAGGTGAGTTACCCATTCAGAGTAACGCCAGATTGAGTAAGACACAAAGCCCTAGTACTGAGGCTGAGATAGCAGAAATGAGTCGACTTCCTTATGCTTCAGCTGTAGGATCGATCATGTATGCTATGACGTGTACTCGACCTGATGTAGCCTTTGCTTTGAGCATGGTTAGCAGGTATCAGGGGAACCCTGACAAGGAACACTGGACTGCGGTAAAGAATATCCTCAAGTACCTGCGAAGGACTAAGGACTGGGTCCTTACCTTCGGTGGGAGTGATGACTTGAGAGTTGTAGGGTATAGTGATGCTAGCTTCCAGACTGATAGGGATAATTTCCGCTCTCAGTCGGACTGGGTCTTTACCTTAAACGGAGGAGCAATCACTTGGAAGAGTTCCAAGCAGGAGACAGTGGCTGATTCTACTTGTGAATCAGAGTATATAGCGGCAAGCGAGGCAGCAAAGGAGGCTATATGGCTAAAGAACTTCATCGGAGACCTTGGAGTTGTACCAACTATAAAAGAGCCAATGGAGATTTTCTGTGATAGCAATAGTGCGGTTGCCTTAGCCAAGGAACCAAGAGATCATGGGAGATCCAAACACATTGACAGAAAATATCACTTCATTAGACATCAAATAGAAGAAGGGATCCTCGTGGCGAAGAGGGTATCATCAGATGAGAACCCAGCAGATCCCCTCATGAAGGGACTGAGTAGGGTTAAGCATCTCCAGCATGCTCGGAGCATAGAGCTGAAGGATGATATAAGTTTTAGTAGTTAGATAAATTATGAAATTTGTAAAGTGTAATTGACATTTGATGATGAATAAAAGGTGTTTTATTTATGAGTAAAGTGTTGCTATCTCTTGTCAATCGTTTACTATATTTATTTTGCATGTTTTGACTTCCAGAATAATTATGTTTGGTATATCATATTATTCAAACCTCCACAGTCGGTCATATGTCGGAAGTAGGTATGAATCAAGACTGTCATGATTGGTTGCAGAGGTCTAAGGTGTTGGACATGGCTACAACAATCATGAGTGCTCATAACTTCTGAGCATTGGACTCAACCCACGCTCACTGGAATCACTTCATGGAATTTTATCTCGAGTGATCGTGAGACGGTAATATCATATAAGTCTTCAAACCTAGAGATATGATTTGTTACTTACGAGTTGGTTATGCATTGATTGTACGAAAACGCATTGGTAACTCGATGTTATAAAACGTGCTTTTGTGTGTAATTCAATGAGTGGTAGAACAAACATATGAGTCGAAGTTTATCTGTTCCTTCTTGGATTAGAAGCTGATATCTGGGCCCCTCGATGATTTTGTTTTGACCTATGTACCGGGCCCGGTCAGAACTAAATTGATGTGTTCAGTTGAGTTCTATGTCAAACAAATCGAAAATCGGGAAACAAATGTTGGATAATAAGCAAGACAATGTTCCATGTATTTGTCCTGCTGATATCTAGAACAGAGGATTATATGATCACTTATCTAAATGGCGCGTTCTAGTTCAACAGAGTTTAAAGAGCTACGATTGCTGATCGGTTCCTGAAGTTATACTTGCAACTATAGTTACTAGACTTATCCAAGTGGGAGACTGATGGATATAGTGTCTAAGTCCATAACTATATTTGGTATGTACTTGACCCGACTCGGCATGGTCCATTTGGGTTGCACTTCACCCGAACAATTTATGGATAATATTTGAGAATAGTACAAGTTATGATTTATTAATATATTATAAGTTCTAATATATTAATATAAGATCATATTATTTAATTAGTAGTGATCTATAATTAATCTAGGATTAATTTAGAGATCAAAGATATTACTAATTAAATATGGGCTTCTATATTTATATAGTGTGGGCTAGTGCTTATTTGGAATGGGCTAGGCTTGCATGGAAAAAGTCCATGGATACTCCATGGAGCTTTAACCCATGGATCTCATGGAAATGAAGAGACATGGGTATTAGGGTTTACATGGATGTAACCCTAATCCATCACACTATATAAAGGAGGCTTTGGTTCTTGAAATCACACTAGTTGACACTTGATGAGGTGAGGGCCGATTTCAAGATAGTAGTGACTATTCTCTCAAAGTTCCAAGTTTGTGGTGATTTGTGATTTCCACTTGAGGCATCCACACTATTGGTGCTAGGCTCTAAAACTCCAAGCAATCAACTACAACTTCAAGGTAAGTGTTTCAACTAGCTTTATTTGATTCATGTTCCCCATGCCATGCTAGTTAGGATATGAACCTTGGAAAAATAATTATTTGCATGTATCTTAGACAAACATAGATCCAAGGTTTATTAGGGTTGCATGTACACTTAGGAAGTGTTAGAATGCTCAAAACCCATCACCTTCGTGGTTGATCTAAACGGTCCACATACATCGGTATGTATTAGGTCCAATAGACCCTCACCCCTTTCGCATGAACCAGCGAAGGGTGACTTAGTCATCTTTCCAAGTAAACAAGACTCGCATGTGTCATCTTCCCTAAGGTCGAATGACTCCAACACTCCATCCTTTTGGAGTTGGGCTATGCGTTTCTTGTTGACATGTCCAAGGCGACAATGCCACAAGGATGCCTTATCCATACTATTGGATGAATCTATGTTCAAAACATCATTTCCTAAGTTATCAACAATCATAACAGTTTCATAAATTCCATTACATGGTACAGCTTCAAAATAAAAGACACCATTTAGATAAGCTAAAATAGAACCATTCTCATTATTAAAAGAAAATCTAAAACCTTGTATAAACAAACCATGAAATGAAATGATGTTTCTAGCCATTTCTGGCGAATAGCAACAATTGTTCAAATCTAAACTTAAACCATTCCTAAGCACTAAAGAATACACTCCAATCTTGGTCACAGGCGACGATCTTCTGATTAGATTTATTCTTCCAGCCTCCACATCCCTATTTCTTCTTAGTCCCTGCACATTAGAACAAATGTGGTAACCACAACCGGTATCAAGAACCCAAGAAATAGCATGAGATGAATCGTTAGATTTAATTGTGTATATACCTGTGAAAGACGGCTTGATCTTTCCTTACTTGATGGATTGCAGGTACTCTGGGTAGCTTCTCTTCCAATGTCCTATCTTGTGGCAGTGGTGGCACTCTGCCTCCTTTGGGTTAGGGCAGGGCTTAGCGGGATCAACTTTGGTCCCACTAGAAGAGGCACCATCTCGGGCTTTAACCTTACGATAGTTCTTAGACGAAGCCTTCCTCTTCTTTCCCTTTCCTTGTCCAATAGCCAAGACAGGAGCAGCGGGTGGATTGGGAGTTGGTGCAGCAAACTTGTCCTTGAAGTTGCTCTCAGCGACCCTCAAGAGACCTTGGAGTTTGCTTAGGGTGACCTCTTCTTTGTTCATGTGGTAGGTCATACTAAATTGATTATAGCTCGGAGGCAAAAAGTGAAGCACCATGTCGATCGCCAAGTCTTCCCCAAAGTCATCATTCAACTTGCGAAGACGGTCAACATACCTTTGCATCTTTTGCAGGTGCACGGTAAGAGACTCTCCATGACCCATCTTAGCGGAAATCATGTTAGTGAAAATCTCATAACGCTCTTGTCTCGCATTTTGGTGGTATCTGTCTAACAAGTCTTGATGCATCTCGTACGGGTACATGTCCTCATAGGACTTTTGGAATTTGGAGTTCATAGTGGCTATCATGATGCAATGTACCCTCGTTGCATCGCGCTCATGAGTTTCAAAAGCGGTCATTTCAGCCGGAGTAGCGATTTCAGGGTTATCTTCTCGAGCTTCTCCTCGAGGACATACTCCTTATCCTCATAGCGAGCAATGGTGCGAATGTATCTTATCCATTCGCTAAAGTTCGTCCCATCGAAAGTGACCTTTTGACAAAGGCTCATTAATGTGAAAGAACTAGCAGCAGCGTTGTTTGCGTTTGACGTCTACAAATAGAAAGGACAAAGGTAGATTAGAATATGAATCCCTAATTATCACCCAATAAGAAAAATTTGGGCTAGGATCCAACAACAATATTTACATATTAGAAAAGGGATGTCGTAATCCAACATGCAAATAATATGAAGGTAAGTGAATGACGATTCACTAATTCTCCACCATAAAAACATAACTTTAAGTCCTAAATGTATTGAGAATTCCTAGGTTTGGATGAGATTCATTGAAACTATTCAATGGCATGTTTAAATCTCGATATGCCCCTCTTGTTTGTGACTGGGATACCGAGGATCACAAAGTGGGTGTGAATTACCATGCAAATTCACATGGTGCCTTCATTGTAACGATCACCTATTCGATGTGCCGGTAAACCACACACGCTCCATCGAACTATGATAAACAATGAATCACCCTTTGGCACCTTTGCTTAGAACCAATTAGTGTGCCGGTAAACCACACACGCTCCACTAATTTCTTAGCAAGGGTGCAAAGTGTAATTTCATGGGATTGCATCAATTCACTTTTCCTAAAGTAACTAAGATTGGGAAATTTTAAAAAAAATGTAGTTACTTTATATTTCTTATTATACTTTTAATGAGAGGATGAGGTTGCCCTATCCTACCCGTTCAGCTAACGACCCTCCACCGATCAAGCAAGCGGTGGGTGTGAGTGTACACCCATTAAGCACCATTTTATAGGGCGCAACCTTATACCCACCTTATAGATCGGCTTCGTGAATGAGGCCTACTAACGGTAAGACTAGCATTTTAGTTATACATATATATATTAATCTTGTAATATTATATTAGTATAGGGTTGTATTTTAAACTTTTAAAAAAACTAGGGTTTGAAATTTAAATTGTCTAAATTAAAACTTTTAATCACAAAACATAAATTTCAAAACTTGAGGACAAGTTTTAAAGATTTAAAACATGGAGGATCAAATAACAAATAATTTTAATTAACAATTAATTCCATAATTATCCATATTTGATTTATTCAAGATTTCTTGCAAGATAATTACCAATTTAATCAAAATAATTAATTAATTATCATATAAGGAAATTAAATATTTTATTAGTTGATAAATATCTTTAATTAGATCAAGATTATAGTCATATATATCAAAAATATCAGATTAGGGTTGATCTAATATGATTAAGGCAAGTTTCCATAAGATAATTATCAAAAAATCCCGAATTTGGCCTTTCCTGACGCTTGGACTCGCCGAGTGCACCAAGGGACTCGGCGAGTCAAGCCAAATCGCCGAATCCACAATGGGACTCGCCGAGTCCATGACTCAGAAACATAAAAAAACGAATTTTTCAAGCAAGATTCAAGCAAACAAGCAACAATTTAATAGAAACCAAGCTAGTCTCTGATACCACTGATGGGTTTAGCCATAAGAACTTTCCTATGTGCGCATGCAAAACCCTAATGCTTGGATCTAGGCTTTCTAATTAAACATGCTTTGAATCCAAGACTTCTAATGACTAATTAGGTATAAGAACAATACAAAATCAGTGTAACATCCCGAAATATCAAGAGTAGAGTTGAAGGGCTAAAAGAGTAAGTTGTGAAAGAGTGACTCGGCGAGTCCATGGATGGACTCGGCGAGTAGAGTGGCGATTGGTTCGCGTGTTAAGTAGCCGACTCGGCGAGTCGGTGAGGAGGACTCGGCGAGTAGGCGCTGATTGGAGAAAACCCTAATTCTCGGGGTTGAGCCCTATATAAAGAACATTATGTTTTCCTCCCAGCCTCTTTATCACCCCTAGAGCCCCAGAAAACCCTAAATTGCGGTGAAGCACCATTGTTGAGTGGATTGGAGCTTGGAGAAGTAATTGTTGAAGGAATTTTGGGAGATTGAAGGCTTGGAGCAAGGGGCTTTGCTTGGATTCGAATTACATTGCAGTTGGGGCATCTCTTGGAGGTAATATCTCATTCTTGGGCTGTTGTTATGTTGTTTCTTCATTTTGGGGTTTGTGGGAACTTGTCTATGGATGTAATGGGAAGTCTAGAGGTTAGATCTGAGGTTGCTACCTCAGATCTGGAAGGGAGAATAATCAGAGAGCATGAAAGTCCCTGTGTTGGAGTGTTTAGTGAAGCTTTCATGTCCCAAACCCTAGCCCAATGTGCAAATGGCCTAGATCTCTTTGGATTCACGTAAAGTTTGCCACTTTACGTGATGGATGAGTGGTAGGAGGCTAGATCTATGTTTTGGAGCAATTGCATGGCCTGGAATGCTTCTGAATGGATTCAGACCGGTGGTATCCGGCGAGTCACATGGGTGTACTCGACGAGTTGCTTGAAGATGAGCTGGGACTCGGCGAGTTGGATGAAAATGGCCTGGAACTCGACGAGTTGTATGAACAACTCGGCGAGTAGGTTGATGATAGTCTTAGACTCGGCGAGTCTGTTCTTGGACTCGGCGAGTCTTGTCGAAGAGTACCGATATTCCCTGGTTGAGTCGAGAATCGGTGAGTCAAGGGATGACTCAGTGAGTTGTGTGCGAGTGGACTCAGAGTTGTTGGACTCGGCGAGTCTCGGAGTGACTCGGCGAGTTAGGTCGCGGATTGAGTGAAGTTCTGATTATAGGAACTCGGCGAGTCATAGGGTTGACTTGGCGAGTAGGGTCAGTCAGGGGTTGACTTTGACTGAGGACTTTGATTTTGACCAAGGGTTGACCGTTGACTTTTAGGGTTTGGTCAGCGATGTGGCCTTTGGGCCAAGAGAGGGGTAAAATAGTCTTTTACCCTTAAGAGGGTGCATTGAGAGGATTGATTCTAGTCTCGAGAGTTATAGTCATGAGAGTTTTGCCTTACGTGTTAGGCGGTGGCGAGTTCGAGATTCAAGTATGGAGATATCTGCTTTCTGCTTGCCAGGTGAGTCTTCTCACTATACTTTACCTTGAGTAGGTAACCAGAGTTATGTGACAGAGTATTTGTATGCTATGTATGTTATGTGTTGTACTGCATTATTTCTATGTGATTTATGTTGTGCATGCTTGCAGAGTTGGAACCGAAGGGTTCCTAGAGTTAGAACCGGAAGGTTCACAGAGTTAGAACCTGAGGGTTCACAGAGTTTGGGTGCACGGACCCATAGAGTTATAGCCTCGAGTGGCTTATATGTGTTATGTGTGTGGTATTTTGGGGAACTCACTAAACTTCGTGCTTACAGTGTTTTGTGTTATGTTGTTTTCAGGTTTCTTTCAGTATCACGGGACGGCACCGACTTGATTGTACACACCAGAGAAAGAGTCATATTTTGGAGGATCCTGGTTTTCTATGCAAGTAAAATGGAGCTATGTTTTGTAATTCGATTATGAATGAGATTTTAAACAAGTGTTCTAAGAATAAAATGATTATTTTAAATGAAAATTTTGTCTTGAAATTTATGGTGTTACAATCAGATCTAGAAGTTTACCTTTGAATCTCTTGTTTGATCTTGTTGTCTTGGAGCTCTAGAGTCACAATTGTCACTCCTCTAATGGATTACAAACACCAACTAGCAAGGAGGAGGATTTGAGAGAGAGAGAGAGGAGAGGGAAGATTCGGCCAGGGTTTCTTTTCTTTAGAAGAGGTGCCGAATCCCCTTGCTCTAGGGGTCTATTTATACTTGTAGACTCCTTAGGGTTTCACCTTTAAACCCTAGTTGGATAATCTTTCCTTAAAGCAATCCAAATCCTTACCATAGATAAGCCTTGGACGATTTGAGGCTATCCCTAGCCCTAGAATCCATCCATCCTCTATCCAATAAGGATTTACAGTCTAAAGTGTAACTATCAAACAATTGATAGTTTATACCCTCTTATTTAATTAATCTCTTTAAGTCACCAAATTAATTCCAATTAATTTATGACTTATATTAATCAAATAACAATATTATTATTCCTTATATTATTCTCATAATATATTAATAATATTTATTCTCTCATAATAAATCATCCTATCAAGTTGATATGGTGAAGGCAACCCAAAAGGACCATGCGCAATCGGGTCAAATACTTGCCTAATATAGTTGCAGCCTTAGACACTATTCTAACACAAAGGAAGTCGACTTTCTGCTTTGAAGCATACAATTCATGAGTTGTTGGTTCAAGAGGCTCATGGAGGAGGACTAGTTGGGCATTTCATAATTGCTAAGACTTTGGAGGTGTGAATGGAGAACTTCTATTGGCCTAAAATGTTAAGAGACATAACTAACATTGTGAACACATATGTGACGTGTCAATTGGCCAAAAGTTCGTTTAAGCTTGGTTTTTACTTGCCATTATCGGTTCCTGTTCATCCTTGGGAATATTTATCCATGGATTTCATTGTAGTTCTACGTCATACTCAAAGGGGTAAGGATGCTACCATAGTGGCGGTGGACTATTTTTCTAAAATGGCTCACTTTGTGGCTTGTCACAAGGCAGATGATGCTAGTAATATTGTTGATTTATATTTTAAGGAAATTATGTGACTTCATGGAATTCCGAAACCATTGTTTTGAATCAAGACTCTAAGTTTTTGATCTATTTGTGAATACGTTATGGAGAAAGGTGGGTACAAAACTATTGTTCAGTACTTCACATCACCCGCAGATAGATGAACAAATGGAGATTATGAGTAGAACCTCGAGGACATTGTTGCAAGGGTTGGTAAGGAAGACACAAAAGGATTGGGATGTTAAGCGTGCACATGTTGAGTTTGCCTACAATCGTTCTCATTCTTTCGCTACTTGTCATTCTCTATTTGAAGTTGTTTATGGTGTTAGTCCATACGTTCCACTGGATCTAATCTTGTTGCCAAAGGAAGAGTTGGTTCACAAGGATGCTGAAGAAAAATTAAAGTCGATAATAAAGTTACACCAATAAGTTCGTAGTCACATTGAATCTGTGAATGCAACCTATAAGCAGAATTCCAATAATAATAAGAATCCCCATGTATTTGTTGATGGAGACTTAGTGTGGGTAAATTTGAGAAAAGAACATTTTCCAAGGAAAAGGAAGAATAAGTTGATGACAAGATTTGTGGTTCCTTATAAAGTGGTGGGACGAGTTAATGATAATGCTTACAAAGTTGAACTTCCAGGAGAATATGGAGTCCATGCTACGTTTAATGTCGGAGATGTTTCCTTTTATATTGATGATGATGGCATTGCTGAATTGAGGACACATCATTTCAAAATGGGAGGGGATGATATGAATACGTAATGCTACTTTTCAAGTTCTAGTATAGTTGATTGTTGTGAATGGATGCGAATGGGTGTGGACGATTGGAACCCATCCCAATAGCTAGAGAATGGATGCAAACGAGGTGGATGTGAAACCTAGAATAATGTTAATTGTGAACGCTTAGTTTTGGTTGTTGGATGAGAATGTGAATCATAACCTTTCACAATCAAAGCCGAATGTTGGTTACGAATAAGTGTGAATGGATGCGAACGATCGCAACCTATCATAGTCCCAAGTGATTGGATGTGAAATCTAGAAGATGAGTTGCGAATGCAAGGTTTGGAAAGATGACTACGAACAACTAGTATTGGCTATTGAATGCAAAAGTGCAGAATGCAAAGAATCATGTGTGGGAGGTGTTTGCTTGGTTCTCTATCTAGGTTAAACTGGAAGGTTCTAGAGGTGTCTTTAGTTTATTTTAGCTATGAATAAATCTTTATAAGGCATTTTCCTTTTTATTTGATAATTTCCTTTTATTTTAAAGTTTTCTTTTTGTTATAGTTTGTAAGGCTATAAATAGCTTTTATTTGTACACTTTTTATTGATGTTTTTGTTGATTATCGAATAAAGATGTGGTGCATAAGGGAAGGAGTAACGAGTATGAACAAGGATGAGATTTTATGTGATGCGATTATGATGGATTCTTGCCATATTCTATAGGGATGTCCTTGGAAATTCGATAAAGATGTGGTGCATAAGGAAAGAGTAACGAGTATGAACTGAAACACAGTGGGAAGAAAATCATGTTGTCACCCATGTCCTCAACAGAAGTGCAATCGATGAACAACAAGAAGCCAAGCCTTACTATGTTGGCTAGCGAAAAGGAGGTGCATAGGTTCTCAACCAAGGATAAGAGATTTACATCCTTGTTGCGAAAGAAGACCCAAAGGTGGAGACTGTGAATGAAGATCCAAGGGAGGTCCAGAATTGCTCATTGATTTTTGTGATGTGTTCCCAATCGACTTACCACCGGGTTTACCCCCAATCTGTAGTATTGAACATCAAATTGATCTTTTTCCAGGTGCTTATTTACCAAACAAGGTAGCCTATCATTTCAATCTGGGGGAAACGAAAGAGTTGCAAAAACAAATTAATGAGTTGATGAGCAAAGGCTATGTTCATGAAATCCTTAGTCCATGTGCTATTCCGGTCCTACTCATGTCTATGAAGGATGGAACTTAGCGTATTTGTGTAGATAGCTGAGCAGTGTACAATATAATGATCAAGTATAGGTTACCCATGATGGGTTTTATACAAACAGTCCTATGTGTGCATGCAACCCTAGATTTGGATCTATGTTTTCACTATTAGATACACAACATTATGAGCACATGAATAAAACCCTAATGTAGCTTGCTATTTTCGAAATTCATATATAAGGTTAGATCACATACCTCTTGTTGTTATATTGCAATAACAAATTAAATCTTCAAACCCTTAGTCTTGAAAGCAAGCACCACAAGTGTAGTGCCTCTAATGGCTCACAAACACCACAAGCAATTGGAGAGGTTATAGAGAGAGAAGGGAGGAGGTAGAAATCGTCCTTGGGAGCTCTTAGAAGCAAGTGGACGATTTCTCAAGGTCTAGGGGTCTTTATATAGTGTTGAGATTAAGGTTTTAGTCCTTATCCTTATCTAGTTGCTTGCCTATCAGGTAACCATAAGATAAGCCTTAATAACCCTTATCTGTTATCCCTTTGGACGATTTCAAGGATATCCAAACCCTTGAATTCATCCAACCCTAACAAAGGATAACCACTGCCTTATTTTGCAACTATCACATAATTACAATTCAGCCCCTCTAGTTTAATTAATTACACTTGATCACAAAATTAATTCCTAATTAATTATTGAGCAATATTAATTAAACAAATATGATTTCTCCTTTAATATATTATTCTTATAACATATTAATAAATCATAATAACCTCTTTCTCTATTTATTTCTCTAGTCAAGTTGCTTTGGTGAAGGCAACCCAAAAGGACCATGCACAACCGAGTCAAGTACTTACCAAATATGGTTACGGGCTTAGACACTAATCCAACAGTCTCCCACTTCGATAAGTCTAGTAACCACAAATGTAACGTACAACTCGATCAGCAATCGTAGCTCTCAAAGACGTTGTCGAACTCTAATCTCATCAGTAACCTGTCCTTTAGATAAGGGATCGTACAGTCCTCTGTTTAGATATTGTGCAGACAATCTCATGGAGCTAATTGTCCAGCAGTTGGTTTCTCGATCTCAGATTCATTTGACATAGAACTTAATTGAACACATCAATTCAGTCCTGACCGGGCCCGACACATAAGTCAAATCAAATCATCGAGTGGTCGAGATATCGCTTTTACACTCTTAGGATAGAAGTAACAGATAAACTTCAACTTATATGCATTTACTATTTATTAATCAACAATACACAATAATGCGTTTTATGACATCAATTTACTGATGCGGTTTCACATTATCAATGTGCAACCAATTAGTAAAAAATAAACCATATATCTTGGTTTTAAGACCATATGATATTATCATCTTGCGATCACTTTTGTCACATTCCATAAAATGATTCCAGCAAGCGCGGGTTTATTCCAATGCTCAAAACTTGTGCATAAGCACTCATGAACGTTGCATCAAACCTTTGCTATGTCTAATACCTTTTAGACACTCTACATACCAATTCATGATAATCTTCATTCATACCTACTTCCAACATATGAACGATTGTGGACCATTCGAATAATTCGATTATTCTTAATAACTCAATTATTTAGGAAGTCAAAACATGCAAATTGAAACAATAGTTAAACAATTAACATAGGACAGTAACTTTACCTGTAAATAATACTCCTTTATTTAATCATCAAATGTCAATTACGTTTATCTATTATATGTTTCTAAAACTATCTAATCTTAAACTAATATCATCCTTCAGCCCAATGCTCCTAGCATGCTGCAAGTCCTTAACCCTACTCAGTCCCTTGGTAAGTGGATTAGCTGGGTTATCTTCTGATGATATCCTCTTAACCACGAGGTGTCCTTCTTCTACTCGATGTCTAATAAAGTGATACTTTCTGTCGATATGCCGAGATCTATCATGAACCCTTGGTTCCTTGGTCAAGGCAACCGCTCCTTCATTATCACAAAAAATTTCCATAGGCTCCTTTATGACAGGTACAACTCCAAGGTCACCAATGAAGTTCTTCAACCATATCGCCTCCTTCGATGCTTCGCTCACTACAATGTACTATGATTCGCACGTTGAATCAACTACAGTTTCCTGCTTGGAACTTTTCCATGTCACTGCTCCTCCATTTAGGGTAAAGACCCAGCCCGATTGTGAACGGTAGGTGTTTATGTCGGTCTGGAAGTTGGCGTCACTATACCCTCGCACCTTCAAGTCATCACTCCCTCCAAGGAAGAAGAACCATTCCTTGGTCCTCCGAAGGTACTTAAGTATATTCTTGACCGCAATCCAATGAGCTTTGCCTGGGTTCCCTTGATATCTACTGACCATGCTCAAGGAAAAGGCCACATTAGGGCGAGTACAAGTCATAGCTATTGGATTAGTGTCTAAGTCCATAACTATTTTGGTATGTACTTGACCCGATGGTGCATGGTCCTTTTGGGTTGCCTTCACCAAAAGCAACTTGATAAGATGAATTATGGAGAGAAAGGATTAATTATGATTTATTAATATATTATGAGAATAATATATTAAAGGAGAAATCATATTGTTTAATTAATATTAGTCAAGAATTAATTGGTAATTAATTTTATGGCTAAAAGAGATTAATTAAAATTAAGGGACTGGAATTGTAATTATAAGATAATTGCAATTGGGCTATGGGTCACCTTATAATATAAGGTTGGACGAATTCTATGGGGAAACCCATTAGAAATCGTCCAAGGCTTATTAAAGAAGGGTCCATGGGCTGCTTAGGGCTTAAGCAGTCAGTTTAGGGTTTCCTAGTTCAAAACCCTAATAGCCTACATGCATATAAAGTGCCCTTAAGCCCCAAAAAACGTGGTGAAGACTCCTTCTAGGTTTTGTACACGTTTTGGGCAGCCTCCTCTCTCCTTATTCTTCATCCTCTTGTTCTTGGTGTTTGTGAACCATTAGAGGAGTGACAATTATGACTCTAAGCTTTCTAAAGTCATTACAAGGAGGAATTGTGATTGTTATTGCTACATAACAATCAAGGTAATATCTTAAACCCATTATTATGTTAATATTGATTATCATATTCTAGATTTAGGGTTTAAAGTCTTGGATGAATAGCATGTACAATAGAGAAACCTAGATCCAAGCATTAGGGTTTGCATGAGCACATAGGATGTTCTTATGGCTAAAAACCATCAGTGGTATCAGAGCCTTGATTGGTTTCTATTGTATTGATGCCTTGTTTGTTTGTTCAAGCTGTAAAATTCGTTTTTTGCCCCCCTGTCTGATGAACTCGGCGAGTAGACCTCAACTCGGCGAGTCCATAGAGGAACTCGGCGAGTTCGAGTGTCAGAAAGAGAGGATTTCGGGATTTCTTGCTGTTTTGCTCATGGATACTTGCCTTAATGGTTGTTGGTCATTAAAATCCGATTTTAAACATATTTTTGAGTATATCCTTGATTAAACAAAAGATAATTACCAATGATTAGATAATAACTTCCTTATATGATTAAAGTTTGATTATTTGTATTAATTGGGTAAATTATCTAGCAAGAAATTGGTTTTAGGTCAAATTTAGATAATCATTAAATTAATTGTTTAATTTAAATTATTTGGTATTTGATACTTTGTGTTTTGAAAAGTTTCAAACTTGCCCTCAAGTTTTGGAATTTAAATTTTTGATTAAAAGGTTTGATATTGAAATATTTAAATTCTAAACCCTAATATTTTGAAATGTTTCAAAACTTGCCCTCAAGTTTTGGAATTTAAAAGTTGATTAAAAGTTTAATTTAGAAATGTTAAATTCTAAAACCCTAGTATAGTTTTGAAAAGTTCAAATCACACCCTTATGGTTTTATTATTAATTAAAATGTATAATTAAAAGAGATTTAGTAAATCCATAAAGGTTTGGTTTACAATTTAATTAAATTAACAGTATAATTATTAAATTAGAACACCTAGTATTTTAAAAGTGTAAAATACACCCTATACTATATATATAACATTAAAAGTCTAACATTATATATATGTATGAGTAAAAGTCAGTCTTACCGTTAGTAGGCCTCATTCACGAAGCTGGTCTATAAGGGGTGTTTAAGGAAACTGCCTATAAAATGGCGATCGAATGGGTATCCACTCTTACCCACCGCACTCTTGACTAGTGGAGGGTCGTTAGCCGAACGGGTAGGATAGGACAGAAACCTTCCATTATAAGTATAATGAAGTACAAAAGTAACTAAATGCTTTTACAAATTCCCAATCTTAGTTACTTTAGGCAAAAGTGAATTGATGCAATTCCATGAAATTACACTTTGTACCCTTGCAAAGATGTTAGTGGAGCGTGTGTGGTTAACCGGCACATTAAATGGTTCTAAGAAAAGGTAGCAAAGGGTGACTCAATGTTTGTCATAGTTCGGTGGAGTGTGTGTGGTTAACCGGCACATCGAATAGGTGACTGTAACATGTGGGGGCACCATGTAGATTTGCATGGTTATTCACACCCGCTTTGTGATCCTCGGCATCCCAATCACAAACTAGAGGGGCATATCGAGATTTAAACATGCCATTGAAAAGTTCAATGAATCTCAAAGGATCTAGGAGTTTTCAATACATTTAAAACTTAATCTGTTTTTCGTTTTTCATGGTGGAAAATTAGTGAATCGTCATTCACTTACCTTCAAATGTTTTGCAATTTGGGTTACGGCATCCCTCTCCCGAGTTGTGGAATATTGTGTTGGGTCCTAGCCCTAGTATATAATTTGAATTCGTTTTCTCCCGTTTTGTAGATGTCAAAGTATGACATTCATGGTCTTCCAAAATTTCAAGGAAAAGGTGTTCCTGCTGAAAATAAGCTATTCTGCTATTTGAGTAAAGAATCAAAGTGGACTAGTTTGATTTCACTTCCTCTTCTTCCTCCAATTATTCTCCCTAACCCACAAGATCGAAGAATTAAAAGGTTCAATGTCACTAAAGCCCAATTGGAAATGAAACATGAAGATGGTAAACCCGTGTGTGCCCACGTTCTAGGAATGAAATCACACATCGATAGGTTGATCATGTTGGGTGCGTCATTCCCTGATAAGTTGGTTGTAGACTGGGTTCTGTAGTCACTCCCTGGATCGTATAACGAGTTCAAAAGAAAGTATTATATGATGGATCATGACGCAAACCTCATTGACCTAACTTACATGCTTGTTGTTGCTGAATCAGAAATGATTTGTCAAAGCAATGGAGCATATTTGTTGGGAAAGTCAACCAACCATGCTTCCGAGGACGTTCTAGGAGAACCGACCTGCGTTTGCTGCCAAGTGAAAGGGCGTTGGATACAAATCTGCCCTAAGAGCCTGAAGAATCCAGAAGATGGGAGAGTCAAAGAGTATGGATGTGCTTTAGGTAAACTCCACTATCTAACTCCATTAAGTTACTATTCATTGATTCTTAATACATAATGTGATAAGATTGCAGGATCAGTGAAAAGAGAGGAAGCCTGATGGAAAAGCAAGATGAGTCTGATCACAAAAAGATGGATCTCGATCACATGGATTCGAAGATTAGATTTTGAGCTTAGAAAGTTATGATAGAGTTCTTAGGAATATTTGATTACATAGTTTTTCAGTTGATTTTGCATTGTAAGGACAAATGTTTTCCGCTGCTTTTATGAATAAAATAAATTTTTGTTTGATGCATTTATTTATTTATTTATTTCCTTGCAATGAAATCGTTATGAAAAATTGATGTTTGCATATTTCTACAACGAGTGGATGTGATTCTTAATTATGGAAATGTCAAGAATTTACCAAATAGGGAAAGTTTCTCATCATCCAAGTTTCAAGTGGACAGAAACTTGGAATCATGCAACAAGTGTTGTATGATGAATGAAAAACTTTCACATTTGGGAAGTTTAGACTAATTTGTTGACAAAGTGTCAAGTGAAGGACTAGGAGATCGAGTACACAAGGTTATGTGTTGATCAAGTCCACCACAAGAGTAACAAAGATATTCGTCATGATTTACTAAGGTTAAGTAAATATGATTACACTTATGAGATTAAGTGTAATTCTTAGTTGATTGAAAAAGTTTAAATCAATAGTAGAATGAATAAGAAAAATCAAGTAGGCAGAAAGATAAAAGTTTCTCTATTTTAAGAAGAAGGGAGAATACCTTTTATTATGTTTTATGATAGATCTTAATGATTAAGAACCATATATCAATTGATCCTCTAAGTGAGTCTTTGTGCAATTGTATGTCTACGAAGAGGAATCGAGAATTGAAGAAATGGTTAAATCAAGAAGTCAATCATACTTCGTTCCAAAACCAAATCTTAGAGTTAAGATTGTGACATTGAGTGACAAGTATTAGGAAGGTTGATAACATTCATCAAATGTGGAAAGTTGTGATGTCTTGGATAAGACAAAGACCAACTAGGACCAATTTTATGAAGTGTTTTGTCTTGATAAAACACTAACTCTTGAATATTCGTTTGTCAAGAAATGTTCATTGACAAAAGAATCTTATATGTCAAGGAGTCAGTGGGAGTCTTAACGATCTTGAAAAGTTTCAAGAACTAATCAAGAATAAACCTTATCGATCATCACTAGCACACGACTTGAGGTTTACAGCCTATCGTGTTGACATATCTTGTTTCTGTGCCATTCCAATTGAGTTAATTATGCATGTAAGTTCTATGAGTTCTCATTTGAATGCATAAAAGGCAAGGAACTTGATCAATGAAAAGTACATTGATAAGAAAGGGTGAGTTGCTTAACTACTTGGAAGACATGGTGGGCAGCCGTGTTACCATAGGGCAACAAATCAAGATTAAGAAAGTTCGGTCCATAAGAGTTTGGATTTGTCACAAACTTTGGTTTTGACAATTCACATGGATAGGAACACATACACCGTTAAAATCTAAGTGTCATAAGATTTCCTCCTTCATGAAGATGGATGTAAGGAAATGCTTTCACTAAGAGAGATTTTAAGAAGATAGCGATTGTAAAATTGTATTCTCAAATTTGATTATGGTTACGGTATCCCTTTCCATAATTCGAATTGTGAGATTTGGCAATTAGTTTGAATTGTTTAAGACACACATATGAGCTATCTTGGATAAAGGTGTATGAGATTAAGAAGCTTAGATAAAGGATTATCAAAGCATTAAGTATTAGAAATATGAACTTAAGAAATTCAATAGGTATTGTTTTTCTGGAAGTTAAGCTGTTTTCTAAATACATGTCAAAGCTAGTGGGAGCATAAGAGTTATGCTTATTTGATAATAATCATCATGATAGTGGGAGCATAAATGTTGTGCATGTATGATTATTAAAACAAGTATTGCAAGTTAGCAATATTAATTATAGAAAACAAGAGTTATACTTTGCAAAGTCGTAAGGGTTGAAAAGTTGTTTTGTTGTAATTAAGGGAGAGAATATTGTACTTCGTTTCAAAATCTAAAGCTTAGATTGAGAAATTTTAATAAATTTAGTCAAAGGATACATAGTGTATTCTTAAATTTCGATTATGATTGCGGTATCCCTCTTCATAGTTCGAATTGTAAGAACGTGACACATTAAATATTATGGCAGAAGATTGATAAAGTATCATATCTTTATGTAAGACATTATGCATCGTGTCCCATACACTTCGGGTATAGGATCGATTGCAAATGCTATAATATTTGACCATTCAAATATTTTTCCAAATGTCTAGCAAATTTATAGGGAAAAAGGACTAGAATTGGTTTTGACTAAGATAATTAAACAACTACCAAAGGATGATCCAAAGCTTGCTAAGGATTGGTCGCTTGTGAGTAGTTGGAAGTATGATATTGGATGGAGCATATCGACATTATTATGAATATATAATATTCTATTAAGAATGAGTTGTGATATGGTAAGCATGGAAAGTTTTCCATATTGGGAGTTGGATATTGCGAATCTATGTCTAGATTAGAAACTTTGATGCAAAAGGATTTTCAAAGGAATGTACTTTGAGTGAGAGACATCACATCTATGGAATTGTCTTGTAACAATTTCCGATGGAGAGCTTTATAATTCATTGGCAATAGTCATTGTGACCTTAGTGCAGTGACATTACAAAAGGATTATTGCATAAAATGTGAGAATCTAACGTATTCTATAAGTAGCAAGAATTTGATATTCTTACACTTGTGATAAGGATTGGGAGATGTGAAATGAGTGTGATTGGAAATGTGTTCATTTGACCTATTTCACAAAGTAAGGACCGTAGGTAAACATTGTGTGCATGCTAAGAGCATGGGACAAGTATATTAATAATTCAAGTAAGAAGTTGATTACCCGAAACAACAAATAATGAGTAATTGATATGGTGATAAATAAAAGGTGTTTTATTTATACTCAAAGGTTTGAGACCATATGGGATTAGTATTATTCTTGTGTTTCACTTTGCATGTTTTGACTTCCTGAATAATTAAATTGGTTCAGAACAATCAAATTATTCGAACAGACCACAGTCGTTCTTATGTTGGAAGTAGGTATGAATGAAGACTGTCGTGAATTGGTGTGTGGATTGTCCAAAGTGTATTAGACATAAGCAATTGTTTGCTGCAACGTTCATGAGTGCTTATGAATATGATTTGAGCATTGGATTAAACCCACGCTCACTTGGATCATTTCATGGATTTTGTCACGAGTGATTGGTGAGATGATAACATCTTATATTCTTGAAACCGAGATGTGTGAGTTGTATCTTGCGAGTCGGTTGCACATTGATAATATGTAAATGCACCAGTAACTTGGTGTTATAAAACATATTGTTGTGTGTAATTCGGTAAGTGAGTGCAAGCCAGCATTGAGTCAAAGTTTATCCGTTCCTTTTATCCAAAGTAGGATAAAAGCGATATCTTTGGGCCCCTCGATGATTTAGTGATGGCACCTAAGCGCTTGGCCAAGCCGAGACTAAATTGATGTGTTCAATTGTAGTCTGTTGTTAGTCATTGTAAATTGGAAGTCGGGAAATGGTATAGAGGGAATGATTAAATTCATGTCTCACGTCTATACGATATCTAGAATGGAGGAATATATGATCCCTTATCTAAAGGACACGCGTATCTGATAAGATCAGAGTTGATAGCGGCTTTGGAAAGCTACGATTGTAGATCAGGATCTGAAGTCATACGCAAAATAGTTATTAGACTTATCCAAGTGGGAGACTGTTGGATTAGTGTCTAAGTCCATAACTATTTTGGTATGTACTTGACCCGATGGTGCATGGTCCTTTTAGGTTGCCTTCACCAAAAGCAACTTGATAGGATGAATTATGGAGAGAAGTGATTAATTATGATTTATTAATATATTATGAGAATAATATATTAAAGGAGAAATCATATTGTTTAATTAATATTAGTCAAGAATTAATTGGTAATTAATTTTGTGGCTAAAAGAGATTAATTAAACTTAAGGGACTGGAATTGTAATTATAAGATAATTGCAATTGGGCTATGGATCACCTTATAATATAAGGTTGGATGAATTCTATGGGGAAACCCATTAGAAATCGTCCAAGGCTAATTAAAGAAGGGTCCATGGGCTGCTTAGGGATTAAGCAGTCAATTTAGGATTTCCTAGTTCAAAACCCTAATAGCCTACATGTATATAAAGTGCCATTAAGCCCCCAAAACGTGGTGAAGACTCCTTCTAGGGTTTGTACACGTTTTGGGCAGCCTCCTCTCTCCTTATTCTTCATCCTCTTGTTTTTGGTGTTTGTGAACCATTAGAGGAGTGACAATTGTGACTCTAAGCTTTCAAAAGTTATTACAAGGAAGAATTGTGATTGTTATTGCCACATAACAATCAAGGTAATATCTTAAACCCATTATTATGTTAATATTGATTATCGTATGCTAGATTTAGGGTTTAAAGTCTTGGATGAATAGCATGCACAATAGAGAAACCTAGATCCAAGCATTAGGGTTTGCATGAGCACATAGGATGTTCTTATGGATAAAAACCATCAATAGCATACATGATCGATCCAACTGCGGAAGCGTAAGGTACTCGGCTCATCTCTGCTATCTCGGCTTCGGTACTTGGACTTTGAGTCTTACTTAACTTGGCATTACTCTGTATCGGTAGTTCTCCCTTTTTCGAGTTTTCCATACTAAAACATTTTAGTACATTATCCAAGTAAGTATTCTGACTAAGTCCTATCAGTCTCTTACTTCGTTCTCTCACTATCCTTATTCCCTAAATATAGGAAGCCTTTCCGAGGTCCTTCATAGCGAAGCACTTCCTGAGCCAGGACTTAACCTCCTGCAGAGTCGGGATGTCGTTTCCTATGAGTAGTATGTCATCGACATACAAAAAGAGGAAGCTAACTATACTCCCACTGGCTTTGAAATATACACATGATTCGTCTTCGCTTCATACAAATCCAAACTATTTGACTTTCTCATCGAAGCAAAGATTCCATCTGCGAGATGCTTGCTTAAGTCCATAAATGGACTTCTCAAGCTTGCACACTCTATTGGGATGCTTCGTATCGACAAAACCCTCTGGCTGAGCCATGTAAACATCCTCAGCCAACTTCACATTAAGGAAAGCGATCTTGACATCCATCTGCCATATCTCATAATCATGAAATGCAGCAATGGCTAGCATCACCCTAATAGATTTTATCTTAGCAACTGCTGAGAAGGTCTCATCATAGTCAACTCCGGGAGTTTGAGTAAAGCCCTTCGCCACTAGTCGTGCTTTATACGTGTGCACATTCCCATCCATGTCGGTCTTCTTCTTGAAGATCCATTTGCACCCAACCGTCTTACGTCCGGGCACATTGTCAACCAAATTCCAAACTTGGTTGTCATACATGGACTGAATCTCGTTGTCCATCGCCTCTTTCCATTTTACAGACTCTGGGCCTGCCATGGCTTCCTTATAGCTATTAGGTTCATCTAGATTTATTAGTGTACCATCACTAATATACGTGTCCCCTTCGGTAGTAATATGAAAACCATAAAACTGGGGTTGAACTCTAGCTCTTTCTGAACATCTAAGAAATAAGGTGGAATTCAAGACTTAGGTACTCTCCTCCTCGATCGGATCGAAGCGTCTTGATTTTCCTGCCCAATTGATTCTCCACTTCTTGAACTCTTTGAACTTTTCAAACGTTTCTGACTTTTGCTTGATTAAGTAGACATACCTATATCTACTATAGTCATCGGTAAAAGTCACATAGAAGCGGTTCCCATCCTTTGTGGTTGATCTAAAGGGTCCACATATATCGGTATGTATGAGATCCAATAAACCCTCACCCCTCTCACTGATGGGTTTTAGGTAAAACAAATAAACTAGAAAACAATTTCTAAGTTCACATGCAACCTACTTTGGATCTATGTTTTAACTATTGAACATACAACTTTCAATTGCAAAACAAGAACCATAGAGGAGAGAGGCTATTTTCGAAATCTATAAACTAGGGTTTATTAATTACATACCTTTCAATTGTTATAGTAAAGAATTGATAATTTCCTTGATCTTGATCTTGATCTTCTTGGAAGCTTAGCACCACAAGTGTAATGCCTCTAATGGAATCACACCCAAACTAGCAAGAAGGAAAGTAGAAGAGAGAGGGGAGAGGGAGTATGCAAAATTTCAGCCCTTAGGGTTGATGGGTTTTGAGCATTCTAACACTTCCTAAGTGTACATGCAACCCTAATAACATTGGATCTATGTTTGTCTAATTATCATGCAAAGTTGAATTCCAAGGTTATATTCCTATCTAGCATACATGGGAAACAATTTTTAACTTGAATGAAAGATAGAATAACTTACCTTGTTGTTGCTTATGTTCCTTGAAACCTTGTGAGCCTAGCACCCCAAGTGTGATGCCTCAAATGCTTCACACAACACCAAATGCTCTTGGAAAGACTTTTGAGAGAATACACACTTCTTGAAATCGGCCTAGCCCTCTAGTTTCTTATGTGTACACTATTTTGGTGGAGAATGGGATTCTTATATAGTGTTGACACATCTAGGGTTACACCATGTAAACCCTAATGTGTCATGACTCTTCATTTCCATGACCCATGGGTTTGTAACTCCCATGGAGCATCCATGGAGCATCCTATGGGTGGAACCCAACTTGATAATCCATGGAGCCTCTTAGCCCACTATACAAGATATGGATGATTTACATAATCAACCCATATATTTAATTAGTTATCTTTTGATCACTTAATTAATTCTAAATTAATTCTTGATCAAACTAATCAAATAATATTATTAATATATTAGAACTTATAATATATTAATAATCTCCAAGTGTTATTTCTCTCATTTAGTCTATCCAATTGCATGGTGTCATGCAACCCAAATGGACCATGCCAGGTCGGGTCAAGTACTGACCTGAAATAGTTATGGACTTAACACCTTATCCAACAAGGGTTTCTTCAAAAGAAAGAGTGACCAAAATATGAACCAGGAGGCTCCTTATATAGCTAAGGGATCTAGGGTTTAGTGGAAACCCTAGTTATCCTTTGCTTAGGGCCTAAGCAAACCCAAGGGCCTTATCCAAGCCCCTATTGATGAAATTATTAGGGTTTCCCCTAAAGATTTCGTCCTCCCTTATCCAAGGGGTTTCTAGAGCCTTCCACTCAACTATTAGATAGTTGCAAACTAATCCCTGCACTTTATAATTAATTCTTTTAACCCCAAAATTAATTCTAATTAATTTCTGGTTAACAATTAATTAAACAAAATGATTTCTTATTAATATATTAATCTTTTAACATATTAATAAATTCATTTATATTAATTTATTAATCATATAATAAATTAATATCTCTCCTTTTATAATTTCCTTGTCTAGTTGCTAGGTTTGAGGGCAACCCAAAAGGACTGTGCTGCTATCAATTCAAGTACATACCAATTATAGTTATGGGCTTAGACACCTAATCCAACAGTCTCCCACTTTGATAAGTCTGTAACTATAATTGCTAGTATGCCTTCTAAATTTGACCAGCAAATTGTAGCTTCCAAAAAGCTGCCGCCGAACTCTGACCCAGTCAGTAACGTGTCTTAAGATAAGTGATCATATAATCCTTCGTTCTGCTAGATATCCCTAGACAAAATGCATGGAATGCAATCAACCTCTTTGTCCAGAATCTATGTTTCCCAATTCCTGATTTGTGATGATGTAGGGCTTCTAATTGAGCACATCAATTTACTCCTGGTTGGGCCCAACACATAAGTCAACACCAAATCATCAAGGGGCCCACAAATATCGCTTTTCCCGTTAGGGCAAAAGGAACGAATAAACATTGACTCATATGCTTGTATCTTTTACTCATCAAACCATACATGATAATACGTTTTATAACACCAAGTTACCGATGCGTTTTCGTATCACCAATGCATAGCCGACTTGCAAATTACAACTCATATATCTCTGTTTCAAGATTATAAGATATTATCGTCTTAGTATTACTCGTGATGAATTCCATGAAGTAATACTCTGAGCGAGGGTTTATCCAATACTCAAATCTCAATTTCTGAGTACTCATGAACGTTGCAGCAAATCTATTGCCATGTCTATCCTTAGACAATCTACAATCCATTTCATGACAGTCTTCATTCACTACTTACTTCCAAAAGTACGAGCGACTGTGGAGTTTGAATAATCTTATTATTCGGGAAGTAAAACATGCAAAAATGAAACACAATAATGAACAATTGACAAAATGTAGAACCCAAACTTATAAACAATACTTTATTATTTAATCAACAAAAGTCAATTACATTTACTTTGTTACAAGTTTCAGAAAACTAATCTAACTACTAAAACTAATATCATCTTTCAGTCCTATGCTCCGAGCATGCTGAATATGCTTAGCCCTACTCAGACCCTTTGTGAGGGGATCTGCTGGGTTATCTTCAGATGACACCCTCTTCACTATAAGACGGCCTTCTTCTACTCTATGTCTGATGAAATGGTACTTTCTGTCGATATCTCTGGTTTTACCATGATCTCTCGGTTCCTTTGTCAAGGCAACCGCTCCTTCATTATCGCAGAACAGTTCCATAGGCTCATGGATGGTTGGAACAACTCCGAGATCTCCGATGAAGTTCCTCAACCAAGCTGCTTCTTTCGACACTTCACTTGCTGCTATGTACTCTGATTCACAAGTAGAATCAGCCACTGTATCTTGCTTGGAACTCTTCCAAGTAACTGCTTCTCCATTCAGTAAAAATACCCAACCCGACTGAGAACGGAAGTTATCTCTATCCGTTTGAAAGCTGGCATCACTGTAACCATCTACTCTCAAAGTATCATTGCCACCAAGCATAAGGACCCAGTCCTTCGTCCTTCGCAAATACTTAATTATATTCTTTACGGCTATCCAATGTGCTCTACCTGGGTTTCCCTGATAGCGACTGACCATGCTCAAAGCAAAGGCCACATCAGGGCGAGTACATGTCATAGTGTACATGATCGATCCGACAGTGGAAGCATAAGGTACACAACTCATGTCATCTATTTCCTCATCTGTACTCGGGCATTGAGTCTTACTCAATTTGGTATTGCTCTGGATAGGTAGTTCTCCCTTCTTGGAATTTTCCATACTAAACCTCTTTAGTACCTTATCCAAGTATGTGCTTTGACTAAGTCCAATTAGTCTCTTCTTTCTATCTCTCAATATTCTAATCCCAAGAATATAGGCGGCTTCTCCAAGGTCTTTCATGGCAAAATACTTTCCAAGCCAAGACTTAACTTCATTCAAGGTTGGAACGTCGTTACCAATGAGTAAGATGTCATCGACATACAACACCAGAAAAGTTACTATACTCCCACTAGCCTTGATATACACACAAAACTCATCTTCACTTCTAGAGAAACCAAACTCTTTGACTTTCTCATGGAAGCAAAGATTCCAGCTGTGAGATGCTTGTTTCAATCCATAAATGGATTTCTCAAGCTTGCACACTCTATTGGGAAACTTTGCATCAACAAAACCTTCTGGCTGACTCATGTAAACATCCTCAGCCAACTTCCCGTTAAGGAAAGCAGTCTTGACATCCATCTGCCAGATTTCATAGTCATGAAAGGCAGCTATGGCAAGCAATATCCTAATAGATTTAATCTTAGCTACTGGCAAAAAAGTCTCATCATAGTCAACCCCTGGGGTTTGAGTGAAACCTTTTGCAACCAGTCGAGCATTGAATGTATGCACATTCCCATCCATGTCTATCTTCTTCTTGAAGATCCATTTGCACCCAACTGTCTTCCGACCTGGTGCACTATCAACCAAATTCCAAACTTGGTTGTCAAACATGGACTTAATCTCGCTGTTTATTGCCTCTTTCCACTTTGAAGCCTCTGGGCCTGCCATTGCTTCCTTATAAGTGACTGGTTCATCTAAGTTTACCAGTGTTCTGTCACTTATGAATGTGTCACCATCTGAAGTAATATGAAAACCATACAACTCATGTGGCACACTCACCCTAGTGGATCTTCGAAGAGGTAATGATTTATCAACTGGTTCAACAGGAACTGTTTCCTCTGGTTGAGTGCTAGTGTCATCTAAGGTTCCTTCATTGGTTGACTCTTGAATCTCTTCAAGGTCAATGGTACTCCCACTGTCCTCTTTGAATATGAGCTCTCTTTCCAGAAAGACTCCTCTTCGAGCTACAAACACAACGTTTTCACTAGGTCTGTAGAACAAATATCCAAAAGACTGCTTTGGGTAACCAATGAAAACACATTTCTCACTTCTAGCTGCTAGCTTCTCGTGAGTCTCTCATCTTACGAAAGCTTCACAACCCCAGACTTTAATATGTGCTAACGAGGGAACTTTCCCTGTCCACATTTCGTGAGGTATTTTGGAAACCTTCTTTGTAGGGACAAGATTAAGGATGTGGGTGAATGTCTCTAAGGCATACCCCTAGAAGTGAATAGGAAGCGAGGCACGACTCATCATAGAACGAACCATGTCTAATAAGGTTCGATTACGCCTCTCAGCTGCACCATTTAACTGTGGTGTCCTAGGAGGAGTCAATTGTGAGACTGTCCCACATTCTTTCAGATAGGCGTTGAATTCGGTACTAAGATACTCCCCGCCTCTATTGGATCTAAGTATCTTTATCTTCCTGCCCAATTGATTTTCGACTTCATGCTTAAACTCTTTGAACTTTTCAAAGGTTTCTGACTTATGTTTGATCAAGTAGATGTAACCATATCTGCTATAATCGTCAGTGAAAGTTACATAGAATCGATTAGCATCCCTTGTGGTTGATCTGAAGGGCCCACACACATCTGTGTGTATGAGATCTAACAGACCTTCACCTCTTTCACAAGACCCTGTGAATGGTGATTTTGTCATCTTTCCTAAAAGACAAGACTCACACATATCATCTGATTTTAGGTCAAATGATTCCAACACTCCATCCTTTTGGAGTTGGGCTATGCATTTCTTGTTAATGTGTCCAAGACGACAATGCCACAAGCATGCCTTGTCTACACTATTAGACAACTCAATATTAAGTACACTATTTCCTAAGCTATCAACACAAGTCACTGTTTCATACACACCATCACAAGGTAAAGCTTCAAACATAAACACACCATTCTTATAAACAGAAATTGAACCATTCAAATCATTAAAAGAATATTTAAAACTTTGTCTGAACAATGCATGAAATGAAATAATGTTTCTCGTCATCTCAGACGAATAGCAACAATTTACTAAGTCTAATCTAACATCATTACTAAGCAATAGTTGATAAACTCCGATCTTGGTCACTGGTGAAGACTTTATGTTCCCCATGATCAAGTTTATCCTCCCATGCTCTATCTCCACACTTTCCTTTAGCCCCTGCAAATTAGAACAGATATGAAAACCACATCCTGTATCAAGGACCCATGAACAAGAAGATAATGAGTTATTAGCAGAAATAATGTAAATACCTGCCGAGGATGGCTTCACTTTGCCATCCTTTATATCTTGCAGATATTGCGGGCAAGATCTCTTCCAATGCCCCTTTTGATTGCAGTAAAAGCAAGCGGCCTCTTTTGGATCAGAAACATGGGGGAGTGGAACCATTGGGCTTAGCCTTTGGGCCATTACCAGATGACACAGCTTAAGCTTTGCTCTTCCAGTTTTGCTTGGGAGGACCTTTCCTCTTCTTCCCTTTTCCCTGTCCAATGGCCAAGACAGGGGCACTTGCAGGTGTGGAGGGTATACTTTTACCCTTCATCCCTGCCTCAGCTATCTGCAACAAGTTGTGCAATTGGGCCAATGTTTGCTCAGTGTTGTTCAAATGGTAAGTTAAAATAAACTGAGCATAACAATCAGGAAATGAGTTCAAGACCATTTCAATGGCCAATTCCTCATCGAAGTGAATGTTGAGCTTGACCAAACGCTCTATGTAGCATTGCATTCTTTGCACGTGAGATACAACTGATTCCCCTCCTTTCATCTTGCAAGCCATGAGTGACTTGACTACCTCAAACTTTTCTTGACGAGCTCGATTATGGTACTTTTCCATAAGGTCCTTGTTCATCTCAAAAGGCCAGTAGTCCTCATGGTACCTCTACAATTCTGGGGACATGGTTGCAACCATGATGCATGCCACTTTGGTAGCATCATCATAGTGTTTCTTGTAGACAGCATACTCTTCGGGAGTGGCTTTGGACTCATCAAGTTCTTTGAGCTCCTTTTCAAGGACATACTCTTTGTCCTCAAATCTAAGCGCCATCTTGATGTTACGCATCTAATCGTTATAGTTGGAGCCATCCATAATGACTTTGGAGCAGATGTTTAGTAGAGAGAAGTTGTGGCTGGAGGATGATGAAGCAGAAGTGTTTCCAGGAGTAGACATCTGAAAAGAAAGATAGTTTTAGTTAGATTTCAAGATACCTCAATATAATAACCCAAGGATATCATATCAAGGTTAGGACCCAATTATTACGATTTACAACTTAGAAATGGGATGCCAAGATCCAAGTTCAAATCTCATAAAGGTAGGTGAATGACGATTCACCAATTCCACCATTAGACAAAATAAACAAAGTGAAATTCCTAATTCTTTTGAGATACATTAAAACTATTTAATGGCATGTTTTAATCTCGGATTATGCTCTACTATTTGTGACTGGGATACCGAGGATCACAAACTAGATGTGAACAACCATGCAAATGTGCTTGGTAACCTTATTGTCTTTATCATTAACTATTGATATGCCGGTAAACCACACACGCTCCATCAAAATTATAATTATAAGATACCCATTACTACTCTTTATTAGTGCCTTTTAGTGTGCCGGTTAACCACACACGCTCCTCTAACGACCAATAAAGCATAATGTGCAATTTCATGGATTAGCATACTTTTCACATTTTTCCTAAAGTAACCAGAGTTGGGATTTTGAAAAATAGTGTTCTAGTACTTTCTTTAATAGCATTATACTTTTAATGAGAAGTAGTTGTCCTATCAAATCCGTTCTGCTAACGACCCTCCACTAATCAAGGAAGCGGTGGGTGAGAGTGGACACCCATTCAACTACCATTTTATAGGCAGTTTCCTTATACCCCCCCCCCCCCCCTTATAGACTAGCTTCGTGAATGAGGCTAACTAGCGATTTGACTGACCATATTCTTATACATATATAATATTTAACTTTTAATTATATATATAAGGTGTGTTTTAAAACATTTTAAAACTCCACGGGTTTATATAAATTTTCGAAATTTAAACTATTAAATTTTAAATTTAAATAAACCAATTAATTAGATTTAATATTTATTTATTAATTAACTTTTAATTAATTTATTAAATCTTGTAAGGATTATCTAATTAAATTAATCAATTAATTTAATCCAAATCCTTATCCCTCTAAATTTCGAAAAATAGGGTAAAGAATAATTATCCAATTAATCTAATCAAGTAACAATTATCCAAAACAAGAAACCCTAAAAAAAAGGCTAGCAATTTCAAAATTTACAAGGGAGGAGGCTAGGGTTTTCAAAACCCTAACCCTAATTTCGATTAGGGTTCTTTGGAGGCTAGGGTTTTCGAAAAAACCCTTTGATCCACAACCCTAAAAATCGAAAAATGGCATTTAGGGTTTAATGGCTATAAACTTTAATTTTGCAATTCAACAATTATAGCAATTCAATTTAAAACAAACAACCTGGCTCTGATACCACTGATGGGTTTTAGGTAAAACAAATAAACTAGAAAACAATTCCTAAGTTCACATGCAACCTACTTTGGATCTATGTTTTAACTATTGAACATACAACTTTGAATTGCAAAACAAGAACCCTAGAGGAGAGAGGCTATTTTCGAAATCTATAAACTAGGGTTTATTAATTACATATCTTTCAATTGTTATAGTAAACAATTGATAATTCCCTTGATCTTGATCTTGATCTTCTTGGAAGCTTAACACCACAAGTGTAATGCCTCTAATGGAATCACACCCAAACTAGCAAGAAGGAAATTAGAAGCGAGAGGGGAGAGGGAGTATGCAAAATTTCGGCCCTTAGTCTTTCTTCAAAAGAAAGAGTGACTAAAATATGAACCAGGAGGCTCCTTATATAGCTGAGGGATCTAGGGTTTAGGGGAAACCCTAGTTATCCTTTGCTTAGGGCCTAAGCAAACTCAATGGCCTTATCCAAGCCCCTATGGACGAAATTATTAGGGTTTCCCCTAAAGATTTCGTCCACCCTTACCCAAGGGGTTTCTAGAGCCTTCCACTCAACTATTAGATAATTGCAAACTAGTCCCTGCACTTTATAATTAATTCTTTTAACCCCAAAATTAATTCTAATTAATTTTTGGCTAACAATTAATTAAACAAAATGATTTCTTATTAATATATTAATCTTTTGACATATTAATAAATTCATTTATATTAATTTATTAATCTTATAATAAATTAATATCTCTCCTTTCATAATTTCCTTGTCTGGTTGCTAGGTTTGAGGGCAACCCAAAAGGACTGTGCTGCTATCAATTCAAGTACATACCAATTATAGTTATAGGCTTAGACACCTAATCCAACACTCACAAGTGCCAGTGAAGGGTGACTTGGTCATCTTTCCAAGTAAACAAGATTCGCACGTGTCATCTTCCCTAAGGTTGAATGACTCCAACACTCCATCCTTTTGGAGTTGGGCTATGCGCTTCTTGTTGACATGTCCAAGATGACAATGCCACAAAGATGCTTTATCCATACTATTGGAAGAATCCATATACAACACATCATTTCCTAGGTTATCTACAACCATAACAGTTTCATAAATTCCATTACAAGGAATTACTTCAAAATATAAAACACCATTTAGATAAGCATATATCGAACCATTCTCATTATTAAACGAATATCTAAATCCTTGTCTAAACAAACCATGAAACGAAATGATGTTTCTTTCCATATCTGGCGAGTAGCAACAATTATTTAATCTAAATTCAATCCATTACTAAGCACTAAAGAATACACTCCAATCTTGGTAACAGCCGACGTTCTTCTGTTCCCCATGATTAGATTTATTCTTCCAATCTCCACATCCCTATTTCTTCCTAGTCCCTGCATAAGATGGCTTGATCTTTCCATCCTTGATGGCTTGTAGATATTTCGGGCAGCTTCTCTTCCAATGCCCTATTTTGTGGCAATGATGGCACTCTGCCTCCTTTGGGTTAGGGTTGGGCTTAGCAGGATCAACCTTGGTCCCACTAGAAGAGGAACAATCTTGGGACTTTCCCTTGCGGTGGCTCTTTAACGGAGCCTTCCTCTTCTTGCCCCTTCCCTGCCCTATGGCCAAAATAGGAGCAGCGGATGGATTAGGAGTTGGTGCAACAGAGTTGTCCTTTAGGTTGCTCTTAGCAGTCCTTAGGAGCCCTTGGAGTTTGCTTAGGGTGACCTCTTCCTTGTTCATGTGGTAGGTCATCCTAAATTGGTTGTAGCATGAGGGCAATGAGTGAAGAACAATGTCGATAGCCAAATCTTCCCCAAAGTTGACATTCAACTTGCGAAGACGATCAACATACCATTGCATCTTTTGCAAGTGCATGGTTAGAGACTCTCCACTTCCCATTTTAGCAGTGATCATATTCGTAATGATCTCATAGCACTCTTGCCTCGCGCTTTGGTGATATATCTCCATCAAGTCTATATGCATCTCATAGGGATACATGTCCTCATAGGACTATTGGAATTCGGAGTTCATTGTAGCTATCATGATGCAATGAACTTTCGTTGCATCACGCTCATGGGTCTCAAAGACATCCATTTCTTTGGGAGTAGCAGTTTTTGGATTGATCTTCTCGAGCTTCTCATCGAGAACATACTCTTTATCCTCGTAACGCACAATAGTGCGAATGTATCTTATCCATTCGCTAAAGTTCGATCCATCGAAAGTCACTTTTGACAAAGGCTCATTAGCGTGAATGAGCTAGCAGCATCGTTATTTGCTTTAGACATCTACAAATAGAAAGGACAAAGTTTGATTAGAATTGAATCCCTAATTAAACACCCAAAATGAAAAATTAGGGCTAGGATCCAACAACATTATTTACATATTAGAAAAGGGATACCATAATCCAACAAGCAAATAATTTGGAGGTAAGTGAATGACAATTCACTAATTCTTCACCATGAAAAACATAAGCTTAAGTTTTAAATGTATTGAGAATTCCTAGATTTTTCTTAGAGATTCATTGAACTTTTCAATGGAATGTTTAAATCTCGATATGCCCCTCTCGTTTGTGACTGGGATGCCGAGGATCACAAAGTGGGTGTGAATAACCATGCAAATCTGCATGGTGCCTTCATTGTTACAATCACTTATTCGATGTGCCGGTAAACCACACATGCTCCATCAAACTATGACAAACATTGAATCACCCTTTACCACCTTTGCATAGAACCAATTAGTGTGCCGATAAACCACACACGCTCCATTAACTTCTTAGCAAGGGTGCAAAGCGTAATTTCATGGGATTGCATCAATTTCACTTTTTCCTAAAGTAACTAGGATTGAGAATTTGAAAAAAATGTTTAGTTACTTTATATAGATTCATTATACTTATTAATGAGGAGAGGATTGCCCTATCCTACCCATTCGACTAATGAACCTCCACCAGTCAAGCAAGCGGTGGGTGTGAGTGTACACCCATTAAGCGTCATTTTATAGGCAGCAACCTTATACCCACCTTATAGACCGGCTTCGTGAATGAGGCCTACTAACGGTAAGACTAGCATTTTAATTATATATATATATATATATATATATATATATATATATATATATATAAAGCTTGTAATAATATAATAGTATAGGATCTATTTTAAACATTTCAAAATACTAGGGTTTTAATCTTCAATTTAAAATTTTCGAAATTTAATACCATTTAAATTAAAATTTTAAATATTAAAACTCTTGATTTAATAATTATCACAAATCAAACTATTAATTTAAATTATTAAATCATAAGGGACTATTAAATCTTAAAGGATAATTACCATCCTAATCCCTTTTATCCCTCTAAATTTTGAAAATAATGGGAGGGGATAATTCGAAATCTTTAATTACCATATTTAACTATCAAAAGATAATTACAAGATATGGGATTATCCAAATCCCTAAAAAATTAGGATCTTATCTTGGGGAAGGAGGCTAATCTCAAAATATAAGGGTTGGCAAACCCTAGATTTCGAAATCTTGGATTAATGGAAAGGATTCAAAAAACCTTTTCACAATTTTCGCAGATTAGGGTTAGGAAACCCTAATCTCGAAATTTCTTGCCTCCTAGGGTTTATTGGCTATAAAACCTAATTTGTCAAGTTCATACAATTGAATAATACTAATTGAAAACAAGTTAACCAAAGGCTCTGATACCACTGATGGGTTTTATACAAACAATCCTATGTGTGCATGCAACCCTAGATTTGGATCTATGTTTTCACTATTAGATAGACAACATTATGAACACATGAATAAATCCCTAATGTAGCTTGCTATTTTCGAAATTCATATATAAGGTTAGATCACATACCTCTTGTTGTTATATTGCAATAACAACTTAAGTCTTCAAACCCTTAGTCTTGAAAGCAAGCACCACAAGTGTAGTGCCTCTAATGGCTCACAAACACCACAAGCAATTGGAGAGGTTATAGAGAGAGAAGGGATGAGGTAGAAATCGGCCTTGGGAGCTCTTAGAAGCAAGTGGATGATTTCTCAAGGCCTAGGGGTCTTTATATAGTGTTGAGATTAAGGTTTTAGTCCTTATCCTTATCTAGTTGCTTGCCTATCAAGTAACCATAAGATAAGCCTTAAGAACCCTTATCTATTATCCCTTTGGACGATTTCAAGGATATCCAAACCCTTGAATTCGTCCAACCCTAACAAAGGATAACCACTACCTTATTTTGCAACTATCACATAATTACAATTCAGCCCCTCTAGTTTAATTAATTACACTTGATCACAAAATTAATTCCTAATTAATTATTGACCAATATTAATTAAACAAATATGATTTCTCCTTTAATATATTATTCTTATAACATATTAATAAATCATACTAACCTCTTTCTCTATTTATTTCTCCAGTCAAGTTGCTTTGGTGAAGGTAACCCAAAAAGGACCATGCACAACCGGGTCAAGTACTTACCAAATATGGTTACGGGCTTAGACACTAATCCAACATCCCATTCCTACACTTGACTACATGTTGGAAAACTTTCATGGGCCAGTGGTGTTTTCGGAGATTGACTTGCAAAGTGAGTATCATCAGATTTGCATGCGAGAAGGTGATGAATGTAAGACAAACTTCAAGGCCAAACATGGGATATATGAATGGATTATGATGCCATTTGGTCTTACCAATGCGCCTAGTACTTTCATGCAATTGATGAACGAGGTATTGAAGTCTATTCTTAGGAGATTCGTGGTTTTATACCTTGATGATATCTTGGTATATAACAAAAGCAAAGAAGATCATATGGTGCATTTAAGAAAAGTGTTCAAGACTCTTATAACACAAAAAACTTTATGGGAAGAAGGAAAATGATCGTTCTTGGTGGAGAAAGTGATTTTCTTAGGATATGTCATTTCTAAAGATGACGTTTCAGTGGATTAATCCAAGATTGAGCCAATTAAGGCATGGCCTACTCCTACTATTATTTCGGAAGTTCGATCATTTCATGGTCTTGCTTCGTTTTATAGGAGGTTCATTTGCGAATTTGGCACCACTATGAGTCCGATAACTAGTTGTTTGAAGAAATGAGTTTTTTCATGGAGGGAGGACGCTCGGAAGGCCTTTGCAAATGTTAAGGAGTTATTATATGCTGCTCCGGTCTTAACTCTTCCTGATTTCACAACCATTCGAGGTAGAGTATGATGCGAGTGGAATTGGGAATTGGAGTTGTTCTCATTCAAGGTAAATGTCATATTGCTTATTTTCATAAAAACTTGGAGGTTCTCGATTAAATTATTATACGTATGACAAGGTGTTTTATGCAATTATTCGACCGTTGGATCATTGGAGTCATTTCTTATGTGCAAATCATTTTCCTTTGCACTCGGATCACGAATTGTTGAAGTAAATTAATGGTCAACAGAGGTTGAGTACACATGCAAGTGGGTGGAATTTTTGTAATATTTTCACTTTTCTTCTAGATATTAAGATAGAAAAAGCAACGTAGTGGATGCGAAAGTGCATAATGCGAAGAGTTACGTGTGCGAGATGTTTGCATGGTTCTCTATGTCGGTTAAGCTGGAAGGTTCTAGAAGCATGTTTGGTTTATTATAAATATATACAAAATGTAACTTAAGTTTTGTGTGTAGAGTTATTGTAGCTAAAAGTATTGTTTTTTATGCATATTGTACATGTAACTTCTTTTATCCCCTTCTTTATTATTATATATATACAAGGGAAGAGAAGATACTTACCGATTCATGGGTTTTACTAAGTTGAACCTCTATCTTGCGCCTCATTCACTTCATAAGTTGTTGTAAAGGTTTTGCTAACGTAAGCTTCTATCATACACCTCATTTTCTAGCATCATTTGTTTTGTTGGAGAATAAATTAATCCAAATTATAATTATGACGGCTGTATTCTTATTAATTATTCAAAAGCTATTTAACTTACAAAAATAACCTCTAAACTCTTATTAAGTTGATAAATCATCTAACAACTATTTTTTTTAACTTTTAGTGTTTTTGGACCCATTATCATGCACCATTTTTCCAACGCAACGCACAGGTTCACACACTATTTAAAAAATCATTTGAGAAAAGTTACTATATACTAACACAATTTTATTAACCATTTATAATGTACCTTTTCTATTTATCCTCTAAGTATGACAATGTGAAAAGTTGTGATATGCTATACTGCTTTAATCGATTCACATTTATAATACGCAAAAAAACACGTAAGAACCCGCAGCAATGCGCAAGCCCAAATACTAGTTTTAGCTATAAATAAGCCTTTGTAAGGCACTTTCCTTTTTATTCGATACTTTCCTTTTATTTTAAAGTTTTCTTTTTGTTATAGCTTGTAAGGCTATAAATAGCCTTTAGTAGAACCTTTTTTATTTATGTTTTTGTTGATTATCAAATAAAGAAATTCATCTTATTTTGAGTTGCTTACTCGTCATTTGTCAATTCCAGAACGTGCTTTTTAGTTTGATTCGAACATGTTTTTGTTGATTATCGAATAAGAAATGTCTTTTTTTTTTATTCTTTCAAGTTATTGTTTCCATTGCATTCTTAAAACCTAAAAATATCCCTCCTCCATATCCACATCATTAATCAAACATTTTTAGTCGGTTGCTCCAAGTCCTAACTCGTCAGTAATAAAAGTTATAATGTATGTTTATTTATAGTTTCTAAAGTCACATATAAACTTAAACACGGTGTACTCGGTTAAGTACTGGTTCCATTGGTTCCGATATCAGTTCCAAACACTAGAGAATCGTTGTAACCGGTTGCAGTTTTGGTTCAAATATTCTAAAAATCGTTGGTTAAAAAAAAATGTTTTTATAATAAAATGACCACTAATAAATATATAATATAATTCAAAAGCCATATCAAAAGAAGCAAATTATTTAATATCACATAGTGAAAATATGCGAAAGATAGGTTAGCCGTACTTATCAAGTAATGTGGGCAAAATAAGAAATCATTGATTTTTAATTTTTTATATCTCCTTTGTAAGATTTGATTATATAGATATATATTATTTAAAGCATTGCGAAAGGGTATTTAACTATTTATCCACAGAAACTGTCCATTATGGATTTATGGTAGTAACATCAGGAAGAAGGAATGGTGAAGCGAAAGGGATGGTAGTGGCCCTATGATTGTGACGGCAGTTTGACAGAATCGTCGGCGACCCCCTCAACTTCCAACGTCGTCTACAGTTTCGTCAACGATTGGTCGTCGTTGTCATACCAAATTACACGAATTAGATGACCGGTGGCGCCGGTTAACCAGTCATCCTCTCTCCCTTCACCTCTGCGGTGGGAGTTCACGCATTTGTGAACAATACATGGAGTTCATTGAAGCATAATGCATAAACATACAGGCGCTCCCTAATACGTCAAATCAAACACCAATCATGGCTGTAAGTTCAAATTTCTCTTATCTTATCCAATTTCATCTCCAATCCGTGAATCATTTCTAATCATCTATGTTTTTCGTTCCGCGTTTTCGCTAATTTAGGGTTTAGTTTAGCGAATTCAGTAATCGATTTTTGAAATTTATGATGTTTGTAACTTACAACATGTTCGTAATAACATTTATCATGATTGAATACTTGAATCGTTGCCATTTTGGCATTACTTAGAGGATTTGGATACTTTCATACTCCATTCTCAATTTCACATCCTTTTTTTTTTCGAATTGTGGTTACTTAATTGTCTGTTTATTGTGGTTGATTAGTTCTGAATTTCACATCCTTTTTCGAATTCAGCAGGTACCAAAGTTTGGGAACTGGGAAAACGAAGAAGATGTTCCTTACACTGCTTACTTCGAGAAAGCAAAGAAAGCTCGTAAAACGAAAGCACAATTTCCTGATCCTTCTTCGAACAACGAACTTCCATTTCAGGCTCCAGAAGAAGCTGACATCAAACATGGGGATTCAACAAAGTCTGAACCAGAGAGACGAAATACATCAAGAACAGAAGAGGAGAGTCGTGTAAGCCAGGAAGAAGTTAACATGAAGAAGTCGAGTGATTCTCTTCCAAACCCTAGACGGACTTCCAGACAGAGTGGTGGTGGTTCTGATCGGAGCTTTGATAACTCACCAATGCACTCACATACTCCGGCAAGATCTGGGAACAAAGGTAACACTGGTTCTTCTCCTATGTCGGAAAGAAAAGTTTCATCAGAAGCTATCCATGGTCCACCTTCTTCTACTCCTGGAAGATCCAAATTGAAGCAAGTTCCTCGTGGTGATGAAACTGTAAGTTAATTTAAACAATACATATGCTCTGCTTTAATCCTGATGAAAATTTCACAAAACACCATTGATGACGTTGGCAGGATGACGATGGCCCTGCAATTCCAAAATTTGGTGGGTGGGATGAGAAAGATCCTGCATCAGCTGAAGCGTACACTCACATATTCAACAAAGCACGAGAAGATAGGCACAATGGAGGAGGGAAGTCGCCAATGGTGTCAACTGATAATGTTGATTTTTATGGTCAAAATCAGCGTAGCGAGAATTCAAAGGTATGTTATGTAGATTGTTTTTGTTAATTACTAAATCTTAATCTTTGTTCATGGGTTGTTGTTGATGGTTTGTTGATTTATGGTTTAGGGTTGTGGGTGTTTTCCATGGAGCAAAAAATGATTTGTGAAATTGTGAAATGTGGATGAACAAACAATGGGAAAAGAATGGTATGAGGGTTTTGAAATAAATGATACTACAATTGTTTTACTCTTAGAAGATTTGTATTGTATAGACTTATAAGTGACAATATTATCGTTAAATGAATTGGCAGTTTCCTTTTTATATGTGATAAATGGTGACTTTTAAGATTGAAAAATGTTTTGATTCAAGAAAAATTGTTTTTGGTTCTTTGTACAAGATTGTTAAGCCTTTGCATCAACATTAAAATGGAGATGCACTTGGAATCCATCCATAGCCTTCTTTTATTTTACATGAATGTTTTTCTATGGGACTATTTAAAAGGTACTTTTAGGTAAATGATTTATTAATTTATAGTTGTGATAGAATTGAGTTTTTTTAAAATGTATTTGAATTAGTTTTTGTGGTTGGGAAAAATCATTAAGTTATTTTTTTAAAGTGTTTGATTTAACTTATATATTATATTTTTACAATCTAGAAAATCATAAGAAGTTTTGAAAAATTAGAAATCCTAACCTACTAAAATCTTATTTTTGAAAGCCTAGTGAAAGGTCATTCTTTTTGCCAAACACTTTTTTATTTATTAACTTTTGAAAAAAATCATAAATGATCCCTGTGGTTATCCAAAATCTGAAGTTTAGTCCTCTAGGTTTAAAAACCTCATAGATGGTCCCTGTGTTTTCAAAACTTTTGATGTTTGGTTATTTTTGATAATTCCGTTAAGTTTGTCTGTTAACTAAAGGGTATTTTCGTCATTTCACAACCATAGGGACCATTTATGATGTTTTCTTGTATTTTTTAAAAAAAGAAAAAATTAAACATAATTAAATATATAAAAGCTCTCTCTCTCTCTCTCTCTCTCTCTCTCTCTCTCTCTCTCTCTCTCTCTCTCTCTCTCTCTCTCTCTCTCTCTCTCTCTCTCTCTCGTATAAACACAAGCACCAAAATCTGCAACACCATAAATCTCCCCACTTTTGATGTATGGTTCAAGAATGAATATATGCTCCTTATTTCCAGCCTTTTTACTCTTACAAAAATGGATTAGTGTTGATTTACCCTAGAAAACAAAGACATTCGACCATTTATTACACAAGAAATACAATCTTTGTTTTAATTTTCAACATCTCTTTTTTCAGCTTATTGAAATCAATTACTTAGGGTTCTAGAAACATAATGAATATCCCAAAAACAAAACCTGATGATAATCCCAAAAACAAACCAAAAAAATCCCAAAAAATCAAATTGATGCCCTGTAAAGTAGGAAGAACAACGATCATCATCATCTGGTCCATCTGAATCGATGTCACCATGATGCCGATGTAGTTGCAGGTTTGAGGCAACAGTCTCCTATGGTGATGGCAGTTTGAGTTGCATGTTTCAGAACAAGAACAAAGGAAGGAGAGGTGGAGTATATGGTGTTTTTGCGCTTCAGAACATATTAGATGAAAGATGGGTTTTTCGATCTGGTGTTGGTGATTGAGGCCTCTTTTGTCGCATCTTCTGATGAGATTTTAGCAGGAGTCGAAAATGAAGATAATATGGAAACCTCCTCTAATCACGTGAGTATGGATGTTCAAGATCCCATAAATCCTTTTAAAGGTTCTCCTGTTGACCTCCTCCCATATTCAGAACATGTAATGTAGTTTTTAAAAAAAGATGGAATGATGGAAGAGTTTACTGAAGATGATAATGAGACCCAGGTGGATGTCGATGTATCTGTGTTCATCTCCTTTGACCTTGCTTTTCACGAATAAGGGTTTTGTCGTGAAGAAAACAGATGGGAGTTTTACAAGAAAAAGAATTTAGCATCGAATGTTGGTGGCGATGCCCAGCCGTCCGCTTTTCCGGCGTCGGGATCCTCCCCCCGGTTGCGTCATCTATTGATATCGGCGATGGGCATCTTTTTCCGGTTGATTGTCGGTCAACCCCTCCTGTGACGATCCAATCTAATTTTGGAAAAGATTCCACTGCTTCGGTTGGAAAGGCTCCTGCGTCGATAGCTTCTTGTATGGGAATGAGAGATTTCACTAATTCAGTAAGCCAAACTTGTCCTTCAAGATCTCCCTAGTTCTTGAGGTCAGAGAGAGAGAGAGAGAGAGAGAGAGAGAGAGAGAGAGAGAGAGACCTTTTATATATTTAATTATGTTTAATTTTTTCTTGTTTTTTTTTTAAATACGAGAAAACATCATAAATGGTCACTGTGGTTATGAAATGACGAAAATACCCTTCAGTTAACGGACAAAGTTGATGGAGTTAGCAAAAAGGACCAAACATCAAAAGTTTTGAAAACACAGGGACCATCTATGAGGTTTTTAAACCACGAAGACTAAACTTCAAATTTTGGATAACCACAGGGACCATTTATGATGTCTTTTCTTAACTTTTTAAAAAACTAATAAAATCAATAACTTGTTTTCACTTTAGCTTTCATATGTCTAAGATTAATGTAACACCGTAAATTTCAAAACAATTTTTCGCATTTTATAAAAACATAATTCATTTATTATTCATAAAAACATCATTGTTTGAAACTCAAATTCATAGTATATAACAATCCCAAGATCTCATAACATAAAAATCCCTCGTGTGTACTGATCAGGCCGGCGCCTTCCCGCGATCCTCTCTAGTACCTGAAACAAATAACACCAAACACTGTAAGCACAAAGCTTAGTGAGTTCCCCAAAAAACCATATATATATATATATATATATATATATATATATATATATATATATATATATATAACACATATTAGCCACTCGAGGCTATAACTCTTTGGGTCCGTGCACCCAACTCTATGAACCCTCAGGCTCTATCTCTGTGAACCTTCTGGTTCTAACTCTGTAGCATGCACAAAATAAATCACATAGAATAATGCAATGCAACACATAACACATATATAGCATACAACACTGTATCACATAACTCTAATTACCTACTCCAGGTAAAGTATAGTGAGAAGACTCACCTCGCGTATCTCGGTAACTCGTAAGTCCCTGAAATCACTAGTGCTCGATCTCCCGAGCTATAGTCCTCCTATAACACAAATACACCTCTAATTAACACTTTCCCAACTAGGGTTTACTAACCCTATCAAGTCAACACCGGTCAACTCTGGTCAATGGTCAACGGTCAACCTAACTCGCTGAGTCCCTACGGGGACCCGATTCCTCTGAATCCCTTCCGACTCACCGGGGCACTCACCCAACTCGGTTACTCAACCCCTGGTTCGAAAACACGGAACAACCCGCTCTAACTCGTCGAGTCTGCCAATGGACTCGACGAGTGCATTCCATGCACAACCCCAAACGACCTTCTGAGGTTAGATCTGTTCCATTAACTCATAGATCCAGTCTTTCCAAGCTTATTTATCACGTAAAATTTATGTCTTGGCGCTCATATCACACCTATTGACTCATAAATGGTGTTTTAACCTCAAACACAAAGATCCCGAACCAAAACCTCCATAGACTCATATAAAGCTTGGACAAAGAGGCACTCTGGACCTCCAAGGGTCCAGATCCAGAACCTAACTCGCTTAAGAGACCAAGGGAGCACTAGATCTAGTCACAAAAGGGCTCAATAACCCCTAAATCAACATGAACATCACCTCAACAGAAAATGGTTCGAAAATAGTACCTCAAACGTGATGTTCTGGACCTCAGATCTTCAGGAAGTTAACCCTCTTGCTTCCTCTTGGCTATTGCTTCTTTTCCCTTGCTAGACAAGACCTCCAAGGTCAACAATGGCTCCTTCTCTCACTCCAAACGCTCAAGCTCACTAGGGTTTCGCTCTGGGGGCTGGTGAGCACAAATGACGGCCATAAGGCCCTTTAAATAGGCCCCAAACCCGAGAAATTAGGGTTTCATTAAATAGTATGGACTCGCCGAGTCCACCAATGCGACTCGTCGAGTCCGGTCATTAATCCGGGTGAGAAATCGCGTCTCTACTCGACGAGTCTACGCACCAACTCGCCGAGTTCTTCCACAAAACTCAAAATAAAATGAATAAATATAATACCTGAAATTCCGGATGTTACAATTCTCCCCCACTTGAATCTGACTTCGCCCTCGAAGTCTCATCCCTGAAATAGCTTCGGATGTTGCTCCTGCATCTCACGCTCTGGCTCCCAGGTCAATTCGGATCCTTTCCGATGTTGCCACTGAACCTGTACCAGAGGCACCTCCTTGTTCCTCAGAACCTTGATCTTCCGATCCACAATCGCAACTGGTCTCTCCGCGTAGTTCAGGCTCGCATCCACCTGAATGTCCTCTAGCTGCACTACCGCCGACTCGTCGGCTATACACTTCCTCAACTGAGACACGTGGAAGGTATTATGAATCCACTCCAACTCTGCAGGTAACTCCAAGCGATACGCTACCCTGCCCACCCTCGCGATCACTCTGAACGGCCCAATATACCGGGGCCCTAGCTTGCCCCTCTTCCTGAATCGAATCACTCCTTTCCAAGGAGATACTTTCAAGAGAACATAATCACCGACCTGGAACTCGAGCTCAGATCGTCGTCTATCCGCATAACTCTTATGGCGGCTCTGAGCGGTCAACAATCTCTGCCTGACCCGCTGTATCTGCTCTGTCGTCTGAAGCGCAATCTCTGTGCTACCCATCACTCGTTGCCCCACCTCTCCCCAACAAACGGGAGTCCGACACCTCCTCCCATACAACAGCTCAAAAGGCGGCATACCAATGCTCGAATGATGGTTGTTATTGTAGGAGAACTCTGCTAAGGGCAAATACGTGTCCCAACTTCCGCCAAAATCCAACACGCATGCTTGGAGCATGTCCTCGAGCGTCTGAATCATCCGCTCGCTCTGACCGTCAGTCTGTGGGTGGTATGCGGTACTAAAATGCAGCCTCGTACCCAACTCCTCATGGAATTTCTTCCAAAATCTGGAAGTGAAATGTACATCTCGATCTGACACAATCGAGATCGGCACCCCATGCCGCGATACCACCTCTCTCACATATACCTCTGCTAACTTTTCCGCAGAAGAACTCTCACTAATGGCGAGAAAGTGAGCGCTCTTTGTCAAACGGTCTACTATCACCCAAATTGCATCGACATCCCTCGCCGTTCTCGGCAATTTGGTGATAAAATCCATGGATATTTGCTCCCATTTCCATTCTGGGACTTCCAGTGGTTGCAACTTACCATGCGGTATCTGATGTTCGGCCTTAACCCTACGACAGGTTAGGCACCTCTCAACAAACCACGCTACATCTCTCTTCATACAGGGCCACCAATACTCCCTTTTAAGATCCATAAACATCTTAGTGGCCCCGGGATGGATCGAGAATCTCGATCTATGCGCCTCCTCCATCAAGATGGTACGCGTCCCTCCAACAAACGGTACCCAAATCCGACCCTGGAAGGTCATAAGCCCTCTACTATCGGTTATGAACTCTGATACCTGACCGATAACTCACTCTCTCTTGCGGTTCTCCGATCTTACTACCTCAGCCTGGGCACCTCTGATGGTGTCCAACACCGGAGTCATCACCGTCAATCTCATACAAATATCCCGAATCAGGGCGTTCTCTGCCCTATGACTCAGGGCGTCGGCTACCAGATTAGCCTTTCCCGGGTGGTAAAGGATCTCACAATCATAATCTTTTACTACATCCAGCCATCTTCTCTGACGCATGTTCAGGTTTGGCTGATCCATCAAATACTTCAAACTCTTGTGGTCCGTGTATATCGTACACCGAACCCCATACAGGTAATGGCGCCAAATCTTGAGGGCGAACACCACAGCCCCTAACTCTAGATCGTGGGTGGGATACCTTGCCTCGTGAGGCTTCAGCTGCCTCGATGCGTACGCGATCACATGCTCCCTCTGCATCAACACCGCGTCCAACCCAGATATCGATGCGTCACAATACACCATGAAGTCCTCCATTCCCTCTGGAAGAGCCAACACCAGGGCTTCGCACAATCTCTGGCGAAGAGTCTCAAATGAGGCCTGCTGCTCTGGGCCACAGCTGAACACCACACCATTCCGGGTCAACTTGGTGAGAGGAACAACAATCTTGGAGAAATCCCTGATGAACCTCCGATAATAGCCGGCCAACCCTAGAAAACTCCTGATCTCGGAAGGAGATTTCGGCACCTCCCAACTCAACACCGCCTCGATCTTGGCCGGATCGACCAAAATCCCCTTTTGGTTAACGAGATAACCGAGGAATTGCACCTCTCGTAACCAAAAATCGCACTTGGAGAATTTGGCATAAAGCCTCTCCGATCTCAGCACACTGAGGATTTTTCGCAAATGCTCCTCATGCTGCTCCCTGGATCTCGAATATACCAAAATGTCGTCAATGAACACAATCACTGATCGATCTAGCATCGGTCTGCATACCCTGTTCATGAGATCCATGAATGCTGCAGGTGCATTGGTGAGCCCGAATGGCATCACCACGAACTCGTAATGCCCATAACGAGTCCTGAACGCAGTCTTCTGGATATCCTCCTCGCTCACCATCATCTGATGATGTCCAGATCTCAAATCAATCTTGGAAAACCATGATGCTCCCTGCAGCTGATCGAACAAATCATCGATCCTCGGCAAAGGATAACGGTTCTTGACCGTTAACTTGTTAAACTCTCGATAATCTATGCACATTCGGTGCGAACCATCCTTTTTCTTCACAAAAAGGATCGGTGCTCCCCATGGCGAGCTACTCGGCCGGATAAACCCCTTCCCCAGTAGCTCCTGAAGCTGCGAGGATAACTCCTGCATCTCTGGAGGTGCAAGGCGATAAGGCGCCCTAGCAATAGGAGCTGCCCCCGGAATCAAATCAATGCGAAACTCAACCTGCCTCTCGGGAGGCACACCCGGTAACTCCTCGGGGAAAACATCCGGGAATTCCCGCACTATCGGAACCTCCTCAACCGTACTCGGCCTCTCTGCACCAACTCTCGTATCCACCACGTATGCTACAAAACCACTACAGCCCTGCTGTAGGGTCTGCCTCGCTCTAGCAGCCGAACAAAACGTTGAATCAGGACAGGTACCCTCGTCGTACATCGTAAGAACTCCCCCACTTGGGTCTCAAATAGTCACCAACTGCTGCTCGCAATCGATAACAGCTCCAAATCTGCTCAACCAATCCATGACTAAGATGACACAGACGTCCCCCATCGCAATCGGGACCAAATCAATAGGAAACTCTACACTGAAGATCTCGAGTACACACCCTCGAATCACCTCCATGGCATACACTGCTCTCTCATCGGCGATGGAGACTCTCAGAGGTCGACTCAACGCCTCCCGACTAATACTGATGTGTTGACTAAAATCCAACGATACAAAAGATCGACTCGCACCCGAGTCAAATAACACCAAAGCAGGTACAGAACTCACAAGAAAAGTACCTACGCATAACATAAAATAAGCACAAAATCTCAAACATTAAAATAAATACATGAAAGAATACATACCAGCCACGTAATCGGGCGCTGCGCGGACCTCCTCCGCAGTCAACTGGAAGGCTCTCCCCCAAGCCTTCGGCGTCTCGGTCTTCATCGGCCGACTATCAGTAACTCTAACAGCAGCAGGGGCAGACCCCTGAGAAGCTCCCTGTGCTGACCCCCGCAGCAGCGGACACTCGGCCTTCCGGTGTCTGGTCTGGTTGCAGTGGAAACACACTGCAAACCCCTTAGGGCAGTCCTTGGCCATATGCCCCTCCTTGCCACATTTGTAGCAAGATCCAGCTCTACAAACTCCATCATGACCCTTGCCGCACTTTCCACAAGTGCGAACCTTCTGGCTCCCTACTCTGGGATCAGCGGGCTTGACCCGCTGGGCTGCCGGTTCGGACTGTGCCGGTCGCCGATCCCTCCCCTGAGACTCCGCCTCCTCCTTAACCTGAGTCTCTAGCTCGATCTCCCTCTTCCGGGCATTTGCCTGAAGCTCGGCAAATGTTCGGTACAAGGAGTTCACCACGAACTCCCGAATATCTCTCCTCAAAATACTCAAATATCGGCTCATATGTGCCTGCTCAGTAGACACGTGCTCAGGGCAGAACATCGCCCTCTCATGAAACATCTTGGTAATAACCGTCACAGACTCCGTACCCTGCTTGAGGGTCAAAAACTCCTGTGCCAATCGATCCCGTTCCACCGAGGGAACGTACTCATCCCGAAACATGGTGGTGAACCTCTCCCAGGTCACCGCAGCAAGCTCTGCTGGAGAATAGTGTGTTGTTGCGAACTTCTACCAGTCCTTCGCCCCCAGGCGAAGCTGGTTCAGCGCAAACCGAACCCTCAAGTGCTCCGGGCATGAGCACGTATAGAAACACCCCTCAATGTCAGACACCCATCTCATCGATGCAATCGGATCCTGCGTCCCATCAAACTCTGGTGGCTTCCTGTTGCTGTACTCCCTGAACAACAACGAGTCACCCCCTTGCGGCCTAGCAGCAGTGACGGCTGCGGTGGCCACTACAACAGCAGCCTCAGAAAGAGCGGCATAACGCTCGTCAAAAGTCTTAATAAACGTGGTCTTAATAGACCCGAACATCTCTGGTATCTCTGCCCTGATGGCCGCAACCACCTCCTCATGGATGATCCGACGGATCTCCTCATCACTAGTCCCGCTGCTCTCTGGCATATGACGTGTCCTCACCATGATCTACCTTTGAAATACAACATACGATACATTAGAAAGTCACTCGAGTATAGTCGCACTCGATAACTCATCCCTCCTTGATCCCTGGCATCCCGAAGATTCTTACTTGGACTGTACACCACTCCGGTGTTTTCAGTAGTACGGGCCCAATACTACTGTCCGCACCGTATCAGTATACACCCCAAGTCCCCCTCTTCAGATCCCAAATCCCAAGTACTCTATTATGCATAATCCACTCTCTAACAGATCTCTCATAAGCTCCTCGCTGCTACCTACTCACTCTCAAGCATCTCATAGCATCTCACCTCTCCCTAGGCTAAGGCATCACAAATCAGGCCACTCTAGTCCTAATAGGAGCACCTAGCCCACTCTAGCATGAGAATACATCATATCAATATCATAAACATATAACATAAAGGTATCTTGGGAAATCACCGTTCGGGCGCTGACTGATCGTACACATGACTCTGCTCTGCGTTTTCCAAAAATCTTTTACTCTTTTTGAAAATATTTCTCAAATCCTCAGTTTGAGTTCAAATACGCCCGAAGGTGTACTCGAATCCCTCAAACCAAGGCTCTGATACCAACTTGTAACACCGTAAATTTCAAAACAATTTTTCGCATTTTATAAAAACATAATTCATTTATTATTCATAAAAAAATCATTGTTTGAAACTCAAATTCATAGTATATAACAATCCCAAGATCTCATAACATAAAAATCCCTCGTATGTACTGATCAGGCCGGCGCCTTCCCGCGATCATCGCTAGTACCTGAAACAAATAACACCAAACACTGTAAGCACGAAGCTTAGTGAGTTCCCCAAAATACCATATATATATAACACATATTAGCCACTCGAGGCTATAACTCTTTGGGTCCGTGCACCCAACTCTATGAACCCTCAGGCTCTATCTCTGTGAACCTTCCGGTTCTAACTCTGTAGCATGCACAACATAAATCACATAGAATAATGCAATGCAACACATAACACATATATAGCATACAACACTGTATCACATAACTCTAATTACCTACTCCAGGTAAAGTATAGTGAGAAGACTCACCTCGCGTATCTCGGTAACTCGTAAGTCCCTGAAATCACTAATGCTCGATCTCCCGAGCTATAGTCCTCCTATAACACAAATACACCTCTAATTAACACTTTCCCAACTAGGGTTTACTAACCCTATCAAGTCAACACCGGTCAACTCTGGTCAATGGTCAACGGTCAACCTAACTCGCCGAGTCCCTACGGGGACCCGATTCCTCTGAATCCCTTCCGACTCACCGGGGCAGTCACCCAACTCGGTTACTCAACCCCTGGTTCGAAAACACGGAACAACCCGCTCTAACTCGTCGAGTCTGCCAATGGACTCGACGAGTGCATTCCATGCACAACCCCAAACGACCTTCTGAGGTTAGATCTGTTCCATTAACTCATAGATCCAGTCTTTCCAAGCTTATTTATCACGTAAAGTTTATGTCTTGGCGCTCATATCACACCTATTGACTCATAAATGGTGTTTTAACCTCAAACACAAAGATCCCGAACCAAAACCTCCATAGACTCATATAAAGCTTGGACAAAGAGGCACTCTGGACCTCCAAGGGTCCAGATCCAGAACCTAACTCGCTTAAGGGACCAAGGGAGCACTAGATCTAGTCACAAAAGGGCTCAATAACCCCTAAATCAACATGAACATCACCTCAACAGAAAATGGTTCGAAAATAGTACCTCAAACGTGATGTTCTGGACCTCAGATCTTCAGGAAGTTAACCCTCTTGCTTCCTCTTGGCTATTGCTTCTTTTCCCTTGCTAGACAAGACCTCCAAGGTCAAGAATGGCTCCTTCTCTCACTCCAAACGCTCAAGCTCACTAGGGTTTCGCTCTGGGGGCTGGTGAGCACAAATGACGGCCATAAGGCCCTTTAAATAGGCCCCAAACCCGAGAAATTAGGGTTTCATTAAACAGTATGGACTCGCCGAGTCCACCAATGCGACTCGTCGAGTCTGGTCATTAATCCGGGTGAGAAATCGCATCTCTACTCGGCGAGTCTACGCACCAACTCGCCGAGTTCTTCCACAAAACTCAAAATAAAATGAATAAATATAAATCCTGAAATTCCGGATGTTACATTTAAATTACATAAATAGTCATTGTGTTTGTTTGATTTTTACACTTTGGTCCAATTTTTTTTTCTTAAAAGTATATTTGCAATTAACCCATATAGGAGGTTAAAGAAACAAATACAAATTTATCAATTGAGTAAATTACAGTAATGGTACCTATGTATTGGTCAGATTCATAATTTTTATCCATAAGTTTAAAAATTGATAGGTTGCATCCATGTCGATGATTAATATTGTAATTTTAGTCGTTACTTCATATAAAAAGACAAACATACCCTTCTTTTTTCTTTTTTTCTTTTCTTTTAACAATTTATTATTATTATTATTATTATTATTATTATTATTATTATTATATCAATTTCATTTGTTCTTTATTTTAATAGATTTTTATGGATTTTCTATAAAATTATTTTTATTTTTTTAAAATTAATTATCTAAATTATATATATATATATATATATATATATATTGTTATTTATTCTTAGTTTTATTTTTTTTATCTTTGTTTTTGTGGTATAAAAATCTTTTAATATTTTTGACGTCTTATTCAAATATACGATTTAATATATATATATATATATATATATATATATATATATATATATATATATATATATATATATTTTGTTCACATTATATAATATTTTTTATGTTTTCTCGACTAAACTTGATAACTATCAAACATCAAATATAATTATTTAATGTTGTTTTTTATGTGTTTTTTGTTTACATCATTCGCTTATGTGCTTTACTCTTTTTTATTCAGTTTTAAGAGGTTTTATTGTTACTTAATGGGTATTAACAAACGGTAGATTTTATTTAAAATTATATATATAGTTTATGTGCTTCATTTTTTTTTATTCAGACAATATATACTTAATGAGTATTACCAAATGATAGATTTTACTTAAGATTATTCTTTTAACAAATAGTTGCTAAAATATAGTTGTTATTTCGATAGTTGCTATGAAAGTATGATCTTTATTTATCCTAATATTTAAGCCTATTCGTTTAAAAGGTAACAATAAAACATTAAACCTTCTTAAAGCTGAATTAAAAAAAAAAAAAGCAAAACACATAAACAAATGATGTAAACGCAAAACACATAAAAAAAATAACATTAAATAAATACATTTGATGTTTGATAGTCATCAAAGGTTCTATTTTAATTTGTTTATTCAAACAAAACATAAAAAAATGTTATATAATGTGAATGAACAAAACGTAAAATAAATAAATAAAATAAATTGTACATTTGAATAAGAAGTCAAAAATATTAAAAAAAAAAAATTAAACCATATAAATAAAGATAAATAAATAAAGTTAAAATTAAATAATAATATGCTATATATATATATATATATATATATATATATATAGATTAGATAATTAATTTTAAAAAATAAAAATAATTTTATCTGAAATCTATACAAATTCTATTAAAATAAAGAACGAATAAAATTGTTGTATAATAATAATAATAATAATAATAATAATCATAAATTGTTAAAAGAAAATAAAAAAGAAAATGAAGGGTAAGTTAATATTTTTATATGAAGCAAGGACCAAAAAAATGTAATATTCATAAACCACATGGACACGATCTATCTATTTTTAAACTTAGAGACCAAAACTACGAATCTAACCAAAAAATAGGACCATTAATTTACTCTTTATCAATTTGTTAAATTTGAGAATCTCTTTTATGGACTTTTATTTATTCATGGAACCTTATCATCCACATGCCTGTGACCACACCATATTTTCTTTCCCCATCGATGTATGACTTCTCCTTTGTAACGCCTGGTTCCTGGTATGCATTTAATTATAATTTTACTCATTTTTACTTAGGAACTCGATGAAGTTGGAGGCTCAAACTCGTCGAGTAGGAAATGGATTTGGGACGCGGTTTTTGAACTCTACTCGACGAGTTGGAAGCCCCAATTCGACGAGTAGGACCACCAGAGTGAAACCCTAATTTCGGGGTTTTGCACCCTATTTAAGCATCTAAATTCCCTTATGCTAGCCTCATTTATAGCCTCTAAGTCCCAACACCCTAGCCACGAAACCCTAGAGCCTTATGTGAGCTTGTAATCCATTTTTGAGTGAAACCTTGTGTGTTTTGGAGCTTGTGAATAAAAGGGAAGCTTGAGGACTCGAGAAGGAGATATTAGATCCAACAACTTCGTTTCTTCCTTATCATTTTCTGGTAATCAAGTCTCAAACTTGCTTAGTAGCTTCTTAGATCTCTTTATCATCCTTTATTGAGTTTTTGGCCCAAGAAGCTTGATCTTTGGGATTTGGATGTCCCAAGTAAGTGAACCATCAGACCTAGAATCATTAAGCACTTTCATGGCATAAATGTGCAAACTTTATGGCCATTGAAGCCCCATGTAAGCCATAGGATGTTATTTTTGGCCTTTTAGCTCCAAAAGGCCACACATGAAGTGAAACGTGGAAACTTTATGTGTTCAAATGATGTCTAAGGTCTAGATCTCTATTTGTATGCTTTAGTTTGGAGTATGGATGACTTATGGACCAAGATCTAAGTTCTAGAGAGTTAGGGTTTGAGCCAAACCCGTAATGAGGGTATTAACGTTTCCAGTGTGTATGAGAAACAAGAAGATTATATTTGAAGTGTAGGGCCTTAATCCAATAAGATGGCCCAAATAGACAGAGGAACTCGTCGATTCCATAGAGGAACTTGACGAGTTGAGTCGATTTTCCCCGATTCTGAACATGGTAGAACTCGAGGAGTCTGAGGATGACTCGACGAGTTGACTCACCTAATCGCGACTATGTGTGGCTAGGGAAATCGATGAGTAAGGGGGGATGGCTCGACGAGTTGGATCGCGATTTCAGGGTTTTTGATTTATGAAACTTGACGAGTTGATGGGTCAACTCGGCAAGTTCAGTCAACGCATAATGTTGACCTTGACCAGATTGTTGACTTTGACTAGGGGTAAAATGGTCATTTTACCCTAAGAAGGATTATTGAATTTTGACTAAGAGTTAATGTGTTAATAATAGCCAAGGATTCATTCGAGCAGCCGTCAAAGATTCCTCACCGCGAGATTTCACAGTCAACTTTGTGAGGTGAGTTTCCTTCGGTAGGAACGGGTCGCAGGCACCAATGTCGGCCTGTGTAGAGTATGTATGATGATTAGTAGCTAAGTGTGGGCAGGGCTCGCGTCTTAGACTCTTTTATGATTAGTAGCTAAGTGTGGGCAGGGCTGGTATCTTAGTATTATCTGAGTATGATTATGAATGGGTAGATTATGGTATACTTGTTGTCTGTGTGATACTTGTATGTATGTTTAGATAGCGGGGTGTGGGCGGGGGCCCGTATCCTCCAGATAGAGGAGCGTGGGCGAGCCCGTACCTCCGAGCCAGCTGAATGTGGGCGAGGCTCGTATCTCATAGATATCTAAGGGTGGGAGAGGCCCGTATCTCATAGTTAAGGTAGTATGGGCGGGGGCTCGTATCTCTTTGAGTGTGGGCGAGGCCCATATCTCCTAACTGCATGTTATGTGTTACGTGTATGATATGTGGTAGTTTGGGGAGACTCACTAAGCTTCATGCTTACAATATTCAGTTTTGATTTCAGGTACTTCCGGTAGGATAGGGAAGAGTTCGGGATGACTGCATTGCACACACCACAACGTTTAGCCTGGGATGATTTACTCTGATATTTGGACATGTGATTTGATACAATATATTTGATATGATGTTTTGAGATATTATCACTTATGTTTTTATGAGATGATTTGGTTTGCTGTGGTTTTATTAATAATTTAAAACGAAATGTTTGGACCGTATTTTTGGGATGTTACAGCCTTATTCATCTTTTTCATCTTCACAATTACAACATTAGTTAATATAAATTCCGATGATGCATCAACTATTATATCGTCAGGGACGGACGCAAGAATACATAATAGGTGTTGACGGGATGAATAGGTGTTGCCGATACATGAAAAATAGGTTAAAAAAATCGGAAAATCGGAAAATTTTCCACTGCAGCCAGAAAAGTTAGGGGTTGCAGGTGCCACACCGGAAACCCCTTAAAACCGTCCCTGTATATCGTATAGTAGTCATAAAGAGTCATCATTAAAGTTTTAATTTATATATAAAATAAAGTATCATATTTTCATATGTTTAAATTACCGTTAATCTAAAAAAACCTTAGATTTTGTGTTTTCTCAATACTAAACCTCAAATTTATTTTTTTCTTAAAACATACTTCAATTTTTTCATTTTTTTATGAAAAATCTCCCAACTTTATATTATTTTGAAATAAAAATCTTCATCCTTCTAAATGCTTCCAAATAAACTCTTAACTTCTTAGTTTTTCTTAAAAAAATATATATCTAAGAGTCAGAAAAAAAAAAAGACTTTGTATTGTAACGTCTTTTTTGAGATGAACACTTTAAATTATTATAAAAAGCGTTCATTAAGGTTTTCTACATTGAATTAGAATTAAGGTTTATATACTTTGTTGTTGTCTTGTACGTTTATTGTGATCTTTCTATTTTACGATTTAGTTGATTATGGTTCTTGAAGCTTAGTTTAAGGTATATTTTAAAAATATTATTGTTACATTTTTAAGCAATAAGGTTGAGTGGCTAGAGTTAAAGAACAAAGTAATGAGAAATACATTGGTAAAATCATTTGAGTAAAACAATTTAACGAAAAAGGTCTTAAATGGTCAATTTATAAACACTTAAAATGTTTAAAATGCCAATAATAATACATATGGGGATGTTACAAAATAATCTAGATACAATGGTAATGTAAACATCTTACGTACAACTTAATGCAAAATAAAATATCTTCAACAACGTGCATTTCGTCCCACACAAATAATGTTTCCATAACTTGAGTGCAAACACGACTGTTGCTAACTTCAAATCATGTATCGAATAATTCAACTCGACGCTCTTTAGTTGTCTGGAAGTATAAACGATCACCTTCCCGTGTTGCGTCAGTACACAACCCAACCCTGAATACGACACATTGTTGTACACCACAAAGTCCTCACTCCCCTCGGGAAGAGAAAGAATAGGAGTCTCACACAAAATTCTCTTCAATGTCAGAAGTGCCTCACCCTTCTTATAAAACCAAACGAACAGATCAATCTTACTCTTCATCTTGGCCAACGGGCTTACAATTTTTAAAAAATCCTTGATGAAATCTAGTAATATCCTGCCAATCGCAAGTAACTCCAAATGTCGGTAGGAGTCATCGGCCTAGGCCACCCTCTAATGGCCACTATCTTGGCTGTGTCCACTTTAATCCCATTCGTCCCATTAATATTCCCAAGAAACTTTACCTCCCTCAACTAGAATTTGTATTTGGAGAACTTTGCGTAAAGTTTCTCCATGTGCAATATATCCAGTACTTCCTGTTAATGCCTTCGATGATCTTTAGCATTCAGAGAATACACCAAAATATAATCAATGAAAACTATAAGTGATTTATCCAAGATAGACATCATACCCAATTCATCAAGTTCATAAAGACTGCAGGTGCATTCATGAATCCGAAAGGCATCATCAAATCTCGTAATACCCATGCCGTGTCCTGAAATCGGTTTTGGGAACATCCCGCTCACAAACCCACACCTGATGATACCCAAGACGTAAATCTAGCTTCAAGAAGTAACTAGCTCCCTGTAACCGATCAAAGAGATCATCAATTTTAACACCTGGTTCTAGTAACATGTATTGTTTACGAGATATGAATCTTATGATGAGAGTAGGGGTGTTCGTTTGGATGGATTGGTTTGATCCGATCCAATCAAGTGAATCCAAATTGATTTTGGTTTTCAAAACATGGATCCGAATAGTCCAAACTAAATTCAAATCCGATCCGATCCGATCTAATTACAATTCGGTTGGATCGGTTTTATAATTCGGTTTTCAAAAACCGAAACATTTTAAAACGACATATAATTATAATATTACCCAATTTTACACAAGAAACAAAAAAATTTATTTAGTTGTGATTTGAAATTTACGTACAAACAACCACTAAGCAGATATATTATAGTTAAATATTTTATAGATAGAAAGCTTTTGAGAGATAATACATATTGATGTTTTTTTATCGAGTGAAATGTTTTGAACCAATATGAAAAAATAAATTACAAAATCAATAGATAACTATAGATATATATTATAAATAAATAAATAATAAATGTTTATTCGGTTTTTTTGGACTATTCGGTTCTTATTTTATAAACCAAAACCAATCCGAAATCCAAAATAATAATTCGGTTTTGTTGAAAACCAATCCAAAAATCCGAATATCCGAACCAAATAGTTCAATCCAAATTGTCCAATTAGACAATTCGGTTTTATCCAAATAGTGAACAACCCTAGATGAGAGTAGATGAAATAGAGTATGGAATTTACATTAAATTTAGACATGCTATTTAGCAAAAGATAGTTGAGAAATATTGTAGAGCTAATTGAGAGGATTTCGTAGATATAAAGATCGTCAAAAATGGAGTTCGTATGAGAAAGTTATGCCCATTTGAAATTTAGATGGAAGTACGTTGCTATTTTGGGAAAGTCAACAAAAGTCAAAGTCAACATTCAAAATTTTGACTCTCACGACATAAGGAATGATTGTCACGATATGAGAAGCGATGAGTCACCGGAATGTTTGACAGTCAAAATGAGAGTCGAATGTCACTCACAACGTGAGACATACATTCTCACGACGCAAGGTATGATCCTCACAACGTGAGATTGATCATATCAGCAAGTCACGTCACAATATAGTACAATACGTGTCGAGATCAGAGTGCGTTGGATCCTTAAATCATGAAACATGCATGGTCACGACGTGAGGAGCGTCTAGCTATATATACGAGAGCATTTGTATCATTTGAGAAAGTTTTGGCACACAGGATCGAAGATGTTGCTCGAGAGTCGTTTGCCAGAGATTTCTATTGTGGACTTATATCGATTACGGGTAATACGAGGGCCGAGTTACGGGATACATCGAGGTATCTATTACCCGTAAAATTGTATTTACGATATATGATCAGTGTTGTAAAACTCGCCGAGTTGGCTGATTACTCCTCTGAGTACTCGCTACTCGGCCCCTTACCGATGCGAGTTACAGAATCCCGAGTACTCCCCGATCGACCCTTACTGAACTGAGCAGTGTTGTCAAACCCGGTCAACTCGGTGATTAATATGTATAATATATTTAATGATTTATTATTTAACACACACATGCGATTATTACTACATATATATCTTAAATTTTCAGTAATTATTCACAAAGTGAAACCATTATGTGTTTTTCATTTTTTATGTATTCACATGTATCTAATTTTGTTATATATTTCAATCAACTTAAGATTTTAACTTATGATTTTGACATACATAAGTTCCCTAAAAATATTTATACATGAATTATCGAATCCGAGTACTCCCCGAGTACTCCTGAGTACTCGCTACTCGGTATTCGGCCGAGCAGGTAACGAGTAACGAGTTCTACAACCATGTATATGATTACTGTTTAGATGTGATAGCCCTGATTATATTATGGGTTAATGTGATATGGTGCTGTTACAAACTTGTTGGTAAGATTTTGAGTAACTCTTATGATTATAGATTTAGACGATACTATCGGGGTTATACAGAGAGTTGCCTATTAAGAGAGATTCAACTAACAAGTTATGGGTTAATCCTATTATGATTATATTATAAGATTTGATTATTATTGTGATAAGTGGTCGTAGAGTATACCTAGTAGTGAGTTGAGACAGGTTCTGCGGAACTTGTTATGTGGTGGCTAGGTGTTACCATGTGACGAACCGATAGGCCACGAATGATGGAAACCAAAACTGGAATTAGTCTGTCAACTGACCAGGTGAGTAACACTACTATAATATCCATTGATATGCTATTTTTTATATATATATCATATGAGTTATATAATTAATTATTATTGAGTAATTGAATAATGTTTGAGTGATTTATTATTTTGAAATATTAATATTTGATTGAAAGACTGATTCTCATCGAGAGATGGATTATTAATTATAATATAATTTAAAAATGAGATGGATTATAACTCAGAAATAGATCATATTGAAAGATAGATCATTTATGAGTAATTATTTGTATTATACATTTTGACGTAAATGATATATGAATTAAACTGAGATATGAATAATTGATTATTATTGAGAAACTGGTTTTTACTAAGATATTGATTTTATCGAGGTACACTATAATTGCGATAGTTAAGGTTGAGAAATAGATTATGATTGATTGTGAGAGATCTAGGTAGAGAGAGATAGATAGAGAGAGAGAGAGAGAGTGTATGTTTCCCATCAAGAGAAATATATTTTGATAAGGAGATAGTGATTAAGATTAAGAGCGATAAATTATGATAGAGAATGATCATGATTTAGATAAATTATGATTCAAAGAATAATCTTGAGTGAGATATTGAGAGATTGATATATATATATATATATATATATATATATATAGTGTGAGAGAAAGAGAGAGAGAGGGAAAGAGAGAGAAGATGATACATAGATAGAGAGATAGAGATAGAGATAAAGAGAGAATGAGAGAGAGAGAGAGAGAAGATGATAGAGAGATAACGAGAGAGAGAGAGAGAGATAGAGAGAGATCATTGCTGAGTAATAGACCATTATAAAGAAACATATGATTATTAGAGTTGCTAAAAGAATATGATAATATTATTATTTATCTTAATTAATTTATTAAACATTAGTGATGATTATTAGATTATGATATATATGATTTATATGATTATATTATTGTAGCTGTTATTCACTAAGCCGTGAGACTTATGCTTTTTTTGATGATCTGATTTGTAGGTAGTTTCTCTGTGACACCCGACTCGATCCTGTAATTGTGGCCAGTACGATTCTCCTTATAACTTCTTTTATGACAGTTCACCAATGTAAACCAAAATAAATATTGTAAATTTTTCAATGACAAATGAAAATTTTAAGGTGTAATTGGTATAAAATCTTGGGCAATACAAGTTCGTATCAGAGTCATGATTTAAAGTGAATTAGGTTTTTTAGTAGATTTCTAATGTCAAACCATAGAGTAGAAATGATAACTGATTTGATCTCATAATTATGAGTTAGATAAATTGTTTGATAGTTAGAAATGATAATTGACCTGATCTGATGAGTATGAGTTAGATAAATAAATTGATTCCAAAGAAATTTTGAGATAACTAAATAAATATAAATATACATATTTCCCTACAAATAATGTTGTGGAGCATTACGGAGAGAGATTTGCAGAGCGTGATTTCGAGATCTACAGTGGGATATATAGCACGACAACCGGTGATATGCGACACAATGATCCGAGATACTCGATGCAGTAGATTGATAATTATCAATGTATTTTTCTAGTCACGACGTGAAAGGAGAATGATCACGACGTGACCATAAGTAGGATGTTATAATTTATTTATAGAGATCACGACGTGAAGACAATAAGATCACGACGTGACAATTAGATCATCATGACATGATTATGAGGGTGAGTAAATAAAGATAGTGTAATTAAGTTAGCCGTGACGCGGCAAGAGTATTTGACGATGTAGGTTGAAAGTAAATTGCTATATCATTATTTATAGTGATAGATCACAAAATGACGAGAAGTTGCTGCGATGTGATACTTATTACAAAATGAGTTAAAATCCATATAAATAAAAATTAAGTAGCAGTAAGAGAATAAAGGCCAAGAGTGTATACAATAAGAGAGTATGAATTAAAATAATGATATAACTCCTAAATAAAGTTAATATGAGAGATTATAATGAGGAATTTAGATTGAGATAAGAGATGATATTGAAAAAAATAAATGAGAGGGAAAAATATGAGATTGAATATGAGAGTGTGAGTACGACTGATGATACCACTCCTGAGTCAAGATAACATGATCAAGATTGATTAAAAGAAAAAGATTGGACAAGTTATGATCGAAGAGAGAAAGATATAGATACAATGAGATTGAGTAATGAAAAACTTCGATTGATATCATGAGATTTACATAATGCATCCATGAGAGGTGATTGTATCTCACTGTGTAAAAGATCGAGATACATGAGAATTTTGATTGAGATCATAGAATTACATGTTTATTTAATGTAGACGATTGATAGACTTACATGATTATTTATTGTAGACGATTCATAGACTTACATGATTATTTCATATAGACGATTGATAGGCTCACATGATTGTTTCATATAGACAATTGATAGACTTGATAGGTTTTAAAGGTTACAAATAACAATATGTGTCGGAAAAACTTAAGCGTAAGTTCACATGCAACCTAAAGCATCTATGTTTTCACTATTGATTTTCAACAAACAATTGAACATCAATGTTTTGGTCAAAAATTGATCAAATATTATTCAACCAAATTGCATGAGAGGCTATGGTGTTTAAGATAATACAAATATTGAATAGTGATCAAAGTGAGACAAGTGAATTACCAGGAAAACCCTTGATCCTTTTTAGGATCTCTAACATAAAACCTTGGGAGGTGATAATGATCACCTGCCTTGTTGTTTTCTATTAATTTCAATGAGAAATTACAAAACAATGAAGATAATACAAGTACAACTGTAGTAATAGAGCTAATCGTGTGTCTAGTGTGTATTACAGGTGTGTTTATAGTCTAGACTAAATAAAAATAAGTTTGATATTTTGTGGATCCTTTTGAATGAGCATATGCATGTTGTTTGACTTGGTATTCCCGAGTCTTAAGACTAGATGAAATGATTCTTTGTTCAGAATAAGTCTCATATTGACCATTTCTACAAGTTTGAGAAAAATAAATAGAATATGACCGTTAAGAGTGTCAGGAAATAAAAATAATAATGGTCAAGATCATGAGAAAGGTTCGGGATCCTGAATAGCTTTGAGGATCTTGGCCCTAATAACTGCCCCCAAATTATACCTTTGAAAATATCGAGGTTAATTTTAGTTATTTAGAGGTATAATTTTTAAAATAAATTTTGAGAAAATAAAGATTCTGAAGTTCTAATGGATAACGTAATTTAAATCTCAACAGGTAGATTTCTAGTCGTTGAAGCTAGCATAGTAATCTGTCAAATTACCCTTCTACCTTTCCACAATTCATGTATAAATAGGATATTCGGTATTTTTTTGCGTTACTCTTTCTTCTCCCTTCAAACGTTTATCGAATACCATCGAAGGTACTATCCTCGTTGCTTTTCTTCCTATGTTTGTTCGTCTTTACTCATGGGTAAAAAAGTAACTCGCTCTCGTACAAAAGTCATCCTCATTCCTGATAATGATTTCGTTGATCAAAAGGCCTTGTCTTACGAGGAAACTTGTGCTTTTGATGAAAAAACATCGAAGCCCTAAAATCGGCTGGGTTTTTTTTTCCGGTGTTGATTTTAGGGCTTTTGATGCGAGGATCCAACTGAATTTTTTTCTTCTTCTTTGGTCAGTTTTCTCGAGTACCCTATCACCCTATGTCTTTCTTATCCTTTTCCTAGGATTATTTCAGAGTTCTTCGAAATTACCAAAGTCTCATATATTCAAACCATGCTAGCGGTTTGGAGGATCCTCAAATGGATCGATCGACTGAATCACTCTATGGATCTCGGGATTGGTTTGAATGAATTAGCCCATGTCTACGACCTTTTGACCTTTGGCAAATCTTGTTTTTTGCTGAAATTCAAAACTGATAAAGCACCCCTTATTCTGAAATCCAAGCATAGTGATGGTTCCTTGAAAGGAAACTACTTTGTCGTGAAACGCGACTCCATTCCTATTGGAGATCTCTTTCCACAGTCCTAGGTTAAAAAGGGTAGGGTTTTATATTTTTATGCTAAGGATCCTAGCATTCACACTTCTTATGTTGTTTGGTTTTTTTGCAGCTTTCAAGATTGAAGAGCTTGTTCCTCCGGCTGAAGACACTTAAGATAGGATCAAAAATTTCCTCGCCTTGTCCGAGATTGACATAACATTAAAGATCGATCACCCTAGCCACCAAGAAAGCTCAACTGCCATTATCCCCATGGCTACAGGCAAGGATCCTAAATTTTATTTTATTTCATATGAAGGTTCCTGAACTGACAAATTTTTTTTGCTATGGTTTGGATCCAAATCTATTCATTATGGTGCACGTTAAACTCTTTCCGACCTTAATCCTGCTATATACAATGACCAATTGGTGGCTAAGAAAGAAAAATATTCTCTTCTTTCCAAGAAAGTTCCCATAGATTTTATTGTCAAAAGTCCAGGATCCTGAAAAAGGAAATATGCTGAAGTTTTTAACCTAGAGAATCTTGGGGTAGACGAAGCATTAAAGAAGCTGCTCTCCTTGTGTCAATATATAAGTATCCTTGTAGTTTCTTATTTCTTCCTTCAATTTTCTCATCATTGCTTCTTATAGGCGGCTGATCATATCTCCTTTCTATGAGGATTTCCAAGCTAAGCTTAACCAGACAGAACAAGCTTTGAGGGAACAAGAGGCGGTCAATAATGATCTTCCAAAGAGGGTGAAAAAACTGTTTAAGGAGAAGGTAGAAAGAGATAAGGAGCATATAACAGAGATCAAAGAGGTGATAGTCGGGGTATATCCTTTCCTATGAGGATTTCCAAGCTAAGCTTAACCAGACAGAACAAACTTTTAGGGAACAAGAGGCGGTCAATAATGATATTCTAAAGAGGGTGAAAAAATTGGTTAAGGAGAAAGTAGAAAGAGATGAGGAGCATATAACAGAGATCAAAGAGGTGATAGTCGAGGTCAAGAGCAGTGACGTCAAGGTGGTTTGGGAGGAAAAAATCAAATTGGTAGAAGACGTCGAGAATGCGGGATCCTGGGGTGTAGTTGGGTGGCGTGAGGCTGTAGCCAAATTGTTAGGTAGTCTTATTAACAATTGTCAGGGTCTTGCAGGGGAAAGGAGAGAAGAAGAGAAGGGAAAGAAGGAAAAGGAAGAGAAGATGAAAAAGAGAGAGAAGACCCCAGTTGTGGGTGACTAAGCCTAACGCTATGTTTGAAAAAACAATTTAACATTTTCTTTGTAATATTTTGTTTTTTTTGTGGGGTTGATGGGAAACCCTTTCTAACTTAAGCTATGGTTGCTTTATCTATCTCTTTGTTTGCGCGGTTGATATGATTGTAGCGATATGATTTATGAGGATCTTAAGTTTGCTAGGATCCTTAATGACCTCCAGTAGTTAACTTTTTGCTAAGGATCCTTATGAAATCAGGATCCTAATGAGTTCAGGTTTTACAAGAACTCTTAAGATCCAAATAACCTAAAATAGTTAGTTATTGATTTGGGATTTTAAAATAGTTAAGATCTCCAGGAGAATCAATCCTTCATCATTACGCAGGAAAAATAACTTTAAATATAGATAGAAGTTGGTGATCTTTAGATTTCACAATCTTCTGATTTAGGAGAAGTCTTGAATTAAGACCCCTTTAGGCCCATATGATATTTGGAGTCTGCGTACATAATAAATCCTGTTAAGAGATCTTTGAAGATCCTTATTTTGATTTTCAACTAAAGAAAATATTGTTTAGCAAATAGTTGGGGAAGATCCCTACTAGGGAAGATCCATCTTTAAATAATAACTGGAAAAAATCACACTATAACTAGGGAAGATCCCAAATCGTAAGATAACATGATGTTGAATCATGGAAGTGACCCTCTTAAACTTCATCTACCGCAACTATCAAGATCCGCAGTCATCGTTGGTCAACTACCACATCTGCAGTCATAATCATCCGCAGTCACTATATTACTTAGTTAGATTAGTCTTTTATCTGCTCGTCTTAGTATACACTCTTTTATCCAGTATGCCTTGCATGGCTACTCTTATCAGATAGGGCTAATGTAATTCTTGAGTCTCTATAAATAGAGCTCAATCTTTCTTAATTAATATACTTCGCATCTATCAATTACATCTCTCAATTACGCATCTTAAATCTCTCCTTACTATCAAAAGTTCACCTGATCATAATTGAATATTATTTCTCTTCGGAGCAAGTCATTCTTGACTTAATCACTAAGTTTGATCTCGCTTACTAACTTGGTCTGAATGCATTCCATGTTATGAATCAACTTATGTGTATACTTGATATATCACCTTCTGTCATTTACATTTCCTTACATTTCTGCACCTAACTTTCTCACTATCTAACTCTAACTTATTATTATTGTTGAGCTTTCCTTTGAGATTAACTATTCCGCAACTATATTTGTTCTAACGTTTGTTCAAGTGTGTCTCAAGTTTTTCTCTCAACAATTGGTATCAGAGCCATAGTGGTTGCTTTTTGAAAAATAAAACTCTGATTTTCAAAGGGCCTTCTATACCACTGAAGCTCATTTCATAAAAAAAAAACAAACAAAAAATGGCACAACCACTATCTCTGAATGTTTCCAACAGTGTTGGTGGTTCAAATCGAGCTCCAATATTGGTGGCAAATGAATACCATCACTGGTCTCAGAGAATGGAAAGCTACTTAATGAGACTTGGTAGAGATGTATGGCGGTCCGTAGAAGAAGGACCACATGTCCCTGTTCTTACACCTGTTCAAACTGATGGTGCAATGGCCAGACTAGGAGGAGGACAACCAGTCATGAGCCGTCCCACCAAAGATGATCTCGATAAAATGGAAAATGATTTTGTTGCTTTTTATGAAATATCTTGTGGAGTTGCTCCTGACAACTTCGACATTATCATAAACTGCAAATCAGCAAAAGAGATCTGGGATGTTCTCAAGAATTTGTACGAAGGCTCAGAACAAGCTCAAGACAGTATGATCTGGGATGTTCTGGGATGTTGCTCCTGACAACTTCAACATTACCACTCGCTCTTATAGCACAAGCTCCACATAATCAATCCTACTCTCCCTCGTATGACACTACACCACAGTACGAAACCGACTCAGAGTATGATGATGAAGAAGAATTTTAGAAGGCTATTGCTCTTGCTAGTCAATAGTTTAACCGGCTACCACCACCTTCTTTTCGTAAAAATCAACAATTCAACGAACCTCCTTTCAACCGTAACTTCAACCCATAAAATAATCACTCTCGTTATCCCAAAAGTTCTCACCCACCACCGCAATCTCAAAATACTCAACAAAAGGAGGCACCGCAGTCCATTCAAACCACTGACTCCGGTACTCCCTCAGAAGACAAAAGTGATGTTGTAATATGTCAAAAGTGCAACAAAGAGAATCATTTTGCAAAAGATTGTAAAGCAAATGTGGTGAGAGACAGAGCATTCTACCTTAGAATGGCTCAATATATATGGAGGAAAAGGAAAAGGCTAGGGCATACGTGACCCATGTCAAAAGAGACCATCAAGTTTGGTCATCCGAAGATGAAGAAGAAACCTTCAGCAATATCAAAGGAAAAGGAAAAATCTGCATGCTAGCAGCTGCTGATGATGATGGATCTACAAAGCTGGAAAAGAACTACTGTTACATGGAAAAAAATGGAACTCTAAGCATCGTCGAACAGGTAAAACTCATGATTCAAACTCTAAACTATAACATACATGACTGTCAACCCTTCATAGACAATCTTAATGACACATGTGCTTCCATCCTTACAGACTACAACAAAGCCTTAGATGAGAAGAACATTGCGTCCCAAGAGATGTTTCATGTAAGAGGATGACTAGACAACAATAGACTCAAAATAGCTATGTTAGAAAAGGACTTAGAGTTAGAAAAAGATGCAAGAATGTTGAGTAAAACACAACTAGAAATAGCTTTGAACCAAAGAGATTTAGCTCATAGTGAGATTGTACGCTTAAATCTATTAATAGAAAATTTGTTTAATGAAAGTGGAGCTATTGAAAATTTGGTTAATAATGGAACTGTGGACAATACATACAATTGGGTTTGGTCCAATGGATATCCTACCGCAAAGGATTCCTCACCCCGGTTTAACAAAGATCGACTATATGTCCCTTCGGATCGAGAATTTCATTTTCCAGTCAATAACAAGACCTTTTCCAAAGACATTAGAACACACTTCGGTAGACTTCACAATCTAAGTAATAATTGTGTCATTGAGGAAATTGTGCCTGAGGTTTCGGGTCACACAAGTGATCAAACTCCTATTTGTGGCACAATCAATTCTAATTATCAGACCTCATTAGTTGTTGATGAAGAAATTGTCATAGAAAATCCCGAAGTCTCACAGGACTTTCCATCTTTACCCTCAGACTGTAGTGTCTCTCACTATAGTCATAAGCCTCAGAAAAGTCCCACTGAAGTCACAACTCAAACTTACACTGTGGTAACTAAATCATCCTTACCACAGTCCACAATAAAAGGCTTTGTGACTCTCCATCCAATTCGCCATAAACTACCCATAGAAAACTTTGAAGTCGGACAATGCTCTCAAAACCCTGAATCTTCAAGTTCGGATGAGTCAAGCCCTCGTTTTCAAAAAATTTCAAAGGTTTCCAGGAAACCGCAGTTGAACACTAATGACCGCGGTTCTCCAAAAACATTAGCAAAAAAGGTTTTCAAAGAGGAAATTCGATCCCAAGGCACAAATCGACAAATCTTTTCTAAAAATAAAAGACATATCAGATTTCCAAAATCTAAGAGTCCAGAAAAGTTTGTTTTCTCTCACTATTTTTCAAAAAACTCTCTCATCAAGAAAACATGTAAAAAGGAATGTAGAGTTTCAACATCCATTCCTAACTCATCTGACACAACCCAAAAGAAAGAAAGGTCTTTTCGAAGCAATGGTTTTCAAATCTATTCCTCAGATGATCCAAAATGGAAGGGTATCTTACCCACTCCAACACTTTTAAAATCACATCAAAATTCCAACAAGTGGAAGGGAGTTTTACCAAAGCCTATAAAAAGGTCCAAAGAATCTACAGATGCTAAATCTTTTTCGAAACGAACTTTTTCAAATTCCAACAGCACCAATGTCAGATTTTACCAACCACGGATCGGTCAAAATCCTACCTCATCCTTCCAACCGCTGACCAAACAAAGTGTCAAAACAAAAGGCAAAATTTCAGCATGTCAATGTCAATGTAGTTGTCAAAAAGGTTTATCTCTTGTCAAATCTGATCCTTTTGAGAAACCTCGTAACTTTTGAAAAAAAATGCAACACTCAAAAAACTCACAAACACCCAGGACTAGGATTACAAGTTGAGACAAAACCAGTCCCTGCAACCTCGATTCATGCATCAATCAGAAACTCTTCCTTTGTCCCAGACTCCAAACTAGTTTGGATGCCTAAACTAACCGTGTAATTTTCAGGCCTTGTGCAAGGAGGAACAAGAAGAAGAATGGTTAATCGACAGTGCCTACTCCTTGCACATGACAGGAAGGTTAGAATACCTTCGAGATTTCAGGCCAATTTGCAACGGTGAAAACGTCACATTCGGGAACAATGCGAATGGGATAATCCGAGGTTATGGTGTTCTCACTACGGGAAACTTTTCTATTAAAAAGGTTGCTTACGTAGAAAGCCTTAAACACAATCTCATCAGTGTTGGTCAACTATGTAAGGCAAGCCATCGTGTTGAATTTGATGACCAATTTTGCTATGTAATGACAAACGATAGGAGCCCTTGTCTGAACAAATCCAGATCTGAAGGAACTATGTATCCACTAGATGTATCTCGGATCATAGGCAAACCGCAGTTATGATTCCTATCCAAAGCAGTATCCGAAGTCAGCTGACTATGGCACCGCAAGCTGGCTCATCTCAACTTCAGATACATCAACAATTTGGTCACAAGCGAACTAGTCAGAAATCTTCCAATCCTCAAGTTCAGCAATGATACTCTCTGTCCTGCATATGAATGTGGAAAGCAATTTAAGGCAAGTCACTCCAAGGTGATTGACTCCTCAATTTCTGAACCATTGGAACTCTTGCACATTGATCTCTACGGTCCATCTACCATAGCTAGTCTTCATCACAAGAAATACATACTGGTTATAGTGGATGACTTCACACGTTTCACATGGGTCTTCTTTCTTCGACTCAAGTCAGAAACACATCAGGTGTTGATCAATTTCATCAAGGAAATTGAACTTCAGATCAAGTTACCAGTTAGACGTATCCATAGTGATAATGGAACCTAGTTTACTAACCATCTCCTAAATAGTTTCTTGGTTTCCAAAGGCATTACTCACAATTTTTCAGCTCCCTACACACTGCAACAAAATGGGGTAGTAGAGCGAAGGAACTGCACTCTAGTAGAAGCTGCCAGATCTATGCTCAACTTCGCCCACCTTCCTCTCTATTTCTGGGCTGAAGCAGTGGCCACAACCTGTTTTGTACAAAACTGAAGCATTGTGTGCAAACATCTCAACAAAACACCGTATGAGGGCCTTAACAACCGCAATCCAAATGTCTGATTCTTTCATATATTTGGGTGTAGATGTTTCGTAATCAACAACGCTCCATCCGCAACACCGCTCAACAAATTCGCACCAAAGTCTGATGAAGGCATCTTCCTTGGATACTCCACTAACAAGGTTGCTTATCGAGTTCTCATTAGACGCACAAGGCTGATAATTGAAAGCTTCGATGTGAAATTTGATGGCTATCACATCCGCAACACCGCTCTATCAACCGAAACCACAACAATTCTAGAAAGTGATATTCCTGCCTCTTCGGGTCCACTAAATCTAATTGAAGTAAACTATGACGATCTCTTCGACCCGGTAGAAACAGCCAAGTTATCCGAAGTTCTTGTGTCCCCGAAAGCTCAGCAGTAGCATGCTGATGTATCTGGTCCTACACTATCCGATGAGGTATCACTAAATACTTCCACCTTGCCGGTTGAGGGGTAAAACTCAACTCGGATCATACAACAACCATCGAGGTTCCAATACTAGAAGATGCAGCTCCAATCATTATCCGCAGAGATCTTCAACCATCAAACGTTTCTTCGGATTCGGATGATGAAAACATAGAAAACAATGACACAAGAATAGATTCAAGGATTATCACACTCCCATCTGCAATCTAGGGGGAACCTTTGCAGGTTCAAGGGGAACTCACGTCTGCACTCCGGGGGGAACCTTCACCATCTGCCCAAGAAAACTTTGATCCCTCCTTCCCAATTCAAGAAAATTCAGCAGGATGTTCTCAAGTCCAAGGGGAACTGCCATCTCCAACTGCAGAGTCTTCTGATATTGAAGATATTCGCTCTACCATAGCTGCTGATCATCTGCAATCTCGTCTAAATGTATGGTCGAAAGACCACCCACCGGGTCAAATCATCGGCAACCCATCCGCAGGAATCCAGACTCGATCATCCAAGGACTTATCCGATCACTGTTACTACGCAACGTTTCTATCCTCGGTCGAGCCTCGAACAATCAAAGAAGCATTACTAGAACCAGACTGGATATCCGCAATGCAAGAAGAGCTAGAAGAATTCAAAAGAAACAAAGTATGGCAGCTCGTTCCAAAGCCGCAAGGCCACACCATTGTTGGTACTAGATGAGTGTACAAGAATAAGTTGGATGAATCCGGTGCTGTCGTCAGAAATAAAGCAAGGCTAGTTGCCAAGGGATATAGTCAACTTGAAGGTATTGAGGATGATGAAACATATGCTCTGGTAGCACGAATGGAAGCCATTCAAATCATCTTAGCATATGCAGCTCACAAGAACATCAAGGTTCATCAAATTGATGTGAAAAGTGCTTTTCTCAACGGTGAGTTAAAACAGGAGGTATATCTTTAGCAACCTCCGGGCTTTGAAAGTCTTGAAATCCCAGACCACTGCTACAATCTTGAAAAAGCAGTCTACGGTCTAAAACAAGCCCCAAGAGCATGGTACGAGACTCTCTCTGAATTTCTTGTCTCGTCCGGATACAAAAGAGGAGTGATTGATCCCACTTTATTTAGAAAAGCAAATTGTGATCATCTTATGATTGTACAAATATATGTGGATGATATCATCTTCGGCTCAACTGATCAAAAAATGGTGAATGAATTTGCTAAGCTCATGACCAAAAAGTTCCAAATGAGCATGAATAGAGAGATTAGCTTCTTTCTAGGACTTCATGTGAAACAAGTCCCTCAAGGGATATTCATTCATAAGGAGAAATACACCTATGAACTCTTAAAAAATATTCAATGGACAACTGTTCTTCGGCTAAGGTCCCCATGGCCTTAGGATATAAGATATCTGCTGATCCCTCAAGCGAATCAGTTGATCAGAAGACTTATAGAGGTATTATTGGCTCACTAATGTACCTCACCGCAAGCCGACCAGATATCGTCTTTGCAACAGGTGTATGCACAAGGTACCAGGCTGACCTCAAAGTGTCACACATGACCGCAGCCAAGCAGATTCTAAGGTACTTAAAGGGAAGCAAGACTCTTGGCTTATGCTACCCCGCAGGGAATGACTTCAGCCTATAAGCATTTACTGATGCAGATCATGCCGGATGCAAACTATATCGTAAAAGCACATCCGGTGGATGTCAATTTATGGGTAGAAGACTCGTCAGCTGGTCTTCAATAAAACAAAATTGTGTTTCACTGTCTACCTCATAAGCTGAATATATGGCCGCAACCAGCTATTGTTCACAAGTCTTATGGATGAAAACACAACTATTGGACTACGGATACAGAATGCCGCGGACACCATTCTATTGTGACTCTGAAAGTCCTATAGCGATTTCTCACAATCCAATTTAGCACTCCAAGTCCAAGCATATTGAACTGCAGTATCACTTCATCAAAGACCACATCTTGAAAGGTAACATTGAACTAATTTTTGTCCATACTCATGAAGAGATTGCTGATGTATTTACAAAGGCACTTGAATCTATAAAACTCAACATTGTCTTACAAATGTTAGGAATGATGAATCAAGACCCACAATTCTTATTGAATTGATAGGTACCGCAGACCATCCTTGGTCTCTGTTGCGGTCCTAACTGAAGTTACTTATGATACATGGTTTTGATACATCCTGTGTACCGCAACCATATATCATATTTATCCTTCAATGATCCTTATTTTTTGTTATTACTAGTCTTTGTTCAAGTGTTCTCCTCTGTTCTTCTACCGCAGTCATCCATCCGATGGAAAATGATCCATCCACGATGAAGTTTCAATCTGCAGTCACCTTGATTGATTTTCAAACTGTTTCATTAATTTTTGAATCATTGTGTGCTATTTAATGATCCTTCATTAAATAGGAAAAACATTAAAAAAACATTCTTTGTGTAACTGTCCCATTCTTTTTTAATAAACATTGTGTCAGACCTATTTTAGGTATGATGACAAAAAGAACGATTTCCCAAAATCAAATCCCTTTTAAACTGTCCCTTCCTATTACCCCAGAACGACCAATCTGTTCCAACTTCCCTTTTACACAACGGATGAATCCCACCCTCACCACACGTTTTTCAGACGTGGTGTTGAAATCTGACACTTCATTAAATGCTAACCCCTTTTGGTAAATCTAAAAAAAATAGTTAAACCTTTTCTTAATCTGTGGCTGAGATTTTCTCTTCTAATCCAAGAAAACACCCAAACGTTTTACCTAATTTCACTTAGGGTAAAATCTTTTATCGCTCCAAATTAGCCACTATAAAACCCCATTCTTCTTCCCCAAGAAAGGTTTACGCTTTCAGAATTTCGAACTTTTTTCTTGCACTCTGTTTTCTTGCGAAGCTTCTTCAACTCCAAAAATGGTGAAATCAGGCATCTCCAAGAAACACTCTAAGGCCTCTGGACCAGCAAACCCTACTGGTTCAGACTTTGCATCAAGGCACCAAATGCCAACGATTGCATCAAGCAATTTTAGGGCTGTGTTCGAAGAGCATTCCTTCTACAATGCTCCGATCAAGTTGATGATCAAGTTTCTATCCAATCACCCATTGTTGGGTCCCTTCGATTCATTCACAGATGTGGTTCCTCTTTCAACACTTTGCAAATGTGCCTTCTCAACGAATCGACCCCTCAAAAATCTTTAGGAGGTGCATATTTAAACTTGGTAAACAATTCTTTGGTCATTCTGACTAAAGAAAAGTTCCTCACTGCCATCAACCTGCTAGTTCATCCTTCAATCAAGGTTTTTACTCCAAGTATGGCGGACATCCTTTCTGCACTCTATCAAATGGGTTACCAAAAGAAGATCAAAGGCATAGGCGAATTCAAGAAGAATCAGCTGCCAGCGGTATGGCAATTTGTTTGCCACTTCATGATCCGCAGCCTGTTCGGCAGATCCGGAGGCACTGATAATATGGGTCTCAAGCTCCTGGAGTTGGTGTGGAGCATTTTCACTGGCCATGATGTTAACTACGGTCAGATCTTGTGGGATGAATTCTTGTAGTACATTCCCAAAGAAAGTCCAAGAGAGAACCCTACCGAATCACATTTGCCAGGTTCTGGTCTCTATGCATCTCGGATCTTCATACGGATGCAGAACTTAGTATGGGCAACGACACCAATCTTTTCATCACTAAAGATCTCAAAAGGTACAATCCCTCTACTAATCAATCTGCTTTTGGACCTATCAGACGGCTACCAGTCCACATTCTCTCTATTCTTGGTCTTGAAATTGCTAATGTCTCATATCATATAGAGGCTACAGAAGGAATTGCCCCATAACTTTCTACCCCGCCTCTACAAACCATATCCACACTCACTGTTCCTAGTAGTACCGCAATCCCATCCTCCACCACTCTATCAAACTTGTCTTTATCACAAAGACACAAGCAGATAGCCTCAGCTCATGAAGGCCCCCGCAACACCAAGAAACATGGAACTCCTAAGAAAAAGGATGCTTCCAAGCAAGCTGACCCTTCAAAGAAAAGAAAAATCATCCAAACTGTGCCCACAAATGACGAACCAAACGAACATCAATCTCACTCTTCTTCTTTGAGTGATTCTGATGAGGACGATCAACCCATCTCGATCCTTAAGAAAAGAAAAACCAATCCCACAGACCAAATGCGTGACTGGACTGATGTCGCAGCCTCTCAAAAGGCTCCGCTAGTCATTGGGGTAGCCGCAAACCCATTCAATACCACTATCGAATACCACTCAGACATAGAAAGTGTGTCTGTTTCTCCACAATGTGGAGACTCACCCCCAGTTCACTCCTAAGGGGATGGAACTGGTTCCTGCCCTAAGGTCTCCAGGGCTTCCCGTCTACACTTCTTTTCCCCTGAGGAGTTGGAATCCATCCTTTTGTATGTAACCCAAACACTTCAAACACCATCCCAATTGCAAAGAACTTCTTTCACTCATGCCAGAACTGAGCCGAGGCCAGACTTGACCACGGGTCAAGGAGACTGAGGAAGCTCAGGAAATCCTACTCTGCTTACATCTGTTACAGGTGGTTGAGGCATGGTGAGCACCAATGTGCAAAGATCCGTGAACCAGAGGGACACCTCGGTGCGTTTTGAAGGAATTGACGAAATTCATCTCAACGACTCATCGAGTAAGTATCAACCAACCAATGAAGCTGAAGCAAAGATATATGCCGCTTTCCGTAGGGCATTTCAAGCAAGAAAGCCTCGTTAAACAAAGCAGCTTCAACAGAAACAACAGGAGATTCAATCCGTAGCGAAGTGTTGGGCAGACGCCATCAACAATGCAAACATAGTCTCTACAATCTGCAAAGTTCAAGCCTTGATGGACAAAATGGCCGAAACAATCCGCAAGGCTCAAGCTGCGACTGCTGATCAAGGTCCCTTAAAGCCCCCTCCAACCTCCAAAATTCAAGAATCACAAAAAGAAGGATCAGCAATAGAAGTTAGCTCCGCTCCTACCTTCGGATTTGATGATTTTGATCTGAATGAGGTCAATCAGCCTAACCCTTCTGATGATGATCTGATGATGTTTGATGAGGAAGAGGAATCGAGTGGTTCTCAACACTCAACCTCCAAGCCCAAGGAGAAAAAGAAGAAGAAGATGGCTGTGTCGAGAAAAGATTTCTGAGTCTACAATCCAAAGTAGATCAAATTCTTGTTGCGGTCAAGTCCACTCAACCGCAATCTGAAGACCATCCAGGACCATAGTCCACAATCGAAAGAATTGGAAGACTGGAAACCCGTAAAAGACTGGCTGCTGAGTGAATATCTCTAAAAGTTGAAATGGGAATCCAATCCCTGGATACAAGTCGCCAATCTGATCACAAGCAATTCATGGATGTTGCAGAGCGCCTCATCTCTGAGGTATCCGCAATCAAGGAAAATTTACAAACAGTCATTGCGGACAAGTCCGCTCTCTCACAGAAACTGATAGCTGAGACTCACACTGCCTATGAGTCCACTATCCCAGTCCTTCATTCAACCATCAACAAACTTCAATGATCCTTATCTTCCCTTTTTCATGGCCCTAAAATTCTACAACTCACAAAGGAAATTTATCGACTACTCTTCAACACCGCCATCCCAGAAAATCAGCAACTGGATGATGTTCTTAAGGCTCAATTTCAGGAGGTGTGTGCCAAGGTCGATGGTCTTAAACAATGGCTTGAGGAAGCTCCGGGTTTGAATTCCTCAAGAGGGGGAAGTGAAGAAGACCATCACTCAAACAACGTTTCTCATCATAGAAGCCCCCCCATCATAACTGAGAAAATTTCCTCACCGCAACCATCTACTCACCAGACACCACCGCAACATCCCTCTCCCTCTCAACAGAAAATTTATCTTGAACGACTTGAGACTCCCCATCACTTTAAGAATATAGCATCCAATATGTCATCCGAACACTCCAACGACTCTACAGCGACGAAACAGAAGAAAGCAGATTGGAAAGCAGCCAAATTTTCTAAACTCATCTGGAGAGATAACAGAGTAGACATCACCATGGATGAATCCTTAGTGAACTCCTGGATCAATCACCACCGCATACTACTGGATGATGACTACAAACCCTACCTTACCTATGCTGAACCCTCTTATGATGGTTACTGGGATGTTCCAATCTCACCAAATGCTAAATACTTCATGGTATTTGAGTAGTTTGACCGTAGCCTACTGGATCACAGAAGACTGCCCATGGAATTCGAGAGACTCAATCGATTCTATGCCAAACATGCCACGTCCATAGAGAAAATCTGGTCTAATGATAGACCATCCACAATCAAGAACTTCAGGCCCCGGAAATTCATGAAAGCTGACTTCATTCAATACACACTTATAAGAAGGAATCAGGACTATGTCCGCACCCAATCTGACTTCCCTTGTATGAATTTAGAAGAAGTCTTTCTAATAGCAAAGGTGTTCGAAAACAAATGCGAAAAGCATCCAAAGATGAAGATAGCACTTGAAAGGGCAAGCACATTTCTAAAAGAAACTGTCTGCGACTTTGCAAAGATTAATGCGAACATCTACCCTACAATTGCCAAGAAGTTTGATCTACCACTTTTTGATCCTGCACCGATGCCTACCGAAGGTTATCAAGAGAGATCCCTAGGTGCAACAAACTTTCCTAAACTTGGAGTCATTTTCAAAAGGAAGGTCGATAAGATCAAATACTTCATTCCCATGACCTCCATGAATCGTCTTACAAGGAAGTAACTCGAAATCTGTCGAACCGCAGTAGATAAATCAAAACACACGGCTGCCGAAGTTAAGTTCGAGATTTTAAGAAGGATAACCTGGTTGGAAAATATCAAAAAGTTTTGGTGGATTATGATCAAGTTCCTAAAACTTGATAAGTGAAGAAAAGTTAAAGATGTCACTTAGGGGGAAATTGTTGAATCATGGAAGTGACCCTCTTAAACTTCGTCTACCGCAACTCTCAAGATCCGCAGTCATCCTTGATCAACTACCGCATCCGTAGTCATAATCATTCGCATTCAATATACTACTTAGTTAGATTAGTCTTTTATCTGTTTGTCTTAGTATACACTCTTTTGTCCAGTATGCCTTGCATGGCTACTCTTATCAGATAGGGCTAATGTAATTCTTGAATCTCTATAAATAGAGCTCAATCTTTCTCAATTAATATACTTCGCATCTATCAATTACATCTCTCAATTACGCATCTTAAATCTCTCCTTACTATTAAAAGTTCACCTGATCATAACTAAATATTATTTCTCTTCGGAGCAAGTCATTCTTGACTTAATCACTAAGTTCGATCTCGCTTACTAACTTGGTCTGAATGCATTCCATGTTATGCATCAACTTATGTGTATACTTGATATATCACCTGCTGTCATTTACATTTCCGCACCTAACTTTCTAACTATCTAACTCTAACTATTATTATTGTTGAGCTTTCATGATCCTTTGAGATTAACTATTCCGCAACTATACTTGTTCTAAGGTTTGTTCAAGTGTGTCTCAAGTTTTTCTCTCAACACATGATAATTTTATAAACCATAGAATTTTACTGGGGGGGGGGGGGTCCCAACTTAGAATAACATGTTAATGTTATAAACCTTAGAATTTTGCTGGGGAGGGTCCCAACTTAGGATAACATGTTAATGTTATAAACCTTAGAATTTTATTGGGGAGGATCCTAACTCATGAGATAACATGATAATGTTATAAACCTTAGAACTTTACTTTAGGATCTTAACATATGTTCAGAAATAAGAGGGTTGACAAGTCACTAAAGTGTGAAATGATCCCCTTATTTACATCCAATAATTAGATATTATGCGTCCAATCAAGGTGTAGACATGTTATCTTGTGTCAAAGAGGTCATTAACTCTTTAAACCTTAGAGGGGATTAAGTAGCCTTAATCGTAGGAGAGATGATCAATATGTACTCATGGTTATTAGGATCCTTAGATTCCTACACATTGAAAACATTATGTTGGGATTAAAACCCTAATTGAGATTTGATGAACAAGATGCGGAAAATAAGAACAAACACAAATATGAAGATTATGTCAAATGATCACTCGATTTATTCAAATAGGAGGAATAAATTACACTTAAGAAATAAGAATCTAACTCTACAAGAAACCTCACAACGTGGCGGCTACATTTTGCCTCACTCTCTTAACCCTAATTATAAATAATACATGACTATTTATAGGGAAAAGACAAGTCTTGGGCTTTTAACCTAGAATTCATCAAAGGGACCCATTGCCATCATCCATGGAGTGCTTTGAAACCCTACAATCTCCCCCTCAAAGTATGGAATGGATGACAATGCTTTAACTTCCAAAACAAGCATCTAGCAAATAAAAAGATCTGTAACGAGGAATATATGAAGCAATCCACGAATCTTGATTCTTCAATAGTCTTCAAACACGGGCTCTAGGATATATAAATCAGGCACTAAAGTAATGTCTTTAAACTTCATTTTCGAATGTAATCCCAAAGAATCTTCATGAAAACCAAACCCGCCATAAAAACCCATTTCAGAACAAAGAAACCGAATCACTTCTTGTCTTTGAAGAGCTCCCCCTCCAAGTCACAATGATCGTCAAATAAGTTAATGATATAAGACATCAAAAAATATCATGTAATAACCCAAACTTTATGATTCGTAACGCCACTTGATCGAGAAAATACAAGAAGTCGGAGATATAACAAGTCCTTAGCAGAGCTCGATAAAGAACTTCCGCTGTAAAGGATACTTCTCTGTAAAAGCTTTAGCAGAGCTCGATGAAGAACTTCCGCTGTAAAAGCTACCTTCATAATTCTACCATAAGCTTTATAAAAAATCTTCAACTTTGAAAGTCACAAATCCAATTTCGAATGGCCATACCAAATTCTCCCCCGATTTATAATCAAAAACATGATTATAAAGCCTTCAAATGGTCATGAGAATGATCTTGAATGGATAAAAATTTACTAAGCTCCCCCACGACAAAAAGATATACACAATGAAGTATAAAATCCGAAAAAATCGTGAAAATTTGACGTTATCACGAAAAACGACTTTCCGAACCGCCAAGACTTGATGTAATCATTATTTTGCTGTTCATGAAAAAATATGAGCGTTGAAAAATCCAAAACTATTCACCAGCCCTTAAAATTGTAAACTTTCTCGAAAATGGGCTGAAATTATCACTTTCTAGAAACTCAAGGGCTGAAATTGTAATCATGCATCAATAAACCCCTTTATTTGCAACAAAATCTGGAATTGGTCCAAAACCGCCAAAGCATGAAAAGTGTAGGGACCAGATCGTCAAGTTCTTAAGGTTGCAGGGACCAAGTGTGAAACTTTGAGTTATCTTCATCATTTGAAACCTGATAAAAGATGCGACTGGAATGGTGATTTTAAACGAATGGTCACAGGAGAACCTACAAATATGACTCCAGTTAGTTTCATCTACTTTCTTTCCGAGCACAAGCGACTGAATCTAACTTCGTTCCAAGATCGTCAATTATACACCCGAAGCGAACCCAACCGAGCGTTCGGTTCCATTCGTTTCCATTTGAGACATTCGCTTCCAGGTCCGTTCCAAGCTTCATCAGGTGAATCACCTTTCGCTTTCGGTCCTTCCTTCTTTCTTCCAAGTGCTTTCATTCCAAGGGATGACAAACGAACCCAATCATAGGTTCGCTTCCGATCGCAGATAAGGATTTCACACCGATCTTGACTTTTCTGTTGACCAATGTTCGTCCCAATTGAGATTGATTCGTTTGCAGTTCATGAAACACCCATATCACAGTCCATTTCGTTCGTTTTTCATTTCTAGCACAAACACGCGAACACTAAATCATTCCAGGTTCGTTCATGGTTCACCTCCAATAGTCAATTTTGACTTTTTGCCTTGACTGGTGTTCTTCCAATTGAGTTCCAATTCCAATTTTATTCGTTCCCAGTGAGATTCGCTTTCAATTGTTCGCAGGTGGATTTTCAAACCAATTTTGACTTTCATTCGTTCGTCCTGATTGTATCAAGCCCCTATCAATATACCTACTTGGCAATGCGAACAGGGCATCAAGACAGTTCTGAATGTAATCCAATTTCAAATCAGCCTTTCGTTCCAGTTAGCAATCAGTCTTGAAATAGAACTTGATTCCGAAATACAAACTCAAGGCTATCGATATTCTCCAATAACCATTGATTTTGATTCATAATATGATTGCAAAAGATCCTACCCGTTCATACGGACCCCAATAAACACAAAGTTGATTTTCTCAAATAGATTTCCAGATCAAACAAGCTATTTTCAATCAAATCCAACACCATGTTCCTCTGTTCTTCACCGGTTCTCAAAACAAAATTGTTATAATCGATTCATCATACTTAACATTGTTATAAAAACTCGAGAACAAAATCGATTAGGTCAAACACAATCGATTTGAAGACCAAAAATCAAGAGCAAGACCAAAATTAAAGAGAATTCAAGAATTGTAAGATACACCAGAACATAAGAGTGTTCAATCGCCATGAAGATAATAAAAAAAAAACTTTTTGGTTTGCGAGATTCTGTGACTTCAATCGGAAATATAGGAGCAACGAACAACAGTGAACGAAATATGTGGGCTATTTGAGTGAAACAAATGAATAGTAAACAACGATGATGGGCTTGTGACTAATACGTAATCGGATGAACACAGATAAAAAAAATGGGCTAAATCGATCGAATAGATCCAGATTAACAGTAGATGAACAATGAACAACATAAATCTTCATGAACAGTAGATTGAACAAAAATCTTGATTCCATGCAGCCAAAACACCAAAAATCTTCAAAATCTTGTGTAGAAAATCATCAAATCAAGAACCGATACTTCAAAAATCAATAGATCTTCAAAGACCCGCTCTGATACCACTTGTTGGGATTAAAACCCTAATTGAGATTTGATGAACAAGATGCGGAAAATAAGAACAAACACAAATATGAAGATTATGTCGAATGATCACTCGATTTATTCAAATAGGAGGAATAAATTACACTTAAGAAATAAGAATCTAACTCTACATGAAACCTCACAACGTGGCGGCTACATTTTGCCTCACTCTCTTAACCCTAATTATGAATAATACATGACTATTTATAGGGAAAAGACAAGTCTTGGGCTTTTAACCTAGAATTCATCAAAGGGGCCCATTGCCATCATCCATGGAGTGCTTTGAAACCCTACACATTAAATTAGGGTGGGGGTTAGCTTGGCTAACTCCCATCCGACGCTTAAGTTAGTAATGGTCTTTGAAAGATTGAATGAAAGAATTAGATAAAAGTAACGGGTAGAGAGTATGTACCTTGAGTTCGTTGTAAAATGATTAATACAACTTACATGAAGTATACTTTTAGGTGTATAACACTACAGCATCTTGTCAAGACGTTTCCTTCAAGGGTAGCTAGGCAATATGCCCCCTTTCCTACTTCTAAATCGATGAGATATGGTCCTTCCTGCTTAGATGCCAATTTACCTACATTAGGATCCTTGGTATTTTGGAATGTATTCCTAAGGACCAAGTCACATATTTGGAATCTTCTTACTTTAAAGTTCTTAATATATGATTTAGTGGTCCTTTGTTGAAGAGCAACAATGCGGATCCTAGCAAGGTCCTTGAGTTCATTGATAATGTCAAGATCATGGGCTAGGATCCTATCATTTTTCTCTTGATCATGTAGTTGGTATCTTGCTGTTGGATCATCACTTTAGTTGGGATCATGGTGTAATAGCCTCGTGCGTATAAAATAACTAAGTAACGACTTTTAAGAATTAGCTGCGGATGCAGGTGCGTATGAATACTGAAAGAGTAAGGAAGTTATACGGGAAAAGACTCCTTGGTATGAAAGCTGGTAATTAATTTCACTCTGTATCGAGATGGTATACCCAACCGGATCTTCTTTCTCTGGTTTCAAACCCCCAACCGGTAACAAAAAGAAGCAAGCTTCCTACCGTTCCATAGGATTCAATATAAACAAATGTTTATATAATTCAAAATAGAAATATATTACCCATTAGCCCAAGAAAAATAGGAAAAATAAACTGAATCGTTCGTAAATAGTAAAAGTAAGTGTGCCATCAATAGTACTCTGTCCGCATAGATCCCGGTTCTCATCAATAGTACTCTATAAGTGAGTTACACTTACTCTACCTCCGTGTAATTTATAATTATAGTCATAGTCGTTATTATAAACCTATAATTAAGATTTGTTAGTAATTCCATGTTGTAATACTGATTAATCTAGTTATGGGAGAGGTGTCTAGAATGGTAACGTTGGCTTGGTTATTGGATTTCATAAAAGCTATATGTTGAAATGATCCTGCCTCCCAACTCTCGTGCCTAGCTGATCCTTACTTGATAGATCTATTAGTATTCATTGGGATTAATGATAGGTCTAGACTACATTACAGGATTCCCTTAGGATCTAATTGATGGGAATTATGCAAAACATATAAACTCTATGTGTGCATGCAACCCTAAAAATTGATCTATGTTTTCTCTAATTGAACATACAACTTAAATAACAAAATAGAAGCCCTAGAACACTAGCATATTTACTAAAATACAAATAGGGTTATACGAATCATACCTTGATTGTTATATAATAATAACAATGCAAATCCTTGTGTTGTTGAATCCTTGAGAGAAAACGTTACAAATGTCACGCCTCTAATGGTTCACACCCAACAATAGCAAAGGAATACAATTTAGGGAGAGGATGGAGGATCAAATTTTTTGCTATCTCTTCAAAGGATTCAGTTGGCCGAAAATCATAGGGTTATGCCCTTTTTATAGTGCAGTCAGGAAACCCTAGATAAGCCCTAGTCCAAGATTATCTTAAACCGGGTAATTATTCACTTTCCTGTTTATCAACCTAGGACGATTCTAGAAATCCTTAGGCTTCAAGAAACCGTCCAACCCATATGGATGGTTCTAGATTGTCTCTTGCTCAACTATTGAACAATTACATTTCAGTCTCTGCACTTTTAGTTAATTAATTTAATCCCAAAATTAATTCCAATTAATTTATGATTAAATATTAATTAAATATTGCTATTCCTACATAATATATTATTTTCATCATATATTAAAAAGTTATTTATTTCAATTTATTAATCAAATAATAAATCAAAACTCTCTCTCCAAATATCATCATGTCTAGTTGCTAGTGTTGAGGGCAATCCAAAAGGACTATGCTACTATCAATTTAAGTGTATAGCGATTATTTTTATGGGCTTAGAAACCTAATCCAACAGTATCCCACTTGGATAAGTCTGATAATTATAGTTGCCACTATAACTTCTTAAACTGATTAGCAAATTGTAGCTCTCAAAATCCGTTGTCGAACTCTGAGCCAGTCAGTTACGTGTCCTAAGATAAGTGATCAAATATTCCTTCATTCAACAAGATATCATACAGACATGAGATATGGATTATAATCAATCCCATTGTCCAAGGTTTTGTTTCCCGATTTCTGATTTATGATGACTAAAATCAGACTACCAATTGAACACATCAATTTAGGCTTGGCTAAGCACTTTAGATTTATCATCATATCATTGAGGGTCCCAAAGATATCGCTTTTCCCCTTAGGGAAAAAGGTATGAATCAACTTTGATTTATATGCTTGCACTATTTACTCATCAGATTACGCACAACAATAAGTTTGATAAAATCAAGTTACTAATGCGTTTAAGTCTTATCAATGCACAACTCATATATCTCCATCTCAAGAATATAAGATATTATTGTCTCAAAATTACTCGTGATAAAATCCATGAAGTAATTCTCTGAGCGTGGGTTTATCCAATACTTAAAATCCCATTTTCTAAGTACTCATGAACATTACAGCAAATAATTCCTATGTCTAATCCCCATAGACAATCTGCAATTCTATTCATGACAGTCTTAATTCACTACTTACTTCGAAAAGTACGAGTAACCGTGGAATTTCGAATAATCAAATTATTCTAGAAGTAAAACATGCAAAGTGAAACACAATAATAACCTAATTAACTATGATCTCAAACTACTGAATATAAATAAAACTCTTATTATTTAAACACCATATTAGACTTTAATCATTGTATAATGTTTCGAGTAATCAACTAAACATTTGAATTAAACATCAGTCATGCCATGTTATAAACATGCATACTATGTCTTTCTACGATCCTTCCTTTGCGAACAAATCAACTAGACACTATTCCAATGATGCTCATTTCACAAATCCAAATTCTTGTCTTTACTAGAATGTGTTAGAGTTCAACCTTACATGCAATGATCCTCTATAATGTAGAAGCCTTAAAATCAAAGAGACTTAGCCAACAATATTACATAATGCTCCTTTGGAACTTTGGTACTAAAAATAATTCCAAATTAATGAAGTTTCAAATTCAAGGAACGCTCCTTAAATACTTTCCTAGCATTAAAGTTTCTAACTCACATGTATATTTTAATAATAAACTCCCTCTATGGAAACATTTCCATATGACCATATGACCATCGATTTTGATCAAGAATCATCCCAATCTAAAACATGTCAATATGGTTTTTCCAAATTAATACTATACTTCTAGTTGTCCATAAGCAACCAATCCTTTGGTATAACCTCAGAATATTCTTGACAGTTGTTCAAATTTAGTCACACAAAGTTCTAGTCAATTTTCCCTCTCAATGCCCTAGGCATTTGGAAAAATCAGAAAAGGTGAATATTGTAGTGTATGTAAACGATCCTATACTCGAAGCATATGGGACTCGATTCGTTATGTCTTACATAAAGACCTGATATCTAATCAGTCTATTGCTATAGTATTTTCCATATATCGAATTTCCTATATCGAACCATTTCAACATGATATTCATATATTTCCAAGACTAAGTTCTTTTAATACCTTCAATATAAACTTTTAGATTTGAAACAAAGTATGAGTGACCTCTCCCTTAGGTCTCACTATAGCAAAAAAATTTCCAAATTTCTAAAATTTATAAATTTGTAGACTTTGTTTCTTATAAATAGTATTCCCAACTTGCAATACTTAGCATAACAATTATGCTCCCACTAGCATAACAATTATGTTCCCACTAGCTTTGATATGTATCCAGAAATCAACCAGACTTCTAGAAATCAATACTCTTGACTTTCTTACTAAAGTGCAAATTTCTGATACATGATGCTTCGATAAGTCTTCAACTAGACTTCTCAAGCTTTTACACCTTCATTAGATAGCATATATGTGTGTGTGTGTGTTCAAACCCTTTCAGACTTATAACCATATGTCCTGAAACTTCAAACAATTCCTTGCCATCTCTGACAATTCGAACTATGAAAAGGGATGTCGTAATCATATTACAAATATGAGAACGCAATTAACACAACCACTAACCATAATGATATTTATCAAATCTTTAAAATCTATTAGCAAAAGTGTTTCCTCATAATCATTCTCATGAATTAGAGTGAATCCTTTTTCCACCCATATTTTATGGTGTACATGTTTCCATCCATGTGAATCTATCATTTCTAGCCTACAATCATAAGATAAGGTTTAGGACAAAACCAAATTCAAATTTAGCTTCCCTTTCGAAGACCGAACTTTGCTTATTCTTAATTTCTTGCCTTTTAGTATCACAATGGCCTACTAGTGCTTCCATGTTGTTAAGCAACTCGCCCATATTGATCAATGAACTTTCATTTGCTTTTCCTTGGCAGTCAAATGAGAACCATAGAACTCATAAAAATTGCCAACTCAACTGGAAGGTGCATAAACTACTAGAAAACAGACCTTTAATGACGTGCAATTTATGACATGCAGTGATTTATGATACGCAAAAGCATGTGACCTAAAAATAATGTCAGCTCTCTAGAAATTTTTAGGATTTAGAACGCACATTTTTGCGTGCCCTAGAATAAGTGTTAGAAAAAAAAAAGAACACGGAGGGCACTTATTATAAAATGTGCGTCATCTAAACATGTCGCTTTATAATTTTTTAATGAAACGCGCTCTTTAGTAATAAGCGGGAAAAAGAAAAACCCAAAAATTAGAAAAGCCCGCTTTCACTTCCCACTTTACCCTAATCGGCGATACTTCTTTCCCCTTCCCACATCGACCGCTAACTACTCCCCTCACACTCCGACCACCACTTTGTGCTATTTCCTGGTCGTCGACCCTTTACCATCATCGACCCTCCGCCAATGTCGCATCTTTTTCACACCTTCCTCTGCCATCGACCTATTAGCTCTTCAAAATTAGAAGGATTATGTAACAATTTCAGTAGAAGATCAAGGCCAACAAGAGAACAATCCCTTCCAGTTCCTAAATCTCTACGGGAAGCCGAACCAGAAGACACAAAACCAACAACAATTTCATTCACCTGGGAACAAATCTCGGGAAAAGCAAAACACCCAAAAAAACATACAAAATTTCCCGATTGACGACCAATCATAAGACGATGTTCCTCCTGACGCCATTGAAACACCAAGAAGAAATCGAGAAATAAGGGTTTTGGTTTTTTCCTTCCACGAATATGCACAAAACGTCATTCATTCCTCTTGAATCCAACTCCGGTTTGCATAGAAATGGAGATCTAGCTTCTTGGACGCATCTTAACACTATAAAAGTATCCCAACAGGTGCTCTCTCTCTCTATCTCTATCTCAATCTCTCTCTCTCTCTCTCTGTCTATCTCTTTCTCTGATACATAGAAATGGAGATCTGAGCACTCGTCCCTATCTTTACATACATATATGAAATATTTCTTTACATTGTTATTTTACTTATTACAGTTCAATTCAGGTTTTGAAAAAGCTTATCGATGATGCTTCAAAGTTTCTACACGATTGGCACCAAAGTGTTGTGGTTGTTCATGTGTATATCAGTTTTTTATTGAGGCCATATGAACTTATGGTTTGCATCTCCTGATCAAGCAAAGTGTGCGCTTTTGGAGTTGAAAGATGGAGTTGAGGTTTGAGCTCTGCTTATGTGGTTTTGGGAATTTACAGGAGGTGAACTCAACAAGTCAGATTCTAATATTTGTTTTCTATTCCTAGGTGATGGGCAAGCGTGTAAAGATATAAGAAAGACAGGACAATCATACACTATATTAGCAAAATATTAGCAAAAAATGGAAAAGGGAAGAATTAAGTTTACATGTTTTATGGTCATTCACTTCTATTCTATTTGTTCAAGTATCAATGCTACCTCTGTTGCATAACATTGCTTTGAAAGCACCACTCAATGTTCCCATTTTCCTCTTTAAGGTGTTGCAACAACTGATACAATATGGAATTGAACACATTTAGATGATCCGTTTACAGAGAATCCCAAGCTTGAAGGGAAAAATAAAACTTGTTATAATTCCCTGTTTCCATGGTCAGTTGATTAATGTGTTTCTTATTGTGTTCTAGGCCAAAAAGGTATATCTGGAAGGACTCACAAAAGATTGGAATGAAGAGAAAGTGAAGGAGATTTGTAAAAAGTATGGTGAGATTCTTAGAGTTGATACATGCCTAAACCCACGATCCAAAAATAAAGATTTTGGGTTCATCACTTTTGCATCAAATGTGAATGATTTAGCTCGTGTTACCCAAGTCTACAAGGTGAGCTTTGTGGTTGGACACGCTTTTACATTGGTGTGGCTGTTGCTGCTTTTGGATCCTCTTATTATCACCTCAGTTCACTATTTTGTAATGATTAGGTTTATCAGGAAGAGGAAGAACAGCTATTTTCTTGCTCCAAAGAAGACAATAGAATTTCAGAAGCAATGAGATTGTGTCTGCATAACAATGCAGCCATTGCTGCATCAGCAGCACAAGCTGCAGGAGCAAAAAAAGTTTTGATTGTTTATTAGGTAATAATATTTATAATTTATTCAGTTTTTTGTTTTAAATTGTAGTAAAAAACTATGACTTGTAATTATCTTATCTAACCTTATTTATTTGCAGGATGTACACCATGGAAATGGAACTCAAGAAATATTTGAGCAGAACAAAACAGTAAATTCTTTTTTCTTACAAAAATCGATGCTACTTGTTATTCAACTTGTTAATGATATTATATGACTAACTCGATATTCCATTATTTTTTTTGGTTTAACCACATAAAGAATTTTTTTCTTGGTTAACCACAATGAATTTGTTATATTAAAAAAACATTGTAAGTGTTTCCTGGTAATAAATTGCAGGAAATCATGGAAAATTAATATCCATCTATTTCTAATGATATTGGTTTAATTATTATAGGTTTTATATATATATATATATATATATATATATATATATATATATATATATATATATATATATATCCTTACATAGACATGAAGGTGGAAAATTATACCCTGGTACATGTGCTGCCCATGAGGTAAACTTAACCCTAATTTTTTTCTTTCATTTTTTACATTGAGAAGGGTAAAATGGTCATTTTACTCATATGTTATCAGGTGGGGTACTCCATGGGTGGAGAAGGGTACTGTGTAAATGCTACCTCAATTCACTGTTTTGTGATGATCTGGTTGAGTTTGCAGAAAATTCCACTCCAAAACAGAAGCAATGATGTGGAGAGGTTGCTTAACAAGGTTACATTCTTTTTATGTATATTTTTAGCATTTTACCCTAATACCCTTTTGTTTTATTGAAAAGACTAAAATACCCTTTTGGTGTGTAATATTTTTTTATTTGTTTAGTTCCAGGAGTTGAGAGAGTAGTCTACATCACGTGTTCTGCTTACCAAATTGAGAATGAAGATGTGATAAAATCAGTGTTGCTTTTTGTTGCATCTTCCAAGTTTAATTATTTATCAATAAAAATATGGATAAAAATTACAATTTTACCCTTTTCTTGTGGCAGCCAGATCCATTGATTGAGGCTTTGGAGGCTGTTGTTGGTGATCAAGCATACTTGGATGGACAATTAGAAGCAGCACAATCCGATGAAGAGGTATTTTTTTGACATTATATTAAAAAGCATTTTCTGGATGAATTCTTGACTTGCACTGTCATAACTGTTGCTCACAGTTAGAAGCTTTATGAGACCACCTCAAATTAGAGATAGAAACATAGACTCTCTTTCAACTTGAAATCAAGCAACACAGAAGAGAGTTACTACAAAAGCTATTGGTAATTAAAGAAAGACTAATCAATGATGAGTTACAGGATGCTCGCAAAGAGTTGATTTCTGTGAGCTTCTTTTCTTCCAACTTTATAAGCAATCATGTTTATTGATTTATAATAAAATTATGTAATTTACCTTTTTGTTATCCCACCTGATGTTTGGTGTGTGTGAAACATGATTTGAAGGAAATATGTGGTTCTGTTAGGGCCCATATTGGTGTGAAAAGAATGGGGGATCTTGATGAAAAGCCTTTCATAGTTGATGCTAAGAAATGTTGTTTAAGTCGAGAGGATACAATCAAGTTTCTATCAATATAGGAGGATCATCTCAGGGATCCAAGCTGGCACCCATTTAAGATCATCACCATTGGAGATGATTACAACGTATGTATGAAGAAGTTAATTAACATGTATATCAAAACACCATTTAATTTATTTTTTGAACTTATTTTTTGAATGTGTTTGTAGATTCAAAGGCCACCTTCTTGCATTGACTCAACGTGTGCAAAAGGTACAAATTTATTAGACCAATTTACATTTTAGGAAATGTATACAGACAATTTTGTTGTGTTCCACACGGGTTATGGCTACAATTCCCAAATGCCATATGGTCCATATTCTCCAGTGACCACACCTCTCCCTTCTGTTAATGGTGATGCACAGTTATTTCCACATCCAACTCAGCAATATACATTCTTTGGATCACCATATTATCAGATTATCCCTCGAATAGCTGATTGCAGCATCCTGAGAATTATTAGGACAAAAGAACATCTCATTTAGATCATTTATACCTTCCATTTATCAAATGATAGCAAATAAATACCTGTTCTTTAATAATATCAGGTTGCACCAATTTATCCTCTGCATTCATTACCAAGGACTCAGTAATAGAAGAGTCCTGAGATACCAAGAATTAAAAAGGATTGTTCATAAAAGGTTAGTGTGTTGAATAGAAATTTCAACTAATGAAACATTTTAATTAAGACATGGCATGTTGAATACTCAATATAATTAGTACTGAAAATTACATTGTATTTGAATAACATTGATCATTGCAAGGGACTTTTTTTCTTGTGTTTAACCCAACTTTCAATATCCAACATAGTAATAAACAACACAGTTACACTATATCTACAAAGTTTATATTATATATAAGACCATAACCGTTAGAAAAAATAACATGTTTCATTGTTTTACTAAATTTGTTTTTTGATTGATGATTGATATGATGCAGATTAGATCAGTATGAAATTGGAAAATTTGCAGAGAGCTTTGAAATGATACCAAAAACATTAGCTGAGAATGCTGAGCTTAATGCTATGGAGATCACATCTACTCTATATGCGGATCATGCCAATGGAAATGTCAAAGTTGGTACAGATTTGGAGGAAGGAGCATGTAAGGATGTCTCCACATTGAAGGAAATCATATCATTATTTCTTGTGTTGTGCTTACAGGGTTGATGAAAGCGAATAGCTTTGGAGTTAGAAGAGGAAAAGAAAGCTCAAGCTGAAAGAGATAAGATGCTGCAAATGCAAGTGTTGCATTCTTCATTTCAATTGTTAGTAAAACGCATAGTAGATTAGATGAATGTAAATTTATATATTGTAAAAAATAGAATTGTATGACATTAAATTTTATGCAATGGATTGTACTTTTTGTATATGGTATTTTATTTCTATTACGTGACATTAAATGATAATTTAATTTAAAAATTAATAAATATATAAATATTTTTTTAAACATTTAAATTTACGATACGCAAAAATGTGTGTCATCTTCATTTATGACATGGCCTTTCTTGACAGGGGCTTTCTTGATACGCATTGCGTGTCATTAACACGCGCGTCGTAAGGTTACGACATGCGAATGCGTGTCGTCTTCCTTTATGACAGGGCCTCCCTTGATACGCATTGCGTGTCGTAAATTAGCGTCGTAAATGCACGTCGTCTCTCTTTATGACATGGCCTTCCTTGACACACATTTGCGCGTCGTCTGAGCCTTTTACGACGCGCAATGAGCGTCGTAAAAGGCTGTTTTTCTAGTAGTGATAGAAACAAAAATGTGTCAACTTAACACAATAGGGCATCAACCTCAGGTCGTGTGCTAGTGATAACGAAAATGTTTATTCTTAATTGACCCCCGAAACTCTTCAAGAAAACTAAGACTCCCACTGAATTTTTTACATATAAGTTTTTATCTCAGGTAACATTCCTTGACAAGAAAAACAAATATCCAAAAGTTAGTGTGGATTCTCCACAAGAAACACTTCATGGAATTGGTCTTATTTTATCCTTTGTTTTAAGCAAAACATCACAACTTCCAATTCCAAATGTGATAGAGTAAGAAAACATTATTACTCCACATTTCATGAGGTGTTATAAACCTACTTAGTATAAAATAGTTTCAAGATACGATCATTTGTAACTAGAGCATGGCTCTAAAACTTTATTGGAAAACAAAGTGTGACTCATCTTTTGATTTGAACCATTTTAAAAATATCCGATTTCTCTTCTTAGTCAAACAATTGCACTATGATGTTCTTTGAGGATCAATTGAGATATAGTTCCACAATCATTAAGATGATTACAAAACACAATACTAAAGTACTCTCCTTTCCTTTCAAATTGGAGAAATCTTTATCTTTCTGCCTAACAGATTCTTCTTATTCGTTTTGCTACTCTTTGAGCCTTTTCAAAAGCATTAGAATTATGCTTAATCTTATAAACACAACCATATTTACTGAAACATCAGCAAGTTATGATGAATAGACTTATCGTCCTTTATGGTGGATCTAAATAGTCCATATCAATATGTAATAGATCCATTAGTCCTTCACGTTGACTCACATAAACATGTGATCAATGAATTAGTCAAAATCTTCCAACGATCAAAATTCCCATGCATCACACAATTCAAATTGCATGATTCCAAGTTTCTATCCAATTGAAATTTAGGTGATGAGAATTCTTTATCACTTAGTTAATTATAACAATACCACAAGCGATATAACAAGAATCAAATTAGCATTTCTAATAATAGAAATGTAAACAACACTTTCATAATGTCATTGAAAGGAAATATAAAGTAAACCAACTATATAAACCAAAATTTCACTTTTATTGATAATAAATGAAAATTTGGAACTTGTCCTTACAATGCGTAAAATGAAAACTATGTTTGTAGATATTTCCTAAGCAACCTATTAAATTATGATAACTCCTAAGTAGTACCTTCAAAAACCTGATCATCGAACCATGCAATCAAAATCCATATCACACGATCAGATTCAACTCATTCTTCTTAAGCTTACTTCTTTCTCTTAGATCTTGAAATACCATCAAAATGTGATCATCACATCATGTATTAAGAGTCTATGAATAAGAACTTATTAAAATAATGGAGTTAGATAATGGATGTACCTGAAGTCGAGTCACACAACTTGACTTTACCATCTCTGAGATGTTTCAGGTAGTTAGGGAAGCTTCACAACCAATGTCCCTAAAATTGGTAATAGAAACATATGGACCTTTTGGGGTTAGCACATGGAACTATCTCAGAACTAGCCTTTCTCTTTACCATACAATCAAACAGTTTGACCTTGGCCGATCCCTTTCCATTGGGAAGAGAAATTTTTCCGGGATCACTATTGTCATCATTGTCTATTTCCAAGGAAATTTTGGAATTATATCCTTCAAACACTTTTGCTTCACTTGTGCTCTTAAGCATTTCTACTTCAGCAACAATCAACATATGTCTTAGATCAATTAGGTTCACGTCGTGGTCGCTCATATAAAAGTTCTCAATGAACTGACTATACGACTTAGGAAGCGAAAGTAGAACCAAATTAGCTACTTTCTCCCTTGGGAAAATGACACCCATTCTACCCAATTTGTCAATGTACAATTTCATTTCCAGAACATGCGTACACTTAGAATTTCCATTTTCATGTTTACATGCCATTAGGGGTTGTGTAGATTCGTATCTTTCAACTCTAGATGAGGGGAGAGTTATTGAAGGAGAGGGAGGAAGAGTTGAAGAAGCATGATATCCATTTCCACCATTGTTCGAAGAAGGGAACATACTATCACCTTGATCAGAATGTGGAAAATCATCTTTATATGGTAGAGAAAAACCATTTCCAAAGGAATTAGGAAGACCATTGTTGTCTTGACTTGACATATATAAAGGGATAAAAGAGAATCCAAGTTAGTTGTATTTAATCCTTAATTATTAACACATAAATTTTAAATTAAGGCTAGGATCTATATTTTCGATTCAAACTTTGAAGAGGGATGTCGTAATTAAATTTTAATCTACTTTAGGTAGGTAAGGCTCTTACCAATTTCAATCTTATGAAACTCCTGGATCTTTTTAGATTCATTGAATCTAATGAATAGCATGTTAAATCTCGATTATGCTCTCACTTTTGTGACTGGGATGCCGATGATCACAAACGAGATGTGAATAATCATGCAAATTAGCTTGGTACTTCCGATGTCATCTATCATCTCGTTTTAATGTACCGGTTAACCACACGCGCTCCATTAATCAGTGATAGTTTTCGAGACACCCATTACCACCCTTTATTAATGTTGGTTAACAACACACGCTCCACTAATGTGCAATTTCATGGATTAGCATACAAATTCACCTTTTCCTAAAGTAACTAAGAGTGGTATTTAATATAGTTTAGTTAATTTATATCATTATACTTTTAGTGAGATTAATTTTTCCTATCAAACCCTTTAGGCTAACGATCCTCCACCATACAAGAGAGCGGTTGGTAAGAATGGACACCCAATGACGGTCATTTTATAGGCCACTACCCTAAACTCCCCTTATAGTATGGTTTCATGAATGAGGCGTACTAGCGGTTTGACTGACTATTCATATACATATACTATATTAAACTTTTAATTATATACATAGTATAAGGTGTATTTTAAAACATTTAAAATAGCAAGGGTTTAATCTTTTAATAAACTAAACTTTTAATTTAATTAAATTTAAATCTTTTATGGATTTATGGATTATCTTTTAACTAATCACTTAATTAAATTAATAATAAGATCCATAAGGATGTATTTTAAACTTTTCAAAATACCAGGATTTATATTTTAAATTTCGAAAATTAAGAAATTAATTTTAATTTAAAAATAAACCAATCATGAAGTCAAGATAAGGATATACTAACACTTAGATAATTATTCAGTTTTACTTATTTAAAACATTATTTAAGGTAATTATCCTATTCAATTCCTGAGATAAGAAAAAATGCGATTTTTGTGGATCTGACTGTCCAACACGTTGTGGTAAACAATCACCACGCCGTGTTTGGATGATTTCACAGGTCAACACGCCGTGGTGGAAGAACACCACGCCGTGTTGATGGAACATAATGACGATTCTATTTGCTTCTTCTTGTTCAAGTTCAATGATTGTATCAATTTAATAGAAAACTAAACCTAAGCTCTGATACCACTAATGGGAATTATGGAAAACGTATAAATCATGTATGTACATGCAACCCTAAAAATTGATCTATGTTTTCTCTAATTGAACATACAAGTTTGATATGGGCATATTAAGTCATAAAATTCATGCATTATCTTAATACTTTATGTTAATTTTATCTTAAATAAGGAACAAAAGGTGCTTAATTACTTTAAAATATCATTTTCAGCAATAAAGACATGCTCGGAAGTGAAAGGAAGCGGATCTAGCAATTGGAAGCTTGGAAATTGGATTTTGAAGAAAGAAGACAAAAATGAAGAAGAACTCGTCGAGTTTGGTGTTCCAACTCGACGAGTAGAGATGAAAATTCCCGATAAATTAGTGCCTTGCCATACACACGTTTTAAGTAAAAACACTCGACGAGTTTGTGCATAAAACTGGACGAGTTGGAGCTGATTTTCAGAATCTATATATAGAATGTTTTCACTCAAAACCCTAACTTTTGCTAGAAGCTTTTAGCGACTTTTGGAGGCCAGATAGGTTCTCAGAAGTTGTGGTTTTCGAAATTCAACTTGAGGCTTGGAATTGAAGAGATCTAAAGGAAAAATCATTAGTAATTTACTTAATTCTCTTGTTTACATTATGCCTACATTGATGAGTTTCATTTTTATTGTGTTATTTTCTGAAGTTATGGGCTAAAACTCCATACTTCTGTTTAGACTAGGTGATCTTACGAATATGGTTTGATTAGTGGCTTTGGATTACATTGATTTAGTTAATTATCTTGTTAAGCTTGTTAAAAGATCCTTATGTGTTAATGATAATTAGTTCCTGTTAATAGAAAAGTTAATTGAGTTGCATGAACATCTTCTTAATTGCTTGAATCTTATAGTTTTGTGAAGTGGTAAAAGGGAATATTGGAATAGCAAGGGTATGAAGCTTTCAAAGTTATTGCTTGAAAGAGATTAATGTGCCATTGGAATACTGGAATAGCAAGGGTATCACACTTATTGCTAATGAAATTGGAAAGCCGATTGCTATAGACAAGATCAGATAGAAGATGTGCAGGGAACACTGGTGCAGGCCTGCTTTCATGAGATTTCTTGTGGAAATGTCAGCAGAGTCAGAATGGTTGAAAGAGATTAGTGTTGTCTCAATTGAATTTGGTATAGGTGAAAAAGTGGAATCAAAGTGTAAGGTAGAGTATGTTTGGAGACCTGATGTTTGCACCCATTGTAATGTGCCATTATCATTAGAAATTGTTTCAACTAGGGCAGCTTGCACAATGATTCACCAATCGTTCACTGTGTGGACTTCCAAGCAACACCGAGAAAAACCCGAGAGGAGCACATGTAAATATTGTGACCAATAGGAGCGGTAAAATAGTCACTCCTCTGACCACAATCCCGATTGAAGATCCATAAGTGGTGCATGAAGTGGATAAAGAAAGTCAAGAATCGCAAACTGAAGACTCAACTCGGCAAGTTTCGGCGAAGAACTCTAAGAGTTTTCCATCTTAAGAGAAAAATAATCCTCCACTCAAGCCATATCAACCTCCATTGCCATTAGTCGAGCTAAAAAAGATAAACATAATTAAGACTATAAAAAGTTCCTAGAGCACATCAAAGCGCTTCAAATTAACATTCCTTTCATCGAGGCGGTTACACAAATGCCAAAGTATGCCAAATTCTTGAAGGACCTTCTTACAAATAGAATGAAGATGGAGGAGGCATCTAAGGTGGCCCTAAATGAGAATTGTTCAGCTGCGATGTAAAATAAATTGCCAAAGAAGATGGGAGACTCGGGTAGTTTGACTTTGCCATGCCAATTCGGGAATTTAGCTACAAGTTATGCATTGGCCGATTTGGGAGCTAGTGTAAACCTTATGCCATACTCATTCTTTAAAAAATTGAACCTTCTGTAGCCGAGACCAATTCAAATGGAGATTCATCTAGCAAACAAAATGGTTACGTTTCCAAGGGGAATATGCGAAGATCGATTGGTAAAAGTCAATAAATTCGTGTTTCTACGGATTTCATAGTGTTAGATATGGAAAAACACCACCAAGTGCCCATTATCCTTGGAAGACCTTTCTTAAACACTGCTTGCACCATAGTGGACATAAGAGAGTCAAAACTTAGCCTTCTGGTAGGATATGATTCAGTTACATTTGGAGTTGATCGAGCCATGAGGCATTCTAGGTTTAGTGACGACATGACTTTTTCGGTGGACATTTTGGAAGAACTAATGGAAAAAGAAATTGAATAACGAACCAAAGACAAGGAGAGTAAATCCACCTTATTATCAGAATATGACTTTGATGTTGAAAGAGACCTAAAGTGATAGAGAGGCTACTTGAAGAAAGCGAATATGAAGATTTAATAAGACATTCTGAATACTTAACTCGGCGAGTTGATGAGACCAAATCGACGAGTTGGGACGAAAATACGCGATCTGACGGGATAACTAGCCACCTCGACAAGTTCTGATGATGCACTCGAGGTGTTTAGTGTTCAGAGTACGAAATTAGAGCTCAAAACTTTGCCAAAACACTTGGAGTATGCTTTTCTAGAAGAAGGTGATCAAAACCTATGATTATAGCTTCTGACCACGCACCATCTGAAAAGGAAGACCTCGTTAAGATTTTGAAGAAATGGAAAATACAATCGTGTGGAAGATTACTGACATAAAACGGATCAGTCCTTCTTACTGCTCACACAAGATCAACCTTGAAGAAGGCGCAAAACCGGTAGTGCAACATCAAAGGCGTTTGAGCCCAAACATGCAATAGGTAGTTAAGAAAGAAGTTTTCAAGCTCTTAGATGCGGGGATAATATACCAAGTTTCCGATAGTCAATGGGTTAGTCCCGTCCAAGTAGTGTTGAAGAAAGGAGGGATGACAATCGTGACAAATGAGAAGAATGAGCTCATACCTACACCAACGTTAACCGGTTGGCAAGTGTGCATCGATTATCACAAGCTAAACAATGCCACTTCCAAAAACCACCTCCCTATTCCCTTTATTGATCAAATGCTTTAGCGATTATGTAGACATATCTATTATTATTTCTTAGATGGATTTTCAGGTTATTTCCAGATTCCTATTGACCCAAATGATCAAGAGAAGACGACTTTCACTTTCCCAAGTGGAACATTTGCATACTGACACATGCCTTTTGGGTTATGCAATGTGCCGACGACCTTTCAACCATGCATGACGGTGATACTCCATGACATGGCGGAGAAGTTCATGGAAGTATTTATGGACGATTTTTCTGTATTTGGCTCTTCTTTTAATGATTGTCTTACAAACCTTGATTTGATGCTTGCTAGGTGTGAAAAGACCAATTCAGTCTTAAATTGGGAAAAATATCATTTCATGGTGAAGGAAGACATTGTTTTAGGCCATAAAGTGTCCAAATCGGGGATTGAGGTGGATCGAGCAAATATTGACAATATTGCTAAATTAACCCCACCAACTAATATGAAGGGCGTTAGGAGTTTTTTAGGTCACGTGGGTTTTTACCGTCGTTCTATTAAGGATTTTTCTAAAATAACTAGATCTTTGACTCAACTACTTTTAAAAGATGCACCGTTTAATTTTTATAAAGAATGCTTAGAAGCTTTTGAGATTTTGAAAGAAAAATTGACTAATGCCCCCATCATTATCACCCCAAATTGGTACCTGTTCTAACGTTGACCTGAGAACACAAGCGGTTTGAAAATCAGCATAACGCTGGTGAGTTCATAAGTGGTTTTTGTCGTGAAAATGTCCATGTTTCCTTTCTGTTTCTGTAAATGTTATGCACACCAAGAAATCCCATATTTTCTTAAAATAGTTGATTGTTGATTCACAATATGTTAAGTAAAGTTGTACACTAAAAACATGTTTACGTTTGTGAAAATGTACATTTATGTTATCTGTTTTCTTATACTGCTCTGGTTATGTACCAATGGATTCCCAGGAAAGTCCCATACTTTCATGATTGTATATTACCAATTGTAAAAGATGTAAAGTTATCCCGTTTGTTACACTTTTCTGGTTATATGAATGTTTCCCCAGGAAAGCCCCATGCTTTCCTGAATGTTGGTTATCATTTGTAAAAGATGTAAAAGATGTATTCTAGTTAAATCTGATTCTGTACGAGGTTTCCCAGGAAAGTCCTACACTTTCCGAAATGTGGGTTATCAATGTAAGAGATGTATATAGTTGTTCATTATTACTATAAGTAAATCTCTGTTATCCTAATTGCGAGTTCCATAACCATACAATGGACTAAACCTGTGGCAATAAGTAGTCCACATACTTATGACTTTCGTCACCCTTGAACCATTTAGGTTCGGTTGTAGCTAGCAGCCAGGTGTGGGTAGTCAGCCCCGTATAGATCTATACACTCAAGTCACGCTCTCTAAATCCCAGAGATTCTGGTTACGGGTGTAGTCCTCCACTCGCGTATCTCTGTGGAGTGTTCACCGAGGACGTGTCTCCAATCATACAGGAATAACAAATTTACTGGTAATAATATGATAATCCTCCATTTACGTATCTATGTGGAATGTTACCGAGGACAAGATAGTGTATAAGTTTTAAGTTCATATGTTCTATTGTCATGCTTTCAACTGATAAAATGTGGAAAACCATTTGTGAAATATATCAAACATAACAGTTTATAAACCCATTTCACAAATAATATGTTTACGTGAGTTGCATGTTAAAAAGGTTATCAGTTGTACCAATCAGTGTTAAAAGCATATAATATGTAAAACACACATATGAAAACAAGTTTTGAGTACAAGTAATCCCTTGTACTTTGCTTGTGTTCCCCCCTGAAAATAGTGAAAACAGTGAAAAAGGGTAGGGGTATGAATTCACCAAACTCGGAAATGCGACGGTTTCGGATACTAGATGTTGGTTCGGGGCTTGATTACTCGCAATGTCCCTATGTAAAGTGTAATAATGTCCATATATAACTAATTAGATTTACAATCACTAATCTTATGGAACATTACACTCCAACGAGGTTAAACACCTCAAAACGAACGTTTGGAGTGACCCGGGTGACATCTTCGGACGTATATTGGCACTAGGGACTTGGGACTTGAGTTTACTCCCCAAGAGTAAACATTTAAGGGAGTTTACAGCCACAAAACACACACATACATGAGTTTATGGGCGTAAACTCATGTTGGTGTGATTTTGAGGGTTTAATGGCTTGTTTGGACTTGGGGATTGTTGGAATGACTTACTAAAATGCCTTGGAATGGTTTGAATGAGTTAATACCACTTAAAAGGGAGTTCACGGCTGTAAACTTGGAGTTTACAGCCGTAAACTCTCCTAGGGTCAAGAAAAACTGATTTGAGGCATAAGGAGCAATCACATGTGATTCTAATTAATTTTCCAAGGTTTGGTATCAATTTTGGGCACCATATAACATACTTTTAGGAGTTTACGGCCTAGAAGCATGTTATATGGCCGTAAACTCTCCTATGCTCTTGCATAATTAGTTTTTGACACTTAAAACAATCACATGTGATTCTAGAAATTTATCCAAGCCTTTGGAGTGAATTAGATGCATCTTTTGACATAGTTTCATGAGTTTACGGCCAAAGGGCATGTGCCTAGGCCGCAAACTCCTATATGTGGTATTTTAATGTGTTACAAACCCCTAAACTATTTTTAGATGGATCTAGGATTTACCACAAGGCTATTGGTTGAGTTACAAGGCATTTTGACATGTTTTAAGGTGTTTAATCCCCATTTTTGAGGAGTTTACGGCCCAAGAAGGAGCCTTGGCCGTAAACTCTCTTTTGTCCCACAAAATTCATGATTTAAGTGTTTCAAGTCCCGATTTGCAAGCCTTAAGGTCGTATCTAGGTCCCAACAATGATTTGGAAGGGTTAATTGGCTTAAAAACCCCATTTTTAGGTGTTTACGGCCCAAGCTTGATCCTTGGCCGTAAACACATGTTCTAGGTCCTAAAACTCAATCTAAACATTAATTTGAAGGCTAAAGAGGTTAGATAACAAGTTAGGGATGTTACCTCTTTGATTTGGAGCCTTAAATCTTTGTTTTTGGACCTTTGATTATGGATGAGGAGAGAGGTTGGAATTGTTTATGGAAGAATGGCCAAAAGCTTCAAATGAAAGCTTTGAATCATTTATATAATGCTCGGAAATTGGACACGGCGGAAATCTACCCGATACCGGCGTTAAGTGGGGCTTTTGGTCGCACCCGACCAAATTGTCGTAACCCGATATGGTCGATTCTAGAATTATTCCGATAACTAATATGGGGTGTTAGAATGATTTCAAATGGCATTAAGAGCCCCATTAAGTCATTTTAGTTCAATACAAGTTAATGACTTAATTAAATGGCGAAATCGGAAACGGATTTGGAAACGGCGTTTGGTTGATCGAATTGGATTACAATTTGAGTTACAAGAAGTGATATGAAATTTCGGGTTGTTACATTATCCCCCCGTTAGAGGGAATTTCGTCCCAAAATTTAAGACAAGATACAAGACAAAATACAAATCATGGATTTAGAAAGAGTTGAGGATACTTCTATTTCATCGAGTCTTCCCGCTCCCAAGTGAACTCCGGTCCCCGCTTGGCATTCCAGCGAACCTTCACTAACGGGATGCGACTTTGTTTCATACGTTTTACTTCTCGATCCATGATTTCGATCAGTTCCTCCACGAAGTTGAGGTTTTCATCGATCTCGATCTCGTCTAAAGGAATCACTAGGGTTTCATCGGATAAGCATTTCTTGAGATTTGAAACATGGAATATGGGATGGATGTTACTAAGTTCGCGAGGTAAATGAAGTTTATAGGCTACCGGACCGACCCTGGCGAGGATCTCGAAAGGTCCAATGTACCACAGATTAAGTTTCCCACGCTTACCAAAGCGTATAGTGCCTTTCCAGGGCGAGACCTTCAACAGGACATGGTCTCCAACCTGGAATTCCAGTGGTTTCTGATGGTTATCAACATAACTCTTCTGGCGATCACGTGAAGCTTTTAGTCGTTCTCGGATTTGGATGATCTTCTCGGTGGTTTCACGGATTATTTCAGGAGCAGTGAGAGCACTGTCCGGGACTCGACCCTTGGCTAACTGGGTATCCCCCACCTCGGCCCAGCACAGAGTGGATCTGCACTTGCGACCGTATAGGGCTTCAAACGGGGCAACCCTAATACTAGTGTGGTAACTGTTGTTGTACGAGAATTCGATTAAAGGTAGATGTGTGTCCCACGACTTTCCAAAATCAATAACACATGCCCTAAGCATGTCCTCCAGGGTTTGGATTGTCCTCTCACTTTGTCCATCGGTCTGAGGATGACACGTCGTGCTCATATCTAGTTTGGTTCCAAGGGCTTTTTGAAGGGATTGCCAAAATCTGGAGGTAAACCTGCTATCTCGATCAGAGATAATGGATGCAGGTACACCGTGCAGTCGAACTATCTCCTGGATGTAGATTCGCACAAGTCTTTCCATTTTGTATGATTCTTTGATCGGAATGAAGTGAGCGGATTTTGTCAAACGTTCGACAATTACCCAAATAGTATTGTACCCACTTGAACACTTGGGTAGTTTGGTGATGAAATCCATGGTAATCATCTCCCATTTCCACTTGGGGATATCGGGCTGTTGGAGCAGACCCGAGGGTTTCTAGTGCTCAACTTTAACCTTGGCGCAAGTCAGACACTTGCCCACAAATGTAGCTATTTCAGCCTTCATGTTTGGCCACCAATATTGTTTCTTGAGATCTAAGTACATCTTGTCAGAGCCCGGGTGAACAGAGTATCTGGTTCTGTGCGCTTCCTCCATAACTATCTCTTTGAATCCTCCGAACTTGGGAATCCAGATTCGATCCATGAAACAGTGGACTCCGTCACCTCTGATCTCAAGTTTCTTTTCCATTCCTCTCAAGGCTTCGGTCGACATGTTCTCAGGTTTGAGGGCTTCTAATTGGGCTTCTCGGATTTGTATGGGTAATTTGGAATGGATAGTCATCATCTGGTTCTTCACCTTGCGACCTGCACTCTCCTTTCGGCTAAGGGCATCTGCTACCACATTGGCCTTGCCGGGATGGTAACGGATTTCACACTCATAATCACTGAGTAGTTCTACCCATCGCCGTTGTCTCATGTTCAAGTCTTTCTGATCAAAGATGTGTTGCAGGCTCTTGTGATCAGTGAAGATCGTGCACTTGGTTCCGTAGAGATAATGTCTCCAAATCTTCAACGCAAAGACTACGGCTCCTAGTTCCAAGTCATGTGTGGTATAGTTGACCTCGTGTGCTTTCAACTGTCTAGAAGCATACGCAATTACTTTACCTCTTTGCATAAGCACATAGCCTAAGCCTTGAGTAGACGCATCACAATAGACAACGAAATCCTTTGTTCCTTCGGGTAGGGACAGAACGGGCGCACTGCACAAGGCTTTATTTAGCATCTGGAATGCGGTTTCTTGTTTATCACTCCAACAAAAGGGTACACCTTTCTTTGTTAGAGTGGTTAGTGGTTTGGCAATTCTGGAAAAATTCTGGATAAATCTTCAATAATAGCCAGCGAGACCCAAGAATTGTCGGATTTCTGTGGGTGTCTTCGGTGCTGACCAATTCTCTATCGCCTTTATTTTGGAAGGATCTACATGAATACCCTCCTCGCTTACCACGTGACCGAGGAAAGTTACCTTCCGAATCCAGAACTCGCATTTGGAAAATTTTGCGTACAACTTCTCACATCGAAGGGTTTCCAACACTAGTCTCAAGTGTTGTTTTTGGTCTTCTTCGCTTCGGGAATAGACGAGTATGTCATCAATGAACACAATGACAAACTTATCCAGATAAGGCCGACACACTCGGTTCATTAGGTCCATGAACACCGCCGGTGCGTTGGTTAGACAAAAGGGCATCACTACGAACTCGTAGTGTCCATATCGAGTCCTGAAAGCTGTTTTGGAGACATCGCTTTCATGAACTCGTAGCTGATGATACCCTGATCGAAGGTCTATCTTGGAGAAGTAACTGGCTCCCTGAAGTTGATCGAAGAGATCATCTATTCGCGGAAGAGGATATCGGTTTTTGACAGTCAACTTGTTCAGCTCGAGATAATCGATACACATTTGAAAGGATCCATCTTTCTTCTTGACAAACAGTATCGGAGCTCCCCAGGGCGAGGAACTCGGTCTAATGAATCCTTTACTGAGCAACTCGTTGAGTTGACTGGATAACTCCTGCATTTCTGCTGGAGCTAAGCTATACGGAGACTTCGCTACGGGAGTAGCTCCAGGAATTAGGTCAATACGGAATTCGACCTAACGCTCGGGAGGAATTCCTGGAATCTCTTCGGGAAACACATCAGGAAAGTTACAGACTTCGGGGATGCTCGCGAGGTCTTTAACTTCCTGTTTCTCATTGATTACATGGGCCAAGAATGCAATGCACTCCTTTCGCAGGAGCTTCTGAGCTTTGCTGCAGGAAATGATACGAAGGTTGGAACTAAGTTTATCGCCATAGATTATGAGAGTTTGACCCGAAGGAAGGTTGAGACGGATGGCTTTTTCGAAACAAAGGATATCCGCATGATTGGGAATCAACCAATCCATGCCAATGATGACATCAAAGCTCTTTATGGATACTGGCATAAGATCGATAGGAAACGAATGGCCGTTAAGGGTAAGGGTACAACCTACAAACACCTCGTTAGCGCTTTCCTTCTCACCGTTAGCCATCTCGACGGTAAACGTTTCAGTTAAAGGTTGGGAATTATGTTTTAGGTTATGTTTGAATGCATGACTAATAAAGCTTCTCTCAGCACCCGAATCGAAAAGAATATTAGCATATAAGTTGTCGAGAAGGAACGTACCCGAGACAACAGTGGGATCGGCGACCGCTTCCTCCCGTCCCATGGCGAGGACCCTTCCGGTGTTATCAGCAGTAGACTTTTTGGGGCAGATCCTTTTAAAGTGCCCAGCTTCACCACAGTTGTAACAGGCTTGACCGACGCCTGTTCCAGAAGATTGATTGGCCGATTGAGCTGGAGTCTTGCAAAATCGGACCGTGTGCCCTTTCTTACCACAATTGGTACATGATAGCTCTCGGCAGGGGCCAGGATTGTGGTGATACTTGCACTTATCACATAAGGGAAGATTACCAGCATACCGGCTGATAGGGGTTGGAGCTGTGGATCCCGCGACAGAAGCAGCAGCAACGGGGGTAGTAGCAGCATGAACTGCTACTGTTTGTTGTCTCTTGGAGGTGCCTTGGGAAGATTGACCCTTCTTCTTCTTCCAGAATTTTCTTTTCTCACCACTGCTTTTAGTCGACTCAGGGGCGGTGGTGGTTTCCTCGACATCATCACTGTGATCGATTATGGCTTGGGCTAAAGTCTTAGCACTATCATATGTGTCCGGGCGAGCAGCTAAGACATGACCTTTGGTTGGATTGGTTAACCCCCATATAAACCTCTCGATCCTTTTGCTTTCTGGAGTGACCAAACCAGGGCAGAGAAGGGCAAGATCATCGAATCGGGAAGTGTATGCAGCAATATCGGAACCTTTCATCTTCAGGTTCCAGAGCTCATGCTCTAACTTCTGCATTTCCCCACGGGGACAATATTCGGCAAGAAGGAGTTCTTTCATGGCGTCCCAGCCCATGGCATTGGCTACAGGGAGGGTCAAGGATTTGACTCGGCTATTCCACCAAGTCAAGGATTTATTACTGAAGGTACAGGCTGCAAATTTGACCTTATCGGACTCAGCACAGGCACAGATTTCGAAAATGGATTCGATTTTCTCGAACCATCGAGATAGGGAAATGACACCTCCAGTGCCATCAAAGGATGTTGGTTTTGCATTCATGAAATCCTTATAGGAACCTTCTTTTCGATTTCCCTGGTTGTTTTCTTGATCTTGAGTACCACCTCCCGAACCACCAGAACTACCGGTGTTCAATTAGGACATGGCAGCTGCCACCGCGGCGGTAACAACTGTTTGGAATAACACGGGATCAATTTCAGGAGGAGGTGGTGGCGGAGGGTTGTTGGTCTTTGAGCTGGATCTCTTTCTGGGAGGCATCTTGATCTAATAAGATCAAGAAAGAGAGGATGATAAGTCCTCTGAATTGAGTCTAGAGATATGACAGATATATATTCCGAATAAGCGATAAGGCAGGAAAAAGTTATCAAAGCAGGTAAACTATCGCTACAGAATGATCGAGGATCTATACGTGAACAAGAATTTATACAAAGGATTGGTTCAAGAAATACTCCCATAGTATTTCATGATTCGTTGCTACACTAGCTCAATGTTTGTGGTATTAGGGTAAGTTTTAGGCATGCCGCATACCACAGTTACTCCCAAACACATGTTGGCCGTGTCTCGAATGAATATAGTTGGCTAGGCTATATTGATCCTAGACACGACTACATAACTGTCCAGGTTTAACCGCAATACACAAAACCCATTTACTTATGTTTTGTTCTACTTGAAGTTACGAATTTCGACGGTTCGGTATACTTGTATACTTCTGAAAATACTTATAGTTTGAAGATACTTTTCTTTCAGAGCACTTAGGCCCTTTAGTGTTTATAGTTTTATACCATGTAAGGTTTGGTATACTTCATTCACTATAAACAAGGGCTCTGATACCAATCTGTCACACCCCGAAAACCGAAGGCGGAATCATTTCCGGGGTTGACTCCACGTTGAGTATCAAATCCAATGCACATAGTAAGTAAAGTAGAACAACCATTACATTACATATAGAAAAGTTTTACAATTGTTTCAAAAGTAAGTTGTATAGTTGTGATACATAGTATATATATATATATATATATATATATATATATATATATGAACAAAATGAAACGGGTCTTCTGAGTTCTCTGTCTTCGAGCAAAAAGGATCTCTGGTACCTGTTCTAACGTTGACCTGAGAACACAAGCGGTTTGAAAATCAGCATAACGCTGGTGAGTTCATAAGTGGTTTTTGTTTCGTGAAAATGTCCATGTTTCCTTTCTGTTTCTGTAAATGTTATGCACACCAAGAAATCCCATATTTTCTTAAAATAGTTGATTGTTGATTCACAATATGTAAATTAAAGTTGTACATTAAAAACATGTTTGCCTTTGTGAAAATGTACATTTATGTTATCTATTTTCTTATACTGCTCTGGTTATGTACCAATAGATTCCCAAGAAAGTCCCATACTTTCCTGATTGTATATTACCAATTGTAAAAGATGTAAAGTTATCCCGTTTGTTACACTTTTCTGGTTATATGAATGTTTCCCCATGAAAGCCCCATGCTTTCCTGAATGTTGGTTATCATTTGTAAAAGATGTAAAAGATGTATTCTAGTTAAATCTGATTTTGTACGAGGTTTCCCAGGAAAGTCCTATACTTTCCTGAATGTGGGTTATCAATGTAAGAGATGTATAACGTTTTTCATTATTACTATAAGTAAATCTCTGTTATCCTAATTGCGAGTTCCATAACCATACAATGGACTAAACCTGTGGCAATAAGTAGTCCACATACTTATGACTTTCGTCACCCTTGAACCATTTAGGTTCGGCTATAGCTAGCAGCCAGGTGTGGGGTAGTCAGCCCCGTATAGATCTATACACTCAAGTCACGCTCTCTAAATCCCAAAGATTCTGGTTACGGGTGTAGTCCTCCACTCGCGTATCTCTGTGGAGTGTTCGCCGAGGATGTGTCTCCAATCATACAGGAATAACAAATTTACTGGTAATAATATGATAATCCTCCATTTACGTATCTATGTGGAATGTTACCGAGGACAAGACAGTGTATAAGTTTTAAGTTCATATGTTCTATTGTCATGCTTTCAACTGATAAAATGTGGAAAACCATTTGTGAAATATATCAAACATAACAGTTTATAAACACATTTCACAAATAATATGTTTACGTGAGTTGCATGTTAAAAAGGTTATCAGTTGTACCAGTCAGTGTTAAAAGCATATAATATGTAAAACACACATATGAAAACAAGTTTTGAGTACAAGTAATCCCTTGTACTTTGCTTGTGTTCCCCCTGAAAACAGTGAAAACAGTGAAAAAGGGTAGGGGTATGAACTCACCAAACTCGGAAATGCGACAGTTTCGGATACTAGATGTTGGTTCGGGGCTTGATTACTCGCAATGTCCCTATGTAAAGTGTAATAATGTCCATATATAACTAATTAGATTTACAATCACTAATCTTATGGAACATTACACTCCAACGAGGTTAAACACCTCAAAACGAACGTTTGGAGTGACCCGGGTGACATCTTCGGACGTATATTGGCACTAGGGACTTGGGACTTGAGTTTACTCCCCAAGAGTAAACATTTAAGGGAGTTTACAGCCACAAAACACACACATACATGAGTTTATGGGCGTAAACTCATGTTGGTGTGATTTTGAGGGTTTAATGGCTTGTTTGGACTTGGGGATTGTTGGAATGACTTACTAAAATGCCTTGGAATGGTTTGAATGAGTTAATACCACTTAAAAGGGAGTTCACGGCTGTAAACTTGGAGTTTACAGCCGTAAACTCTCCTAGGGTCAAGAAAAACTGATTTGAGGCATAAGGAGCAATCACATGTGATTCTAATTAATTTTCCAAGGTTTGGTATCAATTTTGGGCACCATATAACATACTTTTAGGAGTTTACGGCCTAGAAGCATGTTATATGGCCGTAAACTCTCCTATGCTCTTGCATAATTAGTTTTTGACACTTAAAACAATCACATGTGATTCTAGAAATTTATCCAAGCCTTTGGAGTGAATTAGATGCATCTTTTGACATAGTTTCATGAGTTTACGGCCAAAGGGCATGTTCCTAGGCCGCAAACTCCTATATGTGGTATTTTAATGTGTTACAAACCCCTAAACTATTTTTAGATGGATCTAGGATTTACCACAAGGCTATTGGTTGAGTTACAAGGCATTTTGACATGTTTTAAGGTGTTTAATCCCCATTTTTGAGGAGTTTACGGCCCAAGAAGGAGCCTTGGCCGTAAACTCTCTTTTTTCCCACAAAATTCATGATTTAAGTGTTTCAAGTCCCGATTTGCAAGCCTTAAGGTCGTATCTAGGTCCCAACAATGATTTGGAAGGGTTAATTGGCTTAAAAACCCCATTTTTAGGTGTTTACGGCCCAAGCTTGATCCTTGGCCGTAAACACATGTTCTAGGTCCTAAAACTCAATCTAAACATTAATTTGAAGGCTAAAGAAGTTAGATAACAAGTTAGGGATGTTACCTCTTTGATTTGGAGCCTTAAATCTTTGTTTCTAGACCTTTGATTATGGATGAGGAGAGAGGTTGGAAGTGTTTATGGAAGAATGACCAAAAGCTTCAAATGAAAGCTTTGAATCATTTATATAATGCTCGGAAATTGGACACGGCGGAAATCTACCCGATACCGGCGTTAAGTGGGGCTTTTGGTCGCACCCGACTAAATTGTCGTAACCTGATATGGTCGATTCTAGAATTATTCCGATAACTAATATGGGGTGTTAGAATGATTTCAAATGGCATTAAGAGCCCCATTAAGTCATTTTAGTTCAATACAAGTTAATGACTTAATTAAATGGCGAAATCGGAAACGGATTTGGAAACGGCGTTTGGTTGATCGAATTGGATTACAATTTGAGTTACAAGAAGTGATATGAAATTTCGGGTTGTTACAATGGGATAATCAGAAGATGCGTGTTTGGAAAAGGGATCCATGGTATTCTAGATGATGGTCACAATGGGTAGGCAGGAGGACATCATAGCACTCAATATGTGACCAAGAAGGTGTTCGATGTGGGTTTCTATTGGCCCACGATCTTCAAGGATGTTGCTACCTATGTGAGAGAGTGCGAAAACATCTAAGTATGTGAGGTGTTTGATGCGTGGGGTGTAGATTTTATGGGACGATTCCTATCATCTAGGGGCATAAATACATCCTTGTGGCAGTTGACTATGTATCCAAGTAGGCAGAAGTGCAGGCATTACCCACCAATGATGCGCGGATGGTTGTGAAATTTTTGAAAAGGTTATTTTCTAGGTTTGGAGTGCTAAAAGCACTTATCAGTCATAGGGGAACCCATTTTTCTTATGATCAACTAGAAAGGGTGTTACAAAAATATGGTGTACACCATAGGTTTGAAACACCATACCATCCACAAACGAATGGGCAAACTGAGATCACGAATACAGTGCTAAAAAGAATCTTGGAAAGATCAGTGAGTAGTTATGGAAAATACTGGGCGGATACACTCGATGACGTGCTTTGGGATTTCCAGACTACATTCTAGACACCATTGGGACCACACCCTATAGATTAGTTTATGAGAAGCACTGTCATCTACCAGTGGAACTCGAGCATAAAGCTTATTGGGCCTTGAAGACATGTAATTTTGAACCAAGTGAGTTGTGTGCCAATGAACTCTTGCAAATGAATGCCTTAGAGTAATTGAGGAACGAGTCATACACCAACTTTTTGATTTATAAGGATAATATAAAAAGGTGGCATGATGTAAGGCTGAAAGGGAATAAGGAATTTGAAGTTGGCCAGAAAGTTCTCTTATACAATTCAAGGCTAAAGCTTTTCTCGGGAAAATTACGCACTTGATGGTCTGGGCCTTTTAAGATTAAGAATGTGTTTCCATATAGGGTAATTGAGCTATGGAACAAGGATGGGTCAAGTTTCAAGGTAAATGGTCATAGGGTTAAGCATTATGAAGAAGGAATGCCAAGCGAAGAGAAGATTGAAGAGGCCATGGATTTAAAGAAAGCCACTACAACGTAGAGTGGGAAGGAGTCCAGCTAAAGACTCCTCAAAAAGAAGTGCTTGCAGGTGGCAACCCATCGTTTGAGTTTGTTTTCTTTTGCCTTTTCCTTTCTTTTCATTTTCATCTTTTATTTCTTTAGCTATTTGTGTTTTGTTAAGGATTTTTAGTCTTATTCTTCAAATATTTTAAATGTTGCTTCAGGTCAAGCAAAGTTTGAGTGTGGGATGTGGTAAAATTTTTTATGAAAAAAGTAAAAAAATTTTGTTCTGAGCCCCCAACTCGGCGAGAATGAGTTGTCTACTCGCCAAGTTGAGGCGATATTTCGCGATTTTTACACTGAAATCCGTCTCAACATGGCAAGTTGTTCCCCCAACTTGGCGTGTTGCGCTTTTAATTACCAAAAATATATACTTTTTAAACTCACTGAAAGAGGGTTTTTAACCCTAAAAAGCTAATTCGATCATTTTTTACCGACTGCACCCAAGCTCGCCGAGTTTTCTCTCAAGTGAAACAACCTTTCTACCCCACACGGTTCTACTCGATTTTCCCCAAGAAAGGTAAGATTTTTAACCATTCAACAAGTTAAAGTTCAGATTTTTATGAGTATGGTGTTTGATTTAGTTGAAAAACCCGATTTTTGAACTTGGCATAAACTCTAGGGGTTTCGATTTTTATAAAATTAAGTTGTTTAAACTGATTTTTCTTGTGATTAAATGCATGTTATAGTATCCTAAACAAACCCCTGAAGTGATTTTAAGTTGGTTTGGTCATATCGGTTTGATTCTGAATAGATTGCTCGGCATGTTCATCGAACTCGTCGAGTTGTTCATACAACTAGACGAGTTGGTTGTTCAGAGTGTACAGTTTTTGCTTAAAATTTTAATTTTAACTTCCCTTTGGTATTTGTTTGTCTCCTATGTTTTTTGTTGTGCAGAAAAAATGAGGAGAGGTAGTAGAGGTCAGCAACTTCCTAGAGACGAAGAGGATTTCCCTACGTATAATTTTCCACAAGTTGTTTCACAAAGAACATTGGCAGAATGTAGAAACAAGTAAGAGAATTTAAAAAGAAAGGAGTTGTATATCGCAAATGAAGTGAAATGGACATGGCTACAGGAAGTTGGGTTAGTTGAAACAATGAACCCATACTTAACAAAAGTGTTTGTGAATGATGGGGAGAGGGTTACGTGTAATGCTTGGAGAAGATTGTTTCAGATTCAAGAACCTGTTTACAACGATTTGTGCCTTGAGTTTTATGCCACGGTTCGATTTAGGGGCGGTGATGATTGTTTTGATACTCACAGTTTCACTTTATGTCTGGGAGGACAATATAGAGAGTGCAGTGTTGCTGAATAGGCATGGAGAATGGGTTTGTACAACAGATCGGAGGCGATGAGTGAAGCGTTTGGTTTATTTTTGGATCATTGTCATAGAGGGTTTCTAGATGGGGTCAATGTAGCAAATTGGTGGACTACAATCTCCAGTGGTGAGTATATTTCATCGGCGGCACAAGAGGGTAGTATCTGGTCACCAGTCCACCGAATCCTTCACCGATTTATTGCATGCACCATTAACATGAGGAAGGACGGTGACAAGGTTCCAAACCTTGATCTATTTTTCTTATGGATCATTATCATACCCAACACCTTTTGCAACATACCTTACTGCTTGGAAAAGTATTTGGCGGATGGGGGAGTAATGGATAGGAAGGCATCACGGATTTGTGGGGGAATGTTTGTAACAACATTGGCGAGGTCATACGGGATTTTTTGAGAGGGTCCGGGAATTTTCTTACCATGATGCATAAGAGATCATTTAGTCCTTTTCTCTACAAGAGGGCTAGAATTATGGAAGACATGGTGGAGGAAAATTTTCTATTACCAATGATGACGAGGTAGAGGTGTCGGAGCACCTGGGAAGAAGATTTCGGCCTATAAACGCACACGAGGAGCCACCGGTAATACCCGTTGAAGACGAAATGCTAATGGATGCATACAACTTAAGCATGAGGCAATTTCAAAGTAATTTGGCTAGTGGTGTGAATCACCTCAATACGATCTTGGAGTTCATGAAGAGCCAAATGAACATGAAATGCCCCGATTCTCATCCTCCGTATCCATATATTCCGATTTGGGAGGACCATTGGCGAGGAAGACAAGGACGTACGGAAGGAAGTGGAGCCGGAGAAGAAGAAGAAGATGATTGATTATCCTTTTTCCTTTTATTTTTTTTGGTTTGTTTGTCTTTTAAAATTTCTAGAGTAGGATAATTTAGGAACTTTTAATTTATTGGTTGTGTTTACTTTTTATTATGTAATTTTTTGTTTTTGATCTTGCAGAAGTTAAGGTGAGAATTGAACGAACAGTTAAAGCGTGAGGGAATTAAAGTGACGGATCGAATCGTTAACGAGAATATTAGAAGACTTTGAGTGATACTTTAGGTCTGGTGTTTAAAAAAGAGTCATGTTACTGAAGAATATAAAGAGGTGTATTACCTTAATACCCTCTTTGACCACAAAATCGAAACTGAAGCAGAAAGAAGAAATTACACGATCAGAGCCGTCAACTCGTCGAGGTCATAACCCAACTCGACGAGTTCCATAAGAAATACATGATTTCTACCTGAGTTACGATCCAACATGACGAGTTCTTCACTTACTACTCGGCGTGTTGCTCAGTCAATTTCCTTTCAAATCTTCGATTTGATTCCATTCGAGGCGGGCATTATGCATATTTTTGAAGTCTAATTTCAAGGCATTCCATGAATCTTTTTTCTAGTAAATTAGGAGATGTACCACACGATACATTTGACACTCAAGTCATGGATGAGTTGTTCCCATGCAAAAGTCAGCTGAAGATGGAGCTCAAAAGAAAAAATATCAACCTCGCCACATCTATCCTATGGGAGTCGGTTCCAATTATCACTTTTTACTTTTATGTTCTTTAATTGTTTTAACATGCAATGGGGACATTGCATAAATTAAGTGTGGGGTATGGGTTGATTACATTAGTTATATTAGAATCCAAGGTATAATTTTAAAAAAGAATTGCATAAAAATTGCTAGGATTAGTTCAGAAAATTTTGGTAAAGCAATTAGGATTCCATGCTAGTATTGTGTTTGATGATTCTTTGAGAACCTAAATATTTAGTTGAGCCTATATACGTTATAGTTCATTTGTGGCCCCTTTATTCTAGTGAAATCATGAAACAAAAACACAACCTCGCTTAGTTTGAGGGATGCAACATGTTTAGCATTGTGTATTCGCTACTAGAAAAACGGTCTTTTACGACACGTACTGATTTATGTTACGCAAAAGTGAGCGTCCTTAAAATAGCGTCATCTCTTCAAAAATTTTAAGGATTTACGTCACGCATTTTTGTGTGCCCTTAATTTAGTGTCTCAAGAAAAAACATTAAAAAAACGGAGGACGCTTTATCTTAAACGCGCATCGTCTGTACCTGTCACTTTATAATTTTAATGAAACGCGCGTTTAATAGACAAGGGGGGAAACGAAATCCCTAAAATTTGGAAAAACTGCCTCGTTCTTTCTACATTTTATCTATCTTTCATCTTCGCAATTGACTCTCCTCTCTGATACTCTCTCCTTTAGATCTCCCTTCATTTTCTGCCTCCTGTCTCCCTGTAAACCCTAAGCCGTCGCCACCTCCCTTCTCTCTAGCACGTGCTAGGTTTTATTTTCTTCCAAACTTTCGCTACTCTGGAACTGGCGTTTTTTCTTTTGACTTTTGTCGATTTCTTTGGAACTAGCGTTTCACTTGGCGTTTCCTTTTAGCAAGTCGTTAACAATGGCTTTGCAGATTGCGAGACGTTTCCTCCGAATCCACACAACGGATGAGGTATTCACAACCAACTTCAGGAACCCTACCAACAGGATTTTCTCGTCGACCGATCGGAGCTATTCTTCTAGCTCCTCTGATCTCATTCGTGCTACTCTCTTCCCCGGCGATGGTATTGGTCCCGAGATCGCAACCTCTGTCAAACAGGTTCAATTACGCCTTCTTTATACTCAATATATTGCTAAAACTTAATCCTTGTTTGTTTAACACACTTTTGTTATTCTTATGCTGTTGTTTTCTTCATTTTTAGGTTTTTGTTGCATAGTTTGGGGTTTAAGAATTTTGTATAATCATTCTATTGTTTAGTTGGTATAGATTCAATTTAGAATAGTAATCGCTAATCAAATTATGTATGTATGTTGAATTTGCTTTTCTCATTATGCTGATATTCAATGCTGTAGAAGTCCCAATTGAATGGGAAGAACATTACGTAGGGACAGAAGTAGATCCCAGAACCCAAAGCTTTGTCACATGGTAAAGTCGAGAATCTGTTAGAAGAAACAAGGTTGTATTAAAAGGTCCCATGGCTACACCAATTGGAGAAGGTCATCGTTCCTTGAATCTCACTTTAAGAAAAGAACTAAACCTATATGCAAATGTCAGACCATGTTACAGTCTACCTGGTTACAAAACTCGATATGATGATGTGAATCTCATCACAATCCGTGAAAACATAGAAGGAGAATACAGTGGTCTTGAACATAAAGTAAGTTTGTATCATCTTCATATAGATTCATCAGTCATATCATACATGATACATTCAAATCAATGTTATGCAAATTCTGATCTTTCTACTGGTTGTCAGGGGAGTTGTTGAAAGTCTTAAAATCATAACACGTCATGCAAGTTTGAGAGTGGCTGAATATGCTTTTCATTATGCTAAAGCTCATGGTAGAAAAAGAGTTTCTGCTATACACAGAGCTAACATCAATGCAGAAAACTGATGGCTTATTTCTAAAGGTATTAAATTTACATAGCTTTTACCATCTTTCATACTTTCATTACACTAAATTTTAATATTTACGATTTGATCTCGCTATTAAAAATATGATCTTTTTCCCTAAAACATTAAGTGTGGAAGGAGAGATAGAGAAAGGAGGTTCACCGATGGGAGTGCCAGAAGAACCAAAGCATCAAATCTGAAGCATATCGAAAATGCATCAAATCTGAAGCATATGGTGATGCAGTGAGGTTCTACACTGGAGCCATGCCAACATTTAAGGTTATTTGATCAGCTTTTCATCCTTTTGTGTTTTGTTATATAAGATGCTTATAAACCCATGCAATTCATTTATCTTTTTGCTCTGGATGTTGAACTTTCACCAGGCATATAGGGACTCCTCATTGTAGGATTGTAAGAAAGCACCTGAAGAAGTAATTCCAATTATCATTAACAAGCTTCAGGTGTATTCATGGTTAATTTATTTCTGATAATATTATTCAGATCCTTATATAGCCGTTTCGCATATATGTCTTTTAGGATAAGGTTATGCATGCTGGAACAACAGTGGATACATTCTTGAGGGAGAATCTGGTAATTTCACTATATCATATCTACATACTTCATCATTTACTACTATAATAGTAATGTATGTACATTTTCTTTACACATATTTGTAACTGACTAACAAATCTTTACTCATAATAGAAACAATGCAATCCTTAAATAGAACGTCCATTGCTTATATTTGTAGCAAGATTTATGAGCAATTTGTAAATGTTTTATGTTTGGATACAATTTCAGGATTGGCTAAGCAGAGCGACAAATTGGGCTAAGTTCAGTGCGACAGCTAGACTAGGTGTTATCCATGGAGGCCATTTACAGCAAGGAAGATCACTAATGGCACCTTACCTTCCACAAAGTGGGGCGGGTGGTGGTGGTGGAGGTGGTAGTCCCTATTCAGAAGGGGTTGCACTTTATGCTCTTGGTTTAATCCATTTACAGCAAGGAATAACTATTTTATGCTCTTGAAATGGTTAATCTGGTTGACCCTAAAAAGGTTTACTTTGATTCAAGACTGATTACTCTAACTGATTGCCCCAAAAAGCATCACAAAACCCTTGATGTGGTACTTGTTCAAGAAACTGTTGTTCTAATTCATGATGATACAGAAAGAGTAAGCACTTTTACACTACATTTAGTTTGTACCTAAGATCTTGATTTTAGATTAAAAAAGTTTCAATTTTGGAGTAAACATGTTAAAGATTAGAAAGCATAGGGACCATTTTTGTAATTCAATTAAAAATTTGGTTACTTTGAATATGTAGGTCTGGGGGGAAGAAGGACAAGGAGAATCTTATTTTGATGGAAAGGTATCATTTTTTTGCTTCAAGTTGTAAAGAATTAAGATGCAGAGGTAATAAATCATTATCTGAACTAAATGAAAAATCCACTTATTTTGAGCGTTACAGTTATGTCGTGCTATTGATTGAAAAGAAGGATGAAGAACGTCAATCTCATGTTCTTTTAGCCGCTTTAGAGGTAACATACACATAAACCTTTTTTTAATACTTAAATTAGAAAATTAACAAGGGAAAATTTGTAAAATGTTTTTTTCCTACAGATTGCAGAAGGGGAGACTTCAGAAGTTGATGCGAAATACCAAGCATTAGTGGCTATTGGATCATTGGTATGTTAATTTTGAATGAAATAAATAAGAGATTTAAAACTATGTGTGTATTATGGTATGGTGGTTTATATTTATGATAGATTGGTACTTTAAAATGTTAGCGAGGTGGGTTATGACTTTCAAGATCTATTGGAGATAGAGATGTTAGGGAGTTCATTATTCTAGTTCCTCATGTCAAACAAGTGAAGGTTAGTTTTGTAAGTACACTCAATTTATTTCTCTTTTTATTAACAACTTTTATTTATTCATGATCTTCAGCCATCTTCTTCTGGTAGGCGACTTGTAATTTCAAGTGATGGAGTCTGGGATGCTCTTTCCGGTGGACAGCAGCCCAGTACAGTACACCAGGTCATGACAAACTAATGATATGGAGGATTTTTTTGACATGATATGTGAAACAAGAAGGTGCCCCTTTATAGCAATGTAGTATTAGTTATATAGTTAGGGAAAGCCTCTTAATAACAATGTACAGTTAGATCCCTTTAATATCAATGTATTACAATTTTTTGACATGATGTTATTGGATGAAATTTATTGTTTTGGTATATATATTTTTTCTATATTTTTGTATTATGCGTAAAAGAGTATCATAAAGGCACATCGTATATGCATATTGTAAATGGTTGCTGATGTTTATGACACGCAAATGTGTGTCATCTTCATTTATGACAGGGGTTATAATGATACGCAATGCATGTCCTAAACGCACATCGTAAGGTTACGACACGCAAATGCGTGTAGTCTTCGTTTATGATAGGGCCTTTCTTGATATGAATTGCGTGTCGTAAACGAGCGTTGTAAATGCGTGTCGTAACTGCACGTCGTAAATACGTGTCGTCTATAGACGACGCGCAAAAGCGTGTTGTCTCTCGTTATGACAGGGCCTTTCTTGACACACATTTGCGCGTCGTCTGAGCGTTTTACGACACACATTGTGCGTCGTAAAAGGCTGTTTTGCTAGTAGTGATTTGAAATGTATCTTGGAAAGCTTAAGTAGTCATTACACATGAGACAAATGCCTTTAATCAATAATGGATGAAGTTAAAACCCCTTGCATAAGCATATGCTTTTCTAGGTTTTTATTTTGAGTAAAAAAAGTGTGGTTGAAAAAAAGTGCTGAAATGGTTGAAAGAATCTACAAGTATGAAGACATGAAAAAGAGCCACAAAGTATAAAAGATTCAAAACGAAAGTTGTATTTTTTAATTTTTATTGTAATTTTATTTTCTAGGTTATTTTTCCGTATGTGCTTGCAGGTTTAACCAAATATTTCTTGAGGTTAAGAAAGTTTTATGCGGATGGATTTGGAGGGATGCATAAAATGAGCGTTGTTTGGAAAAAGTGGGTGAGTGTTTATGAAGATTGTGAGTATTTAGGGTAAGCGGGCCCTTAGGAAAAATTAGACACAAATGCATGCATTGTGGTCTTGGCATAATGGTTGGGTTTAACTGGGATTGTCTTATATGGTATTAGTGTGCTAAAATTTAGTTTTGCTTGGGGGCAAGCAAAAGTCAAGTGTGGGGTATTTTGATATGGGCTTATTTAGTTATAAAATTGATGCATTATAGCAAAAGTCAAGTGTGGGGTATTTTGATATGGGCATATTTAGTTATAAAATTAATGCATTATCTTAATACTTTATGTTGTTTTTTTTCTCATATAATGAACAAAAGGTGCTTAATTAGTTTAAAATTGCATTTTCAGAAACAAAGACATGATCGGAAGTAAAAGGAAGCGGATTTAGCAATTGGAAGCTTGGAATTTGGATTTTGAAGAAAGAAGACAAAATTGAAGAAGAACTCGGCGAGTTTATCCTACAACTCGACGAATTTCTATGAAGATTTCTGAAAAAATAGTGTCTTGTCGTACACGTTATTTAAGTAAAAAAACACGATGATTTTGGACCCTCCAACTCGACGTGTTGAAGTTGTTTTCAGAATTTATTTATAGACCATTTTCATTCGAAACCCTAACGTTGGTTGGAGACTTTTAGCGACTTTTGGAGGCCAGAGACATTCTCAAGAAGCTTTGGAACTCAAAATTCGACTAGAGGATATTTGTGAAGAGATCAAAAGAAATTAATCACTACTTTTCTCTTAATTCTTTGTGTAAATAATGTTTACAACATTAGATTTCGAGTTTATGTGTTTATTTGCTAAAGTTGTGGGCCAAAACTCCATACTTTTGTTTCGACCAGATGATCTTATGAATATGGTTTGATTAGTGGCTTTGGAATATATTGATTTGGTTATTTATCATGTTAAGCTTGATAAAAGATCATTATGTCTTAATGATACTTATTTTCTATTAATGACTAAGTGTATTGAGTTGCATGAACATCTTCTTGATTACTTCAATCTTATGGTTTTGTGAAAACAAGTTTGTATGTCTAGTGTTGTGAGCATAACCTAGGGTTAACTAGAAAATAAATAAATTAATTTGTGAGCATGTATGATGACCAACCATATATGAGTTAATTGAACCAACCAATTTGATTAACTATTATTACAAGTCTTACTTGATTCGAATTGAACACTAGTAAACTCTTTAATTTAATCACTTGATCACTGCTTGAATTGATTTGTTTGCTAAAGGATTGATAATAGTGAACATGAACCTAATCATATTAGAAATCGGTAACTAATGATAAATTAATCCATTGCACTTTCCACGAAATCAACCATAGGAGTGAGTGAATCGAATCTAAACGAAAGTCTCTTTTATCATATTTAATCTAGTTGTCTTTTGCTTCTCTTTTAGTTGTTAATTGTTCTTTGCTAAGTATTCAAGCTATTGCTTAAGTTTCTAGTCTTGCAAAACTAGAGGAAAACCCCTTTTATAATTGTTTTATTTAGATAATATTAGTAATATTTTAATTGTTTAGCATTCCCTAAGTTCGATACCCTACTTGCCTACACTAAACTGCTAATCGATAGGTACACTGCCCTTCGTGTGTTTGTGTTTGTGTTTAAGTTAGTTAGGATTAAAACTATTACATTCCACACGTATCAATTGACGTTGTTCTATTGTTGAAGTTAAGTATACTAGTGCTAGAGTCAAAATATTGGCATTGCTCACTAGTGTGTAACATCATTGTAGGAATCATTTTGGTACAAGTGGAACTTAGTTCAAGGCCTCTTTAGCATCATCATGAAATAACTTATGAGTATTCACAATCCCTATTTTCGGTTTTTGCATTTTGGGCGTGCAAAAGCATGTCCGAAAACTAATTATTGTTTGTTGTATTTAAATTTACTTGTATCAAACATGATTGCTATATTTTGCTATGTATGTGTATGCGCTTGTGAAACATGAGGCCTCATCGTCTAGGTCCTTTACACTTTACTTCAACCATTAACTCTTTGAGCCAATGGTCATTAAGTATAATGCTATTAGGAATTAATAACTCCTCACTCGCCCAAATGCTTAAGTACATAATACCATGTTTATCGATGGAACGATAAGCATAGATCATGGTAGGGCGGCAATCATAGGTTGTGTTGAGAACTCATTGTTTGTTTATTATACATATATATACACTTGTTTCTCTTGTTAGCATTGAACTATGTTTCTTATGATGGTAACGAACTTTATTTCTCATGATAGCAACGAAATTTGTTATGAAAACTTGTTTACTCATTTTACCAACGAACTACTCTTTATGCAAACTTTTTTACTTATTATAGCAACAAACTTCTATTACTGGAAATTTTATTAATCATTTTAGCAACGAACTTTCACTTATGGAAACATTTATCAATATTCTGATTTCCATGATTTAAAAATATGTTAGGCTCTAAACTTGTGAACTCACCGACTATTTCGGTAGTCGGCCACTCATTTACATACTTTTTTCAGGAATCATCTAGTAAGATGGCATATAGGGACACATCACGTGTAGGAGCATTCACATGTGTTGTTTTTTTTAAATACACTATAATTTCTTTTAAAAGTTGTTCAAACTCGTTATAAATTATAATATGCTTTTTAATACTATGGTTGGTATTGTCTTTTAACTTTTGTTATGAGACCTGTTGTACTATTGCACCTCTTGTTTTCGCATTAGCGTGGTGTGACATTCCATGAGTGGAAAAAGAAAAGTAAGTTCTTTTAAGAACTTAGATGTAATCCGTGAAGGATTAAGAGTAACGAATCCGTGAGGGATTCAAGAGAAGAATGATCAAGAATCGACGAGAAACCATAAGAGAGGGGAGTAATTTAGGATGAGTGTACCCAATAATGTTAGAGGGATGTTTTTTCTAATAGAATATAGATGAGAGTATAGTATTAGATGGGACTGTCGAGTGTAGTTGAGAATAGGATATTGAGGCATGAATATATGAGAACAAAAAGTTGAAGAGTAAGTAGAGTATGAGACATGCATGCTAAGAGTATGAGATGTATGAAGAGTAGAGTAAGGATATGAGAAGAGAATGCATATAGTATGAGAAGTTTATATATATTATGAGATGAAATAAGAGTAAGGAACAAGAAAAGAGATGTAGAAAGAAGAATATGAAAAGGATAAAGAAAGAGTAGAAAGAGTTTGTATAGATCATGAGATGAGCTTGAGAAGAGGTTAAGAAACAATATGAGATGTGAAGAAAGGAGTAAATAAGAAGATTACAAGATAGAGTATGGGATATATAAGATGAGATAGAGCAAGAGTAGAAGGTAAAGATGAAGAAAAGATAAAAGAGATATACGAATTAGAAAGAATAGCAGTTTATGCTATGAGAAGAAGAGATTAGATTGTAGAGTATGAGAATGAAGTAAAGATGAAAGATAAAGTATGTAAAGATGGAGAAATTAGAAGTACAGTATATTAACATAAAAACAAAACAAAATATAATTCACCAGACATATGGTATGATGTAGTAGATGTTTTCTTTATTTTTCAGCTTCAGGAAGTAGCCATGGTATGTGATAAAATTGGAGCACAAGGACTTGGTATAAAAGAATAATTATATAAAGTTGTATTTTCCTTGTTCATCAATTTTAATCGATAGATTTTATTGTAAACCCATGATGAACCCTGGGATGTAAAGTGTTTTAATTTTTACAGAATTTTGCATTTGTAAGAAAAAGTCTAATAATTCTCTACATAAATAATGTAGAAAATCATGGTCGCTACAGTTAGTATCAGACCCATAGTATAAGTGAATTAGGTTTGGTATTTCCAAAACTAGACTTAAACTATGGGATATGAAGAAGAGTTGGAGATTATATGGTGGTTTTGTGATAACCCATGCAATGAGATGTAATGTAAGCGGTTGTAGATATATGCAGATAAAGAACTCAAGAGTATGAGTTTAGTATATTGACTAACCAAGAGGGTTTGTGTCACACCCCGGTCGTCGGCGGAAACACCGGGCAGTGTAACGTCATTTCTCGTATCATAGTTATCAACTTCCTAAAAACACATGCAATTTAAAATACGTCAACATAAAGTTGGTGAGTCCACAAGTTTTGACTCCATATAAAAATAATACATTTTCCAAGTTCAAAAGTATAGTTTTGAAAGTATCATTTTGACTTTCCAACGTTAAGCATATATATCCTAGGTATAAAAGTTTACTTACCAAATAAGTAGTTTACCTATAAGTCTCATATACTATGAATATAAGTGTTTGTAATTCCATACAAACGAAAGTTGCTACGTATAAATCTTATTTCAATTCTATACGAGTAAAACCGCTACGTATAAATCTTATTTCAATTCTATACGAGTAAAACCACTACATATAAATCTATTTCAATTCTATATGAGTATGTGTGTTAGGTATAATTATCTACTTAATATACAAGTAGTATACCTACCAGTTTCTTGTACCTAGAGTCTAAGTGTTTGGGAAACTTATACTTAACATTAATACTTGTATAACGACAAATTATAATGCTTCTAACAATTTGCTACCATGAGTCCGTAACCGCGGCTATATGACTAGTTTCAAACCTCTGCTTGATGCTACAAGTTTCGCATCTTGAGATAGGTTCCACACGCTTCATCAACGTCGGAACAATAAACAAAAAAAGGACAGTTCGTCACTCGCACACAGTTTTGTTGTAGCTAGCAACCACGAGTGGGGTTGTCAACCTGTATCTTATTCCTACACGACTTCCTCGCTCACACGGGATTAACGGTTACAGGTCAGAGGATTTTCCCAAAGATTTCCAATCTTAGTTGATGACTACAATAACTCATGTAGACTTGTCGAGTTTCGTTAGTTCTAGTAGTAAAATCATATTCGTTTCTAAAACCCTAAGTTATTAGACTATGCTTTTAACATTACTCCTAATATTTACAATACTTAGGTAGTACAACAGCTATAATTAGAATTAAAACCAGCTTTTATCTTGACATAAAATCAATAATAACAACATATAACGTTCCTAGTTTTATCTTGACATAAAACTATCAATAACAATATATAACAAACTAAGTTTTAGCTTGACATAAAACTAACAATAACAACATATAACATACCAAGTTTTATCTTGACATAAAACCAATAATAGCAATATACTTTATAACTTAACGTATAGAACTTCCGAATATAACTTCGGAACTATCTCGCACACAAAATATATATAGAATCCTAGGTATAACTCAAGATATACATTAGTATACTACTATAACAATAACATGCTAAAAACTTTACGATAGTTGTATACTTTCAGATACGAAATAACAATATCCCGGTTATTAGAATTATCTATGTTGATACTGATATACTATCATATAGACAAAATAATAACATATATATAATATTTAGCATGTGTTTTCCCCCGAAATATTAGAAAGTGGGGCCGTGAAACTCACCTTAGTAGCGTTATTTTATGTAATCTAAGCAGAAACGGTCACCGGTACGAGGTCGTCGGGGCTCGGGAAGCGAAACGGATTCAGCAAAGGAGAGAGGAGGAAGGAGATCAGGGGCAAGATTGGCTGAGTTCGAACTTGCTATTTATAGGAAGATTTTTGGCCTTCATGACGTGAGAAATGATAGGTTCACGTCGTGAGTTATGGTAAGAGTTATCCCATAGCTTTAATGCGTGTTTTCTAGCCCCGGTTCATGTCCTGCAGCGTCCTCACGTCGTGAGAAAACCTTGCTCACGTCATGAGCTTTTGGGTTATCGTTCCGTAGACTTCTATCTTCAAAATGTGGCGGTTTGACTCTTCATGTCATGAGTTTTTAGGTTCATGTCGTGAGTCCAGTCAGATTAGGGTTTCTGACACGTGTCGTGCTCTCAGACAGCTGTAACTTCGGAAGGTCGTAACTTTCACATAAAAACTCTGTTTTTGACATTCTTTATATCCACGCGTAGGTATTTACGAGCACTGCAACTCTCTTTTAGAATCCAATAGATAATTCTAAGTCTATTTTAATTACTCGTATTATAGAGATTTATAGTGTTAGGGTTTATCATAACTTCTTCACGCGAAGTTAGATTTAGACGTTCTCTATAACTTTGGAATCGTATGGACGTATACTCTGAGTTGTATCATAAATTATGTATGAAAGTTCATACTTTAACATTAATTACATAGTAAGTTTAACACATTACTAATTTAACGAAATCACATTACATGATTGGCATAATTACATGTGATTGTTATTGACCTAATTTTGACGAGGGTTACATTCTCCCCCTGTTAGAATGATTTCGTCCTGAAATTTATCTTGTGGATCGGGCTTTGTTAAATAGTTAGGAAGTATATTGTGTAAATTGCTAAGATCTTGAGGTAACTTGGGTTGGTATGCGACATAACCAATTCTTGCTAGAATTTCAAAAGGCCCTTTATACCGTGGGTTTAGTTTTCCTCGTTTCCTGAATCGAATTACGACTTTCCAAGGAGAGACCTCCAGCATTACTTTATCTCCAACTTGAAATTCTAAATGCTTATGTCTTATGTCATCATAGCTCTTCTGATGATCACGTGTTGACTTTAATCGATCCTTAATTTGCACGATCTTTTGAGTTGTCTCGTGGATTATTTCTAGTTCGGCACATAAGGTATCACCTATATGTTCTCTAGCCAATTGTGTGTCTCTAACTTCTCAGTGCAAAAACTACAGCTCCTAATTCAAGGTCATGGGTAGTGTAATTATTCTCATGCACCTTAATTTTTCGAGATGTGTAAGCAATAACTTTTCCTCTTTGCATCAACACACATCCCAATCCTTGATTTGATACGTCGCTGTATACGACGAAATCTCCTATCCCATCTGGGAGGGATAGGATTCGTGCACTACATAACATTTGCTTTAGTTTCTGAAAAGCAACTTCTTTTTTGACTTCCCAGTTGAACTTCATATCCTTCTGGGTTAGTGTTGTAAACGGCTTCGCTATTTTGGAGAAATTCTCTATGAATCTATTGTAATAGTCTGCAAGTCCTAAGAATTGACACACTTCTATTAGCGTCTTTGATGCTTCCCAATTCTTAATTGCTTCAATCATGGAGGGTTCGACATGAATCCCTTTGTTACTAAATACATGTTCTAAAAATTGCACTTCTCTAATCCAAAATTCACATTCGGAGAATGTGGCGTACAACTTTTCTTTTCCTAGTAGTTCCAAGATTATTTGCAAGTGTTGACCGTGTTCTTCCTTGGTTCGTGAATATATCAATATATCATCGATAAATACTATCACGAATTTATCCAACTACGGTTTGCAAACACTATTCATGAGGTACATGAACATTGTTGGAGCGCTGATCAATCCAAAGGCTTAAATAGGAACTTAGATTGACCATATCGAGTCCTAAATGTCGTCTTCGAAACATCGTCTTCTTGTACTTCAAGTTAATGGTATCCTGATCTGAGATCTATCTTGAATCTTATAGAATCTTCAGGTGTTTTAGTCTATCAACCACCGTATCCAAGTTTAGTTGTGCATCGGTCTGACCAAAATTAAACATTGGTGATCAGTCTATGTTCAGTTGTGGTTCGACCCATGTATCATAAAACTCGACTAAGTAGTTTGACCTAAAACATTGTGTTGTATAGTTTATCGAGGGTTTGAGTTTTCTATATTTTTGGTTTATACATGTGTTCTCATCGCGGGACTGAGTTCATACATAACTCTATATCTTTGTGTTTGTTGTATTCACGAGTATTATTAATTATTGCTTGTTACTTCAAGTCTAGCTGATAAGGCACTGGCCAGTCAGGACAGTCGGTGGGTAGGATCATTTTAGCATATAGCCGTTCTAAAATCCAGCAACCCAAATCGACATGTCTATCCTTGTCACCGCTCCCGTAAGTAGTCCTTCAGTAGAATATTTAATAAAACTTTATATTGTAGGCCAAGGGATATACCTAAACCTAACAGATTAAGCCCTAAACTATAGTTGTGCTTTCTTAAGAAAGTACTAATTCACTATAGTTAATAGCTCTGATACCAATCTATCACACCCCGGCCGTCGGCGGAAACACCGGCCAGTGTAACGTCATTTCTCGTATCATAGTTATGAACTTCCTAAAAACACATGCAGTTTAAAATACATCAACATAAAGTTGGTGAGTCCACAGGTTTTGACTCCATATAAAAATAATACATTTTCCAAGTTCAAAAGTACAGTTTTGAAAGTATCATTTTGACTCTCCAACGTTTAGCATATATATCCTAGGTATAAAAGTTTACTTACCAAATAAGTAGTTTACCTATAAGTCTCATATACTATGAATATAAGTGTTTTTAATTCCATACAAACGAAAGTTGCTACATATAAATCTTATTTCAATTCTATTATGAGTAAAACTGCTACGTATAAATCTTATTTCAATTCTATACGAGTAAAACCGCTACGTATAAATCTATTTCAATTCTATACGAGTATGTGTGTTAAGTATAATTATCTACTTAATATACAAGTAGTATACCTATCAGTTTCTTGTACCTAGAGTATAAGTGTTTGGGGAACTTATACTTAACATTAATACTTGTATAACGACAAAGTATAATGCTTCTAACAATTTGCTACCATGAGTCCGTAACCGCGGCTATATGAATAGTTTCAAACCTCTGCTTGATGCTACAAGTTTCGCATCTTGAGATAGGTTCCACACGCTTCATCAACGTCGGAACGATAAACAAACAAAAGGACAGTTCGTCACTCGCACACAGTTTTGTTGTAGCTAGCAATCACGAGTGGGGTTGTCAACCCGTATCTTATTCATACATGACTTCCTCGCTCACACGGGATTAACGGTTACAGGTCAGAGGATTTTCCCTAAGATTTCCAATCTTAGTTGTTGAATACAATAGCTCATGTAGACTTGTCGAGTTCCGTTAGTTCTAGTAGTAAAATCATATTCGTGTCTAAAACCCTAAGTTATTAGACTATGCTTTTAACATTACTCCTAATATTTATAATACTTAGGTAGTACAACAGCTATAATTAGAATTAAAACCAGCTTTTATCTTGACATAAAATCAATAATAACAACATATAACGTTCCTAGTTTTATCTTGACATAAAACTATCAATAACAATATATAACATACTAAGTTTTAGCTTGACATAAAACTAACAATAACAACATATAACATACCAAGTTTTATCTTGACATAAAACCAATAATAGCAACATACTTTATAACTTAACGTATAGAACGTCCGAATATAACTTCGGAACTATATCGCACATAAAATGTATATAGAATCCTAAGTATAACTCAAGATCTACATTAGTATACTACTATAACAATAACATGCTGACAACTTTACGACAGTTGTATACTTTCATATACGAAATAACTATATCCCGTTTATTATAACTATCGACGTTGATACTGATATACTATCATATACACATAATAATAACGTATATATAATATTTAGCATGCGTTTTCCCCCGAAATATTAGAAAGTGGGTCCGTGAAACTCACCTTAGTAGCGTGATTTTATGTAATCTAAGCAGAAACGGTCAGCGGTACGAGGTCGTCGGGGCTCGGGAAGTGAAACGGCTTCAGCAAAGGAGAGAGGAGGAAGGAGATTAGGGGCAAGAATGGATGAGGTCTAACTTACTATTTATAGGAAGATTTTGGCCTTCACGACATAAGAAATGATAGGTTCACATCGTGAGCTATGGTAAGAGTTATCTTGTAGCTTTAATGCGTGTTTTCTAGCCCCGATTCGTGTCCTGCAGCGTCCTCACGTCGTGAGAAAACCTTGCTCACGTCGTGAGCTTTTGGGTTATAGACTTCTATATTCAGAATGTGGTGGTTTGAATCCTCACGTTGTGAGTTCTTAGGCTCACGTCATGAGTCCAGTCAGATTAGGGTTTCTGACACGTGTCGTGCTCTCAGACAGCTGTAACTTCGGAAGGTCGTAACTTTCACATACGAACTCTATTTTTGACGTTCTTTATATCCACGCTTAGGTATTTACGAGCACTACAACTCTCTTTTAGACTCCAATAGATAATTCTAAGTGTATTTTAAATTCCTCTTATTATATAGATTTATAGTGTTAGGGTTTATCATAACTTCTTCACGCGAAGTTAGATTTAGACGTTCTCTATAACTTTGGAATCGTATGGACGTAAACTCTGAGTTATATCATAAATTATGTATGAAAGTTCATACTTTAACGTTAATTACATAGTAAGTTTAACACATTACTAGTTTAACGAAATCACATTACATGATTAGCATAATTACATGTGATTGTTATTGACCTAATTTTGATGGGTGTTACAGTTTTGGTCTAGTATGTGGAGAAGAAAGAAAGAAAGGTTATTTTTGTGAAATAACATAAGAAATGGCTCTCTAGTTAAAGGGATGGCAAGGTTATGTAGATATAATGATAATATGATTATCATGAAAGAAAGCTATGTTAGAAATGATGTTTTTGTTGATAGACAATAGATAGAGTATGTGTCCTAAAGAAGAAGAGATAATGAATATTAGAGAATGGAGACAAAAAGAAGGATAGAAAGAGATAGAGATCAAAATATAAAAAAGGAGAGGAAGGAAATGGGACAAAAGGAGTAGAATAAGTAAGAAGGTTGGTATGCCTAGGGAAATAAAAGAAATATAGAAATAGTTTATCTTAGAAAGTCCCTTAGGTTAAAGAGTCAAAGAGATGTATTGATGAGTACAAGAATAGATTGGCATTTCCTGATAGCAAGTAGCCATGAAGAGAAGCAAGTCCATCATTAAATGGAAAATATATAAGATATGATGAGTAGAGCTTGCACCAAGTCATTAATGCCATAGTGATAGCACTGAACAAAGAAAAATTAGAAGAGAAAGAGGGTAAATGTATAGATAATAGAAAGTGGTACAACAAAAGCCATGATTGACATTTAAGAGAAAGATAACAAGAATGTTCCTTTGTGGCTATGTTAAGAGCTAATGAATAGGGAAATAGATCAAGACTTATGAGGAAGTAAGAGGTGCAAAGTATGTAGAGGAAGATGACACTTTGGTAGTGTGTGCACAAGAAAGAAAGAAGAGGATGTGAAACACCTAGGGTTGAAAGAGATATACGTGTAAGACTATATAGATATGTGAGGGTTATGTAACAATTTACTTGTGAGTAACTATTATAGAAAGAAGAAATATTGACCTTATGTGTAATAAGGGACAGTTAGATAAATATTGTGAAGTTAGATAGAACGTTGAGGAGATAGTGGACTTGTGAGAAGATTCTAAGACTAGGTGTAAAGTCCTAATAAATAATGAGATGACTAGGTGTCATATAGAAATGAGAATTTAGAAACATTGATAGTGTGTGACTTCCAATGTAAGAGATGAGTAAGTATGAAAAACTTCATCTTTTAGATGTATCAAGAAAAGAGTAGGTAAAAAGAAGCGAGGAAGTCACAATAGCTGGCTTGCAAGCTACTGAGGACTAAAAGAAAAATGAATACCCAATAAATTTTCTTATTGAAAATTTTGGTTATGAGAAGGAGATAGAGTAGTTGTGAATTAGGTGATGAGATGATAATATTGAAATTGGATAAGTATGATGTGCATGAAGTGTGTAGTAATTAGATGTAATAATTCACTAAGAATGTAGAAAAGAGTTAAAAAAAGTGGCAGTCTAACCACTTATTGAATTAGAATGGCATAGTGGAAGCACAGTGGGATAGTAACTTACCTAAGAGTAGATGGTTCAGAAGTGTTTTGGTATGAAACCATAGTTTTGAGAAAAATAATGAAAAAGGTAAGTTTGTGCGCATGGTTGTGAAAAGTGGGACAAAATATGAGAAGTATTGTAAAGTATGCAATGTGATTGCATAAGAGTATATAGAGTAGTTAATATCCCTTAACAACCAATTTGAGTAGATATAAGAAGAGAATTTGGCCATTTCATTAAAAATGCAAGTAATTAGAAAGTAGTATGCTATTTCGGGTTATGAAGTTAAAAAAAAAGAGAATAATTTTAGAAATGAGTCATTAAGTGAGAAAATGATCAAGAGAGTAAGAACAAATTTCAAGGACGAAATATCTTAAGGGGGAATATTGTAAGAACTTCAAATTTAAAGAGATTTGAGTTTTCGTAAAATATTGAATAAAAGCGTAAAAATTGTAATTAACCATAATTTAGTGAGATTATGAAATTGTGACTTCATGAAAACAGTCAAGATAAGTTTATGTCTGTGACAACCCAAAAATTTCCGTTAGTTTTAACGTCGAAATTAAGTACGTCAAAAATTAGCCAAATTTATCCCAAAAATATTTTTGACCGGATTTAAACCCGTTGGAATATTTTAAATAATATTCGTCAAGCGAACCAAAAATAAGGAGGTAAAATTTAAAACTTGCTGTGTTTAACGGAAGTCGTGAAAAACCCCGTTCGCGGTTGGTGTCGAGTGGATCCCCACCTGGCCGCCAATCCAAGCCTTATATAAGGGATGAGTGGCTTTCCCCATGAACTTTTTCTCACTCTAGAAGCTTTCTCTCTCTATTTTCTCTCTTTACAAGTGGGTCTAGCCAAGAAACACCTCATTCAAGCTCCAAATCCGTAAGTAATCATTCCTAGCTTGTTCTTTTGCTTTGTATTCATGCTAATTAGAGATTTAACCACCCAAATACCCCCAAAAACTAGAGTTTACGGTTGGGGAACACCTCCCAAAACCATAAACTCCCATAAAGGGGTTTTAAGGCCCCAAAATCCCACCAAAACCCTCCTAATGCTTGTCTATGACTTGGAATCTTGCATACATGAAATTAGAAACCCAAAATTGTGCCTTTAAGGGGGTAAACATGAGTTTACGGTCCATGAACATTCATGAACCGTAAACACCCAACAAAGGGGTTTTCATGCCCAAAAACCCTTCCAAACCACTTATGGAGCTTAGTTATGACTTAGGGGCTTGCATGAAAGGACTTAGAACACCAAAATCTTAACATATGGGTGGTTGTTGGGGTGCAAAGTTCTTCATTCATGACTTTGTAAATGTTTGACTTTTGTAAAACCCACTTGCGTGTGGTGCTTTAGCCTTTAGACCCATTTGTTAGTTAGAGTGAGAGAGAGACTTGTAAACACCTCTATATAAGGTGGGTTTGTCCACTTGTAGAGGTGTGCTTGAGAGATGTAGTCATAGTGATTAGTGAGTGAGATATTTATAAAGCTCTATACTAGATCCGTTTTCGTACTCATTTACTATGATCGAATATATCTTTTAGCACCCAAATCACCATGTTCAATTGTGCAAGCTTTAATTCCGCATGCCAAACCATGTTCTTTTTCACTATATTTGGTATCAGAGCGGGTCTTCAAGATCAAGGTGATATTTGAAGAACGATTCTCGATTTGGCAACATTTGTCGCAATTTGAACAATTTTGGTGAGTCTCTCTCTACGATCTCTCGTAAATTCGTTAAAATCGTGCGTTGCGTTTTTGAATTTTGATCGGTTTGTTTCGTTGAATCTAATCTGTTTTAACCCCATTGATGGTTCAACAAATTTTTTTTGATCAAACAAAAATCAAATCTCAAATTTTTTTCTGTTTACTGTTCATCCTCCATGATTAAGTCCAATACTCTTAATCTGTTCCTATTCATCATTGGTTTGAAGCTCATAACATCATGATCTGATTACTTTACTTTTGTTCAATTGTCAAGCCCAATTCTACGATCTTATCACTGTTCATTGGATAAATTGGCCCAAAATCAAATTCTATTTGATTATGCATTTTTGATGGTATTATATTACTCCATTTTATTGTTGACCGACAATCAACAAATTCGTATATCATTTATTGAAACTTAAAATCAAATACGTCATTGATCGTATTTCTAATCTGTGTCAATCATAACTATCGATTTTGTTCAATTTGATTTAATCGATCATATCTAAAACATTGCTTTTCATCTTCACGATCTATAATTTTCAATCGACAAATCAAATTGTTTCAAGATTTAATATATTTTCTGGTTCAAGATCGATGTCAGATTTGTCGTTTTATCAAATTCATTTTGGAACTTGATTTGAGATAGATTGTTTGGAGTCGATTGAATCAATTTGTGAATAGTGATTTTGCTGTGAGCAACTTACAGATCTATAATTTTAGTCCGCGTCTTCAAAATTTATTGGGAAGTATTGATATTGTATTTGAAAATTGGAACTGGGTCTGGTTTTCGAATGGAATGAAGATGAATCTTATCATGTGATCTGTTAGTGATGGCATGTTACGAAGGAATGATTTATTGTAGTCGTTGGTCGGTAATCAATGGTTTCGTATGTTTTGATTTTGATTCGTGAATGTCTACTAGGAAGCAATAGTTGAAATATGAAGAACGAATTGTTTGAAGAAGTCATCTGATTTCGAACAACGAAGGATTGTTGATGTTTGGAGTCGATGCGATGAACAAGGGAAAAACGAAGAATTAACTGGGTCTAAGGTTTGGTTTGGGACAGAGTGATGAAGAACGAGAATTTGGGTTAAGATTCGAAGATTTGAGAATTGATGTTGGCTAATGCAGTTTGATGCTGATGAAAAACAAAGGGTTGTCGATGTTCGCAATAGAAATGATTTTGGGTTTGGTGAACTGGAAAACGAACGACAAACGATGAATTTTAAGAACGAAATTTTAATTTTGGGTCAACGTACGAATGGTTTCTCAATTAACGAAGGGTGGAGAAGGTTACTGTTCATCACTGTCATTACTGTTCATAATAGAGGCTTCGTATGCTTCGCATTTGTGTGTTTGAAAAAAAAATAAAAAAATTTGGGAAGATGATTTTCATACGAAGAGGAGAGAGAAGGAAAATCTTCGTATGTTTGGTTGAAAAATTGTCGTGTGTTTGGTACCTGAGATTTTCGTACGAAAAGTTTATATGAAAACGTATGAAGCGTGAATTGAAGAAGAAGAAGTTGAATTTATGAAACTGGCCCTTAAAGTTTTGACTGTTTGACAAAGGGAAAAAGCAAGCTTCGAATATTTGATCAACTCTTCGAATGTTTGATGCATAAAAGCAAAATTTTCGAATTTGACCCCTGAACCTTCGAATTTTTGACACTTCGAAAATTAAAGCAAGTTTCGTATGTTTAACACTTTTCACCCAACTTCGAAAAATTTTTGGTGCTTCGAATTTTATGGGCATGATTCGAATGTTTGAGCAAAAAGGGCAGAATTTACGAAGATGGTCCCTGAGACTTCGAATTTTTGGCAGTTTTCACCCAAATTCGAAAAAGGACTATTTTTTGATGAAAATTGAAGATTGTGCATTTCAGGCCCCTACAGTTTGTGCAAATTGACGCTTTCTACCCAGCTTTGGAAAAGGGGGGAGAGTTTTGCATATTTTGCTGTTTTGGGCGCAACGGGTCACTGCAGAATTTTGAAATTGACAATTTCTACCCATTTTTGAGAAATTTTGTCAAAGGCGATCCGTGAACGACAATAAAAATTGAATATTTTTTGGGTTTTCCGGATTGAAGCACAAAGTTTATGCCACATGTTAAGGGTGAATTTTGACATGAAAAATTCCGAATAGAGCACGTTCTTTTCCTTTGGAGTTTTATTATCAAATTTCGATTATAAAAAGGGGGAGAAGTTTTATATGGAAATTCGAACTTGAATTTTTCATATTACATGGATTTGAAGACCGAAGTGATCTTAAAGTTTTGAAGCCTACGAGATGATGCAATTGGAAGTTCGGAAGTGATGTATTCGAAATGGGTTTGGTTTTATTGAAGATATTTGGGGTGTGTTTTTATGCGCAACTTTAGGGTGATTATTTGGAGTTTGGAATACTCTTAATCATTCGTTGCTGCTCGGATTGTATGGTCTCACATCCTAGAGCACAAATTGAAGAGTCATCGAACCGCGTAGTGCTTGATTTTGGAAGATTTGAAGTGGGTCATTCATTCCTAACTTTGAGGGGGAGAATGTTGGGGTGCAAAGTTCTTCATTCATGACTTTGTAAATGTTTGACTTTTGTAAAACCCACTTGCATGTGGTGCTTTAGCCTTTAGACCCATTTGTTAGTTAGAGTGAGAGAGAGACTTGCAAACACCTCTATATAAGGTGGGTTTGTCCACTTCTAGAGGTGTGCTTGAGAGATGTAGTCATAGTGATCAGTGAGTGAGATATTTATGAATCTCTAGACTAGATCCGTTTTTGTACTCATTTACTATGATCGAATATATCTTTTAGCACCCAAATCACCATGTTCAATTGTGCAAGCTTTAATTCTGCATGCCAAACCATGTTCTTTTTCACTACAGTAGTAAACATGATTTTACGGCCCAAGAACATTCTTGGACGGTAAAACCATCTTCAAGGACCATAAACACCTTTTTGGGTGTTAAATTACCCCTAAAACACCTCCAAAAGCTTCCATGAGTGCCTATAACATGCACAATGAGCAACACTTGAGTTTACAGTTTGGGAAGGTCTCCCAAAACCGTAAACACCTTTCCAAGGCGTTTAAGTGCCTTTAACACCTTCCTATGCTCATATAAGTTACTAGAACCTTGCCTACATAACCTAGAACCACCAAAGCACAAAAGAAATGGACTAACATGAGTTTACGACCATAAACTCATGTGTTTACAGCAATAAACTCCCAAGGGAGTGGTCCAAGGACCGTAAACTCCATAAAGTGTCCGTTTTGAGCCCCAACCACTTCCTTAGCCCTTGATTCGACCCTAGCATGATTCTATGAGTGAGATAAGACCTTTAAACATCCTATGACACTACTACCATGAGTTTACGGTCGTAAACTCATGGGGGAAGTGGTCTTGAAACCGTAAACACCCATAAGGGCCATCATTTGAAGAGTAAACTCCAATATGAGCCCATACACACCTTATATGCAACCCTTGGTATTCCTAGCACTTGTAGCAAAGTGTTTTTATGTAGTAGGACATCTTTACTTGCTTAATTAGTTATTAAATGACTAATTGGATACTTAAATGTATCATTACATGTTAAATAGGATTCGCGTGTGTGGTCAAGTCCTCGCTTGACACTTAGCATCCTATACCGTCCATTCATCCGAATCGCCCACGACAGGTGAGTTCATACCCCTGAATTAACCTTTTAAATATTTTTACATGCTTTTATGGGGGGGTAATACAAGTTAAAACATGCTAGTTATCATATCAATCATATGTGATTAATAACCCGCATGCAAAAGGATTTATCACACTTTCAGCTGTTTTACCAAGTATAATACTATAGATGGTTTTCCAAAACGTCTTTACTTGTTTAAATCTTTTCTCAAATTGTCACTCGCGTTGTATGTTTTACTTCAAAACGAGTCACAACAGTGTTTTAAACAAAGGTTTTCTTTACTTATATAATTTTATCAAATTATATTCAAAACTTGTTTATGAAAGGTTTTCAAAAGATTTCCAAAGGTTCTCAAGCTTATTTTACAAAAGGATATCAAGTTGCAATTTTCGTAAGTGTAAAGGTTTTTCCAAAGTTTTCATCAAAATTTTCTTCAATGCTTTGATTTCGTTAAATGCATGCATGTATTTGTATAGTTATATAAATAATATTTAAAGGACTTAGGAAGGCTAGTTCTCCCTATTTCCTTTTCCTTGTTTGGATGTGGTCTGGTGGGTATTAGTTATCCGTCCGAAGGTCATTTAAACATTAGTTATATATCATGTATACATATATGGACATAAAGGTTTCCATCGACCAGGTCATTTCCCTTGGGTAGCAAGGGCATCCTTCCATTCGTCATTCATAGATCAGAGACACTAGTAACTATTATAGGAATAGTTAGGAGATTCTAACAACTCTTTCTAGTTCAAAGAATTCCAAAGGAGTCAGTTCATTCGTGAGTCTATATCGTTATTCCAGTACTTACAATAGAATTCAAAATACGAGATGCATCTTCAAGACACGGATCTCCCCGTCGTCAAGTTCGTAACTAGAATCTTGGAGGGAGAGCGGGCATTGTGTGTATAGATCTATACGGGATTGACACTCCCGCACCCTGACTGCTAGCTACAGTCCTCGGCCTACCAAGCCAAGGGGTGACAAATGTCACAGTGATTCCGACGCTTGTAGGGCGTCAAGTACTCTAGTGTCAATCAGTATGGTTACGAGTATCTCCATGTTTACATTATAATTAATGGCCTTAAGGTAACGAGAATCAACACTGTATTTCGAGACAACTCACTTAGGATTAACGGATGTTTTAGACCTTGCTAGCTGTATCGTTCGTTTGATACTGTCTGGGGTATGTGTTTCTTTGTTTTAGACCTTGCTAGCCGTATCGTTCATTTGATACCGTCTGGGGTCTGTGTTTCCTTTTGTTAGACTGACCCAGGCGTATCATTCATTCGAAACTCCCCTGGAGTCTATGATTTCTTTTGCCTTAGTCAGCAGTATTTCTGCTGAGGCTTATGTTATTTTTCCCCTGGTATTTTACATGTGATTTTCTCATTATTCCTTTAAAGTAAATACTGTTTTCTGATAATGATAGTATTTTGGGGAAAATTACTCATTAAAACATAACTCTGTCGGGTCTTGGTAGAAGGCTGCTCTTATTTAGAAAACATAGAATTTTTTGTAAAGGACGCTAATACACTGTAGATTCTAAACTACTACTTTTCATAAAGTTATTTTGAATAAAAATGCTTACTTACACAAATGACACTAAATAGTTATGAACTCAGCAGCATTTATAAAAATGTTGATACTTGCTTTCAAAATAACTTGTATTCTCAGGTCAGTGATAGACAGGTACATCCCGGGAGCTTTTGTGAAGACAGCCTAGTACCGAGCTGCATCTATATTATTACTTGTATTACTTTGATGTCGCTATGAAATGGCACCTATGTAAAATTATTACTATTAATGCAATGGTTGTTGTACTTTGATTACTATACTGCATATGTTGTGATACTTGACATGACGTCATCTACCCCAAAACATTTCCGCCGTTCTGGTTTTGGGGTGTGACAGATTGGTATCAGAGCATTGTTTATAGTGAGCTCAGTATATCAATTCATAAAAGATATACAACCTATAAATACATAGGGATAAAACACTCTGACCAAGAATTATACTTTAAAATATAACCATATTTTACCAAAGTATAAGAACATCCATAATCTAAACACTCGAACACAAGTATCACAAGAAGAACAAGAAAAAAAGTCTTCGGATGTTGGGCATTACCGTCAAACCTGGGCAGTTATGTTATCGTAAGCTGGAATAAATGTAACCTGATCAACTACATTTATTCGAGATGCGATGAACGTGTGCTTGGGAGTGATAGTGGTGTTGCAACAGGTCTGAAACTTACTAAATAGGAATGCTAGAGCAAAACATAAAGTTTAAAATACTATGGGAGTATTTTGGAATACTAAAAGACTCACATTAATCCCAGAATCGTATTCAGAAGTTAAGAATCAAACAAGTAATTAAAATACCATAGGGGTATTTTAGGATCCATAGATAACCTTTTGTGAAAAACTAAAAAGATCCTTATTGATATACCTATGATTTACATAGGGCATACTTCCAAGGTTATATATGATAAGGATCCCATAGACTAAGAATGTGTGGTTTCGCTCTACTTCCTTTTCCTTGTTTGGATGTAGATATAGAGTAGTATCACATATTCGAAGGCCTATCGGATCTAAGTTATATATAATTTGTGTACCCTATGTAATTGTAGCAGGACTCGATATGGATCATCCAGTGAAATGTTTTAATAATCCCTTAGGATTCTCTAGACATTTCCATTCTCGCACGAACCCTGTAGAAAACCTTATCCACTTCAGTGTTCGACAGAAGAGTTGATTCAGACCCAGAAGAGGTTCATTGAGAAGATTTCTAGTTTGGAGATAAATAAACTAGTACGAGACTATTGAAACCACCAAGTGCCTATACCTTTTTAGGGACATCGGTGGGAAATTCGCCTGAACTTCCGAGATTTCCAGTCATCCATCATGAAGCGATGACACCCAGAGTCAGGATCGGAAGTAAGACGGAGTAGAAATTCAATATGTCTTCACGAGAAGAGAACCCTAGGTAACTACCTAAAGAAAACCAACGTCGGTCCCAGTCAGGGATAAGAGGTAGACAGAGGGAGCCAGTACATGGAACCCGAGAAGTGTCTTTTCCTCGTATTCATCGCACAAATACACCCATAAAATAATACAATTTAGTGAGTTAGTGGTTACACTACTCACACTATGTGTTAGGTAAATCGCCTTTTCCCGTCACTAGTAATACGATTAGATCGGATCTCAAAACCTTGATTGAGAATGTTTAGCCATAAGTCTTCATGAGCCTTTTCTTCTGTGATTTTCGTTCCGAACTCCCCTCAAATCCGTCCAAAGCCGGAGGGTGAACCTTCCAGCATAAAGATAACCTAGTAGGAACGATTCCCATCTTATGGCTTTCCGATACTCTTACTCCTACCTTGATACCCAAACTGCATCATAGGGATGTAGGTTGACACTCAGACAACCAATATTCGAGGCGCGGGAAAAATCTCTGCCTAATACAGTCAGAATAGATACGTCCAGGGTTAACTATCATCTCTCATCAGCTTGTGTTCCTTTCCGTGTAGGAAACCATGCCTCCGAAGAAACGTAACCAATCCGCTGGCAAGAAACCGACTCTCCTATTCGATGAAGCTACGTTTCAAGCTGCAGTCTTAGCAGCCATAGCAGATGTCATGGCTCACCTGAATGCTAACAACGCCAATGTTAGCAAGAGCCCTATCGGGATTCCCGATCTAAGCAATGGACAGGAGCAACCAACTCCTGCATACCCCACCACCCAAGGACCTCAACCAACTCCACTGAAGAGAAAGTTCAAGAACGAAGAGGGAAGTACCTCGGCTCAAGGACCTTTCGAGGGGCAACGAGCTGAGACAGTCAATACCTCTTCCAACCCTTCCATCCCGACACCTGGAAGACCATACCTAGGAAGCCTTCCCCACTGCAGCAAGTGTAGCTATCATCATCATGGTGTATGTCGAGAACTCTTGTGCGCTAGGTGCAACAGGAAGGGGCATACCGCTCGCGTCTTCAGAACCCTGGTTGAGTTCATTACATCAACCACCAATGTGGCGACCAATCCAGTATGCCATCTATGTGGTGAGATTGGGCACCTCAAGCGGGACTGCCCAACTGAAGGAAACGACAAAGGTGCAGGAGGAGTCTAACTCTAATACCTAGGAGAAGCGTCAATGAACCCGGTAAAATTTTGGTACGTCTCTCAATCTCAGATAACTAACTAAAACATTAACTGAAAACATTAAAAGGGTAATTCTAAATGTAATTACTCTTCCGATAAGGCGAAAGTTGCAGCGCTGTTGTAAGAATTCAAAATTTCATCGGGTAAAGCTATAGTGGCTCGGTATATACGTTAAGGCCATGTATAATTAAGATGGATAGACCTCGAGTGAGTGATGCTACCTCAGTTCCTGTTCCTCGTTTGGTTGTGGATTTAGGGCGGAGTCGCTCAGTCAACAGTCCTTCCCACCTTAATTATACATGACTAGTGTATACTAGGCGATTATAGAGAGGCCTCGTGAGAATCCATTCATGAGAAGTACATTATTCCGAAACCTTAGGACCCTCTATAGTTCCGAGTCGACTCTATCAGTCTAATTATCCGTGACAGTGATACACGGGATGAAACCCAAGACGCCAAGAATTTGTGTGCCCGTTGGGCACATGGCCCTATCGACCCTCATTCTATGTCATGTCGATGTATGCCGACTTCGATGCCTCTATCAATCATGGTTTGACCTAGTGCAACCATGTGTAAATCCCTAGTGCTGTGTAAAAAGAACTTTCACCATAGCCATTTCGGCAAATTAAAGTTCTTCCTAACCAAATAATAATAAAACTTAATGCGATTCGTAGGTCGTCGCCCTTATCTAAAAACTTTCCGAAATACCCCTGAGTAGGGTATCGCGTGCTGTTAACCAACACCTTCTTAGACAGTTAGGAACCAAAGCGAAAGACACTACAGGCATTCCAGACAACGATAACCACCCGAAACCTACTCCGTAGATCCCTCAGAAAGACCCTTCGCACCTCACAATCTGGTTCGTGAATCAAGAGGATAGAACTCATGGGACTGACTACTATAACCGAGTATATGCATAAAAGTGGTAAATAATTTAGATCAAAAATATTTAAGATGTGTGCTTCCTCTCTACTCCTTGTTCCTGGTTGGGTTGTGGGTCTGGGGTGGAGTCGCGCAACAGAACATCCCGCCGATCTTAATTATATACGGCTTGCATACACCAAGTATTAGTGGTTAAGCCAAGTATGAGCTCTACCACGAACCTCATAGTAAAACCCTTCATCCTATCCCATAGAATAGGAACTAGAGTCAAGAGAACCACTGCAGGTTGAGCTACTATAATGACCACAAATCCGAAATTTGTTTTCATCCTGGTTAAGCCAACATAGTAGCTAACACCCTCAGTTGATAAAGAAATTTGAGTCGTAAGAGTCAAGGACATTAACTACGACCATCCATTCACGCTTAATCCCCCGAATTAAGTATCTCAGCAGATATCTCGGAAACCTGGGAGTTGCAATAAGTTAAACTTTGAGAACAGTGGATGAGGAGATTAGACGTTCCGAGTGACGGAACCCTATACTTCTAGACATAACCTAAGATCAAGAAAACTCAGAACCCCCGGAAGAGTAGTTGCAGAAGATGCTCGCACTACTCAGGCACTTCGTCCACCCGTTACTGACAAGTAGTGCCTAAGACACTCCGCCTCCTCACGTGGAAGAAGTCACTGTCGCCCTGTAGACGATAGACTGCATTCTCCAAAGCGAATACCAGAATGCCAAGAACCACAGGATAACCTCCGCAGCCAAGAATACTTGGATAAAGTACGAAAGTAGGTTGTGGTAAGTCTTATAACCCAGATCCCAAAGAGATTATAGACTCGACACCAGTCTAGGTGTTAGTCGATGGGTTATACAAGAAAACGCGCTTTTTGCTACTGGAATGAACCGACACCCTAGAGAATAAGGCATGTTTTAGAGATTTACTGGACTACTAGGTGTTCCAAGGATACTATCTCACACAGAAATAGTAGAACCACCTTCCGAGATAGTCCAACACTTCAGAAAATCTCTAAGGACTAAGTTAGCCTGAACAGAGGCTACTATCCATTAAACAACGAAGCAAGTAAGAGCATGATTCCTTCCAAGTTAAGAATCATACTGTGAAAGCATCTGTTAGACGATGAAGAAATCTAAAACCCTCTAACCATCGTCCGCTAAGACCCTATCTCATTAACTTTGAGAGTCTCCATTAGAAACACCTCAAGAATCAGAAGTGCAGGTCCATTTTGCACTAAATTGAGATAGATGCCACGAAACCAATTACATACCAGTGTGTAGCCAATACATTCGATGATCCAGAAAACGTCTGAAATCAAATTGACAGGAAACATGAATCCGAGGATAACCCGAGCCTTCTAAGAACCAACCCGAAGAACTACACCCCTAGTATGAGAGAACACTTGGAACTTCAAAATGGCGATCACGCCAGTGATGATCCCACCATAGAAGTACATTATGTTCTGAGAATCGAAAAGCTCTATCTCTCCGAGAGCTTAGGACCATCCGAGATTCTTTATAAGAAATTGGCCCAACCCTTGTCAGACCACGACTACTTGTGGAATTCCATAAATTCCACCATAGTCTATTCGCGTCTCCAGCATGGACAAAGCATTTATCCGACGTGACTTGTATAAACCCACTCGTCGTGATAGCAATCATTGGGAACCCTAACTTCGTAGAAAAACCCGTAGGAAACTGCGAACCGAAGAATCACACGAGCATAACGGATCCGCATCCCACTAGTGAAGGTTCACTGGAACGCCATGCAAAGATCGGAGTTCACTTGGGAGTGCGAGGACCAGCCGAATAGGAAGTACCCTCATCTCTTACTCGATTATTCATGCCTACTTCTTTGCCTAAACTCTAAATTCAGGACGAAATTCCCTCTAATGGGGGGATGATGTGACAACCCAAAAATTTCCGTTAGTTTTAACATCGAAATTAAGTACGTCAAAAATTAGCCAAATTTATCCCAAAAATATTTTTGACCGATTTTAAACTCGTTGGAATATTTTAAATAATATTCGTCAAGCAAACCATAAATAAGGAGGTAAAATTTAAAACTTGCCGTGTTTAATGGAAGTCGTGAAAAACACCGTTCACGGTTGGTGTCGGGTGGATCCCCACCTGGCCGCCAACCCAAGCCCTATATAAGGGATGAGTGGCTTTCCCCATGAACTTTTTCTCACTCTAGAAGCTTTCTCTCTCTACAAGTGGGTCTAGCCAAGAAACACCTCATTCAAGCTCCAAATTCGTAAGTAATCATTCCTAGCTTGTTGTTTTGCTTTGTATTCATTCTTATTAGAGATTTAACCACCCAAATACCCCCAAAAACTAGAGTTTACAGTTGGGGAACACCTCCCAAAACCGTAAACTCCCATAAAGGGGTTTTAAGGCCCTAAAATCCCACCAAAACCCTCCTAATGCTTGTCTATGACTTGGAATCTTGCATGCATGAAATTAGAAACCCAAAATCGTGCCTTTAAGGGGGTAAACATGAGTTTACGGTCCATGAACATTCATGAACCGTAAACACCCAACAAAGGGGTTTTGATGCCCAAAAACCCTTCCAAACCACTTATGGAGCTTAGTTATGACTTAGGGGCTTGCATGAAAGGACTTAGAACACCAAAATCTTAACATATGGGTAGTAAACATGAGTTTACGGCCCAAGAAAATTCTTGGACCATAAACCCATCTTCAAGGACCATAAACACCTTTTTGGGTGTTAAATTACCCCTCAAACACCTCCAAAAGCTTCCATGAGTGCCTAGAGCCTTGTATTCCTTCATGTGATGCACCAAAACATGCCCAAATGAGCAACACTTGAGTTTACGGTTTGGGAAGGTCTCCCAAAACCGTAAACACCTTTCCAAGGTGTTTAAGTGCCTTTAACACCTTCCTATGTTCATATAAGTGACTAGAACCTTGCCTACATAGCCTAGAACCACCAAAGCACAAAAGAAATGGACTAACATGAGTTTACGACCATAAACTCATGTGTTTACGGCTGTAAACTCCCAAGGGAGTGGTCCAAGGACCGTAAACTCCATAAAGTGTCCATTTTGAGCCCCAACCACTTCATTAGCCCTTGATTCAACTCTAGCATGATTCTATGAGTGAGATAAGACCTTTAAACATCCCATGGCACTACTACCATGAGTTTATGGTCGTAAAATCATGGGGGAAGTGGTCTTGAAACCGTAAACACCCATAAGGGCCATCATTTGAAGAGTAAACTCCAATATGAGCCCATACACACCTTATATGCAACCCTTGGTATTCCTAGCACTTGTAGCAAAGTGTTTTTATGTAGTAGGACATCTTTACTTGCTTAATTAGTTATTAAATGACTAATTGGATACTTAAATGTATCATTACATGTTAAATAGGATTCGCGTGTGTGGTCAAGTCCTCGCTTGACACTTAGCATCCTATACCGTCCATTCATCCGAATCGCCCACGACAGGTGAGTTCATACCCCTGAATTAACCTTTTAAACATTTTTACATGCTTTTATGGGGGGGTAATACAAGTTAAAACATGCTAGTTATCATATCAATCATATGTGATTAATAACTCGCATGCAAAAGGATTTATCACACTTTCAGCTGTTTTACCAAGCATAATACTATAGATGGTTTTCCAAAACGTCTTTACTTGTTTAAATCTTTTCTCAAATTGTCACTCGCGTTGTATGTTTTACTTCAAAACGAGTCACAACAGTGTTTTAAACAAAGGTTTTCTTTACTTATATAATTTTATCAAATTATATTCAAAACTTGTTTATGAAAGGTTTTCAAAAGATTTCCAAAGGTTCTCAAGCTTATTTTACAAAAGGATATCAAGTTGCAATTTTCGTAAGTGTAAAGGTTTTTCCAAAGTTTTCATCAAAATTTTCTTCAATGCTTTGATTTCGTTAAATGCATGCCTGTATTTGTATAGTTATATAAATAATATTTAAAGGACTTAGGAAGGCTAGTTCTCCCTATTTCCTTTTCCTTGTTTGGATGTGGTCTGGTGGGTATTAGTTATCCGTCCGAAGGTCATTTAAACATTAGTTATATATCATGTATACATATATGGACATAAAGGTTTCCATCGACCAGGTCATTTCCCTTGGGTAGCAAGGGCATCCTTCCATTCGTCATTCATAGATCAGAGACACTAGTAACTATTATAGGAATAGTTAGGAGATTCTAACCACTCTTTCTAGTTCAGAGAATTCCAAAGGAGTCAGTTCATTCGTGAGTCTATATCGGGGAAAATTAGTTATTAAATGACTAATTGGATACTTAAATGTATCATTACTTGCTTAATTAGTTATTAAATGACTAATTGGATACTTAAATGTATCATTACATGTTAAATAGGATTCGCGTGTGTGGTTAAGTCCTCGCTTGACACTTAGCATCCTATACCGTCCATTCATCCGAATCGCCCACGACAGGTGAGTTCATACCCCTGAATTAACCTTTTAAACATTTTTACATGCTTTTATGTGGGGTAATACAAGTTAAAACATGCTAGTTATCATATCAATCATATGTGATTAATAACCCGCATGCAAAAGGATTTATCACACTTTCAGCTGTTTTACCAAGTATAATACTATAGATGGTTTTCCAAAACGTCTTTACTTGTTTAAATCTTTTCTCAAATTGTCTCTCGCGTTGTATGTTTTACTTCAAAACCAGTTACAACAGTGTTTTAAACAAAGGTTTTCTTTACTTATATTGTTTTATCAAATTATATTCAAAACTTGTTTATTAAAGGTTTTCAAAGGATTTCCAAAGGTTCTCAAGCTTAGTTTACAAAAGGATATCAAGTCGCAATTCTCTTAAGTGTAAAGGTTTTTCCAAAGTTTTCATCAAAGTTTTCTTCTATGCTTTGACTTTGTTAAATGCATGCGTGTATTTGTATAGTTATATAAATAATGTTTAAAGGACTTAGGAAGGATAGTTCGCCCTATTTCCTTTTCCTTGTTTGGATGTGGTCTGGTGGGTATTAGTTATCCGTCCGAAGGTCGTTTAAACATTAGTTATATATCATGTATAAATATATGGACATAAAGGTTTCCATCGACCAGTTCATTTCCCTTGGGTAGCAAGGGCATCCTTCCATTCGTCATTCATAGATCAGAGACACTAGTAACTATTATAGGAATAGTTAGGAGATTCTAACCACTCTTTCTAGTTCAGAGAATTCCAAAGGAGTCAGTTCATTCGTGAGTCTATATCGTTATTCCAGTACTTACAATAGAATTCAAAATACGAGATGCATATTCAAGACACGGATCTCCCCGTCGTCAAGTTGGCAACCAGAGTCTCTTGGAGGGAGAGCGGGCATTGTATGTATAGATCTATACAGGACTGACACTCCCGCACCCTGACTGCTAGCTACAGTCCTCGGCCTACCAAGCCAAGGGGTGACAAATGTCACAATTATTCTGACGCTTGTAGGGCGTCAAGTACTCTAGTGTCAATCAGTATGGTTACGAGTATCTCCATGTTTACCTTATAATTTATGGCCTTAAGATAACGAGAATCAACACTGTATTTTGAGACAACTCACTTAGGATTAACGGATGTTTTAGACCTTGCTAGCTGTATCGTTCATTTGATACTGTCTGGGGTCTGTGTTTCTTTGTTTTAGACCTTGCTAGCCGTATCGTTCATTGGATACCGTCTGGCTCTGTGTTTCCTTTTGCTAGACTGAGTCAGGCGTATCATTCATTCGATACTCCCCTGGAGTCTATGATTTCTTTTGCCTTAGTCAGCAGTATTTCTGCTGAGGCTTATGTTATTTTTCCCCTGGTATTTTACTTGTGATTTTCTCATTATTCCTTTAAAGTAAATACTGTTTTCTGATAATGATAGTATTTCGGGGAAAATTACTCATTAAAACATAACTATGTCGGGTCTTGGTAGAAGACTGCTTTTATTTAGAAAATATTGTAATCTTTTATGAATAAATAAAAGTGGATTATTCATTTATATGTGTGTTTATGTGAATTTGATGGATATTAGGTATATATGATATCTATGTAAATTCTTACGTCATAAACTTAATTAATTGGGCTAAAATATAAATTAAAAATAAAATATTATTTTGGATAAACAATCCAAAACAAAAGTCGTAATAGGCAGATAAACGAAACCGTGCATATCAAGAAAGCCAAAATCTTACTTAATACATAGAAGTTATAATTTTTCGAAGTTTTAGACGCAATTCGGTATAGCAGTGTACGACACAGAAACTGAAATAGAAATCGGTCAATTGTTAGGAAAAACAACGTACATGAGATTTGAAGATCTCATCCATACCTATCCGTCGATTAAAAGACATTCGAGAACATGTATCGTATGAGAAAGTTATAATTTTTCATGAACTTTAACAATATAATCTTGTAATAATATAAATTTAAAAAAATCCAAATTAGCCAAATGAGTCTAAATGAAAGTTGTAGATCTCGTCGATAGCTACGTATAGATATAAAACCCCTCAAAAACGGATCTCATACGAGCAAGTTATGAGTTTTTTAAGAAATCAGGAAAAATCATTCGTAGTTGCGTGGCACGCCCTGGCCTCCCACACAAATCGTGACACGTGGCACCGACTAATGAACGACATCACCACCTCTAACCACATGTGTGCATGCATTGACACAGTGCACGACGCACACTCATTTTTCATATATATATATATATATATATATATATATATATATATATATATATATATACACACGCGATTTTCCACATTTCCCTCCATACTTCTTCTTGAATTTTCTCTGGAATGTTTCTAGCTTTTAACCATTTTTACTCCCTAGTTCCCGACCCCTTTGACGAAGCCCTGCGGTGTCACATAGCTGGTGAATAGAAGCTCCCAGATCAGAGATGTGCTCACATATTTCCAAATTTTCGCTAGATTACTCTATAAGTCAAGCTACGCTTATTTTTTATAATTGTGGTTTTTAATTATAGTCATATTAGTAATTATGAAGCTATAATTAATATTTATCAGTGATTCCAAGTCATTATACTGATTGGTCTACTTACCGCAATGATGTCTAGGGTGGATTTAGTGATGTGTTTAGAGTGGGATTTCCAAATAGTATACTTTGTATATAAAACGGACACAACCTACGATATGATCCTATCTAGTTATTCCTTACTTGATACATCTTGATGTAGACATTGAGATTGTTGTGGAATCTACACTATCATTATATAGTCGCCAGGATTATGAAACCATACTAAGACTTAATACTTTATACGTTTAGGTCTTTAAAAAGTGTTACGGCGAAGCGTTGCGCTGACTTCAAGTCACCTACTTTTGTTAAGTGAGTGCGTAATTACTATCAAGTACATAATTTTAATAAAAATATTTATTACTTATGAAAATTAATTGTTACATGTTTTATTTGTATTATGTGTTATTTGTATAACTATGATACTGCTGCTTAATAGGAATTGTATTGGACATAGTTTGCCTTTAGTATAAGTCTGGATTATTTATAATAAGACTTGTATAAGGTATTTAGTTCCCAAAAAGCTGGATATTATTTAGGTCTTATTCAGGGGTAGAGTGTGAGATCAAAGTGAAGCTTCGTATTCCTCCTCCTTCTTGGATGTCCAAAAATGGTCGGTCCAGATCAGACAATCGGTAGTTATGTCTAGGTCATCGAATAAAGTAGATGACAACACTTGACTATTCTAGGAGGTCCAGAGAATTATGTTGCTAGTTATAGACTTATAACCCACAGACATAGATAAAATACTTATCAATAGCTCTGAATGTTGGTTGCATTTATATGACTTACATTAGCCATGGACTCCCTTTGTTGTGTAGTCAACCAGATACTCAAAAGATTTTTTAGGTAGGGTGATTTCTCCACATAATCGTTCACTTAGGATTCATTAGAATCAGTTGATATGTCAATGATTGTTTTGCAGGAATGATACTATGATTTATTATCATTAAATTATTATGGGCTTGAAAACCATATACATCTCACCAGATTTCCCAAACCGGACCCACTCATTTTATGTGCATAACAGGTAGTGGATGTAAGGCTGCTAAAGCTTAGTTAGGATGTCGAGTGAAATAAGAGATGAGCCTGTTATAGTATTTTAGGACCTTTTATATATTTACGTTGAAATGTATGTTTCGACATGAACGATGACATCCTCGAATCTTAATATAACAAAATTGATTTTGTTATCTCAATATGTTTTATATAATTAGGAATTTCCGCATCTCAATTATTAAAGCGTAAGTAAAAAAGTTTTAGTCGATTCTGAAAAATAAGGGGATGTCATAGTTGGTATCATATCATTAGTTTAAGAGAACTAGGAATTTAGGTAAATTCTAGACTTAAAATTAGAAGTTAATTATGATCGGTGAGTTGTGCTATAAAATTCTTTAGGATGCCATAGTTGCTTTAGACATTAGCACTAGCATATTATAGGATGATGCCTTAACTTCTAATTATGTGCTAAATAAGTATGTGTATAGTAAGTAATATATCACTTTATTAAAGTACTCGCCTCTATGACTATAGAACGTCATGAAGATCACTGAAGGAGGCCCAACACCTCAAAACGCGGGAGCATGAGCTGCTCAGTTCACGATTAATGATGTAGGAGATGTTCAATCAACAACGACACGAGTTTAGGGGTCTCCTAGCTCAATAGTTAGCTAATGCTAAAGGTGGAGCACCTATGATTAATAAGTTGGTAGTTTTTGAACAAGTGAACAACAGATCGATTTCTTCTCATCCATAAGCGTTTCAAGAAGGAACTAATGATGACTTGGAAAGTTATCAAGGACCAGAGCAACTGGAGGTCCATAGGAATGGTGAACGCAGAGGCTACTACAAGTATAAGGGTTTCACGACTTGCAAGCCATCATCATTTAACAGGAAGGAAGATCCGAAAGGAGTCATGGACTAGATTTCTGAAATCGAGTCAGCTTTCGTAACTTGCAGATGCACAGGGAAATTGTTGACTACCAATGATGTGAGGTAGTTCAAGGGCACAACACTTTGTTGGTAGGGCATGTTAGGAAAGATATTGATTCCTAACAAGTCATTGCAGCTGACATGGGAATAATTTTTGACCCAATTCAAGAGGAAGATTTGTTCAGCTGAGAACATGTTGGAGTTATAGAATCAACTCCTAAACTTAAAGAAGGGAAACATGTTGATTGATGAATACACCAATGCTTTCACTAATAAAATGGAGTTTACCCTACACCTTGTTGCAAACGAACTGACCAAGATTAACATGTATTCTCAGGGGCTACCTTGGGATTAGATTGTGCCAGATAAGTAGAAACCTACCTTTGAGGCATCTATTTGGGTGGTAAAGTCTGTCGAAGGGATGATGTAGAAAAGGGAAGCCTACAAAGCTGAAGTCGGTGAAAAAGGACAACTGATGGATTCTCAGGAAACAATAGCAACAAGAAGAAGAAGAAGAAGAAGTTCTCCAAGTCAAACAACAAATCTGGAAGCAACCAGGAATGGAAGTGGTGCGACTAGTGTATAAAAAATCGCTTTGGCGACTGCATCGTCTGCTTCAACTGCAAGAAGTCAGGGCATATTTCTACAAATTGCCTAGTAAAAGGAAAATTTTGTTTAAATTGTGGAGAGGAGGGGCACATAAAGGTGAAGTGCCCAAAAGCTAAACAGCAAACCCCGAGAATCCTGCCAAAAATCCTACCATTTTATAATTTAAACAATTGTTTTTTATATCATAACTTTCAGTATATAAAGTTTGGTCTATCAGAATATACCTTTTAACATTATTTAAGTTATATCAACCTTCAAATGTAACATTCTATTGAAATGGCACATACACAAATGGCATATCCAACAATTTTTTTTGTCTCAAAATGTTATTTTTTTTACTTCATTATAAAGTAACTTTTGAACATATATTCTCGATAAAAAATACCAATTTTATGATCTTCACTATAATATTAATATAGAAAATCGTTCGTTTTTTACGATCGAATATATTATACCAAATATCGTATCTTCAAAAAATAATTAGATTATTGTTTAGCCAGTTTCGTTAACAAAGACGTGTTATAAAAGTTTCTGATAATGATATGGAAAATGACATAAAAATACAGGTTAATCATAAATTCACGAGGATTCATCTAGTGTGTGTGTGTGTGTGTGTCTATATATATATATATATATATATATATATATATATATACACTAGCCGTAGACCCGCGCAAAGCGGCGGCGAAAAATAGTTTCTCATTCGGCAATAAGTTCTATACGGAAACATGTTAGATTTCAAGTAACACAAAACATATGCATATTGTTATCGATCGGTTTTACGGCAACAAATAAATGTAACCCTCGCAATACAAAAGAAAATAAATATTTTGGTGTGTAGTGTATGTTTATAGTCCTTCATTTTGGAAATCAGGACACATCCATACGAAGTGACTTGCTTATACCTTTATTGGTATTGATAAAGTTAATAAAAAGGAGAATCAAAGTTAATCTTAACAACCCGGTTTACTTGATACAGATAAGTCTAAACGGATATATCCTATCATCCACTTTACTATCTAAAGTTTTAAACCGAAAAATAATAAAATTAATACAACCATATTTCATGGAACATGAATAACAAATGGAATACTAATTTTCTATTAGTCATAAATCATACATAGATATTTTTTCTTCATATTAAACAAAGTATTTGATTTTACAACTGACTGGTCAATTTCGATTAGAGGGCATAAATAATAAATAAAACTTAAAAAAATTACAAATAAAAGGGCCTATATAATGGATTATTTGTTTTATTTTAATTGGATAAGAGATCGGGTCAAATTTTTGGAAGAGATAAGATTTCAAAGGTAATCAGATTAAAATTTAATATTATTTTATTCATGATTAGTTGTACTTTACGCTTAGAGAGTTGAACGTCTTAAAAAAATAATATTATTTTATTGGATCTATTTATAGAAATAGTAGAATTTCTTTTATAAGTTAGTAAAGATATATATATATATATATATATATATATATATATATATATATATATATATATATATATATATATAGGGTGAAGTTCAATAGAGAAACATAATGAACAAGGAACCAAAGAATCAATCGTAAGTGTCGGAAATCATACTGATCAACGGCCAAGAAAATAGATGTACACTTGTACATTGGATGCACACACACATATTATACAAAAAAATCCACATATTTACAAAAAACTCACCTTTTTTTTTGTTTAAAATTTTTTTAGGCTATGTTTTTTATCGAAAAAAGACGAATATACTGTTGTTCACGATTTTTTGTCCTCTTTCCATAGAGATCCATATCGATATATAAAAACAAACTTTTTTTTTTGAAAAAAAACCCACTTCAGTTTTTTATTTTTTCCAATATTTAAGTTTAATTTTTATCAAAAAAAAACTAATTATACCAAAAATTTAATTTTTTTGTACTCTATTAATAAAATCAACACCGATTTAAAAATAAATAAATAAATAAATAAATAAAACTCGATCAGTTTAGATTCACACTGTGAATCTAAACTGTAAATATTTTAACTTGTAACATTCACAATATGAAAAAACTCGATCAGTTCAGATTTACACTATGAATCTAAACTATAAATATTTCAATTTGTAACATTCACAATATGAATTTGACTTACTATTTCAACTATTTGATCATTCGCAAATTCACTTAGTGAATTTTATATATGAATCGAAATGTATTCCATATAGTTTTATAATATTTTAACGTTTTCATTACTCATAAATTAGTTTTGTAAAATCAACAAATGAATTTATTCACATTGTGAATCTGAGCAGGTTCAAAGTGTGAATCTGAACAGGTTCACAATGTGAATCTGAACAGGTTCACAATGTGAAGTTGAACTGAAATTTTAATTTTTTTTTATCTATTTTATTTAAACATCGTTATGAATCTATGTTTAAAGAGTACCAAAAAATAAGAATTTTGATATATTTATTAATTTTTTTCTACAAAAAATAGGCTTTAACTTTTCAACAAACAAAGTAAAGGAGGTGGGTTTTTCCAAAAAAATGTAACATCCATAAAATTTACGCTAAATTTAAACTTTTAACACTCACAAAAGAGTCAAATAGTAATTGTTTTTACAAAACATTTCCAATTCTTTTATCATCAGAGTGTCCCAAAATAGATCATTAGGATGAGGAGCGGTACGGTCACGCCTTTGTCTTCCCCCGCTCTCCTGAAGTACCTGAAACAATAAACTGAAAACTGTAAGCCCGAGGGCTTAGTGAGCTACCCCCAAAATACCAATACCACACTGGCAGAAATCAAATCCATAACGATCAATCAAACAACATACATACTGGGCCATCGGCCGGACTGGTCCGCCCTACTGGGCCTACATCTATCTGAATCTATCCCAAGCCTTCGGCATGACTGGTTCGCCACATGGGCCTACAGTCTCCCCGGACCACTCAGAGGGTGTGTTGGCCTTCAGCACAAAGCAGGACCGCCTCAACCCAACCAATCAGCAACTAACCATGTACGCATACTATCATATACTGGCACATACACATAGCAAACATATCTATCTCAATTACCATCAATCATAGAGTTTCACTTGTAACTAGAGCATCGACCTAACAGGTCACTAACATACCAATCCTTATGGATCATAAAAGCATATCATACTATCTATCCTGATTTCGATCTAATAGATCAGGATCATATGTAGCATACCATGACAACCGATCTAATCAAACTCTAGCATAACAACCATCCTAAATAGGATGAATTCTAACATAGCAATCACATAACACCCATCCTAAACCAGGATGAAATCTAACATGGCAATAACAAAGCAACCATCCTAGACCAGGATGTAAATCATAAAGGGCCGGCCTTGGTGCCGTAGACCCGATCGATATAGTGAGGATAACTCACCTTGTAGATGTCGATTCGAATGAAAACTACAACTATCAGATCACTTGACACCAGTTCCACTACCTATAACCATAGTACAATATACTCATAAGTTCTCACTCTTATGAGACACCCCATAACCTCTTAGTGATTCCTGATCAAGGTCAAAATCCTTAGTCAAGGTCAACAGTCCATGTTGACCTCAACTCGTCGAGTACACTCGACCACTCGTCGAGTCCATGGAACACATTCCAACACGCCGAGTCATCGGAGTGACTCGTCGAGTTCCTTCGAATCTGATCAATCCTTAAGGCCACCCGTCGAGTTTCCTCCTTTCCACTTGACGGGTACACATGCATGCATATCCTAGGGAAAAGTCATCCGACCGCCGAGTTGTTCTATAACTCGTCGAGTTTTATGGTGATCTTCATCGGACTCGCCGAGTTGTTCATCCAACTCGCCGAGTTCAATGACCATCTTCATGTGACTCGCCGAGTTCATTCTTGCGACTCGCCAAGTCCATCCAGCCTTTTTCCATACAGACTTGTTTTGAGCCATGCAGCAGCTCCAAATCACAGATCCAAGCTTCTAGGGCATACTTACCACGTAAAGTTGCAAACTTTACGTGCATGCATGGTTATAAAGGCTCCAAATGTCTATTTTAAGTTCTTAATGGAGCTTCTAGTCCAAGAGGGACTTCCACCACAACCAATACAACAACTTTATGACTCTAGCATCCAAGGAGGGTCCAGATCTGAAGTTACAACTTCAGATCTAGCCCATAGCTCAACATCCCAACTTGAAAATCCATAAAAAGCCCTAGAACTCAACAAAATGGAAGAAAAGGAAGTAAGATTGGCACTTTGATACCTTCAAACGATGCTAGCTGAGGCAAAACCCGCTTCCCACTCCTTTCTTGCTTCAATTTCCTTTGCACTCTTAGTTTCCTTCCTCCAAGATCCTCTTTTCCAAGCTTCAAACCCACACCAAAGCACATACACACGAATTAGGGTTTCAAGGGCTCTCAAATACTGTAAGGAGGCCCAAAGGAGGATGGGGCTCCTTTAAATAAGGGTGCAAACCCCGGGATTTAGGGTTTCATCTGCCAGCTCCTACTCGCCGAGTCCTAATAGTGGACTCGTCGAGTAGGTCACTAAACACGTGTTCTCACCCCGCTGCTACTCGACGAGTAAGTCAACCAACTCGTCGAGTAGAGCTTCATCCTTAAATTCTTAAGTAATCAATACCTGAGGATCGCGGCGTTACAATTCTCCACCACTTGAACTAGACTTCG